>NC_086449.1:711169863-711823196 GCF_028390025.1 Pseudophryne corroboree | reverse complement strand
AACACATTTTTTCTTTTATATTAATTATTATGATTAAATTGTATTAGGTTATATATATTATTATTATAGGTAGAACTATAATAATTTATGTAATGGACCTTATTAACTGATTCCCTGAGCTAACCCCTAGCCTTGTAAGAGATTGATAAATGAGGCACCTGCTGTGATTTTGTACACACCTATTCTCACTAATTACAAAGCACAGGGTATAAAAGATAGAAAGTGCTCAGAAGGGAATACTTTGCCTCTTGAAGAAGCCGCCTGGGGTGCGGAGAAACGCGTTGAGGACACAGAGAGGACGGGTCACTGAGAATATCACCGAGACCATCCAAGTGCTCACAGGAGAAATACACCTGCTGTTCTATAATATCAAGTTGTCTGTAACCTGTTGCCGGCAATCAGCCTGCTTGTGAAGAGACCGGACTCTTCATTTCTTCACAATTTTTCACACCATCAGCCTGTCTTGCTGAGCATGGCTATTTCCAATCAGGAATAATACACGGCAGTTTAGCTTACCAACTCTGTGCTGTGTTAAAGAAAACATCCATCCCTGCGGGCGCCGCCGACGGATGTCTCACCCGTGCAAAGGGTGATAGAGAGCGGCTTTGCATTACCCACCGTGCATAGGAAAGCAAGGACAGCGATTCAGTGAGTAATTGAAACCGTACGGTTCTTTCATATCATATCCATCACGTGGAAAATTATACTTTACATATATGGTTACAGAGGCTGAATTTATTAGCCGGAGGACATATTCTTTCTGAACTGTGAGAGACTGAACAACTTAGAATCCAGTATATTGAAAGCTATATAGGTGAAAACCGGTGACCCACTCCTATATGTTTTTATTATAGGCATATATATGCTATTATCTGAGGTGTAATTACACCCAAGTTTTATGTGTTATATATTATTGTGGTCCATTATTAGTTTTTATTTTTCTATGTTTCTTTTTGTGTTTTATATATTTTTTTGCTAGCTAAATAAATTGTTTTATTATATTTGGCAGTATTATTGGATTTTCAAGCGCCGACCTGGTATTTGTTTGTTTTCTATTGCTAATTGCTGAGGAGGCTGGCTACCTCCTTACCAGGTGGCTGCTGATTCCAATTCACATTTACACAGTTCTGCCCAGCGCCAACAAACCTTATTTTTTGTTTCTTGATACTGTTAACTGGGTTTGGTTATCACAAGTTATACGGTGTGATTGGTGTGGCTGGTATGAGTCTTACCCTGGATTCCAAAATCCTTTCCTTGTAATGTTGGCTCGTCCGGGCACAGTTTCCTTAACTGAGGTCTGGAGGAGGGGCATAGAGGGAGGAGCCAGTGCACACCAGTAGACCTAATTCTTTTCTAGAGTGCCCTATCTCCTGCGGAGCCCGTCTATCCCCATGGTCCTTACGGAGTCCCCAGCATCCACTACGGACTACGAGAAATAGATTTACCGGTGAGCAAAATCTTATTTTTTCTGTCCTGGATGACTTTGGTGTCACTGTCCCTGACCAGTTGTTCTCCTTGGACTCTCACTTAATATACTGGCCCAATCTTCTGGGATGTTTTGGGTCACCTTCGCTGCAATAGCTTTCACCTGGTTGAACTTTTTATGTTCTGTTTTATTTTTATGTTTTTGTATTCTGTTTTGATTTGAGTGCACATGCGCTGCTATTGGTTTTTCCTTACTCTGTTATGGCTTTTATCTGTACGTTATGCTCTTATATTTTACTTGAATGTTTATATACGGTCCACTCCTGTTTACGTGTGTATGAATTTTCCCAGTATCTATAGTTTTCTCCCAATATTTTTTATTATATTTTTAGAGATATATTTTTGTATAGATTTATATTTTTTTATATATAGTATATATTTTATTTTTCTACTTTATTATATATTTTATATATTATTTTAGATTTATATAGACTGTAAGCTCCTATGGGGCAGGGACTGATATGGATGACGTGTTCTATATACAGCACTGCATTTATTTGTGGTACTATATAAAGAAACAATAATAAATATGCATGTATATCATGAACATATTATCGCGCCTCTAAATTTTTTTTTCAGGTGGACCATGTCCATGATTGAATTGTGAGGTCATCAGCTGTCATCCTTCATCTCTTCTGGGCTTCTGCGAGGTCATCTTTACTACAAAGCATACTCTGAAGATAGAACTGCAGGAGTAGTTAACCCAAGGCAGGTAATTAATATTATTATTAATTACCGATAACGCTCAGGCTAGACTTCAGTTCTAGACCTGTAGAGGCGTGGTTATATGTTTCTGGTGTACATGGATATTTAATAGGTATGTTTTCTAGTAGGTGAAAATTTTCATTTTCTCTGACGTCCTAGTGGATGCTGGATACTCCGTAAGGACCATGGGGAATAGACGGGCTCCGCAAGAGACTGGGCACTCTTAAAAGAAAGATTAGGTACTATAGCTGGTGTGCACTGGCTCCTCCCTCCATGCCCCTCCTCCAGACCCCAGTTAGAATCTGTGCCCGGCCAGAGCTGGATGCACCTAGTGGGCTCTCCTGAGCTTACTAGAAAAGAAAGTATTTGTTAGGTTTTTTACCTCAGGTTCCCTCACAGCCTAAGAAAGCACCGTATTATCAAGTACAGTCCTTTCGGCCTCAGAAAGGCAAGCGGGTCAGAGGCGCATCCTTTCTGCCCAGAGGCAGGGGTAGAGGAAAGAAGCGGCACCAGACAGCCAGTTCCCAGGAACAAAAATCCTCCCCTGCTTCCACTAAGTCCACCGCATGACGCTGGGGCTCCACAAGTGGAGCCAGGTGCGGTGGGGGCGCGTCTCCGGCACTTCAGCGACCAGTGGGTTCGCTCACAGGTGGATCCCTGGGTGCTACAAGTGGTATCTCAGGGATACAAGCTGGAGTTCGAGGCGACTCCCCCTCGCCGTTACCTCAAATCAGCCTTGCCAGCTGCTCCCAGGGAAAGGGAAGTAGTACTGGCGGCTATTCACAAGCTGTACCTTCAGCAGGTGATAATCAAGGTTCCCCTCCTTCAACAGGGACGGGGTTACTATTCCACAATGTTTGTGGTACCGAAATCAGACGGTTCGGTGAGACCCATTCTAAATTTAAAATCCTTGAACAGTTATGTAAGGAAGTTCAAGTTCAAGATGGAAGCGCTCAGGGCGGTTATTGCAAGCCTGGAAGAGGGGGATTTTATGGTGTCGCTGGACATCAAGGATGCTTACCTGCATGTCCCCATTTACCCACCTCACCAGGAGTACCTCAGGTTTGTGGTACAGGACTGTCATTACCAATTCCATACGTTGCCGTTAGGTCTGTCCACGGCACCGAGGGTATTTACCAAGGTAATGGCCGAGATGATGATACTCCTTCGGAAGAAGGGAGTTATGATTATCCCGTACTTGGACGATCTCCTTATAAAGGCGAGGTCCAAGGAGCAGCTGTTAGTCAGCGTAGCACTATCTCGGGAAGTGCTACAACAGCACGGCTGGATTCTGAATATCCCAAAGTCGCAGCTGACTCCTGCGACGCGTCTGCTGTTCTTGGGCATGATTCTGGACACAGAACAGAAGAAGGTGTTTCTCCCGGTGGAGAAGGCCCAGGAATTGTCATCTCTGGTCAGGGACCTCCTGAAACCAAAACAGGTGTTGGTGCATCACTGCACGCGAGTCCTGGGAAAGATGGTAGCTTCTTACAAAGCAATTCCTTTCGGCAGGTTCCATGCAAGGATCTTTCAGTGGGATCTGTTAGACAAGTGGTCCGGATCGCATCTTCAGATGCACCGGTTGATCACCCTGTCCCCGAGGGCCAGGGTGTCTCTGCTGTGGTGGCTGCAGAGTGCTCATCTACTTGAGGGCCGCAGATTCGGCATACAGGACTGGGTCCTGGTGACCACGGATGCAAGCATCCGAGGTTGGGGGGCAGTCACTCAGGGAAGGAACTTCCAAGGACAGTGGTCAAGTCAGGAGACTTCCCTACACATAAATATTCTGGAGCTAAGGGCCATTTACAACGCCCTGAGTCAAGCAGAACCCCTGCTTCAAAACCAACCGGTGCTGATTCAGTCAGACAACATCACGGCGGTCACCCATGTAAACCGCCAGGGCGGCACAAGAAGCAGGATGGCAATGGCAGAAGCCACAAGGATTCTTCGATGGGCGGAGAATCACGTGCTAGCACTGTCAGTAGTGTTCATTCCGGCAGACTTCCTCAGCAGGCACGACCTCCACCCGGGAGAGTGGGGACTTCATCCAGAAGTCTTCAAGCTGATTGTAAATCGTTGGGAACGGCCACAGGTGGACATGATGGCGTCCCGCCTCAACAAAAAGCTAAAAACATATTGCGCAAGGTCAAGGGACCCTCAGGCGATAGCTGTGGACGCCCTAGTGACACCGTGGGTGTACCAGTCGGTTTATGTGTTCCCTCCTCTTCCTCTCATACCCAAGGTACTGAGGATAATAAGAAAGAGAGGAGTAAGAACTATACTCATCGTTCCGGATTGGCCAAGAAGAACTTGGTACCCAGAACTACAAGAAATGATCTCAGAGGACCCATGGCCTCTGCCGCTCCGACAGGACCTGCTGCAGCAGGGGCCCTGTCTGTTCCAAGACTTACCGCGGCTGCGTTTGACGGCATGGCGGTTGAACGCCGGATCCTAACGGAAAAGGGCATTCCAGATGAAGTGATTCCTACGCTGATAAAAGCTAGGAAGGATGTGACAGCAAAACATTATCACCGCATATGGCGAAAATATGTTGCTTGGTGTGAGGCCAGGAAGGCCCCAACAGAGGAATTCCAGCTGGGTCGATTTCTGCACTTCCTACAGTCAGGAGTGACTATGGGCCTAAAATTGGGATCCACAAAAGTCCAGATTTCGGCCCTGTCTATTTTCTTTCAAAAAGAACTGGCTTCACTGCCTGAAGTTCAGACGTTTGTTAAGGGAGTGCTGCATATTCAGCCCCCTTTTGTGCCTCATTGGGATCTCAATGTGGTTTGGAGTTCCTGAAATCACATTGGTTTGAGCCACTTAAGACTGTGGATTTGAAATATCTCACGTGGAAAGTGGTCATGCTGTTGGCCCTGGCTTCGGCCAGGCGTGTGTCAGAATTGGCGGCTTTGTCCTGTAAAAGCCCTTATCTGATTTTCCATATGGATAGGGCAGAGTTGAGGACTCGTCCTCAGTTTCTCCCGAAGGTGGTATCAGCTTTTCACTTGAACCAGCCTATTGTGGTGCCTGCGGCTACTAGGGATTTGGAGGATTCCAAGTTACTGGACGTAGTCAGGGCCCTGAAAATTTATGTTTCCAGGACGGCTGGAGTCAGGAAAACTGACTCGCTGTTTATCCTGTATGCACCCAACAAGCTGGGTGCTCCTGCTTCTAAGCAGACTATCGCGCGCTGGATTTGTAGCACTATTCAGCTTGCGCATTCTGCGGTGGGACTACCGCAGCCTAAATCTGTAAAAGCCCATTCCCAAGGAAGGTGGGCTCATCTTGGGCGGCTGCCCGAGGGGTCTCGGCTTTACAACTTTACCGAGCTGCTACTTGGTCAGGGGCAAACACGTTTGCAAAATTCTACAAATTTGATACCCTGGCTGAGGAGGACCTGGAGTCTCTCATTCGGTGCTGCAGAGTCATCCGCACTCTCCCGCCCGTTTGGGAGCTTTGGTATAATCCCCATGGTCCTTACGGAGTCCCCAGCATCCACTAGGACGTCAGAGAAAATAAGAATTTACTCACCGGTAATTCTATTTCTCGTTGTCCGTAGTGGATGCTGGGCGCCCATCCCAAGTGCGGATTGTCTGCAATACTTGTAAATAGTTATTGTTACACAAATCGGGTTGTTATTGCGAGCCATCTGTTCAGAGGCTCCGTTGTTATCATACTGTTAACCGGTGTTCCTATCACGAGTTATACGGTGTGATTGGTGTGGCTGGTAGGAGTCTTACCCGGGATTCAAAATCCTTCCTTATTGTGTCAGCTCTTCCGGGCACAGTGTCCTAACTGAGGCTTGGAGGAGGGTCATAGAGGGAGGAGCCAGTGCACACCAGATAGTCCTAAATCTTTCTTTAGATGTGCCCAGTCTCCTGCGGAGCCGTCTATTCCCCATGGTCCTTACGGAGTCCCCAGCATCCACTACGGACTACGAGAAATAGAATTACCGGTGAGTAAATTCTTATTTTTCATCCGATTGTCCATTTGGGCGTTATCGTTCACGCAACGCATCAGTAATGACATCATTATGTCAACACCCTTTTCATCCCCTTAGGGGAGTTTTCTTAAAGTTTACGTAGTTTTCCTATTTCCCACCTGGAGAATAACTATGTTAAATCTCAGCTTCCTAACATATCAGGAAGAGAATTAGTGATGAGTCAGTCAGTGAGGGCTTTTGTGTATATATATATATATATATATATATATATATATATATATATATATATATATATATATATATATAGAGAGATTTATACACACAGGTAACCTCCTCAGCGCTGTGTGATGTCATACACCACCGCAACCAATGAGACAGTGTCAGCACACAGAGGCAGAGCAACTCTGTGAAGACCTCTTCCTCTTGAGAGAGTTAAGATTGAGGTAGATAATCTGAATACTAGTCAGGTTTTTTATTATCAATTATAAAATGTGGGGTCTTGAACAGTGGCGTAACTAGAAATTTTTCTCCCCCAAGCCAAAAAATTCTTCGGCACCCCCCCCCCCATGCTCCATAATTGGGAGCAAGAAAGGGATGGCACGCGCAGCAAAAAAAGGGGTGTCGTTTCGTTGGAATGGGCGTGGTTTCGCATAAAGGGGCGTGGCATTGCAGGAAAAGACTACCTTATACCCCAGTTTTGCAACCTGCACGCCCATACGTTGGCCACCACAGGAAAGAAAAATAATCCTGATTCATGCCCCTTACATTATTTGTCATTTTTCCTCCTTATAGTAATGCCCAGTATACATTATGCCACTTACTGCAATGGCCCTTAGACATTATGCCGCACACAATAATGCACATGACACAATATGCACACACTGTAATGCCCCCGACACATTATGCCACACACCGTAATGCCTGTGACACATTATGCCACACACCGTAATGCCTGTGACACATTATGACAGGAATCGCAATGCCCGTTATACATTATGCTACACACTGCAATGCCCCTGATACATTATAGCACATACAATGTCTGTGACACATTATGACACACACCACAATGTCCGTGATACATTATGCCACACACTGCAATGCCCGATACATTATAGCACATACAATGCCTGTGACACATTATGCCACACACTGCAATGACCTTGAGACATTATACCACAATGCCCGTGATATAGTATACCATACACCGTAATGCCTGTGACACATACCGCAATGCCCTGCCCGTTATACCCTATGCCACACACCGCAATGCCCGTTATGTATTATGCCACACTGCAATGACCCTGAGACATTATACCACATACCACAATGCCCGTGATATAGTATACCACACACCGTAATGCCTGACACATTATGACACACACCACAATGTCCGTGATACATTATGCCACACACTGCAATGACCCTGAGACATTATACCATATATCACAATGCTCGCGATATAGTATACCATACACCGTAATGCCTGTGACACATTATGACACACACCGCAATGTCCGTGATACATTATGCCACACACCGTAATGCCCATTACACATTAAGTCCTACAGTAAGGCTTCTAATTACTTTTCAATTACCTGCTCGTTGTCAGGGGTTTCATGCACTGAGTGTCATGCTCGTTGCCAGGGGTTTCATGCTCTTGGTTCCATGCACGGTGCCAGGGGTTTTCATGCTCAGGGTGTCATGCTCGTTGCCAGGGGTTTCATGCACTGGGTGTCATGCTCGTTGCCAGGTGTTTCATGCACTGGGTGTCATGCTCGTTGCCAGGTGTTTCATGCACTGGGTGTCATGCTCGTTGCTAGGAGTAGGGCTGTGCTCCCAGTGCCACATATGTCCCCAGTGCCAGATATTCCCCCACGGTGCCAGGTACTCACATGCCCCAGTGCCAAATATAGCCCCCCCCCATGTGCCAGGTACACATATACCCCCCCAGTGCCACATATGCCCCCAGTGCCAGATATTCCCCCCCAGTGCCACATATGCCCCCAGTGCCATATATTCCCCCCCAGTGCCAAATATGCCCCCAGAGCCGGATATTCCCCCCCCCAGTGCCAGATATTCCCCCCCAGTGCCACATATGCCCCCAGTGACAGATATTCCCTCCCAGTGCCACATATGCCCCCAGTGCCAGATATTCTCCCCCAGTGCCATATATGCCCCAGTGCCAGATATGCCCCCCCCCCCAGTGCAAGATATTCCCCCCAGTGCCATATATGCCCCAGTGCCAGATATTCCCCCCAGTGCCATATATGCCCCCAGTGCCAGACATTCCCCCCCAGTGCCATATATGCCCCCAGTGCCAGATATTCCCCCCCAGTGCCAGATATTCCCCCCCAGTGCCAGATATTCCCCCCCAGTGCCAGATATCCCCCCCAGTGCCAGATATCCCCCCCCAGTGCCAGATATCCCCCCCCAGTGCCAGATATCCCCCCCAGTGCCAGATATTCCCCCCAGTGCCATATATGCCCCCCAGTGCCATATATGCCCCCCAGTGCCATATATGCCCCCCAGTGCCATATATGCCCCCCAGTGCCATATATGCCCCCCAGTGCCAGATATTCCCCCCCAGTGCCATATATGCCCCCAGTGCCAGATATTCCCCCCCCAGTGCCATATATGCCCCCAGTGCCAGATATTCCCCCCCAGTGCCATATATGCCCCCAGTGCCAGATATTCTCCCCCAGTGCCATATATCCCCCCCCACCCAGTGCCATATATGCCCCAGTGCCAGATATCCCCCCCGCCGCCGCCGCTTTTTGGAGGGACACGGAGGGCACAGCGCGCCTCTCCTGTGTCCCTCCTGCATCATCTCCGGCGGCCGCGGGTCTAATAAAGGAAGTGCCGGTTCGTAAGCCAATTAGAGCTCACGAGCGGCACTTCCCCCTATTAGACCCGCGGCCGCCGGAGATGATGCAGGAGGGACACAGGAGAGGCGCGCTGTGCCCTCCGTGTCCCTCCAACAAGCGGTGGAGGGAAGGAGACCACAGACTGACATGCGGACGCTCGTCTGCATGTCAGTCTGCTGTAAATCAGTGGCGCCCCCGCAGCCCCTCGCCCCCAAGCCACCGCGAGGGCTGCGGGGGCAGTAGTTACGCCACTGGTCTGGAAGGTATATTTATGTATTTATATGTATGTTGTATTTCTCGTATATTTGTGTATATAAGTATGCTGGGGCGCATGGGATAACTGGGGTGTGGGGCCCGGAGGTCAGGGTGGCTGGGACTGAGCTGCAGCGTCATGATTAATGAAGGGTGATGATGATCAATAATCATCACTCTTCAGAGCTGCCGTGGACCGTGGCTGATCGTGCCTTGGCTCTGCTTTACTACAGTATAGCCGCAGACTCAGTGGGTGAGATTTTCTCGCCGGCAGCCACTAAATGGCGCCCAGCAGAACAATTCAATTGTTGCTCCGTTCGGGCGCAATCGACTGCCGGCGCTGACATTTCAGCTAGAGTGTACAAAAAGTGTCCTGTTTGGGCGCCCAAACGGCACTTTTTGCTATTGCGCCCATTAGTTTAGCTGGGTTTAGCTGCTTTATGCGGCTAAACCTAACACTAACGGGTGCGATCGGCGTGATAACAGACATCAATTGAATATCACCCCTGTGATCTCCCACCACTTTAGATGGGAGATTGGGTGGCGATATCAATTGAATTCTGACCGGTGTGTCTGTGTTGACACAGTGGGGTTGATGTTTGTTAGTCATTTGTTAGTCATTATAGGGGAGAAATTGTATCAGTGTATGTTATGTGTGCTGACTCCGCTTCCTCCCCATGTATTACTGTGCAGATGTGTGCTAAATGACAGTGGTGCTATGTAGTGATGAGCGGGTTCGGATCCTCGGGATCCGAACCCGCCCGAACTTCACCTTTTTTTTCACGGGTCCGAGCGACTCGGATCCTCCCACCTTGCTCGGTTAACCCGAGCGCGCCAGAACGTCATCATCCCGCTGTCGGATTCTCGCGAGATTCGGATTCTATATAAGGAGCCGCGCGTCGCCGCCATTTTCACACGTGCATTGAGATTGATAGGGAGAGGACGTGGCTGGCGTCCTCTCCGTTATAGTAGAAAAAGACTGAGTATAAAGACTGAGTGACTTACTTCTTATAATTGTGGGGAGGATTGGGGACGGGGAGCAGCTGTTAGGGAGTACAGTGCAGGGTTTTGATTATACCACCAGTGAGTTTAATCCATTGTTTGTTTCTCTGACATCCTAAGTGGATGCTGGGGACTCCGTCAGGACCATGGGGATTAGCGGCTCCGCAGGAGACAGGGCACAAAACTAAAGCTTTAGGATCAGGTGGTGTGTACTGGCTCCTCCCCCTATGACCCTCCTCCAAGCCTCAGTTAGGTTTTTGTGCCCGTCCGAGCAGGGTGCAATCTAGGTGGCTCTCTTAAGGAGCTGCTTAGAAAAAGTTTTTAGGTTTCTTATTTTCAGTGAGTCCTGCTGGCAACAGGCTCACTGCATCGAGGGACTTAGGGGAGAGAAGTTCAACTCACCTGCGTGCAGGATGGATTGGCTTCTTAGGCTACTGGACACCATTAGCTCCAGAGGGAGTCGGAACACAGGTCTCACCCTGGGGTTCGTCCCGGAGCCGCGCCGCCGACCCCCCTTGCAGATGCTGAAGATTGAAGGTCCAGAAACCGGCGGCAGAAGGCTTTTCAGTCTTCATGAAGGTAGCGCACAGCACTGCAGCTGTGCGCCATTGTTGTCACACACTTCACACCAACGGTCACGGAGGGTGCAGGGCGTTGCTGGGGGCGCCCTGGGCAGCAATGTATAATACCTTATTCTGGCTAAAAATACATCACATATAGCCCCTGGAGGCTATATGGATGTATTTAACCCCTGCCAGGTCTCAGAAAAACGGGAGAAGAAGCCCGCCGAAAAGGGGGCGGGGCCTATTCTCCTCAGCACACAGCGCCATTTTCCCTCACAGAAAGGCTGGTGGGAAGGCTCCCAGGCTCTACCCTGCACTGCACTACAGAAACAGGGTTAAAACAGAGAGGGGGGGAACTTATTTGGCGATATGTATATATATATTAAAATGCTATAAGGGAAAAACACTTATATAAAGGTTGTCCCTGTATAATATAGCGTTTTTGGTGTGTGCTGGCAAACTCTCCCTCTGTCTCCCCAAAGGGCTAGTGGGGTCCTGTCCTCTATCAGAGCATTCCCTGTGTGTGTGCTGTGTGTCGGTACTTGTGTGTCGACATGTATGAGGACGATGTTGGTGAGGAGGCGGAGCAATTGCCGGTAATGGTGATGTCACTCTCTAGGGAGTCGACACCGGAATGGATGGCTTATTTAAGGAATTACGTGATAATGTCAACACGCTGCAAGGTCGGTTGACGACATGAGACGGCCGGCAAACCAATTAGTACCTGTCCAGGCGTCTAAAACACCGTCAGGGGCGTTAAAAAACGTCCTTTTACCTCAGTCGGTCGACACAGACACAGACACGGACACTGACTCCAGTGTCGACGGTGAAGAAACAAACGTATTTTCCTTTAGGGCCACACGTTACTTGTTAAGGGCAATGAAGGAGATGTTACATATTTCTGATACTACAAGTACCACAAAAAAGGGTATTATGTGGAGTGTAAAAAAACTACATGTGGTTTTTCCTGAATCAGATAAATTAAATGAAGTGTGTGATGATGCGTGGGTTTCCCCCGATAGAAAATTATTGGCGGTATACCTTTTCCCGCCAGAAGTTATGGCGCGTTGGGAAACACACCTTAGGGTGGATAAGGCGCTCACACGCTTATAAAAACAAGTGGCGTTACCGTCTCCAGATAGGGACGCCCTCAAGGAGCCAACTGATAGGAGGTTGGAAAATATCCTAAAAAGTATATACACACATACTGGTGTTATACTGCGACCAGCGATCGCCTCAGCCTGGATGGGCAGCGCTGGGGTGGCTTGGTCGGATTCCCTGACTGGAAATATTGATACCCTTGACAGGGACAGTATTTTATTGACTATAGAGCATTTAAAAGATGCATTTCTATATATGCGAAACTCTGGCATCAAGAGTAAGTGCGATGTCCATATCTGACAGACGATGTTTCTGGACACGACAGTGGTCAGGTGATGCAGATTCCAAACGGCACATGGAAGTATTGCCGTATAAAGGGGAGGAGTTATTTGGGGTCGGTCCATCGGACCTGGTGGCCACGGCAACAGCTAGAAAATCCACCTTTTTTTACCCCAAGTCACATCTCAGCAGAAAAAGACATAGTCTTTTCAGCCTCAGTCCTTTCGTCCCCATAATATCTGCCCAGGGATAGAGGTAAGGGAAGAAGACTGCAGCAGGCAGCCCATTCCCAGGAACAGAAGCCTTCCACCGCTTCTGCCAAGTCCTCAGCATGACGCTGGGGCCGTACAAACAGGTGCGGTGGGGGGTCGTCTCAAGAGTTTCAGCACGCAGTGGGCTCACTCGCAAGTGGACCCCTGGATCCTACAAGTAGTATCCCAGGGGTACAGATTGGAAATTCGAGACGTCTCCCCCTCGCAGGTTCCTGAAGTTTGCTTTACCAACGTCTACCTCCGACAGGGAGGCAGTATTGGAAACAATTCACAAGCTGTATTCCCAGCAGGTGATAATCAAAGTACCCCTCCTACAACAAGTAAAGGGGTATTATTCCACACTATATTGTGGTACTGAAGCCAGACGGCTCGGTGAGACCTATTCTAAATGGAGTCACTCAGAGCAGTGATAGCGAACCAGGAAGAAGGGGACTATATGGTGTCCTTGGACATCAAGGATGCTTACCTCCATGTCCAAATTTGCCCTTCTCACAAAGGGTACCTCAGGTTCGTGGTACAAAACTGTCACTATCAGTTTCAGACGCTGCCGTTTGGATTGTCCACGGCACCCCGGGTCTTTACCAAGGTAATGGCCGAAATGATGATTCTTCTTCAAAGAAAAGGCGTCTTAATTATCCCTTACTTGGACGATCTCCTGATAAGGGACAGGCCCAGAGAACAGTTGGAGGTCGGAGTAGCACTATCTCAAGTAGTTCTACGACAGCACGGGTGGATTCTAAATATTCCAAAATCGCAGCTGTCTCCGACGACATGTCTGCTGTCCCTAGGGATGATTCTGGACACAGTCCAGAAAAAGGTGTTTCTCCCGGAGGAGAAAGCCAGGGAGTTATCCGAGCTAGTCAGGAACCTCCAAAAACCAGGAAAAGTGTCAGTGCATCATTGCACAAGGGTCCTGGGAAAAATGGTGGCTTCTTACGAAGCGATTCCATTCGGCAGATTTCACGCAAGAACTTTTCAGTGGGATCTGCTGGACAAATGGTCCGGATCGCATCTTCAGATGCATCAGCGGATAACCCTGTCTCCAAGGACAAGGGTGTCTCTTCTGTGGTGGCTGCAGAGTGCTCATCTACTAAAGTGCCACAGTTATGCATTCAGGACTGGGTCCTGGTGACCACGGATTCCAGCTTGAAAGGCTGGGGAGCAGTCACACAGGGAAAAAATTTCCAGGGAGTGTGATCAAGTCTGGGGACTTCTCTCCGCATAAATATACTGGAGCTAAGAGCAATTTACAATGCTCTAAGCTTAGCAAGACCTCTGCTTCAAGGTCAGCCGGTATTGATCCAGTGGGACAACATCACGGCAGTCGCCCACGTAAACAGACAGGGCGGCACAAGAAGCAGGAGGACAATGGCAGAAACTGCAAGGATTCTTCGCTGGGCGGAAAATCATGTGATAGCACTGTCAGCAGTTTTCATTCCGGGAGTGGACAACTGGGAAGCAGACTTCCTCAGCACGACCTCCACCCGGGAAAGTGGGGACTTCATCGAGAAGTTGTTTCCACATGATTGTGCACCGTTGGGAAAGACCAAAGGTGGACATGATGGCGTCCCGCCTGAACAAAAAACTGGACAGGTATTGCGCCAGGTCAAGAGACCCTCAGGAAATAGCTGTGGACGTTCTGGTAACACCATGGGTGTACCAGTCGGTGTATGTGTTCCCTCCTCTGCTTCTCATACCAAAGGTACTGAGAATTATAAGACGTAGAGTAGTAAGAACTATACTCGTGGCTCCGGATGGGCCAAGAAGGACTTGGTACCCGGAACTTCATGAGATGCTCACAGAGGACTCAGGGCCTCTGCCGATAAGAAGGGACTTGCTTCAGCAAGTACCATGTCTGTTCCAAGACTTACCGCGGGTGCGTTTGACGGCATGGCGGTTGAACGCCGGATCCTAAGGGAAAAAAAGGCATTCCGGAAGAGGTCATTCCTACCCTGGTCAAAGCCAGGAAGGAGGTGACCGCACAACATTATCACCACATGTGGCGAAAATATGTTGCGTGGTGTGAGGCCAGGAAGGCCCCACGAAGAAATTTCAACTCGGTCGATTCCTGCATTTCCTGCAAACAGGAGTGTCTATGGGCCTCAAATTGGGGTCCATTAAGGTTCAAATTTCGGCCCTGTCGATTTTCTTCCAGAAAGAATTGGCTTCAGTTCCTGAAGTCCAGAAATTTGACAAGGGAGTACTGCATATACAACCCCCTTTTGTGCCTCCAGTGGCACTGTGGGATCTCAACGTAGTCCTGGGATTCCTCAAATCACGTTGGTTTAAACCGCTCAAATCTGTGGATTTGAAATATCTCACATGGAAAGTGACCATGATGTTGGCCCTGGCCTCGGCCAGGCGAGTGTCAGAATTGGCGGCTTTGTCTCACAAAAGCCCATATCTGATTGTCCATTCGGACAGGGCAGAGCTGCGGACTCGTCCCCAGTTTCTCCCTAAGGTGGTGTCAGCGTTTCATCTGAACCAGCTTATTGTGGTACCTGCGGCTACTAGAGACTTGGAGGACTCCAAGTTGCTAGATGTTGTCAGGGCCCTGAAAATATAGATTTCCAGGACGGCTGGAGTCAGGAAAACTGACTTGCTGTTATCCTGTATGCACCCAAAAAACTGGGTGCTCTTGCTTCTAAGCAGACGATTGCTAGTTGAATGTGTAGTACAATTCAGCTTGCACATTCTGTGGCAGGACTGCCACAGCCAAAATATATAAATGCCCATTCCACAAGGAAGGTGGGCTCATCTTGGGCGACTGCCCGAGGGGTCTCGGCTTTACAACTTTGCCGAGCTGCTACTTGGTCAGGGGCACACCCTGGCTGAGGAGGACCTGGAGTTCTCTCACTCGGTGCTGCAGAGTCATCCGCACTCTCCCGCCCGTTTGGGAGCTTTGGTATAATCCCCATGGTCCTGACGGAGTCCCCAGCATCCACTTAGGACGTCAGAGAAAATAAGATTTTACTTACCGATAAATCTATTTTCTCGTAGTCCGTAGTGGATGCTGGGCGCCCATCCCAAGTGCGGATTGTCTGCAATACTTGTACATAGTTATTGTTACAAAAATCGGGTTATTGTTGTTGTGAGCCATCTTTTCAGAGGCTCCTTCTGTTATCATGCTGTTAACTGGGTTCAGATCACAAGTTGTACGGTGTGATTGGTGTGGCTGGTATGAGTCTTACCCGGGATTCAATATCCTTCTTTATTGTGTACGCTCGTCCGGGCACAGTATCCTAACTGAGGCTTGGAGGAGGGTCATAGGGGGAGGAGCCAGTACACACCACCTGATCCTAAAGCTTTAGTTTTGTGCCCTGTCTCCTGCGGAGCCGCTAATCCCCATGGTCCTGACGGAGTCCCCAGCATCCACTACGGACTACGAGAAATAGATTTATCGGTAAGTAAAATCTTATTTTCTCTGCCTGAAAAAAACGCTCCACCATATCTGTGCTCACTCAGTGTGCTGCACTGCTGCATGATATATCTGTGCTGAGTGCACTGCTCACACTTCCTAATTGTGGGGACTGGGGAGCAGTTATAGCAGGAGTACAGTGCACAGTTTTGCTGACAGTGACCACCAGTCCAGTATACATTTGTCTGCCTGAAAAACACTCCTGTCTGTGGTGGCTTTTTTTTTCTTCATACTAGTTTAGCAGTCTGCTGACAGTGTCCACCAGGTCCGTTATTATTTATTATACAGTATATTATATTTATTTTATATATATCTAGCAGTACGGTAGGCCACGGCTATACCTACCTCTGTGTCGTCAGTGCACTCGTCGTCCATAAGTAATATAATACTATACTATCCATCCATCCATCTACATTGTATACCTGTGGTGGCTTTTTTTTCTTCATACTAGTTTAGCAGTCTGCTGACAGTGTCCACCAGGTCCGTTATACAGTATATATATAAGCAGTACGGTAGGCCACGGCTGTACCTACCTCTGTGTCGTCAGTGCACTCGTCGTCCATAAGTAATATAATACTATACTATCCATCCATCTACATTGTATACCTGTGGTGGCTTTTTTTCTTCTTCATACTAGTTTAGCAGTCTGCTGACAGTGTCCACCAGGTCTGTTATTATTTTTATACAGTACAGGTTGAGTATCCCATATCCAAATATTCCGAAATACGGAATATTCCGAAATACGGACTTTTTTGAGTGAGAGTGAGATAGTGAAACCTTTGTTTTTGATGGCTCAATGTACACAAACTTTGTTTAATACTAAAAGTTATTAAAAATATTGTATTAAATGACCTTCAGGCTGTGTGTATAAGGTGTATATGAAACATAAATGAATTGTGTGAATGTAGACACACTTTGTTTAATGCACAAAGTTACAAAAAATATTGGCTAAAATGACCTTCAGGCTGTGTGTATAAGGTGTATATGTAACATAAATGTATTCTGTGCTTAGACTTGGGTCCCATCACCATAATATCTCATTATGTTATACAATTATTCCAAACTACGGAAAAATCCCATATCCAAAATACCTCTGGTCCCAAGCGTTTTGGATAAGGGATACTCAACCTGTATATTATATATATAAGCAGTACGGTAGGCCACGGCTGTACCTACCTCTGTGTCGTCAGTGCACTCGTCGTCCATAAGTAATATAATACTATACTATAGTATATCCATCCATCTACATTGTATACCTGTGGTGGCTTTTTTTTTCTTCATACTAGTTTAGCAGTCTGCTGACAGTGTCCACCAGGTCCGTTATACAGTATATATATATAAGCAGTACGGTAGGCCACGGCTGTACCTACCTCTGTGTCGTCAGTGCACTCGTCGTCCATAAGTAATATAATACTATACTATCCATCCATCTACATTGTATACCTGTGGTGGCTTTTTTTTTCTTCATACTAGTTTAGCAGTCTGCTGACAGTGTCCACCAGGTCCGTTATACAGTATATATATATATATAAGCAGTACGGTAGGCCACGGCTGTACCTACCTCTGTGTCGTCAGTGCACTCGTCGTCCATAAGTAATATAATACTATACTATCCATCCATCTACATTGTATACCTCTGGTGGCTTTTAGTTGTGCGCATTAAAATATGGAGAACAAAAATGTGGAGGTTAAAAAAATAGGGAAAGATCAAGATCCACTTCCACCTCGTGCTGAAGCTGCTGCCACTAGTCATGGCCGAGACGATGAAATGCCATCAACGTCGTCTGCCAAGGCCGATGCCCAATGTCATAGTACAGAGCATGTAAAATCCAAAACACAAAAGATCAGTAAAAAAATGACCCAAAAATCAAAATTAAAAGCGTCTGAGGAGAAGCGTAAACTTGCCAATATGCCATTTACGACACGGAGTGGCAAGGAACGGCTGAGGCCCTGGCCTATGTTCATGGCTAGTGGTTCAGCTTCACATGAGGATGGAAGCACTCATCCTCTCGCTAGAAAAAAGAAAAGACTTAAGCTGGCAAAAGCACAGCAAAGAACTGTGCGTTCTTCGAAATCCCAAATCCCAAAGGAGAGTCCAATTGTGTCGGTTGCGATGCCTGACCTTCCCAACACTAGACGGGAAGAGCTTGCGCCTTCCACCATTTGCACGCCCCCTGCAAGTGCTGGAAGGAGCACCTGCAGTCCAGTTCCTGATAGTCAAATTGAAGATGTCAGTGTTGAAGTACACCAGGATGAGGATATGGGTGTTGCTGGCGCTGGGGAGGAAATTGACAAGGAGGATTCTGATGGTGAGGTGGTTTGTTTAAGTCAGGCACCCGGGGAGACACCTGTTGTCCGTGGGAGGAATATGGCCATTGACATGCCTGGTCAAAATACCAAAAAAATCAGCTCTTCAGTGTGGAATTATTTCAACAGAAATGCGGACAACTGGTGTCAAGCCGTGTGTTGCCTTTGTCAAGCTGTAATAAGTAGGGGTAAGGATGTTAACCACCTCGGAACATTCTCCCTTATACGTCACCTGCAGCGCATTCATAATAAGTCAGTGACAAGTTCAAAAACTTTGGGCGACAGCGGAAGCAGTCCACTGACCAGTAAATCCCTTCCTCTTGTAACCAAGCTCGCGCAAACCACACCACCAACTCCCTCAGTGTCAATTTCCTCCTTACCCAGGAAAGCCAATAGTCCTGCAGGCCATGTCACTGGCAAGTCTGACGAGTCCTCTCCTGCCTGGGATTCCTCCGATGCATCCTTGAGTGTAACGCCTACTGCTGCTGGCGCTGCTGTTGTTGCTGCTGGGAGTCGATCGTCATCCCAGAGGGGAAGTCGGAAGACCACTTGTACTACTTCCAGTAAGCAATTGACTGTCCAACAGTCCTTTGTGAGGAAGATGAAATATCACAGCAGTCATCCTGTTGCAAAGCGGATAACTGAGGCCTTGACAACTATGTTGGTGTTAGACGTGCGTCCGGTATCCGCCGTTAGTTCACAGGGAACTAGACAATTGCTTGAGGTAGTGTGCCCCCGTTACCAAATACCATCTAGGTTCCACTTCTCTAGGCAGGCGATACCGAGAATGTACACGGACGTCAGAAAAAGACTCACCAGTGTCCTAAAAAATGCAGTTGTACCCAATGTCCACTTAACCACGGACATGTGGACAAGTGGAGCAGGGCAGACTCAGGACTACATGACTGTGACAGCCCACTGGGTAGATGTATTGCCTCCCGCTGCAAGAACAGCAGCGGCGGCACCAGTAGCAGCATCTCGCAAACGCCAACTGGTTCCTAGGCAGGCTACGCTTTGTATCACCGCTTTCCAGAATACGCACACAGCTGAAAAACTCTTACGGCAACTGAGGAAGATCATCGCAGAATGGCTTACCCCAATTGGACTCTCCTGGGGATTTGTGGCATCGGACAACGCCAGCAATATTGTGCGTGCATTACATCTGGGCAAATTCCAGCACGTCCCATGTTTTGCACATACCTTGAATTTGGTGGTGCAGAATTATTTAAAAAAACGACAGGGGCGTGCAAGAGATGCTGTCGGTGGCCAGAAGAATTGCGGGCCACTTTCGGCGTACAGGCACCGCGTACAGAAGACTGGAGCACCACCAAAAACGCCTGAACCTGCCCTGCCATCATCTGAAGCAAGAGGTGGTAACGAGGTGGAATTCAACCCTCTATATGCTTCAGAGGATGGAGGAGCAGCAAAAGGCCATTCAAGCCTATACATCTGACCACGATATAGGCAAAGGAGGTGGAATGCACCTGTCTCAAGCGCAGTGGAGAATGATTTCAACGTTGTGCAAGGTTCTTCAACCTTTTGAACTTGCCACACGTGAAGTCAGTTCAGACACTGCCAGCCTGAGTCAGGTCATTCCCCTCATCAGGCTTTTGCAGAAGAAGCTGGAGGCATTGAAGGAGCAGCTAAAACAGAGCGATTCCGCTAGGCATGTGGGACTTGTGGATGGAGCCCTTCATTCGCTTAACCAGGATTCACGGGTGGTCAATCTGTTGAAATCAGAGCACTACATTTTGGCCACCGTGCTCGATCCTAGTTCTAAAACCTACGTTGGATCTCTCTTTCCGGCAGACACAAGTCTGCAGAGGTTCAAAGACCTGCTGGTGAGAAAATTGTCAAGTCAAGCGGAACGCGACCCGTCAACATCTCCTCCTTCACATTCTGCCGCAACTGGGGGTGCGAGGAAAAGGCTACGAATTCCGAGCCCACCCGCTGGCGGTGATGCAGGGCAGTCTGGAGCGACTGCTGATGCGGACATCTGGTCCGGACTGAAGGACCTGCCAACGATTACTGACATGTCGTCTACTGTCACTGCATATGATTCTCTCACCATTAAAAGAATGGTGGAGGATTATATGAGTGACCGCATCCAAGTAAGCACGTCAGACAGTCCGTACGTATACTAGCAGGAAAAAGAGGCAATTTGGAGGCCCTTGCACAAACTGGCTTTATTCTACCTAAGTTGCCCTCCCTCCAGTGTGTACTCCGAAAGAGTGTTTAGTGCCGCCGCTCACCTTGTCAGCAATCGGCGTACGAGGTTACTTCCAGAAAATGTGGAGAAGATGATGTTCATTAAAATGAATTATAATCAATTCCTCCATGGAGACATTCACCAGCAGCAATTGCCTCCAGAAAGTACACGGGGACCTGAGATGGTGGATTCCAGTGGGGACGAATTAATATTCTGTGAGGAGGGGGATGTACACAGTGAAAGGGGTGATGAATCGGACGATGACGATGAGGTGGACATCTTGCCTCTGTAGAGCCAGTTTGTGCAAGGAGAGATTGATTGCTTCTTTTTTGGTGGGGGCCCAAACCAACCAGTCATTTCAGTCACAGTCGTGTGGCAGACCCTGTCGCTGAAATGATGGGTTCATTAAAGTGTGCATGTCCTGTTTTTACAACATAAGGGTGGGTGGGAGGGCCCAAGGACAATTCCATCTTGCACCTCTTTTTTCTTTAATTTTTCTTTGCGTCATGTGCTGTTTGGGGAGTATTTTTTTGAAGGGCCATCCTGCCTGACACTGCAGTGCCACTCCTAGATGGGCCAGGTGTTTGTGTCGGCCACTAGGGTCGCTTAGCTTAGTCACACAGCTACCTCATTGCGCCTCTTTTTTTCTTTGCGTCATGTGCTGTTTGGGGAGTATTTTTTTGAAGGGCCATCCTGCGTGACACTGCAGTGCCTCTCCTAGATGGGCCAGGTGTTTGTGTCGGCCACTAGGGTCGCTTAGCTTAGCCATCCAGCGACCTCGGTGCAAATTTTAGGACTAAAAATAATATTGTGAGGTGTGAGGTGTTCAGAATAGACTGGAAATGAGTGTAAATTATGGTTATTGAGGTTAATAATACTATGGGATCAAAATGACCCCCAAATTCTATGATTTAAGCTGTTTTTTTAGGGTTTTTTGAAAAAAACACCCGAATCCAAAACACAACCGAATCCGACAAAAAAAATTCGGTGAGGTTTTGCCAAAACGCGTTCGAAACCAAAACACAAAACCCGAAAAATTTCCGGTGCACATCACTAGTGCTATGCGCCCCTGTCATTACCGGTGCTGCTACCTACAAGATGTACAAGCCTATGTATGAATGGTCAGTGGCACTGACTGATCTGACACCTGCAGCTACTGATTTCAACAGCTGCAGGTGTTTTTGCACCTTTCACAGCCACTGTGGCTCTGGGGTGCATGGGAGATATCGCGATAGTAGCGAGATAATGCGCATGCCCAGTGGAGCCGACCGGAAGGAGAGAGACAGAGCATCAGCACTAGGCTGATGGGCTGTGGTAGGAATCGCTGGAGGGGAGGAGGGTTTGTCTCCCCCACTCCGGCAACCAAGATGTTACTACGTGTCGTGAGTGCCCCTTCCTGCTTTGCCTCGGTAAAGAGGAGAAGCAGGATGAGATATACTGGGACGATCCATGCCAGGATAATATATCTCCCCGACTGTCTCTGGTGCACACAGTATAAAGGGAGCCAGGACAGAGGTGGGAGTAAAGAACAGAGAAGGGAGGCGGGGCTGTGCTTGGTATGCTGTGTTTACCCAGACATTCTTCCAGTGAGGTGCCTGCCCAGAGCCTCTATCAGAGCCCAACGCTAAAAAGTGTGAATTCCAATAAGTACTGATTATAGATCAATACATACATAGATATAATTTCTGTCTGATTTATTTCATTCCACGGGCCATGGTGTGCGGCTGTGATGTCTTCTGTATTTTATGGTGATAGTCGGAGTTCTCTATTTTATATGTGACTCATTACAATGTTCTTTGTATTGTATGGAGGTCACTTGGATGCTTGGAGATGGGCACTACAATGCACTCTTTTTTATCAATGGCCACTGATGCTCTCTGTATAATATGAATGTCACTGTAATGCTCTCTGTATTATCTAGCAGTCACTGCAATACGCTTTTTATTATATGGCATTCACTGCAATGCTCTTTGTATTATATGGCTGTAAGGCTCTCTGTATTATATGGCATCACTGCAATAATCTCTGCATTATTAATTTAATTAATTTACTGCAGCGCCTAGTAGGTATGGGGGATAAACACTAATAGAAATATGGAGAAACACCTATCACAGACCACACCCCTATATAGACCACTCCCCCACATCACTAGTCATACCGCCGTATCGCTTGTCAGACCCCCTGCAGCAGCACACAATAGGCCCTTCCTGATTTTCAGCTCCAGGCCCATGTGGACCTTAATCTGGCACTGGACAGAGGGGCATACTATGGACAAGTAGTGGGTGACATGCATAGGGAGACACTAGTGATATGTACTGGGTGACATTGAGGAAGGTTGGGGGTGCAGCAGATGGGCATTTGGAGCTGTGAGGGGAGAGTAGAGCATGTGTGGGCAGCAGGTGGGACTGTATTGAGAACGCTCCTAATGAAAAAGCTGAGAGAACACCAGGTACCCTGGCCACACCACATCCATTAATGTGGTGCACTGACAGACACGGGGAAGAGCCAGCATGAAGCAGAGAGTGGGACAAACCTTGGCTGCGGGCGGCTACTCTCTCAAGTACCACCAGCTGGCTCATCTCCGCCGACACCTTGCCCTGCAGATGCTCTGAGTCCTGGCCCCTCAGCATCTCTTTCAGTGTGCACTCTGCTCCAACCATCACCCCCGCGGGTCCTGCAGCCATGGCATCCTGTAAACAGAATCTGTCAAACAAGTCACGTCACAGAAGCGCAGGGGCCGCTGGGGGGAGTACAGACGGCACCTGCGGAGTAAAAACTTGCCCGCTTCTCCACGATCCTTAGTGGATCCGCTTCACCATGACTGTGGAGCTGGTATATGTAATAGGCTAACACTGAGGGGTACCGGACATTAGGGTATGCCTGTGCAATACCCCCCATGCACACGCCTATGCATAGAACACATACATATACATACACATAGAACATATACATATAAACACACATATGGGTTTGGTATGCATGACAGCTGGATGGGATGCCGGCAGTCAAAATACCGACGCCAGCATCCAGAGGAATGAAATCCTGACAGGGGTGATTTAACTAATCTAACCTCTGTCCCCTACCCCGCTAAGCCTAACTCTCCCTTCTCGCAGTCTAACCCTAACCTCCAGGGACGTGCGGTGAGCTAAATGGCTCATGTGGCACTGGCTATCACCAGAGCCAGATTTACATGCAATATATGACCCAAAAGGTACATATGGGCATTATACACAGGTGCAGCAGTATATACTTTTGGAAATTCGGTGAGTTTTGATCAGAGATGTGCAGAAAAGATAGTCAGGTGAGGCACTGCCTCACCTGCCATAGACTTTTTACTCCACGGTTTTGGCTATAAAAATGGTTAGAATAATGCAAAGAAGATATTTCAAACATATTCTTTGTATTATTCATATACTTTATACAGTCAAAACTCTGGCACAAACATTAGTATGCCAGGAAAGGCTCTGCCTCACCCCACCGCACGTCACTGCTAACCTCCCCTCTTAGTGCCTAACCCTAACCTCCACCCGGTGGTGCCTTACCCTAACCCCCCCTGTCCGCAGCCTAACCCTATCCCCTACAGTGTTGGCTAAATTTACCCCCACCCCCTCCCCCCTTCTCCGGCAGTAGTCAAAGCTCTGTGGCTATACTTACAATGGCCAGGATCCTTACACAGACATAGTACACACACTGTACATATACACACAAATACAAAACATACATATACACATATATGGAACATATACACATGCAGTACATATAAACAAACACACACAGAACACATACATATGCACATATATAGACACTACAAACCCACTGACACCTGGAGGATGGAGCCTAGCGGTAGCTGCAGGAACCAGGAACAGATCAGTGCTGGCAGTGCTGGGGGTCGTGCATGGCACTTTTCATTATTAGTGGCTTATGCCGCGATTCGCGGGTCGGTGGGGGTGGAGCCAATATGACACCATTCAAAGAGAAACATGTCATAATGGCTTCGCCCCTCAGCACCGCCCCGCCCCTCAGTACCTGTCCTGGCTTCAATCGCCAGGACAGGTACCCACTAGAAAAAAAATAAAAATTTGTCCACGGTGGGGGAACGGTCAGGTCCTTCCATTGCCCAACGTTTAGGTGAGCCAGCTCTGGCATGCCCCTAGGAGTTTGCCTATAGATAGGGCCAGCTCTGACTGCCCGCTACGTTCTCCGCTGCCACCTGTCAAATGTCAGGGTTGCCGGACATTAGGGGGTGCCTGTGCGCACCAGGCACCCCCCGTGCGCACGCCTATGATGACTTCACATACATTTTTGTTGTCACAGTATTTTATTATTGCACAAGACCTATACCATGATATGAGTTACTGTATTAATTAATCATCTATCTGCATAGTTTAAGCGTTTTGTGCTTCTCTGATTATTTGTACTTCCTGACTCGCTTTTGTATTAGCTATTTAATTGAAAATTATATATTAATAATTTAGAATGAATCATTTTCATTTTAATTCACTTTCATAAATTGCGTTTTTCTCTGTAATTTATCTATTTAATGGAAATCATATACTAATCATTTATAATTAAAACTTTTCACTTGACTTCATAAATTGCTTTTTATCACTATGTTTAGCTATATAATGGAAATAATAAGGAATATTTTGTAAATATTCATGATCATTTTTCAATTGATTTAAGTATTTTAAACTATCCTGTTACAGTATTAAAACAGGTTGGTAAAAAAAGGTTACTACCCCTGTAAGTGCACCAAGCCCCACCCCGTCCTCTTAATTTGTGATTGCTGGCACCTGTGTTGAACAGGTTAATGGATAAGTATTTTTTTTCACCACAGGTGAGGGCAACCATAAATTAAGAGGGAAGTACAGGAGCAGAGCATTCTGTCCCTCCTAGAGAGGGTCATGTTGGGAGGGGTGGTCTTCAGTATGCCGACTGATGGGATCCCGGCGCACAGTATACCGGTGCCGGGATCCTGACAGCCGGCATACCGACACTTATTCTCCCTCATGGGCGTCCTTGACCCCCCTGGAGGGACAATAAAATAGCGCGCCACCGTGCCCGTAGCGTGGCGAGCGCAGCGAGCCCACAAGGGGCTCATTTGCGCTCGCCACACTGTCAGTAAGCCGGCGGTCGGGCTCCCGGCGCCGGTATGCTGGTCACCGGGAGCCCAACCACCGGCATATCGTAGTGAACCCGTTGGGAGGTATGGTTTATGTCATAATGTGAAATGGGGAACTGTGTTGCATTATGTGTTCTGGCAACCCTACAATGTGACATTGTGGGAACTAGGGCACTACTGTGGGGCATAACATTAGCTAAGGCATTACTATGGTTCACAAAATGAACTAGGGCACTATTATAGGGTATAAAAGTAACAACTGCTGCAGAGAAGTGTCTCTCTAGCAGCACTTGGACAGGGCCCCTTCAAAATTTTGCTATGGGGTCCACAAAGTTCTAGCTACGTCCCTGACTGTACCCGTTATACTTCAATAAACCAACACCACTGGCTAAGTACCTGGTCTGTACTGGAAATAAAATATGATGTGTGTATTCTGGCGCGGTTTAAAGTGTCAGCCCAATTTCACTCCTCTTGTGGTCTACCCTATCTTAAACCACACACAATAATAGGAAATACAAGTCGTTTGAGGGGAAATCAAAGGCGATACTAAATAATTAAAACAAGGTAGAAGAAATAATTAGATATACATCACATAAAATCTCAACGGACTGGTGATATTTGAATTTCTTTGACATCCAATATAGGTAATAGTTCTTTTTTTCAATTCAAATCGATCTCCAACGCGAAATTCATAGGAGACAAAAATGGGAAAGAGGCATACAATGTGTAATATTGTTTGTCATCCGACAATATAAACAAGTCCTGTGACTTCTCCAAAGAGAAAAGAACCCTATATGGTGAATTTCTTGATAGTTGAGAAAGGGATAGTTCCTCACCACCTTTTCATTAGAAGATGAACGTACCAAAACTCACTTAGAATAGTGTGGAAACATACATATCAAGGTATCTTTAAAAATAGAGGACAACACTACAAAATAAAGGTTTGTTCAATTTGAACGTACCACACTCACTTTCTTGGAGTGTGGGTATCCTCACGTAACGGTTTCTTTAGAATAGATATGAAGACAGCCGTTTCTTTCCAAGAAAGAAACGGCTGTCTTCATATCTATTCTAAAGAAACCGTTACGTGAGGATACCCACACTCCAAGAAAGTGAGTGTGGTACGTTCAAATTGAACAAACCTTTATTTTGTAGTGTTGTCCTCTACTTTTAAAGATACCTTGATATGTATGTTTCCACACTATTCTAAGTGAGTTTTGGTACGTTCATCTTCTAATGAAAAGGTGGTGAGGAACTATCCCTTTCTCAACTATCAAGAAATTCACCATATAGGGTTCTTTTCTCTTTGGAGAAGTCACAGGACTTGTTTATATTGTCGGATGACAAACAATATTACACATTGTATGCCTCTTTCCCATTTTTGTCTCCTATGAATTTCGCGTTGGAGATCGATTTGAATTGAAAAAAGAACTATTACCTATATTGGATGTCAAAGAAATTCAAATATCACCAGTCCGTTGAGATTTTATGTGATGTATATCTAATTATTTCTTCTACCTTGTTTTAATTATTTAGTATCGCCTTTGATTTCCCCTCAAACGACTTGTAAGTACCTGGTCTGTTTATACAGTGAGTGGATTCAGTATGGGATCCCTGTGGTCAGGAGACAGACTCCAGAATCCTGTTAGTGAGTGCAGCAAGTCCTCTCGCGGGATCACTGCACTCGCCACGCTTCGGGTCCAGTGATGGAGCTTTGCTTGTCACACTATTCCTCCTCCACCACGCGTAGGAGAATACCAGGCTTCTGTTGGGATTCCAGGCCTCGGCATTTACACGTCTGTCAGGATTCTGAACGCCGGGATCCTTACAGACAGTATATTGACCGCATCCCGTTTGAGTCATTTGTGCCTGTATAGCTCTGCAATAACAACACCGGCACACACATCATTACCAACAATTACTGCTAATTATGAGTGGCATATTGGCAGGCTTCATTTATGATTGCTTGTGTTGAACTAGATCATTAATAAGAAAGGTATTTCAACACAGGTGATGGCAATCAGAAATCCAGAGGGAAGCCCAGGAGCAGGGCATTTTGTCCCTGATGGAAGGGGGCATGTTGGAGGGGCTGCAGCTAGGCAATACCTGAGTTTGTATGTGTGTGTGGATTCATTTGGATGCTCAAATTTCAGTATTTCCCATAGGCCAAAACATACTGTAGGTTAACTGGCTGCTGAGAAAATGGACTACGTGCGGTAAGGAATTTAGATTGTAAGCTTAAATGGGACAGGGACTGATGTGAAGGATAACACATTCTCAGCAAAC
This sequence comes from Pseudophryne corroboree, assembly GCF_028390025.1. NCBI lineage: Eukaryota > Metazoa > Chordata > Amphibia > Anura > Myobatrachidae > Pseudophryne > Pseudophryne corroboree. Next base: position 711,795,382 of record NC_086449.1, on the reverse strand, counting down.
AATCACCTATGTAAAGGTGCAAATTTTTTGGTTAGCATGTATGATAATTCATTTTATTTCGGCATTTTAACACATTCAGAATAAATCCTATTGTGTAACCTTCTGCTCCTGTACACAAATGCATTTGTTATACAGGAAATAAAGATGAGCGACACATTATACATGGGTACAGATGAGGAATATGATTAAACCTGTTTCATGAGCTTTTATCCTTGTTTATCATTTAAGTGTTTCAGAACTTGCTCCAACCACACAACAGAATACATTGTCAACATCCAGCTTCTATTCATAAGGGCCCTACACACTGAGTGATCCACCGCCGAGCTGCCCGACGGGGGGGGGGGGGGGGGAAGCGGTGACGGGGGGAGTGAAGTGTCTTCACTCCCCCCGTCACCCGGCTCCATAGAAGTGCAGGCAAATATGGACGAGATTGTCCATATTGGCCTGCATGCACAAGCGACAGGTCACCAGCAATAAGCGAGCGTGGGGCCGCGCATCGTTCATCGCTGGTGCCTCCACACTCAAGGATATGAATGGTATCTCGTTCATTAATGAACGAGATCGTTCATATCTTTGACTATTATCGCCCAGTGTGTAGGGCCTATTAGAGTATAAATGCAAAAACAATGTGAGGATACAAATCAGATGAAATTCCAAGGAAAGAGAGATCAAAGATTATATGGCTGGGACTCTGCACCCCTGTAAAATAGTCTGTTCCTCTGTCACTTTATGCAAAGTTTTGCTTATCTCTATTATACAAAAAAAGTATATATGTCAGGTGTGAAGGGTTATTGCTGGCAAACATCACTGAAAGGGGCAAACTTTAAATCTTGTTAATCTTTTTTGTCAAGAGGGGAGGTATGGAAAATATTTCAGTATGAGTGAATTTAAAGCATAATATTTCGTTGATTCTAATTCAAAGAGAATTAGGCTTCATTGTTGTGACTGACACAGATAAAAATAATTTATTACAGATATTCTGCTGTGAGGACACTATAGGTTCTGCATTTCTCTACCTTCGATTTCAGATTCCACAGCTCAGATTTCTAGAAACAAGGAAAAAAACAGAGATCAGCTTATGCCCGTAGTTTTACGACAGATTATTACAGAAAAAATGTCCTCCATTATGTAAATACTGACTAGAACTTGTGCCTGAGGCGGAACTACCATTGGATCATCAGTAAGTGATCCCCTGCAACCCCCCCCCCCCCCCCTCCCCCTGACCATTTTTAACAATGTCGGATGAATGGCCCAGTGCAGAGAGCAGGGTGGGCCCCACTGCCTGAGAGACCAGCCTCTTACATTAGGGAGCCATGGCTGACCTTGTGTGTGCCAGACTGATAGAGGAGTCCTGCCACCTATGAGCACTGATGATCACAGCTACTGTACACACTGACAAAATGCCACTGCCTCCACTGTCACTCACTGCCTCTCCCTGCCTTCTGCTGTCACCCTCTGCCTCCCCTTGCCTTCCTTTATCACCCTCTGCCTCTCTTTGGCAACCTCTGCCGCCCCATGCCTTATGCTATCACCCTCTGCCTCTCCATGTCACCCATTACTGTGTGGCATATCGTGAACTTGGGTTGGGGTGAAGGATGGGGACTTTTGGGTTGGGGTGAAGGATGGGAAATTATATTTTTGCACCTGGGTCCACTACTCACAAGCTCCGCCACTTACTTGTGCACAGTGTTCTTTACATAATACACATTTGTGTAACACTTATGTAAACTCAGAAGCTGCTTATTATATAAATTACTACCTATCATGGGGTTATTTTCTTGTCATTACCACGTTTCTCTTTTACTCATGTTCAAACTTATTTTATTATCTTCTACCTGTCTCCTGACTATGCATACCACTCTATATTCATATGCAGATCTTTTATAGTGCAGGTGGAGCTACTAACAGCCATTAGAATAGTTTGGCTCATTAGTATAACACGTTATAATGTCATTTCGCTGAAGTTGGACTCCTTACATATTAGTTCGGTATCTACCTATCTAGTCTACAAGTTGGAGATTAATACAGTACATTGTTCTACAGTGGTGCACATAAGCATAATGGCCATCACACATGTGCACAACCCATTTGAAGTAGAGATGTGCGGGGACCCCCGTGTTTTGATTTTGGATCTAATTATCATCGTGTTTTGCTTTTGGAAAATCCACCCTCAAGTGTTTTGGTTTGGATGTGGTTTAGTTTTGGATTCCTTTAAAATTTATAAAAATTGTCAAAAATATAAATAATATTGATAACAATCAATAAAAATAGCTCAAATCATGTAATTTGGACCTACAGATAGATCCACGGTTATCTTGGCTTCTTTGCTGCGCCTAGGCACACCATGGTTTATTTACATACCCTATTGTTCTCAGCTACAATACAATACAGAGAACAATACAGCAGGGGATTAAGGGGGTCATTCCGAGTTGATTGCTAGCTGCCGTTGTTCGCAGCGCAGCGATCAGGAAAAATATCAGCACTTCTGCACATGCGTATGGTGCGCACTGCGCACGCGCGACATACTTTCACAAAAGCCGATGCAGTTTCACACAAGGTCTAGCGACGCTTTTCAGTCGCACTGCTGATTGTTGAGTGATTGACTGGAAGTGGGTGTTTCTGGGTGGTAACTGGCCGTTTTTCGGGGAGTGTGAACGCAGGCGTGCCAGATAAAAACGCAGGAGTGGCTGGTGAAACGGGAAAGTGGCTGGCCAAACGCAGGGCGTGTTTGTGATGCCTAAACAGGAACTAAATAGCCTGCAGTGATCGCAAGGTAGGAGTAGGTCGGCAGCTACTCTGAAACTGCACAATTTTTTTTTGTAGCCGCGCCGCGATCCTTTCATTTGCACTTCTGCTAAGCTAAGATACACTCCCAGAGGGCGGCGGCTTAGCGTTTGCACTGCTGCTAAAAGCAGCTAGCGAGCAAACAACTCTGAATGAGGGCCTAAGGGCCTAATTCAGAGTTGATTGCAGCAGCAAATTTGTTAGCAGTTGGGCAAAACCATGTGCACTGCAGGGTGGGGGGGCAGATATAACATGTGCAGAGAGATTAGATTTGGGTGGGGTGTATTCAAACTGAAATCTAAATTGCAATGTAAAAATAAAGCAGCCAGTATTTACCCTGCACAGAAACAAAATAACCCACCCAAATCTAACTCTCTCTGGAAATGTTATATCTGCCCCCCCTGCAGTGCACATGGTTTTGCCCAACTGCTAAAAAAAATTCTGCTGCGATTAACTTGGAATTACCCCCATGGTTTTGCCCAATTGCTAATAAACTTGCTGCTACGATCAACTCAGAATTACCCCCCATGTGCACTGCAGGTGTGACAGATATAACATGTGCAGAGAGAGTTAGATTTGAGTGGGTTATTTTGTTTCTGTGCAGGGTAAATACTGGCTGCTATATTTTTACACTGCAATTTAGATTGCAGTTTGAACACACCCCACCTAAATCTAAAGGCCCCCATCCACTAGTCCGATTTGGGCAGTTTTCTTCAGATTTCGACGCATCTGACCGTCAAATCTGAAGAAAAGTGTCACATCGGATGGCTCTTCCGATCCGATGCGCACTCCCGTGTCAGATATGTCTGAACTACAAATCTCTGAGGCTGCCCCAACTATTTATCGGAATCTGAAGAAAACAGGTGAACATCGGATTGTTTTTTTTACTTCAGATGTATCTGATCAGATTCATCTGAAGCGTCACTTGACTGGCATCTGCCTAGCCACTCCCACCCACCAAGAGGGGGAACAGCGGCAGCAGCAGCATCAGATCAATCGCATGTAGCATGTGTGCATCAGATATATCTGATGCGATCTGGCACATGATATATCGCATCAGATACATCTGAAGTGAATGTAGTGAAAATTAAGCCCAGGGTCAGATCCGATTCCCGGGAAGCTCCCGGGAGAGCTCAAGAGAAATTTGATGAGATCTGCAGTTCAGACAAGTCTGAGTAGTGGATGGCCACCTTAACTCTCTCCTCACATGTTATATCTGTCACACCTGCAGTGCACATGGGTGGTAATTCCAAGTTGATCGCAGCAGGAAATTTTTTAGCAGTTGGGCAAAACCATGTCCACTGCAGGGGGAGCAGATATAACATGTGCAGAGAGAGTTAGATTTGGGTGGGTTATTTTGTTTCTGTGCATGGTAAATACTGGCTGCTTTATTTTTACACTGCAATTTAGATTGCAGATTGAACTCACCACACCCAAATCTAACTCTCTCTGCACATGTTATATCTGCTCCCCCTGCAGTGCACATGGTTTTGCCCAACTGCTAAAAAATATCCTGCTGCGATCAACTTGGAATTACCCCCATGGTTATGCCCAACTGCTAACAAATTTGCTGCTGCGATCAACTCTGAATTAGGCCCTAAGGGGCTCATTCTGACCCAATCGCACGCTGCAGTTTTTCGCAGCGTAGCGATCGGATCAGAAATGTGCATGCGCCGGCGCATGGCCGCCCGTCGCTGCGCTATGGTCGCCTCTGCCTGATTGACAGGCAAAGGCGGTGGATGGGCGGGAGGGGGTGAAACGGCGGCATTTGGCCGCCGTTTCGTGGGCGTGGTCTGGCCAACGCAGGCGTGGTCAGACCTTGCGGGCCGGGGAGCGAAGAGTAGATCCCGGCCAGCACGTTAAAGCTGCGCTGGCCGGGAGCTACTCTTGAAGTGCAAAGGCATCGCCACTGTGCGATGCCTTTGCACTTCTGCGGGGGGTAGGCGGCACTGACATGCGGGGCGGACTAGCCCTGTGCTGGGCGTCCCCCCGCATGTCTGAGTTCATGATCATAGCTGTGCTAAATTTAGCACAGCTACGATCAACTCGGAATGACCCCTTAAGTCTTTACAGCAGGGTATTAAGTCCGACTGCCCAGTCTCAGTTAATCCTATTAATTGCCAAGATAAACATGGACCCATCTGTATTTACATGCAATCCAAAACCCGAGTTCAGTTTCTAAATACGAGTTCCGAACTGACAACAGGCCCGAGCTGGGACTCAGTTCCATTCAGAACCCCAAATTGATTCCGAACTGGGACTCAATTCGACTCAGAGCCCTTAAATTTATGTGTGTTCGTATTTCAAGAAAAAACAAACGGCACATGTCACGATCCGGGTTATTGGACACGATTATTTACCTTCCAAGTGTCTCCTGAGACTAGCCCAGCGTTCCAAAATGGGATTCCATCTGTGCTGTCTGCGTACAGTGCGCTGTATATCTTTACCTCAAGTCTTTTCCCTGTGATCCCGCAGCGCTGTCATGGCAGCCTTACAATTTAGTTGCGCTGTTTTACAGAATGGCGTCTCCTGCCCTCTGCCGCCATTACTGCTGTTTACCACATGGAATATACAAACAGACTTTCCCTCGAAAAGCAAACATGGGCGCAGCCATGTTTTTCCTCATCACATGTCATTTCACAACCTATCCGCTGCACTCTGGACTCTGGAATTATCCAGCCAATGCCTGCTTCCCAGCTGGTATAAATATCCTGCTCCTGGGCTGGATAATCGTCAGTGCTTTGGTTGTCTAACCTATACACATGTCTCCAGTGCCAGATTAAGGTTCACATGGGCCTGGAGCTGAAATTTATGAAGGGCCTATTTTATGGTGCCGCAGGGAATATGAAAACGCAGTGGGGATGTGACTAGTAATGTGGGGTGTGTGGTTGATGTTGTGAGGGTGTGGTCTGCACAGGGTGTGTGGCCTGTGCCATGTTGTGTGTGACTAATGCCTACATTGAAAAACCTCAATCTCCCTACCTTTTTCACTTATATCAATAGTGTAATGAACAAAGGGAAACATCTCTTGTTAACATATAACCGTAATATGAAAAATTACGCTTAGTGATGACGTCAATCTGAAACCTCTCAACGAAAGAAGCTACAGGTCCAGGTCGCATATTGATGTCAAATGTTAACTAATTCTGTATGTAAAAAAAATAAAGAAAAATACTTTACTTTTTTTTTAACATTAGCTGTACTGAGAAGATATATCAGGAATGGTAGTTAGAGGGGGTAGGGTTGGAGAGAGGGTGTCGTCTGGACAGGGTAGAACAGGGGTAACACTAAGGTGACCCAGCATATAGTATGCCTCTCAACTGTCCCTATTTTTGTGGACAGTCCCTTTTTTGGGGACCGCACCGCTGTCCCACCCGCAGGTCGCAGTATCCCGCAGTGGGGGGTAGTTGGGAGGCTCCTGTCACTAGCTGCTCTGCTTAGGTGAATAGACGCTGTGCGCATGCTAGAGCTGGACACCTTTTCACCTGCTCTTTGTGTTGGTGATGTCATTACCGATCCCTCGCACAGATGATGTGAAGAGACGCCTCTGCAGCTGCTGATTTACTGGCAGCTACGGAGGGAGGGAGACGTGGTGGAAATCTATTGGCCATAGCATAGAGCAGCATGTTAGTATAAGCTGCAGTGCGTCGTGGGGTGATAGAGATTGGCCACAGTCACAGGCAGACAGTCACGCAGTGATTGGCGCATCTCCTGAGACCGTCTTGTTTTAAAAAGCAAATTCTCAATCCTAATTTCAGGGTAAAATACATGCTTATAATAAGATTTTAAACCTACCGGTAAATCTTTTTCTCGTAGTCCGTAGAGGATGCTGGGGACTCCGTAAGGACCATGGGGGTATAGACGGGCTCCACAGGAGACATGGGCACTCTAAAGAACTTTTAGTATGGGTGTGCACTGGCTCCTCCCTCTATGCCCCTCCTCCAGACCTCAGTTAAGAGAACTGTGCCCAGAGGAGATGGACAATACGAGGAAAGGATTTTGTTAATCTAAGGGCAAGATTCATACCAGCCCACATTAATCATACCATATAACCTGGAATACACATAACCAGTTAACAGTATGAATAAATAACAGTATCAGTCAAAGACCGATTCCAACTGTAACATAACCCTTATGTAAGCAATAACTATATACAAGTCTTGCTGAGTAAGTCCGCACTGGGACGTGCGCCCAGCATCCTCTACGGACTACGAGAAAAAGATTTACCGGTAGGTTTAAAATCTTATTTTCGCTTACGTCCTAGAGCATAGGTTCTCAAACTCGGTCCTCAGGACCCCACACAGTGCATGTTTTGCAGGTCTCCTCACAGAATCACAAGTGAAATAATTAGCTCCACCTGCGGACCTTTTACAACGTGTCAGTGAGTAATTAATACACCTGTGCACCTGCTGGGTTACCTACAAAACATGCACTGTGTGGGGTCCTGAGGACCGAGTTTGAGAACCTGTGTCCTAGAGGATGCTGGGGACTTCGTAAGGACCATGGGGTTTATACCAAAGCTCCAGATCGGGCGGGAGAGTGCGGATGACTCTGTAGCACCGACAGCAATTGCGAGGTCCTCGTCAGCCAGGGTATCAAACTTGTAGAATTTTACAAAAGTGTTTGAACCCGACCAAGTAGCTGCTCGGCAAAGTTGTAATGCCGAGACCCCTCGGGCAGCCGCTCAAGAAGAGCCCACCTTCCTAGTGGAATGGGCCTTCACCGAATTTGGTAATGGCAATCCAGCCATAGAATAAGCCTGCAGAATCGTGTTACAGATCCAGCGAGCAATAGTCTGCTTCGAAGCAGGTGCGCCAATCTTGTTGGCTGCATACAGGACAAACAGACCCTCTGTTTTCCTAACTCTAGCCGTTCTGGCTACATAAATCTTCAAGGCCCTGACTACATCCAAGGACTTGGAGTCCTCCAAGTCACTCGTAGCCACCGGCACTACGATAGGTTGGTTCATATGAAATGAAGGCACCACCTTAGGTAGAAATTGAGGACGAGTCCTCAATTCCGTTCTATCCACATGAAAAATCAAATAGGGGCTCTTGTGAGACAAGGCCACCAATTCTGATACACGCCTTGCAGATGCCAAGGCCAATAACATGACCACCTTCCAGGTGAGAAATTTTAATTCAACCGTTTGAAGGGGCTCAAACCAGTGATATTTTAAGGAACCGTTACACCACGTTAAGGTCCCAGGGTGCCACTGGGGGCACAAAAGGAGGCTGGATGTGCAGCACTCATTTCACAAAAGTCTGGATATCTGGTAAAGAAGCCAATTCCTTCTAAAAGAATATAGATAGGGCCGAAAATCTGTACCTTAACAGAGCTTAACTTTAGGCCCATATCCACTCCTGTCTGTAGGAAGTGGAGAAAACGGCCCAGATGGAAATCTTCCGTAGGAGCATTCTTGGTTTCACACCAAGAGACATATTTCCGCCAGATACGGTGATAATGTTTCGCCGTCACCTCCTTCCTAGCCTTTATCAGAGTAGGTATGACCTCCTCCGGAATACCTTTTTCAGCTAGGATTTGGCGTTCAACCGCCATGCCGTCAACCGCAACCGCGGTAAGTCTTGGAATACGCAGGGCCCCTGCTGCAACAGGTCCTCCCTGATTGGAAGGGGCCAAGGATCTTCTGTGAGCATTTCCTGAAGATCTGAGTACCAGGCCCTTCGAGGCCAGCCTGGAACAATGAGTATCGACTGTACTCTTTTCTGTCTTATAATCCTCAAAATCTTTGCGATGAGAGGAAGAGGAGGAAACATATAGACCGACTGAAACACCCATGGTGTCACCAGGGCATCTACTGCTACTGCCTTAGGGTCCCGAGACCTGGCACAGTACCTCGGAAGCTTTTTGTTTAGGCGTGACGCCATCATGTCTATTTGAGGAATTCCCCAGAGACTCGTTATCTCTGCAAAGACTTCTTGATGAAGTCCCCACTCTCCTGGATGGAGATCGTGTCTGCTGAGGAAGTCCGCTTCCCTGTTGTCTACTCCAGGAATGAAGACAGCTGACAGAGCGCTTACGTGATTTTCCGTCCAGCGAAGAATCCTGGTGGCTTCCGCCATTGCGACTCTGCTCCTTGTCCCGCCTTGGCGGTTCACATGTGCCACTGCTGTGACATTGTCTGATTGAAATCAGAACCGGTAGGTTGCGAAGAAAACCCTCCGCTTGCCGAAGGCCGTTGTATATGGCCCTTAATTCCAGCACATTGATGTGCAGACAGGACTCCTGGTTTGACCATAGTCCCTGAAAATTTCTTCCTTTGGTGACTGCTCCCCATCCTCGGAGGCTCACGTCCATGGTCACCAGAACCCAGTCTTGAATGCCAAATCTGCGACCCTCTAGAAGGTGAGCACTTTGCAGCCACCATAGGAGAGACACCCTGGCCCTGGGGGACAGTGTTATTTTCTGAAGTATTTGTAGATGGGACCAGGACCACTGGTCCAGAAGATCCCACTGAAATGGCCTTGCATGAAACCTGACGAAAGGAATGGCCTCATATGAGGCCACCATTTTTCCCAGAGCTCGAGTGCATTGATGAACTGACACTGTTTTTGGCTTTAGCAGGTCTCTGACCATGTTCTGGAGGTCCTGGGCTTTTTCCAACGGTAGAAAAACCTTCTTTCGTTCCGTGTCCAGTATCATTCCTAGGAACGATAGTCGAGTCGTTGGAACCAATTGCGACTTTGGCAGATTGAGAATCCAACCGTGTTGTTAGAGCACCCTCAGGGAGAGCGACACGTTCTTCAGCAATTGATCTCTTGAACTCGCTTTTATCAGGAGATCGTCCAAGTATGGGATAATTGTGACACCCTGCCTACGCAGGATCACCATAATTTCCGCCATTACCTTGGTGAAAATCCTCGGGGCCGTGGAAAGCCCAAACGGCAACGTCTGAAACTGGTAATGACAATCCTGTACAGCGAATCTCAGGTACTGCTGATGAGTGGAATATATGGGGACATGAAGGTAAGCATCCTTTATGTCTAGCGACACCATAAAATCTCCTCCTTCCAGGCTGGAAATTACAGCTCTGAGCGATTCCATCTTGAATTTGAACCGTTTCAAGTACAGGTTTAGGGATTTTAAATTTAAAATGGGTCTGACCGAACCATCCGGCTTCGGGACCACAAACAGGGTCGAATAATATCCTTTTCCCTGGTGGTGCAGGGGAACCCTGACAATCACTTGCTGTTGACACAGCGTTTGAATTGCAGCTAATACTACCTCCCTCTCTGGGGAGGAAGCTGGTATGGCCGACTTGAAAAACCGGCGCGGGGGCACTTCCTCAAATTCCAGCTTGTAGCCCTGGGAAACAATTTCCCTCGCCCAAGGGTCCACGTCTGACTGAACCCAGACTTGGCTGAAGAGTCGAAGGCGTGCCCCCACCGGTGCGGACTCCCGTAGGGGAGCCCCAGCGTCATGCGGTGGACTTAGCGGAAGCCGGGGAGGACTGGGAACTAGCCGAAGCAGGTGTTCTCTTACCTCTACCCTTACCTCTGGCGAGGAAAGAGGAGCCCCGACCTCTTCTGGACTTATGCGACCGAAAGGACTGTATCTGATACTGTGGAGGTTTCTTTTGCTGTTGGGGAACAAAAGGTTAAAAGGTAGATTTACCCGCGGTAGCTGTGGAAACCAGGTCCGCGAGACCGTCCCCAAACAATACATCACCCTTGTAAGGTAAGACCTCCATATGCTTTTTTGAGTCCGCATCACCCGTCCATTGGCGGATCCATAAAGATCTTTTCGCCGAAATAGCCATGGCATTGGCTCTTGAACCCAGTAATCCAATGTCTCTTTGAGCGTCCCTCATATGTAAGACTGCGTCCTTAATATGAGCTAATGTTAACAAACTGGTATCCCTATCAAGGGTATCAAGGTCAGCTGACAGGGTATCTGTCCAAGCTGCTACTGCACTACATACCCATGCCGACGCAATTGCCGGTCTAAGTAAAGTACCAGTATGTGTATAAATAGACTTTAATGTAGTCTCTTGCCTGCGGTCCGCAGGATCCTTGAGGGCCGCCGTGTCAGGAGACGGCAGCGCCACCTTCTTGGACAGGCGAGTTAAAGCCTTGTCCACTGTGGGAGAGGATTCCCAACGTACCCTGTCCTGTGTAGGGAAAGGGTATGCCATAAGAATCCTTTTGGGAATCTGCAGTTTCTTATCTGGAGTTTCCCAAGCTTTTTCACATAACTCGTTAAGTTCATGAAATGGAGGAAAGTTTACTACCTGTTTCTTCTCCTTAAACATGTGCACCCTCGTGTCGGGCACTGAGGGTTCATCAGTGATATGCAAAACATCTTTTATTGCAATAATCACGCACTGAATACTTTTTGTCACCCTAGGGTGCAATCTCGCTTCCTCATAGTAGACACTGGAATCAGAGTCCGTATCTGTGTCCACTATTTGTGACAAGGGACGTTTCTGAGACCCCGACGGGCCCTGTGAGTCGGTGTAATCCGTAGATTGACCCCCTGTCGACACCCTGGACTCTGCTTTGTCCAGTCTCTTATGTAATGATGCTACACTTGCATTTAACATATGCCACATATCCATCCAATCCTGAGTCAGCACCACCGACGGGGACACACCACTCATCTGCTCCACCTCCTCTTTGGATAAGCCTTCCGCTTCAGACATGCCGACACACACGTACCGACACCCCACACACACCGGGATATAGCTATAAGGGGACAATTCCCCAAAGCAGGCCCTTTGGAGAGACAGAGAGAGAGAGTATGCCAGCACACACCCAGCGTCAAACTGACACTGGAATAAACCCAGATAGCGCTTTTATATGAAATTACACTGATTTCCACTCACTGCACCTGTAATGTGCCCCCCTCCTCTTTTTCCAGCCCTCTGAGCTCGTTCAGCAGGGGAGAGTCCGGGGAGCCAGCGGCGGGCTTCGGTCCCGCTTCAATAATCAAAAAATGGCGGGGGATCATTTATTTGCTGCCTCCGCAGCCTAATAAACATATTTATTGCCAGTAATGAGGTTTATTGCTGCCCAGGGCGACCCCCCTGCGCCCTGCACCCATCTGTGCCATGTGTGTGTGTGTTGTGTGGGAGCAATGGCGCGCAGCGTTACTGCTGCGCGCTTACCTCAGGAATATCTGAAGTCTTCTGCCGCCTTGAAGCCTTCTTTTCTTCTCATACTCACCCGGCTTCTTTTTTCCGGCTCTGCGAGGAGGACAGCCGCGCGGCTCTGGGACGAACCCCATGGTGAGACCTGTGTTCCGACTCCCTCTGGAGCTAATGGTGTCCAGTAGCCTAAGAAGCAGAGCCTATCATTTAAGTAGGTCTGCTTCTCTCTCCTCAGTCCCACGATGCAGGGAGTCTGTTGCCAGCAGAGCTCCCTGAAAATAAAAAACCTAACAAAATTCTTTTACACAGAAAACTCAGGAGAGCTCCCTGTAATGCACCCTATCTCCTCTGGGCACAAGATCTAACTGAGGTCTGGAGGAGGGGCATAGAGGGAGGAGCTAGTGCACACCCATACTAAAAGTTCTTTAGAGTGCCCATGTCTCCTGCGGAGCCCGTCTATACCCCCATGGTCCTTACGGAGTCCCCAGCATCCTCTAGGACGTAAGAGAAATAAAGTTAATTAAAGCAATATGCACTCCTCCTACAGACTCATCTGTAATGTCACCAACAGTGACCACATGCAGTCCGTTTTAAAAAAAACAGGGCACTCACCAATACACAAATGGTATAACCACTGTTTAATTTTACATCTCCATAAGGAATCTCCAGTTATGAGAAAACAGCGGACTTTCATATTCATACCACTGAGCTGGTCGTCATTCTCAAGACACATTGGAACCCGACAGGAAAATACAAACACACTGGACCCAAAGGGGACGGGGGGGTAAACTTAATGGTCTCAATATAATAAACACATTGGCCCCACACTCCCTCCTCCCGCAGCCTGCGTTCTATCACACTGACACACTCCATTCCCCCGTGGCCTGCCCTCTATCACACTCTTTGCCCCCGTGGCCTGCGCTGTATCACACTCACACACTCCCTCCCCCCGAGGCCTGCTCTGTATCACACTGATACACTCTCTCCCCCCGCAGCCTGCCCTGTATCACACTCACACACTCCCTCCCCCCGCAGCCTGTCCTGTGCCCTGCATAACACTCACACTCTCCCTCCCCCCGCAGTCTGCCCTGTATCACAGTCACACACTCCCTCCCCCCAAGGCCTGCTCTGTATCACACTCACAAACTACCTCCCCCCGCAGCCTGCCCTGTATCACACTCGCACACTCCCTCCCCCCGCAGTCTGCCATGTATCACACTCACACACTCCCTCCCCCCGAGGCCTGCCCTGTATCACACTCATACACTCTCTCGCCCCGCAGCCTGCCCTGTATCATACTCACACACTCCCTCCCCCCGCAGCCTGTCCTGTGCCCTGCATAACACTCACACTCTCCCTCCCCCCGCAGTCTGCCCTGTATCACAGTCACACACTCCCTCCCCCCAAGGCCTGCTCTGTATCACACTCACAAACTACTTCCCCCCGTAGCCTGCCCTGTATCACACTCGCACACTCCCTCCCCCCGCAGTCTGCCATGTATCACACTCACACACTCCCTCCCCCCGAGGCCTGCTCTGTATCACACTCACACACTCCCTCCCTCCGAGGCTTGCTCTGTATCACACTCCCTCCCTCCGAGGCTTGCTCTGTATCACACTCACACATTCCCTCCCCCCCGCAGCCTGCCCTGTATCACACTCACACACTCCCTCCCCCCGCACTGTATCACTCTCACACACTCCCTCACTCATGCTCTATATTAAACTCTATCCCCTGCAGAAGCTCATATGCAAGACACACACACACACACACACACTATAGAAGTTAACATGGAAGTAACACACACACACACACACACACACACACACACACACACACACACACACACACACACACACAAAAAGAGGCTTACACAGATACAAAAGTCACATACAATTTCTTCCACTCACTCTTTACCTTACACTACAGCAGAGACCAATGCAGTGTCAATGGCTGGGTCAGACCTGGATGTTGTGCACCGTGTGCAGCAGGCAGATCTCCTCTTCTCCAGCCATGTGCAGCAGCAAGCCCTGGCTGCCTGAGTCCCGCATAGCTCCGCCCCCTGGGTCCCATGTAGCCCCGCCCCCTGCCGAGTTCCTTTATTCCCTGTGAGTACCCGCTGGCATTTGGAGCCACTCGGTCGGCAGTATGAGTCAATGTACTACTAGTACCAGCTACAGGGGCGGTGCTTCACACTGTCACTGGCAAGCTGCTGTAGCAGGGAAATTTATTTCCTTGCTGCAGCAGCAGCAATGCAGATACAGTGGGCCTATTGTGATGGGGGGCCTGGAGCTGCAGCTCCACCCACCCCATTGTTAATCCGGCCCTGCATGTCTCTCCTGCTTGTTTCTCCAGGTATTCCAGCTCCTGTGATTCAGCTCCACTAAGAGACCCGCACCTGTTTCCATCCTGCGGTGCAGCCTGACTTCTGCAGTGGTCCAGCATTGCTCCTGATTACTCTCCACGGTCAGACACCGGCTTCCTGCTTCCAGCGTTGGTCCTGCTTTGCTTCCAGCCTCCAGCAGTGTCCTGGTATTGTTTTCAACTCCTCTTTTCTGCAGCACCGCTCTCCATACTTACCACGGCCTACCAGCTTTCCACAGTGCTCCTGAGTCGCTGATATTCTGCTAGTGGTGCTCCACAGTGTCTTCAGTTTATTTCAACGACATCAGCGGTATTCCTATATCGTCTGCATCAGTGACTATTCTACCATTGAACCACAGCGTCCATAGATGCTCCCTATCGGACTCTAAAATCTACAGTGGTGAGTTCTGCACACCTTTAATTCATACCGGTTCCATCCAGCACTCTCTGCAAATACCAAGTTCCATCTACTTCTGTGCATCTGTGTTGCTCCAGCCTCTGTACACCATCTGGGCAGTACCAGTTCATACCTCTCCTCAGCGGTTAGCTGTGGCATATGGACTTACCATCTCCAGTTCTTGCAAGGACTCTGATATTCTGTTCTGCAAGCCACAGCACTAATTACCCTGCGCTTCTGGGAACTGTACTGTAAATTACCACTGCATATCTTCTGTGACATTTTACATATCCAAGGTGTCTTAAGCTGTATGTTCAATAAAACTGACTTTACCTTTTTACAACTTCGTTGTCATGGTCACGCCTTCAGGCAACTGGTACTAGAGCTCCTGTATGTCTAGGAACCCAATACTACCTCCCCGGTTCACCTACACGTCAGCCCCTACATCTGAGGCTTCCCCAGGTCAGCCTCAGCCCTCAGTTGTGACAGCACATGTGACAGCACATGTCTACTTTAAAGGCAAGAGAGCTGTATATTGGGTAATGTGTTACATTTTTGCACATACACAGTGGGCATCCGTGTTCGGGCACATGTACAGTTATCCTCTAGGGGTCTCACCATTACTTGATAGTTTCTCTTCTGATGAAGTCCAGTTGACAGTGGCACAAACCGCATCAGAATACTTTTGCCCATATGGTGAAGATAATATTGCTATATTGTACATGTGTTCTTCTCTATGTTTATCTGTAGATTGATTCTCAAGTCTTACGCTTCTCAAGTAGTGCTATTTAAACCTTGCACTATCTTTATTTTGTGCCAAATGTACTTTTTATGCTGATGAAATACGTTGTTACATATGGGTGGAATGGAAGCGGTGCATGTAAATGCAATACATTACACAGCTGGAACAAAATACACTGCAAAGTTGCAACAACAGTCCCATATTCCTTATATAAGTAGTAAGTACAGCACTGTACATTTAAGGGGTTGGAGGATGGGGGAAGACAGAGAGACGGGAATATAAAGATCCTAGAGTGTACTTTTGTAAATAAGTTTAAACAAGCCTTTTACAGTACAGTGCATAGACATGAGATATTACAAACAGACAGTACATACAACTGTGCCATCCATTAGGCCCATTTCGAGTCTTCAGCCCGACAATAGGCTAATTAGTGCTTGCACCTGTAGGAGGCTAATAAAGGCGTGCCAGTGCTTTTCTCAGTGTCTCACTACATGGGGGAACAGGTAGCATGCTGTGATGTTCTGACCTTGAGCACTGTGCATATGCATGTGTTTGTGGTAAGTACACTCTGAGGGAACCTACTGTATTTGTTTAGTTAGTGCCCAGATGGGTTAGGATTTATTTTTCTGTTTTTGGTACCGCACAATAAAACTACTGTAGCTACAGCTAGACTGCACAGAAATGTGTGTGTCGTTTCCTGGCTGCTGTGTGTTTAGAAATGCCCAACTATCCCAGGAGAGGACACCCCTACCTTGATCTCCTTACAATACACATATAAAATATGTAAACTGTCACCTACCTTGTCAGCAGCACTTGCAATATAAAGACTTCTATGCAATCCTCAACCGGCTCTACCCAGGGCCGGCGCTACCATTAGGCAGCTTTAGGCAGCTGCCTATGGGCGCTGGCCACTGGAGGGCGGCATGCTCCAATTAAAAATATTTAACAAAAAAAAAATATTTTGATAAGTAAGCCCAGACCAGGGGCGGCCGCTTGAGGGTCTAGCCTGCCACAGCCGTCAGTCACCTCACCTACGCCAGTGTGTTGATTTCCCTGCTCCATGTCTCTAACAGAAATAGACGGAGCTGCGCGTATGAGAGAGCAGGTCAGGAGACGGGCGCCGCCCACACTGACAGCCTAACACGCATCCTAGGCGCCGTCAGCACGAACATGCCGTGCGCTTGTGTGGCGCCCGTCTCCTGACCTGCTTTCTCATACGCGCAGCTCCGTCTATTTCTGTTAGAGACATGGAGCAGGGAAATCAACACACTGGCGTAGGTGAGGTGACTGACGGCTGTGGCAGGCTAGACCCTCGCCGCGGCCGCCCCTGGTCTGGGCTTACTTATCAAAATATTATTTTTTTTTGTAAAATATATTTAATTGGAGCATCTGAAAGGCAAGAGAAGTCTCCCTATCCCCTGCCGCCCCGCGCCTCCCTATCCCCTCCCTCCCTGCCGCCCCGCGTCTCCCTATCCTCTCCCTCCCACCCCGCGTCTCACTATCCCCTCACTGCCGCCCCGCGTCTCGCTATCCCCTCCCGCCCCGCGTCTCGCTACCCCCTCCCTGCCGCCCCGCGCCTCCCTATCCCCTCCCTCCCTGCCGCCCCGCGCCTCCCTATCCCCTCCCTCCCTGCCGCCCCGCGTCTCCCTTTCCCTTCCCTCCCACATCGCGTCTCACTATCCCCTTACTGCCGCCCTGCGTCTCGCTATCCCCTCCCTCCCCGCCGCCCCGCGCCTCCCTATCCTTTCCCTCCCCGCCGCCCCGCACCTCCCTATCCCCTCCCTGCCGCCCTGCGTCTCCCTATCCCCTCCCTCTCACCCCGCGTCTCACTATCCCCTCCCCGCCGCCCCGGGTATCGCTATCCCCTCCCTCCCCGCCGCCCTGCGCCTCCCTATCCCCTCCCTCCCTGCCGCCCCGCGTCTCCCTATCCTCTCCCTCCCACCCCGCGTCTCACTATCCCCTCACTGCCGCCCCGCGTCTCGCTATCCCCTCCCTCCCCGCCGCCCCGCGCCTCCCTATCCCCTCCCTCCCTGCTGCCCCGCATCTCCCTATCCTCTCCCTCCCACCCCGCGTCTCACTATCCTCTCCCTCCCACCCCGCGTCTCACTATCCCCTCCCTGCCGCCCCGCGTCTCGCTATCCCCTCCCTCCCTGCCGCCCCGCGTCTCCCTATCCCCTCCCTTGCACCCCGTGTCTCACTATCCCCTCCCTGCCGCCCCGCGTCTCGCTATCCCCTCACTCCCTGCCGCCCCGCGCCTCCCTATCTCCTCCCTCCCACCCTGCATCTCCCTATCCCCTCCCACCCTGTGTCTCCCTATCCCCTCCCACCCCGTGTCTCCCTATCCCCTCCCTCCCACCCCACGTCTCCCTATCCCCTCCCTCCCTGCTGCCCCGCGTCTCCCTATCCCCTCCCACCCACCCCACGTCTCCCTATCCCCTCCCTCCCACCCCACGTCTCCCTATCCCCTCCCTCCCTGCCGACCCCGCGCCTCCCGATGTTGGAGTTGCCTACAGCAGCGGCAGCTCCGGAGACAACAGGCAGCGCTGTTACCTCTATTTCCGTACCCTCAGCATCTCCGGCAGCATCTGCTTCCTCCGGGACTGAGGAACCAGGACCACTAAGGCGAGGGGTGGGGGGAGTTGTGCTTGGTGGCAAGTGTCTGGGCAGCTCACCCCCAGATCACTTGGACTGCAGCTCCCCCCCTTGTGATCTGGGGGCGAGCTGCAGTCCAAGTGATCTGGGGGTGAGCTGCAGTCCAAGTGATCTGGGGGTGAGCTGCAGTCCAAGTGATCTGGGCAAGATCACTTGGACTCCAGCTCACCCCCAGATCACTTGGACGCAGGGACAGGGAAAAATAAATAAAATAAATGTAAAAAAATGATATATTTATATCACAGCTGCCTGCCTCCCACCGCTGACCAGCGCTCACTTCTGCACGCTGCACCGCCATTGAAAGCTGACCACCGCAGACCACAACTGGCGGTGGTCAGAGGGACATCAACGCCTCAGCGAAGAAGGACAGCTTAGTACCGCCGCATCCCCCGCAGACCATGGGCTCATCCGCCACCGACAACCACAGTCCCTTCCGCACCTCCGCTGCACATATCAGGTAATGTTGCTCTCAGTCCCTGCTGTCACGCTCTCAGTCCCTGCTGTCACGCTCTCAGTCCCTGCTGTCACGCTCTCAGTCCCTGCTGTCACTCTCTCAGTCCTTGCTGTCACTCTCTCTCCCTGTCCCTGATTTGTGGGTCATACCGTTTGCTATAATGTGAATTTCGGCTCATACCATGTGCTATAATGTGAATTTCGGCTCATACCATGTGGTAAAATCAGAATTTTGGCTCATACCGTATGCTGTAATGTGAATTTCGGGTCATACCGTGTGCTATAATGTGAATTTCGGCTCATACAGTGTGGTAAAATCTGAAATTTTGGGTCATAGCGTGTTCTGTAACGTGAATTTCGGCTCATACCGTGTGCTGTAATGTGAATTTCGGCTCATACTGTGTAGTAAAATATGAATTTTGACTCATACCGTGTGCTGTAATGTGAATTTCGGCTCATACTGTGTGCTGTAATGTGAATTTCGGCTCATACCGTGTGCTGTAATGTGAATTTCGGCTCATACTGTGTGCTGTAATGTGAATTTCGGCTCATACTGTGTGCTGTAATGTGAATTTCGGCTCATACGGTGTGCTGTAATGTGAATTTCGGCTCATACGGTGTGGTAAAATATGAATTTCGGATCATACCATGTGCTGTAGTGTGAATTTTGGTTCATACCATGTGCTGTAGTGTGAATTTCGGCTCATTCCGTGTGCTGTAATGTGAATTTCTAGATAGTATAAGAATTTCTAGATAGTATAAGGGGTCCTAATACACTGAAGGACACGCCCCCATTTGAGTGGCCACACCCCCTCTTCCGGAGGCGCGCGCATAATTGCAACCTTCACTTTTCCATACCCCCACTTCAAAATGTCCACTTCGACCACTGTATATGTATGTATGTATGTGTGTATATGTGTATATATATGTATATATATATATATATATATATATATATGTATGTATGTATGTATGTATGTATGTATGTATGTATGTATGTATGTATGTATGTATGTATGTATGTATGTATATATATATATATATATATA
Organism: Pseudophryne corroboree; assembly: GCF_028390025.1. Lineage (NCBI taxonomy): Eukaryota > Metazoa > Chordata > Amphibia > Anura > Myobatrachidae > Pseudophryne > Pseudophryne corroboree. Next base: position 711,775,832 of record NC_086449.1, on the reverse strand, counting down.
TATATATATATATATATATATATATATTTAAAAAATAGAGATAAGGGCGCCTTCTAGTGTCTAGATAAATAAATATAGTGTATACCCAATGTGAAAGGAAAAGTGGACACTACTTATCTGGGGCATGTATTTCTCTTCGGTCACGAGACCAATATTGGTACATAAAAGAGATAAAGGAAATATAACATAGCACGTACCGTTTTTATACCATTAATCAGCAAAAATATGGTTGTATATAAAAAACCTTATAGGGATGAACAAATCCCATAATTTAAAATCCACAGCCAGGGATAAAAGGTTTTTACAGATTTTAATACAACACATAAAAACAAATGGTAGAAGTGTGAGCGTACAAGATATAAAATTCAATCAGGCTTATCTGTCCACATGGAAAACTGGTACGTCAAATATTTTTCATATAGACCATACAAATAGTAACAATGCAAACGTACAAGAAATAAATGTATATTAGGCTTATCTGTCCTTATAGGAGGTTCAGGTACAGCAGTACCAACGCGTTTCGTCAATATTCAGATTCGTCCACCTTGACAAAGGGGTGGTAGCACCCCGAAACGTTGGATCTGTTTTTTGCTTCACTATGGAATAAACACCATTTTCTTGGAAATCCTATGAGTTTTCATCCCTGAGTGCCGCTGCTTGCTAGGAGTTGTTGTATGTACTACAGATTCCAGAAGGCACCAGGGTCCTGTGTATCGTGAAGGGTGAGTGCCAATCCGTTGCTGTATGTATGTATGTATGTATGTATGTATGTATGTGTATATATATATATATGTATATATATATATATATATATATATATATATATATATATATATATATATATATATATATATAAAAATCTCAGTGCCTCCCCAGCCAATGACCTCACCGCACGTCACTGCCACAAAGTTCTAGTTACAACCCTGGTGCCTATCTATGATACTGTATAAAACTACAGACTGGTATTATACTATATATGGATGTGGGGCTGGATGCTTTTTAACTTGTGAGCATTTAATATAATATTTGTCAGGTTATCTTTTGCTGTTATTTGGCTGCTTCAGGAGGATCAACATACTGTTAACACAGCCTCTAGATAACGTGATCACTCCACTGTCCAAGCAACAGGGAAAGGGGAGGGCCGGGAGGATGGGGGGGGGGGGGGTGTAGGCAGAAATTTGGCCTAGGGTGCCGAGAAACTTTGCACCGGCCCTGGCTCTACCTCCTAACTTGGAACTAGTACGGAATTTGCTGTGTCCAAGTGGGAGCCATCCACTGTGCATTTATCCTGATTGCTAAATCAGGAACTTAGCACTGTCCTCATCGAACTGGTAAAAAGTTACCCTATGCTTGATAACTTTTGAATATCTACAGGGCCATACTCCTAATTTCTCTAACGTCCTAAGTGGATGCTGGGGACTCCGTAAGGACCATGGGGAATAGCGGCTCCGCAGGAGACTGGGCACATCTAAAGAAAGCTTTAGGACTATCTGGTGTGCACTGGCTCCTCCCCCTATGACCCTCCTCCAAGCCTCAGTTAGATCTTTGTGCCCGAACGAGAAGGGTGCACACTAGGGGCTCTCCTGAGCTTCTTAGTGAAAGTTTTAGTTTAGGTTTTTTATTTTCAGTGAGACCTGCTGGCAGCAGGCTCACTGCATCGAGGGACTAAGGGGAGAAGAAGCGAACTCACCTGCGTGCAGAGTGGATTGGGCTTCTTAGGCTACTGGACATTAGCTCCAGAGGGAGGATCACAGGCCCAGCCTGGATGGGTCCCAGAGCCGCGCCGCCGGCCCCCTTACAGAGCCAGAAGGCAGAAGAAGTCCGGAAAATCGGCGGCAGAAGACGTCCTGTCTTCAACAAGGTAGCGCACAGCACTGCAGCTGTGCGCCATTGCTCTCAGCACACTTCACACTCCGGTCACTGAGGGTGCAGGGCGCTGGGGGGGGGGCGCCCTGAGACGCAATAATAAACACCTTGGATGGCAAAAAATGCATCACATATAGCTCCTGGGCTATATGGATGCATTTAACCCCTTCCAAAATACATAGAAAAACGGGAGATAAGGCCGCCGATAAGGGGGCGGAGCCTATCTCCTCAGCACACTGGCGCCATTTTCCCTCACAACTCCGTTGGAGGGAAGCTCCCTGTCTCTCCCCTGCAGTCACTACACTACAGAAAGGGTTAAAAAAGAAAGGGGGGGCACTAATTACGCGCAGTATTAAAGATACAGCAGCTATAAGGGGAAAAACACTTATATAATGTTATCCCTGTGTATATATATAGCGCTCTGGTGTGTGCTGGCAAACTCTCCCTCTGTCTCCCCAAAGGGCTAGTGGGGTCCTGTCCTCTATCAGAGCATTCCCTGTGTGTGTGCTGTATGTCGGTACATTTGTGTCGACATGTATGAGGAGAAAAATGATGTGGAGACGGAGCAGATTGCCTGTAATAGTGATGTCACCCCCTAGGGGGTCGACACCTGAGTGGATGAACTGTTGGAAGGAATTACGTGACAGTGTCAGCTCTGTATAAAAGACAGTGGTTGACATGAGACAGCCGGCTACTTAGCTTGTGCCTGTCCAGACGTCTCATAGGCCGTCAGGGGCTCTAAAGCGCCCGTTACCTCAGATGGCAGATATAGACGCCGACACGGATACTGACTCCAGTGTCGACGGTGAAGAGACAAATGTGACTTCCAGTAGGGCCACACGTTACATGATTGAGGCAATGAAAAATGTTTTTACACATTTCTGATAATACGAGTACCACCAAAAAGGGGTATTATGTTCGGTGAGGAAAAACTACCTGTAGTTTTCCTGAATCTGAGAAATTAAATGAGGTGTGTGATGATGCGTGGTTTTCCCCCGATAACAACTGATAATTTCTAAAATGTTATTGGCATTATATCCTTTCCCGCCAGAGGTTAGGGTGCGTTGGGAAACACCCCCTAGGGTGGATAAAGCGCTCACACGCTTGTAAGGGCTCTACCCTCTCCTGAGATGGCCGCCCTTAAGGATCCTGCTGATAGAAAGCAGGAGGGTATCCTAAAATGTATTTACACACATACTGGTGTTATACTGCGACCAGCAATCGCCTCAGCCTGGTTGTGCAGTGCTGGGTTGGCGTGGTCGGATTCCCTGACTGAAAATATTGATACCCTAGATAGGGACAGTATATTTTTGCCTATAGAGCATTTAAAAGATGCATTTCTATATATGCGTGATGCACAGCGGAATATTTGCCGACTGGCATCAAGTCAAAGTGCGTTGTCCATTTCTACCAGTAGAGGGTTATGGACACGTCAGTGGTCAGGTGATGCGTATTCCAAACGGCATTTGGAAGTATTGCCTTATTAAAGGTAGGAGTTATTTGGGGTCGGTCTTTCAGACCTGGTGGCCACGGCAACAGCTGGGAAATCCACGTTTGTACCCCAGGTCGCCTCTCAACATGAGAAGACGCCGTATTATCAGGCGCAGTCTTTTCGTGGACAAGCGGGCAAAAGATTCCTCATTTCTGCCCCGTGACAGAGGGAGAGGAAAAAGGCTGCAGAAATCAGCCAGTTCCCAGGAACAGAAACCCTCTCCCGCCTCTGCTAAGCCCTCAGTATGACGCTGGGGCTTTACAAGCAGAATCAGGCATGGTGGGGGGCCCGTCTCAATGAATTTCAGCGCGCAGTGGGCTCACTCGCAAGTAGACCCCTGGATCCTTCAGGTGATATCTCAGGGGTACAAATTAGAATTCGAGACGTCTCCCCCTCGCCGTTTCCTAAAGTCGGCTTTACCGATGTCTCCTTCTGACAGGGAGACTGTTTTGGAAGCCATTCACAAGCTGTATTCCCAGCAGGTGATAACAAGGTACCCCTCCTGCAACAGGGAACGGGGTATTATTCCACACTGTTGTGGTACCGAAGCCGGACGGCTCGGTGAGACCGATTCTAAATCTAAAATCTTTGAACACTTACATACAGAGGTTCAAATTCAAGATTGAGTCACTCAGAGCAGTGATTGCGAACCTGGAAGAAGGGGACTACATGATGTCTCGGGACATCAAGGATGCTTACCTTCATGTCAAAATTTACCCTTCTCATCAAGGGTACCTCAGGTTTATGGTACAGAACTGTCACTATCAGTTCAGACGCTGCCGTATGGATGGTCCACGGCACCCCGGGTCTTTACCAAGGTAATGGCCGAAATGATGATATTCCTTCGAAGGAAGGGAATTTTAGTTATCCTTTACTTGGACGATTCCCTGATAAGGGTAAGATCCAGGGAACAGTTGGAGGTCGGTGTAGCACTATTTCAGGTAGTGTTGCGGCAGCACGATTGGATTCTGAATATTCCAAAATCGCAGCTGGTTCCGACGACTTGTCTTCTGTTCCTAGGGATGATCCTGGACACAGTCCAGAAAAAGGCTTTTCTCCCGGAGGAGAAAGCCAGGGAGTTATCCGAGCTAGTCAGGAACCTCCTAAAACCGAGCCAAGTCTCAGTGCATCAATGCACAAGGGTTCTGGGTAAAATGGTGGCTTCCTAAGAAGCAATCCCATTCGGCAGATTCCACGCAAGAACTTTCCAGTGGGACCTGCTGGACAAATGGTCCGGGTCGCATCTTCAGATGCATCAGCGGATAACCCTGTCACCAAGGACAAGGGTGTCCCTCCTGTGGTGGTTGCAGAGTGCTCATCTTCTAGAGGGCCGCAGATTCGGCATTCAGGACTGGGTCCTGGTGACCACGGATGCCAGCCTGCGAGGCTGGGGAGCAGTCACACAGGGAAGGAATATCCAGGGCTTATGGTCAAGTCTGGAGACATCACTTCACATAAATATCCTGAAGCTAAGGGCCATTTACAATGCTCTAAGCTTAGCAAGTCCTCTGCTTCAAGGTCAGCCGGTGTTGATCCAGTCGGACAACATCACGGCAGTCACCCACGTAAACAGACAGGGTGGCACAAGAAGCAGGAGGGCAATGGCAGAAGCTGCAAGGATTCTTCGCTGGGCGGAAAATCATGTGATAGCACTGTCAGCAGTATTCATTCCGGGAGTGGACAACTGGGAAGCAGACTTCCTCAGCACGACCTCCACCCGGGAGAGTGGGGACTTCACCCAGAAGTCTTCCACATGATTATAAACCGTTGGGAAAAACTCGACAGGTATTGCGCCAGGTCCCTCAGGCAATAGCTGTAGACGTTCTGGTAACACCGTGGGTGTACCAGTCAGTGTATGTGTTCCCTCCTCTGCCTCTCATACCCAAGGTACTGAGATTGATAAGATGGAGAGGAGTAAGCACTATATTCGTGGCTCCGGATTGGCCAAGAAGGACTTGGTAACCGGAACTTCAAGAGATGCTCACGAAGGATCCGTGACCTCTACCTCTAAGAAGGGACCTGCTCCAGCAAGGACCCTGTCTGTTCCAAGACTTACCACGGCTGTGTTTGACGGCATGGCGGTTGAACGCCGGATCCTGAAAAGGCATTCCGGATGAAGTCATCCCTATCCTGATCAAAGCCAGGAAGGATGTAACCGCAAAACATTATCACCGCATTTGGCGAAAAATATGTTGCGTGGTGCGAGGCCAGTAAGGCCCGACGGAGGAAATTCAACTGGGTCGTTTCCTACATTTCCTGCAAACAGGAGTGTCTATAGGCCTGAAATTGGGGTCCATTAAGGTTAAAATTTCGTCCCTGTCAATTTTCTTCCAAAAAGAACTAGCTTCAGTCCCTGAAGTTCAGACGTTTGTAAAAGGGGTACTGCATATACAGCCTCCTTTTGTGCCTTCAGTGGCACTTTGGGATCTCAATGTAGTTTTTGGGTTCCAAAAGTCACATTGGTTTGAACCACTTAAATCTGTGGAGTTAAAATATCTCACATGGAAAGTGGTCATGTTGTTGGCCCTGGCCTGGGCCAGGCGCGTGTCAGAATTTGCGGCTTTATCCTGTAAAAGCCCTTATCTGATTTTCCATTCGGACAGGGCGGAATTGAGGACTCGTCCTCCAGTTTCTCCCTAAGGTGGTTTCAGCGTTTCACCTGAACCAACCTATTGTGGTGCCTGCGGCTACTAGGGACTTGGAGGACTCCAAGTTGCTAGACGTTGTCAGGGCCCTGAAAATATATGTTTCCAGGACGGCTGGAGTCAGGAAAACTGACTCGCTGTTTATCCTGTATGCACCCAACAAGCTGGGTGCTCCTGCTTCTAAGCAGACTATTGCTCGTTGGATTTGTAGTACAATTCAGCTTGCACATTCGGTGGCAGGCCTGCCACAGCCAAAAATCTGTAAATGCCCACTCCACAAGGAAGGTGGGCTCATCTTGGGCGGCTGCCCGAGGGGTCTCGGCTTTACAACTTTGCCGAGCAGCTACTTGGTCAGGAGCAAATACGTTTGTAAAATTCTACAAAATTGATACCCTGGCTGAGGAGGACCTGGAGTTCTCTCATTTGGTGCTGCAGAGTCATCCGCACTCTCCCGCCCGTTTGGGAACTTTGGTATAATCCCCATGGTCCTTACGGAGTCCCCAGCATCCACTTAGGACGTTAGAGAAAATAAGAATTTACTTACCGATAATTCTATTTCTCGTAGTCCGTAGTGGATGCTGGGCGCCCATCCCAAGTGCGGATTGTCTGCAATACTGGTACATAGTTCTTGTTTCCAAAAAATCGGGTTATTGCTGTAGTGAGCCATCTTTTCTAGAGGCTCCTCTGTTATCATGCTGTTAACTGGGTTCAGATCACAAGTTGTACGGTGTGATTGGTGTGGCTGGTATGAGTCTTACCCGGGATTCAAGATCCTTCCTTATTGTGTACGCTCGTCCGGGCACAGTATCCTAACTGAGGCTTGGAGGAGGGTCATAGGGGGAGGAGCCAGTGCACACCAGATAGTCCTAAAGCTTTCTTTAGATGTGACCATGGTCCTTACGGAGTCCCCAGCATCCACTACGGACTACGAGAAATAGAATTATCGGTAAGTAAATTCTTATTTTCAGGTATATTTACATTATCAACTAACAGGACAATTGGAGGATAAGGAACTTATTTACAGAGTATACTGTACCTGACTCTATCTGCTGTCATATTTATTTTTAAGGACTTACAAATGTATGCTGCTACATAGCTAATTGTTTTATAGCTATTATCTCTATACCCATGTTTTTTTAATAAATGTTATTGTTTACAGGCCTTGAGGCCACTGCTGCACTGTTATCGTTGTTTTTATTATGGTACTCCTATTGTGGAGTCCAGCTGTGGTTCATCTGTCTGTCAGGGGGTCTATATGACATCACCGGGAGGTGTGATGTGACATCACTGGGAGGCGTGGTATGACATCACTGGGAGGCGTGGCATAAATCAAGTGGGAGATGGAGTTATGTCTGCTGAGATGGCTGCAGCTCTTCAGGGATTTGCATTCCACTGTGGAATGTAAACTGTAAACTGTCATCTGCTCTGGCTAGTGGGCACTTCCACAGGTGCAGTTAGCCAGGCACAGCGGCAACATATACCCCACCAGTGCTGCCTGCTGCTATGTGCTCAGTTAGGACCTAATTTCTCTGCTGACCCAACACAACTTTTCCTCTTCTCCTCCCCAGCAGGGCAGCAGCAGCAGGTGACTGACCATTCACATCACTACAACTAGAGGCAACAGGCAGAAATCATCACCCTGCCTTGGCCCTGGAGACATATACTACCCACACTACCCCACAGAAACATACTTTACCTACACTACCCCTTGGCACCAGAGACATATACTACCCACCCTACCCCCAGAAACATACACACTACCACCTTGGCCCAGAGACATACACTACCCACCCTATCCCCAGCCCCCTAGACATAGTGTTTTTAGGACACCGCACATCCCCAACTTAAGTTGATCAGACACATACAGTAGTATCAACAGCCACCTATCAGCATGTGGCATATTGGAAGTACAGTATATGGAAGTCCCTGATATCCAGCAGATCATAGACAAGATTTGGCACTCTTATATCATGGACTACACGACTAGCATTCTAGGTGACTCCTACAGAAGTTTATTTTCTTTCTTAAGTGTGAGCCTTGGACTTCCCATTTCAATATTCCTCCTGTGTTCTTTTGGCGTCCTCAGACCTTAGGTTAAGTAGACATTTTTGTGGCCGGTCCATTGATAGACATAACATATTGTCCTCTTTTTCAGTTTGATCTTCTTTACCTCTATGGCTTAAATAATTATATGTTACATACATTTACTGATATTTCATGTCAGATAACTCTGAAAGTGAAGGAGTTGACAATGTTGTTCATGAAGTTATAGAAATCAGTGATTACCCAGGAAGGGAAGGTTCCGGTATGAAAGATAGATAGTGTCTAGTTAGACAGTCAATAGATAGACACCATGTGTTAGACAGACATTAAGTCGACAGGGTCAAAAGGTCGACACGAAAAAGGTCAATGGGGTCAAAAGGTCGACATGAAAATGGTCGACATGAAAAGGGTCGACATCATGTTTTTTGCAATTTTTGTGGTTTGTGTGGGTAGTTTTGTCATCTGGGCTCCCCAATTGTAGAAAGGCATTCGCTCATCACGCTTTGGGCATGGTGGCTCGCCAGAAGGTTTATAACCAACTCTATGCAGACATGGATAGAGAAAGTATGAAATAGTCCAAAAACATGTTACATTAAAAAAAAATTGTCTATCTTTTTTATGTCGACCTTTTGACCATGTCGACCTTCTGACCTGTTGATCTTTTGTACTGTCTACCTTTTTCATGTCGACCTTTTGACCCTGTCGACCTAATGTCTGTCTAACATATGGTGTCTATCTATTGACTGTCTAACTAGACACTGTGGGGTATATTTACTAAGATTCGTATTAGTACCGATTTGGATTGAGAATCATCACGAATGACATCGAAAGTGTATTTGTGCAACTTTTTTAATTTGTTACACCTCATTTACTAAGCTGTCGTATTTGTATTTTTTTTTTCGATGTCGATGTCATTCGTGGTTTTGTAAGGTAGAATGCGGCCGATTTTGAGGTTTGTCGGCCGTGTTCTGAGATTTTTGTTATGACTGCGTCACATGTCGGTTACGGCAGTGTTTGTCCGTTGACGGCCGCGTTTTTTTTCCTAAGTTTCGTTTTTGTCACTCGTCCGTGATTGGTTTGATTCGTGATGGAGGAGTGTCTGTGCACATTACTATAAAACCGCCCCAAACCGTCCGCACCTCGTGGGTTTAGCTAGTGGAGAGGAGAGAGGAAGGTGTGTTAGGAGTCGGTGAGTTTGGTGGAGTTTTTGGTGGATTTGGAGTGTATTTTTTCGATTGTTGAGTGCTGTACTGTGTGTGTAAGTAGTCTTGTCATACTTGTTGTGTAGTTTTTTCAAAGTTTGTCTACTTTTTTGTCCTTGTTTTTTTTTTTTTTCAAGTCTATTGTCATTGTGTGTGTGTGTGTGTTTGGTGTGTAGTGGTAGTGGAGGAGTGTGTTTTTCTGTTTTTTTTTCTCTGTGTTATTTGTAGTTTGTCGGGATTATGTCTCAGTCAGTGTGGTGGAGGAGGTGAGTGAGGTGGAGGAGGTGAGTGAGGTGGAGGGGGTTAGTGAGGTGGAGGGGGTTAGTGAGGTGGAGGGGGTTAGTGAGGTGGAGGGGGTGCCTGTTGCTGCGTTCTCCAGTGATAGTGATGGTGTTGTGGCTCCGCAGCCACGCACCACTACCAAGACTGGGCGCAATGTGAAATTCAGCTATGCTGAAAACATGGCTTTGGTGCGGGAGCTGATGAGGCATCATCGGCAATTGTTTGGCCAGGATGCTGCCAAGGTGTCCACACATAGGAAGTCTGTACTGTGGGGTAAAGTCATTGCGGCAGTGAATAGTGAGGGTGTGGTGAGGCGGACTGAGGACACGTGTCGCAAGCGCTTTTATGATATCAAGCACCGTGTCAAGGCAAAGATGGCCAAGGAGGCCAAATCAGCCCGCCAAACCGGGGGTGGACACCCCTTCCGTGCTTCTTATCGGGATTGGGAGGAGCCTGTGCGTTCCCTTATTCCACCCGAAGTGGTTGGTGCGACTCATGTCCGGGATTCTGACCGGCCAAGGCAGGATGGTGAGTATTTATTAAAAATTGAAAAGTGTTTATTTTTAATTTTTTGCTTAAAAATGTAATCCTGCTAATACTGATTGTCAGTTTTTTAATTGTTATATTGTGTTGGTGAAGTCGTGCAGGCCTGGGCAACCTATGGCTCTACAGGTGTTGGCAAACTACAAGTCCCATCATGCATTGCCACAGTTTTGTTAATAGTGAATGCTACATCTGTTGCAGTGCATGCTGGTATGTGTAGTTCTAATACATAATCAGAGATCCAGCTTGTCTATAACTGATATTTTTTTTATACATTTATTACAAATATTTTTTATTTTGGTATTTCTGTTTATGGTGTGTTGTCCTTTTTTTTTTATGCATATTTTTTTGGCCAATTTTTTTTTTATGCTGATTTTTTTTAGGCTAGTTCACCTTTCCTTGACAACTTTGCTGCCTGGCTTCCCCACTTTCTCTCCTCCGACCTCCCCTCTGTCATCCTCGGTGACATTAACATCCCTACTGACATCACTAATGCCGCTTCCACTAATCTTCTCGCCCTTTCCACCTCCTTTGGACTTTCTCAATGGACCTCCACCGCTACCCACAATCTCGGCCACTCCCTCGACCTTGTCTTCACCCACCGATGTGATCTCTCTGATTTCTCAAACTCTCCCTTCCCTCTCTCTGACCACCATCTGCTTTCTTTCACCCTCTCATCCTCCCTCCTCCTCTCCACGCCCAGACCCACCACCACCAGACGCAATCTTGGGTCTCTCAACCCCACTTTCATGTCCTCCCTCGAGACTTTCCTCTCTCCTCTTTCCACTATGACTTGTCCCAACCAGGCAGCCACCTTCTATAACTCTTCCCTAACCACTGCTCTCGACTCTGTGGCTCCCCTCTCCTCTGTTCCCCTCCGCCGCTCCAAACCCCAACCCTGGCACACCAAACTAACACGTTTCTTACAAAAATGCTCACGCTCCGCTGAACGCTCCTGGAGGAGATCTCACTCTCTGGCGGACTTCCTCCATTTCAAGTTTATTCTCTCCTCCTACAGCTCTGCTCTTTCCCTCGCCAAGCAATCCTTTTTCCAAGCACTCATCTCTTCTCAGTCCTCCTGTCCACGCCGTCTCTTTGAAACTTTCAACACTCTCCTTCGCCCCCCTCCTCCCCCCCTCCCATCCTCCCTCACTGCCACTGACTTTGCCTCCTTCTTCATCTCCAAAATTGAGGATATCCGACACGACATCTCCCGCCGTCACCCCTCTGCTACCCCCCTGCCCCCTCTATCCCTCCCCTCCATCTATCCCACCCTGTCCTCCTTCCATCCGACTTCAGAAAAGGAAGTCCACTCCCTCATCTTATCCTCCCCCCACCACCTGCCCCCTGGACCCCCTCCCCTCCCGTCTTCTCCGCTCCCTCTCCCCCACTGCCTGCTCCCACCTTGCTCACCTCTTTAACCTGTCCCTCTCCACCGGCATCTTCCCCTCACCATTCAAACATGCTCTGGTCTCACCTATTCTCAAAAAACCCAACCTCGACCCCTCATCACCCACTAACTACCGCCCCATCTCTCTTCTCCCTTTCGCCTCCAAATTACTTGAACGACTAGTCTACAGCCGTCTCACAAGCTACCTCTCTGACAACTCCATCCTCGATCCACTACAATCTGGCTTTCGCCCACTCCACTCAACTGAGACTGCCCTGGTGAAAGTCACCAATGACCTGCTTTCGGCCAAATCCAGGGGCCACTTCTCTCTGCTCATCCTTCTGTATCTCTCTGCTGCCTTTGATACCGTAGATCATCCTCTCCTCCTCGGCACACTCCAAAACGTTGGCCTCTCTAGCACTGTCCTTGACTGGTTTTCTTCTTACCTCACTAACCGCTCCTTCTCTGTGTTTGCCTCAAGCACCACCTCACACCCTTCCATCCTTCCTGTTGGTGTCCCTCAGGGTTCTGTCCTTGGACCCCTTCTGTTCTCCCTGTATACCTCTTCCCTGGGTGCGCTCATTAACTCATTTGGCCTTCAATACCACCTCTATGCTGATGACACACAACTCTACCTCTCATCTCCTGATCTGTCCCCCCTCTGTCCTCTCTCAGGTTTCGAGCTGCCTCTCTGCAATCTCCTCCTGGATGTCTGAATGCTCTCTAAAGCTCAACATGGACAAAACGGAACTCATCATCTTCCCCCCATCCAGAGCAACACCCCCGACCAATATCTCCATCATTGTTGACAACACCACCATCTCCCCCGTTCCCCAACTCCACTGCCTGGGCGTCACTCTTGACTCCTCCCTCTCCTTTGCACCCCACATCCAAGCTCTGGCACAATCCTGTCGTTTCCAGCTACGCAACATTGCTCGTATCAGGCCATATCTCTCCCAGAGTGCAACTAAACTCATCATCCACTCACTGGTCATCTCACGACTTGACTACTGCAATCTCCTCCTCACTGGCCTCGCTTGCTCCCATCTTGCTCCCCTCCAATCTGTCCTGAACTCCGCAGCTAGGCTCATCTTCCTCTCACGCTGCACCACATCTGCCACTCCTCTCCAACAAAATCTACACTGGCTCCCATTCCCCTACAGAATCCTCTTCAAACTCCTCACCCTTACATACAAGGCCATCTCTATTTCCACTGCTCCCTACATCTCCAACCTCCTTTCCCTTCATACTCCCTCCCGCCCCCTGCGGTCGACTAATGACCGTCGCCTCTCCACCGCCCTGGTTACTGCTTCCCATGCACGAGTTCGGGATTTTGCCCGTGCTGCACCCCTTCAGTGGAACGCACTCCCCCGCTCCATTAGACTCTCCCCAACCTTGCAAAGCTTCAAACGGGCACTAAAAACCCACCTATTCATCAAAGCGTACCCTTCTGATGCATAACCCAGAGCTGAAACCGCACCTCCACCCCCCCTGCCTCATGCCGTGAACATCTCCGCTTTGCTTGCATACTGCCATCAGGCTACCTCCCACTTGCCTGCACCTCTTGTCATCTGTCTGTCGCCCCTCCCCAATAGATTGTTAGCTCTTCAGAGCAGGGCCCTCTTTCCTCTTGTTATCTAAGCCCTCGTCTCAACACATTTCACTCACAGCTCTCCCCTACTCAACGACCATCTTTATCCTGCTAGTAAAGGCTCATCTCCATCTATGACCACCAGCCTCTAGTAGTACGATGATCACTCCCTCAATACTTACATCTTAGCTGTACTATGTCTTGAGAATGTGTGGTGCTCAATTTCTGTTATTTATTTACTGTAATGCAATGTTTCGTCCCCTGTACGGTCCTTTGTACGGCGCTGCGAAACACATGTGGCGCCTTATAAATAAAATGTAATAATAAAATAGTGTTGTATTTGTTGATAAAAAATTGGAAGCTTAGCGTGCAATATTGTGGTTTATTCTTGCAAATTTTTAAAACAAAATAAAAACATAATATTGTGCATATTTTGGCTTTGGGTATGGATTATTTAGTGTAATAGAATCTGATTTCAAGAATACACACCCAATGAAGTAATCCAGATTAAACATAAAATGGTTTTCTTATCATTAGGTTCCAGATGTTTACATCACAATAAGGAATTTCAGATAACAATGAGTATTCAAAGTATGTTCATTTGGTTTTGTCACATTTTTCAACAGTACGCCAGAGAAGCACCACAGCCAGTCCACAGCCAACACTGCCAAGTGATGCAGATGGTGGTAATGCAGGTAAGAATTCACTGTAATCACATTCAGCAAACACATAGAAGATCCAAATATTAATGTTTCTCTTATCACATAGGTTCTTCTGCAAGCCGCCCTCCACTAAGGCGAACATCACAGGGCTCGGTGAGTGTGCCTAGGAGGCCAAGCAAGACACGTCGGCTTGAGCCTGAGTCTGCGGCTTCATCATCACCACCCCGGAGGCGCATCTCCGCAGTGTTGCCCCAGCCACCACAGGCAATTTTGGCAAGTCCAGAAAGCGAGGAGCCACAATCACCTCAGCTGTCTGGTGAGTAAACATAAAAGATAATTGTAAATAAAAAGTAAAACAGTGTGGTCTATGAATTAACCTGGATAAGGCATAATGATTTGAAAAACCACTGATATGTGCAAGGTGTTCTATGCTGAAAAAGTGTAAAATTAAACTTTAACAATTTGGTTCGTCTCTGTTTGACTTGTGCCTTGATCACCTTGCACATATCATTGTCTTTTCAAATCCTTCGGTCTTCTCCTGGTTAATTCTGCTGCACCACTGTTTGTGTAGTGTCAATACAATTATATTTGTGTCATTTCTTATTCCAGGCAATAATCTCAAACAACAAGCACATGGTATTTGTGTTTTATTTTGGTTTTAATTTTCAGATGTGATGTTGGCCATAGCAACCATTTTTTTTCCAAAAAATTTACAACACATTAAAAAACATAAATGTAATCTTTAAGCCAAATGATTGCCATGGCCAACATCTCCATTTCGAAACATAGGCCACCTTAAGACATTTGCATGGTTCTTTAAGATTTCAGAATTTAAATTAATTAAAAAAAAAACCACTGACTGGCTTTATCAATTTATGAGTGTGTAACAAACCACATTTACTGCAATGTGTGTGGTTCACAAAAGGAAGGGGCATACACAATCTTGAAATGCATTAATGTAAAATGGTGAAAGTTCTTCGTGTTTGCAAAATCATTATGGCTTAGAGTCCGAGAACTTACAAATTATTTTTACTATTAAGTTTTGTAAATTAGAAGGCACATATGTGTTTCCAAAGGTAAGATTCCTAGTTAATTTGACCACACAAACTCTAACATTTTCAACATGAGTATTATTAAGTAAGCCATGTTTTGGTCAAGCAAAAATATATTATTTATACTAAATAGTGGCTGTTCTCAACCCCATACAGAACCACCCATCATGGTCGAGGATGCCCAGCAGGCAACTGACCAGCAGCCTACCTTCACACTACACCTGTAGCCCATTGATCCTACCCAGCCAACCCCGCAGCAAGACATACCACAAGCATCCGTTAGCTCCCAATTGATGCCACCACCACCCCAGCAAGAAATGTCCCCTGACTTTTGGAACAGTTGGGCCACACAACAGGCACAAAACTCGGCCTACCTGAACACACACCCAACACCTTGCCAGTCTGCCCCATCATCTTCCTCGCATCAGTCGGAACTCAGGCAGACTGATTGTTCAGGTTGGAAGAATAGCAACTTCTATGGAACAAATTAGGGCGGACAACAGTCAAATGCTTGCAAATTTATCTAGAATCATAGATGAACAACAGCGGCAGCAACAAGCCCTAATCCAAATAATACAGCACAACCAAGTGGTTAACAAAAATTTATCTCAAATTATTACCAACCACACTGCCACAAATAACCAACTTAATGCGAGCATACACAACCTCAGCCAAAGTATTAATGTGTTGGCATCCCAACAAGTCAGCTCAAGCTCGGGAACTACAACACCAAGCCAGACCCCAGTTACCTCCCCTGTTCGACGCTCCAGCAGAACACGGGCCAACGACCCTGGTCAAACCTCTGCACCCAGCACACACAAAAAAAAAATATGGAAGGATACATCAAATGTTTGTAACACAATAACATTTTTGGTATTGTATCCCCAAAAATGCCTGTGTCCGTGCAAATCTTTTTAAAAGACGCAATGTGTGTATGGTTTAATGTGCTAATGAGTGACACTGTAATTTAATCAAATTACAGTATAAATGTACAGACCAGTATAAAGAACAAACACTAACGCAACAAAACAAACATTCACACCTACAATACATTTAATAAAAGTGGTTAGTCAAGGTTATTTTAAACTAAATAATACTTACCGGTAAAATAACGCAGAATAACTTCTTGCCTTACCTGCCTCCCTACATCTGTACTCACACTGTCACCAGATGTTTCTAACTCACCTACTTGCTGGCTGTTTTCTTCATCATCATGTGGAAGATGTTGGTTCAAACACAGATTATGAAGAAAACAGCAGCAGAACACAATCCTAGTCACCTTTGAGGGACTATACAACAAAAGCCCAGCAGATTTATCCAGACACCGAAACCTAGATTTCAGCACCCCAAAACATCTTTCTATCACATTCCGCGTAAACTTATGTGCATGATTGTAACTGTGTTCAGCAGGAGAATCAGGTTGGGACAATGGAGTAAGTAGCCAAAAGTAGCAGCCATAACCACCATCACCTGAAATACAGATATAGCCAACATTAGGACATGTGTATTATGAAAAAACAAATTAAAACAAACAGGAGTTTGAAGTTAACACACATACACACAACGCACTTCGAACATACCCAGCAGCCAGCCATCAGGCATTTGTCCGTCCTCAAATTTATCAAACAGGGATGACTGACTGAGGATGAAGGAGTCATGGCAGCCGCCAGGGTAACCTGCAGCCACACTCATAATTTTTTAGATTTGCATCACAAACCACCTGGACATTAGTTGATTGGCTAGAATGCCGATTGGTAAAGACATATTGCCTAGGTGGTCTCAGCTCAACGTGTGTGCAATCTATGGCACCCAGCACATTGGGCATGCCAGCAAGCTCATAGAAAGCGCCTTTTTTTTCGTCCGTTTAAAAATTCGCCTGCACTCGACAGCCGCAGCCCTGCCGCCGGGAACATGAATTCACCATATGCAATGCAAAACTGATTCGACCCACCCCTTGGCGGATAACGGCCCAATCGGCGAGTAGTGGGCGTCCCGAATTCGACTTCCCGCCGAAAGCAGCCCTTTATTAGGGCTTGTTTGCTGCGTGCTCTGCAGCCATTTTGTGAACCTGCAGAGAGGTGTGAGGAGGTGCAGAGCTAGCAAATTGGTTGTTTGCTGTGGATATCGTTTGGACACCCCAGCAGGCTTTATTCCAGGACAGACAGGAGGATACCTGTTACCCCGGAGGAGAGCCATTTTAGGAGCTTTTACAACATTTGTAGGTAAGTACCACATGTGGGTCTGGTGTTGCATGTATGTGTTTGTGTAGTGGGGGTTGCCATGAGGTGTACATGGGGTGTTTGGGTATGTGTGCAGGTATGTGTATAGCTCCTGCTTGTTTTGCTGCATTTTTTTGTGGAGTTTTGTGTTTTGGGGTAGTTTTTCACGTTTTTTTTTCCTTTTCTTAAAATGACTTTTTGGGTCTTGCTTTTGCATTGGTGTACCTCCAGCATGTGCAGGATTGATTTTTGGCCAGTTTGGGCTGATTTTAGTGTGTGTCGGTAGCAATGCGGTCGACATGTGGTGTCGTTTGTTTGTCAAACATGTTTTTTTCCCCTCCTATTTTAGCACTGGTGTACCTCCAGAGTGTGCAGGGATGCTTTTTGGCTAGTTTGGGGTGATTTGGAGCAAGTTTGGTCGGCCATGCGGCCGACATGTGGTGTCGTTTGTTTGCCAAACATGTTTTTTCCCTCCTATTTTAGCACTGGTGTACCTCCAGAGTGTCAGCCATTTTGTGTGTCAGCCATTTTGTGTGTCAGCCATTGTTGATTTCCAGTATGTGCAGGGATGCTTGTACGGGTTTTTTTTTTTTTTTTTGGTGTTTTGGTCCTGCTTGAGAACTGGGGTCCCAGCAGCATGACATGTGATTGCATTTAATTATGTAATGTGGTAAATTTGATTTTATATATATATATATATATATATATATATATATATATATATATATATATATATATATATATATATATATATATATATATAATATATATTTATTTTTTTATTTTTTTTAAACAGAGATGTCAGGGACAAGCGGACCCGGTCCCCTTCCCCCACCCACTCGGATCTATCCCTGCATAGCAACGAGGAGTGGGAGCCGACCCAGGAGGAGGATACGACCGACCAGGCATGCAGTGACCAGCCGTGGTCTTCAAGGGCCCATGAGAAGTCTAAGAAAAAGCCTAGTAGAAAGGTACTGACAACACCTGCAGACACAAATAGCATCCAACTTGACCCACCCTAGTTTGCGCACTGCCATGCACACCTACAGGTATATGTGCGCAATGCCAGGGATACTGACACTCACAGGTACATACCGATCTTATTAAATGCATGTTGTTGTTTTTTTCAATCTCGAAAGGCAAGAAGCCAGCCAGAGGAGCAGTCGGAGGAGGAAGACTCTGGTGAAGATGCAGGACAGAAAAAGCCGCTTGGACCCAGATACACTGAGGCGAAAAACTGTACCCTAGTGGATGGCGTCGACAGGTCCTACGACGTTCTGTATGGACAAAGGGCACAGACCACAGCAGCTAGGACAAAGTGAAACATCTGGGATGCCATCGCGAGCCAAGTCACTGCAGTATCTGGAAACCGCCGGAGCACCAGAAACTGCATGAAGCGGTACAGTGATTGCCGCAGACAGACCAAGAAGAAGATGGGGATTCAGCGCCGACATGAGACAGCTACGGGAGGTGGCCCGGCTCTCAATCTGAAGTGGCTACCCTGGGAGGAAGTTATTAAAAGGCGCATGAACCCTGCCATGGTCCAAAGAGTTCGCGGAGGTGTGGACTCCAGCCGTCCTGCTGGCTTTCCCGAGGAGGAAGAACCGCCCAGAAGACGGAAGAAGGCGGGAGACAAGCAGTCCAAAAGGAGGCCTGATGGTAAGAATACATTCAGATGAGCTGTACTAACGAAAAAATTATATTTGGATTTGCTAATGTGATTTTTTTATTTTCATACAGGCCTGCCCAGAGGACATCACCTGCGCGCAGAACATCGCCAGCGCACGGACCATCACCTGTGCAGCAGGCATCGGCAGCAGCGCACGGACCATCACCTGCGCAGCAAGCATCAGGAGCGCGCAGATCGTCACCTGTGCGCCACAGATCGTCATCGCGCAGTTTGTCACCTGTGCACCAGACGACGTTGGCGCGCAGACTATCACCTGTGCGCCAGACATCAGCGCACAGAACTTCACCTGTGCGCCAGACACCGTCGGCGACCACACCACAAGATGGGCGCCAAACTACAGCTCCTGCGCGCAGGCCATCACCAGATCGTCGTCTCTCCAGGAGCTCTGGGACTGTGACTGAAGAGCCTCAAGACACAACCCTTGTGGACCCATCACCCGATCTGTTTGAGTCTACAGGGTTAACAGACGAGACTTTTCTTGGGTTTGAAGACAGCCGTGCAGACGTATCCAGCCAGACCCTTGAAAAGTCTTCAGAAACGAGGACAAGTGAAGCTCCTGGAGCAGCGGCACCACAGGATGGAGAAGGTTTGTATTTAATTTTTGGGGGTGGGGGGGGTGCAGCAGTTTTGTATAGTTTATTAACTTTAAAAAAAAATTCTTTTGCAAACAGTGGTGCCACGGACCAGCAGCGGACTAGCTTCAGGGATTGGTTCCTACTACAGGCCGGATCTCCTCCTACAGGATTCGTCAGAGGATGACGAGGTGGAAGTGCAGCAGCCTGCAGTTGCTGCATCCCTGTGTAAGTAAATAGAATTGTGAGCCTTCAAACAAATGTATGATGAATGTGTATAATATTTTCTAATTTTCTTTTCAGCTGCCCAAATGCAAGTGGTGGCAGACGTCCAGGAAGGGCAGAATCCCTCAAATGTAAAGAGGGTTCACACACATCGGAGATTACTTCCCGCCAGGATACATACACAAATGTTGTTGGAGGCAGACTGGACAACATTGAGAGGACAATGGAGAAGATGTCAAACAGTCTGCTTGAAATGCAGAAGGCTCATGCCGACAGCACGGCCAAAATGCTACAGGCCAGAATAGACGATCATAGGGAGACGATGGACATCCTTCACATTCTGGCCGAATCCATGAGCCGGCTCGTGGAGAACACATCATGCCTGGCACACAGCAATACCAACATGTCGGAGAGCCATCGACAATCCTCATCCAGCCAACAGCTCATCGCAACAACACTGCAGATGATCTATGATAAGCTCCCAGAACCAGCTCATCAACATGCTGGTGATCCACCATTTCCGCCGTCGCAAGCCACAAGGACGCCTCGTACCCTTCCTCAACTACCATCCCAGTACAGACAGTCACAGATGTACCAGGGATATACAGGGATGTACTCCACCCACCAGATGCCTCCACCTGCCGCAACATATACAGCCGCATGGGCACAGAGGCCCAGTCAACGCACTACTCAGCCTCCCAGGACATCGACGCCCCACGAGGAGGAACATCAGGATCCGGACAGACTTCCACCATAAGCCCGGTCGTATTGTTTTATTTACTTATGTTTTTCATGTATCCCTTTCTTCCCCTCCCATTAGTTTTTTTTTTCTTTTTCTTACTATTGTTTTATCTGTGTTGGGCTTCCCCACCCGTGACCGGGTACTGCCAAGGAGCTTTGTGTAGGCATACATGCGCGGGCATGTATGCGGGCGCGTGTGGTAACGGATAAAAGCTCCTTGTGGCTACATGTATGATGGGCCAAAGAGCTATTCTGATACCACTTTTTAACCCAAAAAATCCTTTTTGTAATGGTGTACAATAGGCTTTCACTGTTGTGTGAGTTTACTATTCACTAGTGTGTGTTTTTGGCTTATTCATAGGATTGGATGGAAAATTGAAGTGGACGGCATAAGTTCGTGTTGTGCGTACCAAGGTGAGTAGAGCCATGTTTCAATGTATATATTCAAGAAACTTTGGACCGCCAGCCTTTGTGGAACCACACAGCCCAGCAATGGGTCATGCTGGGCTGTGTGGTTCCACAAATGTTAGCGTGTCAAAGTGCTGACCACTGACACCACTATTCCACTTTGGACCACCAGCCTTTGTGGAACCGCACAGCCCAGCAATGGGTCATGCTGGGCTGTGTGGTTCCACAAATGTTAGCGTGTCAAAGTGCTGACCACTGACACCACCATTCCACTTTGGGCCGCCAGCCTTTGTGGAACCACACAGCCCAGCAATGGGTCATGCTGGGCTGTGTGGTTCCACAAATGTTAGCGTGTCAAAGTGCTGACCACTGACACCACTATTCCACTTTGGACCGCCAGCCTTTGTGGAACCACACAGCCCAGCAATGGGTCATGCTGGGCTATATGGTTCCACAAATGTTCTTGGGAAAGAAATGAACCAGACTTTAGTGTCTTTACTTAATATACTTTTTTTCTTTTCCCCACAGATCTATCTACACAAGAAAAGAATGTAAAGAAGAACAAACTACTTTTTTGTTTTATTAACTTTCAATTTTTATTTAAAAAATAAAATCCAATTTTTCTTCAATACATTTTTAAAAAGAGAAGTTTTCTGTGGTTTTTATTAAAATTTGTAATGCAGTTGAATTGTACGTAAGTAGGTCGCCCAAGGAACATCAGGGGAACTGTGTCTCTTCACATCCACGCCACTTGGGAAGGATACACGGCAAGACCTGTGGAAGAGAACAGTATGAGGTTCCAGCTATTGGTAAAGTGTCACCCTGGTACTGAAAAGAAGAGGTACAATCAACACGACACAAGCAGGTTACAGTGGGCCCAAATGCAATCCTCCGGCACTTGCGTCACTACACATCCAAACATTCCCTGACAAGCATTGGTGTATCAGGGAATGATTGGATGTGCAGTTTTGCAAATGCCGGAGGGCTGCACTTTGGACATGCCGGGGTGATTCTGGACAAGAGGGAGTTTAGGGAAATACATCTCACCTGAGGGGGGGTTGTCTGCTACATGGCGGAGGGTCAGGTCCACATCACAAGTAGGTCGCCCATGGAACATCAGGGGAACTGTGTCTCTTCACATCCACGCCACTTGGGAAGGATACACTGCAAGACCTGTGGAAGAGAACAGTATGAGGTTCCAGCTATTGGTAAAGTATCACCCTGGTACTGAAAAGAAGAGGTACAATCAACACGACACAAGCAGGTTACAGTGGGCCCAAATGCAATCCTCCGGAGTTTTGGGCAATACATCTCACCTGAGGGGGGTTGTCCGTTACATGGCGGAGGCTCAGGTCCACATCACAAGTAGGTCGCCCATGGTAGAGTTGGATAAAAGGGTCCAATATTTGCAGAAACCCAACAACAGGAGAAAACGGGGTAACGAGTCGTCAACAGGACTAAACTTTAAAAACAGGCCTGGGAAGGTACATCAACAGGACGGAAAACTCTGAAATACATGAATAAAGATGTTTTTTTTTTAATATTACAATGTCTGTTTACACGATAATACAAATGTATACTCACAGGCAACAGAAAAAAAGTTTTGGAACACTGTCTGCCGGGAATCATCTCCTTCGTCCATACCCACGGTAGAGCAGAAGAACAGTTCCCGCATCGGAAAGCACTGCGACAAAGAGTCACCGGCAAACGGTTTGCGACACATGTTGTGTAAAATACAACATGCATTTACCATGCCGCAAACATTCGCCGGGTGACCTCACCGCTAACCGCAAAGTTCCCACCATTGAATATAATGGAGAGGCTTTGTGATGCGCTGTCTGACAGCTCAGAAGTGCAGCCAATCAGCAGAGTGCAAGGACGTTGTGCTCGCTGATTGGCTTAAGAGACCTTTCAGTGACAGCAGTCACGAAGGGGTCTCTCTGCATTCAGGGAAAGGGGTCCCATGTGTAAACATGGGTCCACTTTCAGTCCGCTGGTCCGGGTTTGTCGTGTTATTTTTTTTGCCAAGTACGTGGATTTATCTCTGGACACTAGAGATCAGGTGAGTGTTATTTATTTCACAGGTACCCCGGATCGACGGAGACTGTGGCAGTCGGCGGGTCAACATAGGTAGTATGTGTGTGTTGGCAGTTGTGTAATAAAGTTTTACTGTCAAGGTGTGTGTCTCCTGTTTTTATTTGGGTATTTTTTTTCCAGTAGTACTACAGGTACCAGCGGTCCAATTTTTCTACAAGTACCAGCTTGCGGGGGAGGCTTGCTGGGACTTGTAGTACTCCTGGAAAAAACAATATTCTTTAACATTTCTCAAGGCTATCGGCCTCCCATCCGCAGCCCTTGGATGGAGGGGACAGCCTCGGGCTTAACCCCTGGCCCTTGGGTGGTTGGGGGGGACCCCTTGATTGAAGGGGTCCCCACTCCCCCAGGGTACCCCGGCCAGGGGTGACTAGTTGGATATTTAATGCCACGGCCGCAGGGCGCTGTATAAAAGTGATCCCCGGCTGTGGCATTATCTGTCCAGCTAGTGGAGCCCGATGCTGGTGTAAAAAATACGGGGGACCCCCTGTCAATTTTCCCCCCGCATTTTTAGAACCAGGACCAGCTCGAAGAGCCCGAGGCTGGTTATGCTTTGGAGGGGGGACCCCCCGCCATTTTTTTCCTGAATTTTACCATTTATCTAAAAAAATAAAATAAAAAAAATTATATATTTTTTTTTAAAATATATAAATAATACTTGTGCCTCCAAAAAAGACAAACCAAGTACCTAATCCCTCCTAATATAAATAGATATGCTATTACAAAAAAAAAACCACCAAAAAAAACATGTTTTAATTTTTTTTTATTAGTTTCACCCACCAAAGTGTGGCGGATTGAAAATGACGAATTTGCTGTCTAAAAGCACTGTTGTCGAATTTCCAAACTTGAATTGAATATACTTTTGTCGAATTGCAGCATTTGTACCATTGCAGAAAAGTCGAATTTGACAAAAGTCGAATTTCCAAAAATCGAATTTTGAATGTCCGTTTTTTGACGTAAAAGTACTGTATTGCATTGTCGATTTTTTTTTTTTTTTTTTTGGCGAAAAAATCCCGAAATTCGACAATTTCGGGAATTCAACCGCAATTGCATATACCCCTATAGCTTATTCACTTAAATCTCTGATAAATTGTGTGTCTGGTATGCACTGTATGGTTAGCACAGTTAGTAAGGTGTTGGGTTTGTACTATCAAATTCAGACTGTCATTGGTTCGAATCCCATGTTATCATGTTTTTATTTTACTAGTGTGGTTTGTGGCTCTATAATATGAATGCCTATGTCTTTTAATAACAATAGTCAAGTCTTCCAATGGACTTTTTAGTGAAACCCAATAGATAGCTTTATTTTCTCTTTGTTTACTCAAATACTGAATGCTTATGTCTTATAAATTTAGTAGGGAAGTATTCTAATGACTTGCTTATGACACCCCATAGAATATATTATGTTTAGTACCTTGGACACTGTAGCTTATTCACTTAAATCTCTGATAAATTGTGTGTCTGGTATGCACAGTCTGGTTAGCACAGTTAGTAAGGTGTTGGGTTTACACTATCAAATTAAGACTGTCATTGGTTCCAATCCAATGTTATAATGTTTCTATTTTACTAGTGTGGTTTGTGGCTCTATAATATGAATGCCTATGTCTTTTAACAACAATAGTCAATTCTTCCAATGGACTTTTTAGTGAAACCCAATAGATAGCTTTATTTTCTCTTTGTTTACTCAAATATTGAATGCTTATGTCTTATAAATTTAGTAAGAAAGTATTCTAATGACTTGCTTATGACACCCCATAGAATATATTATGTTTAGTACGTTTTTATTTTACTAGTGTGGTTTATGGCTCTATAATATGAATGCCTATGTCTTTTAAGAACAATAGTCAAGTCTTCCAATGGACTTCTTAGTGAAACCCAATAGATAGCTTTATTTTCTTTTTGTTTACTCAAATATTGAATGCTTATGTCTTATAAATTTAGTAGGAAAGTATTCTAATGACTTGCTTATGACACCCCATAGAATATATGTTTAGAACATTGGACACTGTAGCTTATTCACTTAAATCTCTGATAAATTGTGTGTCTGGTATGCACAGTCTGGTTAGTAAGGTGTTGGGATTGCACTATCAAATTAAGACTGTCATTGGTTCAAATCCCATGTTATCATGTTTTTATTTTACTAGTGTGATTTGTGGCTCTATAATATGAATGCCTATGTCTTTTAAGAACAATAGTCAAGTCTTCCAATGGACTTTTTAGTGAAACCCAATAGATAGCTTTATTTTCTCTTTGTTTACTCAAATATTGAATGCTTATGTCTTATAAATTTAGTAGGAAAGTATTCTAATGACTTGCTTATGACAACCCATAGAATATATTATGTTTAGTACGTTTTTATTTTACTAGTGTGGTTTATGGCTCTATAATATGAATGCCTATGTCTTTTAACAACAATAGTCAAGTCTTCCAATGGACTTTTTAGTGAAACCCAATAGATAGCTTTATTTTCTTTTTGTTTTCTCAAATACTGAATGCTTAAGTCTTATAAATTTAGTAGGAAAGTATTCTAATGACTTGCTTATGACACCCCATAGAATATATTAAGTTTAGTACCTTGGACACTGTAGCTTATTCACTTAAATCTCTGATAAATTGTGTGCCTGGTATGCACAGTCTGGATAGCACAGTTAGTAAGGTGTTGGGTTTGCACTATCAAATTAAGACCGTCATTGGTTCGAATCCCATGTTATCATGTTTTTATTTTACTAGTGTGGTTTGTGGCTCTATAATATGAATGCCTATGTCTTTTAACAACAATAGTCAAGTCTTCCAATGGACTTTTTAGTGAAACCCAATAGATAGCTTTATTTTCTTTTTGTTTTCTCAAATACTGAATGCTTATGTCTTATAAATTTAGTAGGAAAGTATTCTAATGACTTGCTTATGACACCCCATAGAATATATTATGTTTAGTACGTTTTTATTTTACTAGTGTGGTTTATGGCTCTATAATATGAATGCCTATGTCTTTTAACAACAATAGTCAAGTCTTCCAATGGACTTTTTAGTGAAACCCAATAGATAGCTTTATTTTCTCTTTGTTTACTCAAATATTGAATGCTTATGTCTTATAAATTTAGTAGGAAAGTATTCTAATGACTTGCTTATGACACCCCATAGAATATATTATGTTTAGTACCTTGGACATTGTAGCTTATTCACTTAAATCTCTGATAAATTGTGTGCCTGGTATGCACAGGCTGGTTAGCACAGTTAGTAAGGTGTTGGGTTTGCACTATCAAATTAAGACTGTCATTGGTTTGAATCCCATGTTATCATGTTTTTATTTTACTAGTGTGGTTTGTGGCTCTATAATATGAATGCCTATGTCTTTTAACAACAATAGTCAAGTCTTCCAATGGACTTTTTAGTGAAACCCAATAGATAGCTTTATTTTCTCTTTGTTTACTCAAATATTGAATGCTTATGTCTTATAAATTTAGTAGGAAAGTATTCTAATGACTTGCTTATGACACCCCATAGAATATATTATGTTTAGTACCTTGGACACTGTAGCTTATTCACTTAAATCTCTGATAAATTGTGTGCCTGGTATGCACAGTCTGGTTAGCACAGTTAGTAAGGTGTTGGGTTTGCACTATCAAATTAAGACTGTCATTGGTTCGAATCCCATGTTATCATGTTTTTATTTTACTAGTGTGGTTTGTGGCTCTGTAATATGAATGCCTATGTCTTTTAACAACAATAGTCAAGTCTTCCAATTGACTTTTTAGTGAAACCCAATAGATAGCTTTATTTTCTTTTTGTTTTCTCAAATACTGAATGCTTATGTCTTATAAATTTAGTAGTTAAGTATTCTAATGACTTGCTTATGACACCCCATAGAATATATTATGTTTAGTACGTTTTTATTTTACTAGTGTGGTTTATGGCTCTATAATATGAATGCCTATGTCTTTTAACAACAATAGTCAAGTCTTCCAATGGACTTTTTAGTGAAACCCAATAGATAGCTTTATTTTCTTTTTGTTTTCTCAAATACTGAATGCTTATGTCTTATAAATTTAGTAGGAAAGTATTCTAATGACTTGCTTATGACACCCCATAGAATATATGTTTAGTACCTTGGACACTGTAGCTTATTCACTTAAGTCGCTGATAAATTGTGTGTCTGGTATGCACAGTCTGGTTAGCACAGTTAGTAAGGTGTTGGGATTGCAGTATCAAATTAAGACTGTCATTGGTTCGAATCCCATGTTATCATGTTTTTATTTTACTAGTGTGGTTTATGGCTCTATAATATGAATGCCTATGTCTTTTAACAACAATAGTCAAGTCTTCCAATGGACTTTTTAGTGAAACCCAATAGATAGCTTTATTTTCTTTTTGTTTTATCAAATACTGAATGCTTATGTCTTATAAGTTTAGTAGGAAAGTATTCTAATGACTTGCTTATGACACCCCATAGAATATATTATGTTTAGTACGTTTTAATTTTACTAGTGTGGTTTATGGCTCTATAATATGAATGCCTATGTCTTTTAACAACAATAGTCAAGTCTTCCAATGGACTTTTTAGTGAAACCCAATAGATAGCTTTATTTTCTCTTTGTTTACTCAAATATTGAATGCTTATGTCTTATAAATTTAGTAGGAAAGTATTCTAATGACTTGCTTATGACACCCCATAGAATATATTATGTTTAGTACCTTGGACACTGTAGCTTATTCACTTAAATCTCTGATAAATTGTGTGCCTGGTATGCACAGTCTGGATAGCACAGTTAGTAAGGTGTTGGGTTTGCACTATCAAATTAAGACTGTCATTGGTTCGAATTCCATGTTATCATGTTTTTATTTTACTAGTGTGGTTTATGGCTCTATAATATGAATGCCTATGTCTTTTAACAACAATAGTCAAGTCTTCCAATGGACTTTTTAGTGAAACCCAATAGATAGCTTTA
This sequence comes from Pseudophryne corroboree, assembly GCF_028390025.1. Taxonomy (NCBI): domain Eukaryota; kingdom Metazoa; phylum Chordata; class Amphibia; order Anura; family Myobatrachidae; genus Pseudophryne; species Pseudophryne corroboree. The sequence goes on along the minus strand of NC_086449.1, from coordinate 711,748,169 downwards.
TTTTCTCTTTGTTTTCTCAAATACTGAATGCTTATGTCTTATAAATTTAGTAGGAAAGTATTCTAATGACTTGCTTATGACACCCCATAGAATATATTATGTTTAGTACGTTTTTATTTTACTAGTGTGGTTTATGGCTCTATAATATGAATGCCTATGTCTTTTAACAACAATAGTCAAGTCTTCCAATGGACTTTTTAGTGAAACCCAATAGATAGCTTTATTTTCTCTTTGTTTACTCAAATATTGAATGCTTATGTCTTATAAATTTAGTAGGAAAGTATTCTAATGACTTGCTTATGACACCCCATAGAATATATTATGTTTAGTACCTTGGACACTGTAGCTTATTCACTTAAATCTCTGATAAATTGTGTGCCTGGTATGCACAGTCTGGATAGCACAGTTAGTAAGGTGTTGGGTTTGCACTATCAAATTAAGACTGTCATTGGTTCGAATCCCATGTTATCATGTTTTTATTTTACTAGTGTGGTTTATGGCTCTATAATATGAATGCCTATGTCTTTTAACAACAATAGTCAAGTCTTCCAATGGACTTTTTAGTGAAACCCAATAGATAGCTTTATTTTCTCTTTGTTTTCTCAAATAATATACTGAATGCTTATGTCTTATAAATTTAGTAGGAAAGTATTCTAATGACTTGCTTATGACACCCCATAGAATATATTATGTTTAGTACCTTGGACACTGTAGCTTATTCACTTAAATCTCTGATAAATTGTGTGCCTGGTATGCACAGTCTGGATAGCACAGTTAGTAAGGTGTTGGGTTTGCACTATCAAATTAAGACTGTCATTGGTTCGAATTCCATGTTATCATGTTTTTATTTTACTAGTGTGGTTTATGGCTCTATAATATGAATGCCTATGTCTTTTAACAACAATAGTCAAGTCTTCCAATGGACTTTTTAGTGAAACCCAATAGATAGCTTTATTTTCTTTTTGTTTACTCAAATACTGAATGCTTATGTCTTATAAATTTAGTAGGAAAGTATTCTAATGACTTGCTTATGACACCCCATAGAATATATTATGTTTAGTACCTTGGACACTGTAGCTTATTCACTTAAATCTCTGATAAATTGTTTGCTTGGTATGCACAGTCTGGATAGCACAGTTGGTAAGGTGTTGGGTTTGCACTATCAAATTAAGACTGTCATTGGTTCGAATCCCATGTTATCATGTTTTTATTCTACTAGTGTGGTTTATGGCTCTATAATATGAATGCCTATGTCTTTTAACAACAATAGTCAAGTCTTCCAATGGACTTTTTAGTGAAACCCAATAGATAGCTTTATTTTCTTTTTGTTTACTCAAATACTGAATGCTTATGTCTTATAAATGTAGTAGGAAAGTATTCTAATGACTTGCTTATGACACCCCATAGAATACATTATGTTTAGTACGTTTTTATTTTACTAGTGTGGTTTATGGCTCTATAATATGAATGCCTATGTCTTTTAACAACAATAGTCAAGTCTTCCAATGGACTTTTTAGTGAAACCCAATAGATAGCTTTATTTTCTTTTTGTTTTCTCAAATACTGAATGCTTATGTCTTATAAATTTAGTAGGAAAGTATTCTAATGACTTGCTTATGACATCCCATAGAATATATGTTTAGTACCTTGGACACTGTAGCTTATTCACTTAAATCTCTGATAAATTGTGTGTCTGCTATGCACAGTCTGGTTAGCACAGTTAGTAAGGTGTTGGGATTGCACTATCAAATTAAGACTGTCATTGGTTCGAATCTCATGTTATCATGTTTTTATTTTACTAGTGTGGTTTGTGGCTCTATAATATGAATGCCTATGTCTTTTAACAACAATAGTCAAGTCTTCCAATGGACTTTTTAGTGAAACCCAATAGATAGCTTTATTTTCTCTTTGTTTACTCAAATATTGAATGCTTATGTCTTATAAATTTAGTAGGAAAGTATTCTAATGACTTGCTTATGACACCCCATAGAATATATTATGTTTAGTACCTTGGACACTGTAGCTTATTCACTTAAATCTCTGATAAATTGTGTGCCTGGTATGCACAGTCTGGATAGCACAGTTAATAAGGTGTTGGGTTTGCACTGTCAAATTAAGACTGTCATTGGTTTGAATCCCATGTTATCATGTTTTTATTTTACTAGTGTGGTTTATGGCTCTATAATATGAATGCCTATGTCTTTTAACAACAATAGTCAAGTCTTCCAATGGACTTTTTAGTGAAACCCAATAGATAGCTTTATTTTCTTTTTGTTTACTCAAATACTGAATGCTTATGTCTTATAAATTTAGTAGGAAAGTATTCTAATGACTTGCTTATGACACCCCATAGAATATATTATGTTTAGTACGTTTTTATTTTACTAGTGTGGTTTATGGCTCTATAATATGAATGCCTATGTCTTTTAACAACAATAGTCAAGTCTTCCAATGGACTTTTTAGTGAAACCCAATAGATAGCTTTATTTTCTTTTTGTTTTCTCAAATACTGAATGCTTATGTCTTATAAATTTAGTAGGAAAGTATTCTAATGACTTGCTTATGACACCCCATAGAATATATTATGTTTAGTACGTTTTTATTTTACTAGTGTGGTTTATGGCTCTATAATATGAATGCCTATGTCTTTTAACAACAATAGTCAAGTCTTCCAATGGACTTTTTAGTGAAACCCAATAGATAGCTTTATTTTCTCTTTGTTTACTCAAATATTGAATGCTTATGTCTTATAAATTTAGTAGGAAAGTATTCTAATGACTTGCTTATGACACCCCATAGAATATATTATGTTTAGTACCTTGGACACTGTAGCTTATTCACTTAAATCTCTGATAAATTGTGTGCTTGGTATGCACAGTCTGGATAGCACAGTTGGTAAGGTGTTGGGTTTGCACTATCAAATTAAGAATGTCATTGGTTTGAATCCCATGTTATCGTGTTTTTATTTTACTAGTGTGGTTTATGGCTCTATAATATGAATGCCTATGTCTTTTAACAACAATAGTCAAGTCTTCCAATGGACGTTTTAGTGAAACCCAATAGATAGCTTTATTTTCTTTTTGTTTTCTCAAATATTGAATGCTTATGTCTTATAAATTTAGTAGGAAAGTATTCTAATGACTTGCTTATGACACCCCATAGAATATATTATGTTTAGTACCTTGGACACTGTAGCTTATTCACTTAAATCTCTGATAAATTGTGTGCTTGGTATGCACAGTCTGGATAGCAGAGTTGGTAAGGTGTTGGGTTTGCACTATCAAATTAAGACTGTCATTGGTTCGAATCCCATGTTATCATGTTTTTATTCTACTAGTGTGGTTTATGGCTCTATAATATGAATGCCTATGTCTTTTAACAACAATAGTCAAGTCTTCCAATGGACTTTTTAGTGAAACCCAATAGATAGCTTTATTTTCTTTTTGTTTACTCAAATACTGAATGCTTATGTCTTATAAATGTAGTAGGAAAGTATTCTAATGACTTGCTTATGACACCCCATAGAATACATTATGTTTAGTACGTTTTTATTTTACTAGTGTGGTTTATGGCTCTATAATATGAATGCCTATGTCTTTTAACAACAATAGTCAAGTCTTCCAATGGACTTTTTAGTGAAACCCAATAGATAGCTTTATTTTCTTTTTGTTTTCTCAAATACTGAATGCTTATGTCTTATAAATTTAGTAGGAAAGTATTCTAATGACTTGCTTATGACATCCCATAGAATATATGTTTAGTACCTTGGACACTGTAGCTTATTCACTTAAATCTCTGATAAATTGTGTGTCTGCTATGCACAGTCTGGTTAGCACAGTTAGTAAGGTGTTGGGATTGCACTATCAAATTAAGACTGTCATTGGTTCGAATCTCATGTTATCATGTTTTTATTTTACTAGTGTGGTTTGTGGCTCTATAATATGAATGCCTATGTCTTTTAACAACAATAGTCAAGTCTTCCAATGGACTTTTTAGTGAAACCCAATAGATAGCTTTATTTTCTCTTTGTTTACTCAAATATTGAATGCTTATGTCTTATAAATTTAGTAGGAAAGTATTCTAATGACTTGCTTATGACACCCCATAGAATATATTATGTTTAGTACCTTGGACACTGTAGCTTATTCACTTAAATCTCTGATAAATTGTGTGCCTGGTATGCACAGTCTGGATAGCACAGTTAATAAGGTGTTGGGTTTGCACTGTCAAATTAAGACTGTCATTGGTTTGAATCCCATGTTATCATGTTTTTATTTTACTAGTGTGGTTTATGGCTCTATAATATGAATGCCTATGTCTTTTAACAACAATAGTCAAGTCTTCCAATGGACTTTTTAGTGAAACCCAATAGATAGCTTTATTTTCTTTTTGTTTTCTCAAATACTGAATGCTTATGTCTTATAAATTTAGTAGGAAAGTATTCTAATGACTTGCTTATGACACCCCATAGAATATATTATGTTTAGTACGTTTTTATTTTACTAGTGTGGTTTATGGCTCTATAATATGAATGCCTATGTCTTTTAACAACAATAGTCAAGTCTTCCAATGGACTTTTTAGTGAAACCCAATAGATAGCTTTATTTTCTCTTTGTTTACTCAAATATTGAATGCTTATGTCTTATAAATTTAGTAGGAAAGTATTCTAATGACTTGCTTATGACACCCCATAGAATATATTATGTTTAGTACCTTGGACACTGTAGCTTATTCACTTAAATCTCTGATAAATTGTGTGCTTGGTATGCACAGTCTGGATAGCACAGTTGGTAAGGTGTTGGGTTTACACTATCAAATTAAGAATGTCATTGGTTTGAATCCCATGTTATCGTGTTTTTATTTTACTAGTGTGGTTTATGGCTCTATAATATGAATGCCTATGTCTTTTAACAACAATAGTCAAGTCTTCCAATGGACGTTTTAGTGAAACCCAATAGATAGCTTTATTTTCTTTTTGTTTTCTCAAATATTGAATGCTTATGTCTTATAAATTTAGTAGGAAAGTATTCTAATGACTTGCTTATGACACCCCATAGAATATATTATGTTTAGTACCTTGGACACTGTAGCTTATTCACTTAAATCTCTGATAAATTGTGTGCTTGGTATGCACAGTCTGGATAGCACAGTTGGTAAGGTGTTGGGTTTGCACTATCAAATTAAGACTGTCATTGGTTCGAATCCAATGTTATCATGTTTTTATTTTACTAGTGTGGTTTATGGCTCTATAATATGAATGCCTATGTCTTTTAACAACAATAGTCAAGTCTTCCAATGGACTTTTTAGTGAAACCCAATAGATAGCTTTATTTTCTTTTTGTTTACTCAAATACTGAATGCTTATGTCTTATAAATTTAGTAGGAAAGTATTCTAATGACTTGCTTATTACACCCCATAGAATATATTATGTTTAGTACCTTGGACACTGTAGCTTATTCACTTAAATCTCTGATAAATTGTGTGTTTGGTATGCACAGTCTGGTTAGCACATTTAGTAAGGTGTTGGGTTCACACTATCAAATTAAGACTGTCATTGGTTCGAATCACATGTAATCATGTTTTTATTTTACTAGTGTGGTTTATGGCTCTATAATATGAATGCCTATGTCTTTTAACAACAATAGTCAAGTCTTCCAATGGACTTTTTAGTGAAACCCTATAGATAGCTTTATTTTCTTTTTGTTTTCTCAAATACTGAATGCTTATGTCTTATAAATTTAGTAGGAAAGTATTCTAATGACTTGCTTATGACACCCCATAGAATATATTATGTTTAGTACGTTTTTATTTTACTAGTGTGGTTTATGGCTCTATAATATGAATGCCTATGTCTTTTAACAACAATAGTCAAGTCTTCCAATGGACTTTTTAGTGAAACCCAATAGATAGCTTTATTTTCTTATTGTTTACTCAAATACTGGATGCTTATGTCTTATAAATTTAGTAGGAAAGTATTCTAATGACTTGCTTATGACACCCCATAGAATATATTATGTTTAGTACCTTGGACACTGTAGCTTATTCACTTAAATCTCTGATAAATTGTGTGCCTAGTATATACAGTCTGGTTAGCACAGTTAGTAAGGTGTTGGGTTTGCACTATCAAATTAAGACTGTCATTGGTTCGAATCCCATGTTATCATGTTTTTATTTTACTAGTGTGGTTTATGGCTCTATAATATGAATGCCTATGTCTTTTAACAACAATAGTCAAGTCTTCCAATGGACTTTTTAGTGAAACCCAATAGATAGCTTTATTTTCTTTTTGTTTTCTCAAATACTGAATGCTTATGTCTTATAAATTTAGTAGGAAAGTTTTCTAATGACTTGCTTATGACACCCCATAGAATATATTATGTTTAGTACGTTTTTTATTTTACTAGTGTGGTTTATGGCTCTATAATATGAATGCCTATGTCTTTTAACAACAATAGTCAAGTCTTCCAATGGACTTTTTAGTGAAACCCAATAGATAGCTTTATTTTCTTTTTGTTTACTCAAATACTGAATGCTTATGTCTTATAAATTTAGTAGGAAAGTATTCTAATGACTTGCTTATGACACCCCATAGAATATATTATGTTTAGTACCTTGGACACTGTAGCTTATTCACTTAAATCTCTGATAAATTGTGTGTTTGGTATGCACAGTCTGGTTAGCACAGTTAGTAAGGTGTTGGGTTCACACTATCAAATTAAGACTGTCATTGGTTCCAATCCAATGTTATCATGTTTTTATTTTACTAGTGTGGTTTGTGGCTCTATAATATGAATGCCTATGTCTTTTAACAACAATAGTCAAGTCTTCCAATGGACTTTTTAGTGAAACCCAATAGATAGCTTTATTTTCTTTTTGTTTTCTCAAATACTGAATGCTTATGTCTTATAAATTTAGTAGGAAAGTTTTCTAATGACTTGCTTATGACACCCCATAGAATATATTATGTTTAGTACGTTTTTTATTTTACTAGTGTGGTTTATGGCTCTATAATATGAATGCCTATGTCTTTTAACAACAATAGTCAAGTCTTCCAATGGACTTTTTAGTGAAACCCAATAGATAGCTTTATTTTCTTTTTGTTTACTCAAATACTGAATGCTTATGTCTTATAAATTTAGTAGGAAAGTATTCTAATGACTTGCTTATGACACCCCATAGAATATATTATGTTTAGTACCTTGGACACTGTAGCTTATTCACTTAAATCTCTGATAAATTGTTTGCTTGGTATGCACAGTCTGGATAGCACAGTTGGTAAGGTGTTGGGTTTGCACTATCAAATTAAGACTGTCATTGGTTCGAATCCCATGTTATCATGTTTTTATTCTACTAGTGTGGTTTATGGCTCTATAATATGAATGCCTATGTCTTTTAACAACAATAGTCAAGTCTTCCAATGGACTTTTTAGTGAAACCCAATAGATAGCTTTATTTTCTTTTTGTTTACTCAAATACTGAATGCTTATGTCTTATAAATGTAGTAGGAAAGTATTCTAATGACTTGCTTATGACACCCCATAGAATACATTATGTTTAGTACGTTTTTATTTTACTAGTGTGGTTTATGGCTCTATAATATGAATGCCTATGTCTTTTAACAACAATAGTCAAGTCTTCCAATGGACTTTTTAGTGAAACCCAATAGATAGCTTTATTTTCTTTTTGTTTTCTCAAATACTGAATGCTTATGTCTTATAAATTTAGTAGGAAAGTATTCTAATGACTTGCTTATGACATCCCATAGAATATATGTTTAGTACCTTGGACACTGTAGCTTATTCACTTAAATCTCTGATAAATTGTGTGTCTGCTATGCACAGTCTGGTTAGCACAGTTAGTAAGGTGTTGGGATTGCACTATCAAATTAAGACTGTCATTGGTTCGAATCTCATGTTATCATGTTTTTATTTTACTAGTGTGGTTTGTGGCTCTATAATATGAATGCCTATGTCTTTTAACAACAATAGTCAAGTCTTCCAATGGACTTTTTAGTGAAACCCAATAGATAGCTTTATTTTCTCTTTGTTTACTCAAATATTGAATGCTTATGTCTTATAAATTTAGTAGGAAAGTATTCTAATGACTTGCTTATGACACCCCATAGAATATATTATGTTTAGTACCTTGGACACTGTAGCTTATTCACTTAAATCTCTGATAAATTGTGTGCCTGGTATGCACAGTCTGGATAGCACAGTTAATAAGGTGTTGGGTTTGCACTGTCAAATTAAGACTGTCATTGGTTTGAATCCCATGTTATCATGTTTTTATTTTACTAGTGTGGTTTATGGCTCTATAATATGAATGCCTATGTCTTTTAACAACAATAGTCAAGTCTTCCAATGGACTTTTTAGTGAAACCCAATAGATAGCTTTATTTTCTTTTTGTTTTCTCAAATACTGAATGCTTATGTCTTATAAATTTAGTAGGAAAGTATTCTAATGACTTGCTTATGACACCCCATAGAATATATTATGTTTAGTACGTTTTTATTTTACTAGTGTGGTTTATGGCTCTATAATATGAATGCCTATGTCTTTTAACAACAATAGTCAAGTCTTCCAATGGACTTTTTAGTGAAACCCAATAGATAGCTTTATTTTCTCTTTGTTTACTCAAATATTGAATGCTTATGTCTTATAAATTTAGTAGGAAAGTATTCTAATGACTTGCTTATGACACCCCATAGAATATATTATGTTTAGTACCTTGGACACTGTAGCTTATTCACTTAAATCTCTGATAAATTGTGTGCTTGGTATGCACAGTCTGGATAGCACAGTTGGTAAGGTGTTGGGTTTGCACTATCAAATTAAGAATGTCATTGGTTTGAATCCCATGTTATCGTGTTTTTATTTTACTAGTGTGGTTTATGGCTCTATAATATGAATGCCTATGTCTTTTAACAACAATAGTCAAGTCTTCCAATGGACGTTTTAGTGAAACCCAATAGATAGCTTTATTTTCTTTTTGTTTTCTCAAATATTGAATGCTTATGTCTTATAAATTTAGTAGGAAAGTATTCTAATGACTTGCTTATGACACCCCATAGAATATATTATGTTTAGTACCTTGGACACTGTAGCTTATTCACTTAAATCTCTGATAAATTGTGTGCTTGGTATGCACAGTCTGGATAGCAGAGTTGGTAAGGTGTTGGGTTTGCACTATCAAATTAAGACTGTCATTGGTTCGAATCCCATGTTATTATGTTTTTATTTTACTAGTGTGGTTTGTGGCTCTATAATATGAATGCCTATGTCTTTTAACAACAATAGTCAAGTCTTCCAATGGACTTTTTAGTGAAACCCAATAGATAGCTTTATTTTCTCTTTGTTTACTCAAATATTGAATGCTTATGTCTTATAAATTTAGTAGGAAAGTATTCTAATGACTTGCTTATGACACCCCATAGAATATATTATGTTTAGTACCTTGGACACTGTAGCTTATTCACTTAAATCTCTGATAAATTGTTTGCTTGGTATGCACAGTCTGGATAGCACAGTTGGTAAGGTGTTGGGTTTGCACTATCAAATTAAGACTGTCATTGGTTCGAATCCCATGTTATCATGTTTTTATTCTACTAGTGTGGTTTATGGCTCTATAATATGAATGCCTATGTCTTTTAACAACAATAGTCAAGTCTTCCAATGGACTTTTTAGTGAAACCCAATAGATAGCTTTATTTTCTTTTTGTTTTCTCAAATACTGAATGCTTATGTCTTATAAATTTAGTAGGAAAGTATTCTAATGACTTGCTTATGACATCCCATAGAATATATGTTTAGTACCTTGGACACTGTAGCTTATTCACTTAAATCTCTGATAAATTGTGTGTCTGCTATGCACAGTCTGGTTAGCACAGTTAGTAAGGTGTTGGGATTGCACTATCAAATTAAGACTGTCATTGGTTCGAATCTCATGTTATCATGTTTTTATTTTACTAGTGTGGTTTGTGGCTCTATAATATGAATGCCTATGTCTTTTAACAACAATAGTCAAGTCTTCCAATGGACTTTTTAGTGAAACCCAATAGATAGCTTTATTTTCTCTTTGTTTACTCAAATATTGAATGCTTATGTCTTATAAATTTAGTAGGAAAGTATTCTAATGACTTGCTTATGACACCCCATAGAATATATTATGTTTAGTACCTTGGACACTGTAGCTTATTCACTTAAATCTCTGATAAATTGTGTGCCTGGTATGCACAGTCTGGATAGCACAGTTAATAAGGTGTTGGGTTTGCACTGTCAAATTAAGACTGTCATTGGTTTGAATCCCATGTTATCATGTTTTTATTTTACTAGTGTGGTTTATGGCTCTATAATATGAATGCCTATGTCTTTTAACAACAATAGTCAAGTCTTCCAATGGACTTTTTAGTGAAACCCAATAGATAGCTTTATTTTCTTTTTGTTTACTCAAATACTGAATGCTTATGTCTTATAAATTTAGTAGGAAAGTATTCTAATGACTTGCTTATGACACCCCATAGAATATATTATGTTTAGTACGTTTTTATTTTACTAGTGTGGTTTATGGCTCTATAATATGAATGCCTATGTCTTTTAACAACAATAGTCAAGTCTTCCAATGGACTTTTTAGTGAAACCCAATAGATAGCTTTATTTTCTTTTTGTTTTCTCAAATACTGAATGCTTATGTCTTATAAATTTAGTAGGAAAGTATTCTAATGACTTGCTTATGACATCCCATAGAATATATGTTTAGTACCTTGGACACTGTAGCTTATTCACTTAAATCTCTGATAAATTGTGTGTCTGCTATGCACAGTCTGGTTAGCACAGTTAGTAAGGTGTTGGGATTGCACTATCAAATTAAGACTGTCATTGGTTCGAATCTCATGTTATCATGTTTTTATTTTACTAGTGTGGTTTGTGGCTCTATAATATGAATGCCTATGTCTTTTAACAACAATAGTCAAGTCTTCCAATGGACTTTTTAGTGAAACCCAATAGATAGCTTTATTTTCTCTTTGTTTACTCAAATATTGAATGCTTATGTCTTATAAATTTAGTAGGAAAGTATTCTAATGACTTGCTTATGACACCCCATAGAATATATTATGTTTAGTACCTTGGACACTGTAGCTTATTCACTTAAATCTCTGATAAATTGTGTGCCTGGTATGCACAGTCTGGATAGCACAGTTAATAAGGTGTTGGGTTTGCACTGTCAAATTAAGACTGTCATTGGTTTGAATCCCATGTTATCATGTTTTTATTTTACTAGTGTGGTTTATGGCTCTATAATATGAATGCCTATGTCTTTTAACAACAATAGTCAAGTCTTCCAATGGACTTTTTAGTGAAACCCAATAGATAGCTTTATTTTCTTTTTGTTTACTCAAATACTGAATGCTTATGTCTTATAAATTTAGTAGGAAAGTATTCTAATGACTTGCTTATGACACCCCATAGAATATATTATGTTTAGTACGTTTTTATTTTACTAGTGTGGTTTATGGCTCTATAATATGAATGCCTATGTCTTTTAACAACAATAGTCAAGTCTTCCAATGGACTTTTTAGTGAAACCCAATAGATAGCTTTATTTTCTTTTTGTTTTCTCAAATACTGAATGCTTATGTCTTATAAATTTAGTAGGAAAGTATTCTAATGACTTGCTTATGACACCCCATAGAATATATTATGTTTAGTACGTTTTTATTTTACTAGTGTGGTTTATGGCTCTATAATATGAATGCCTATGTCTTTTAACAACAATAGTCAAGTCTTCCAATGGACTTTTTAGTGAAACCCAATAGATAGCTTTATTTTCTCTTTGTTTACTCAAATATTGAATGCTTATGTCTTATAAATTTAGTAGGAAAGTATTCTAATGACTTGCTTATGACACCCCATAGAATATATTATGTTTAGTACCTTGGACACTGTAGCTTATTCACTTAAATCTCTGATAAATTGTGTGCTTGGTATGCACAGTCTGGATAGCACAGTTGGTAAGGTGTTGGGTTTACACTATCAAATTAAGAATGTCATTGGTTTGAATCCCATGTTATCGTGTTTTTATTTTACTAGTGTGGTTTATGGCTCTATAATATGAATGCCTATGTCTTTTAACAACAATAGTCAAGTCTTCCAATGGACGTTTTAGTGAAACCCAATAGATAGCTTTATTTTCTTTTTGTTTTCTCAAATATTGAATGCTTATGTCTTATAAATTTAGTAGGAAAGTATTCTAATGACTTGCTTATGACACCCCATAGAATATATTATGTTTAGTACCTTGGACACTGTAGCTTATTCACTTAAATCTCTGATAAATTGTGTGCTTGGTATGCACAGTCTGGATAGCAGAGTTGGTAAGGTGTTGGGTTTGCACTATCAAATTAAGACTGTCATTGGTTCGAATCCCATGTTATTATGTTTTTATTTTACTAGTGTGGTTTGTGGCTCTATAATATGAATGCCTATGTCTTTTAACAACAATAGTCAAGTCTTCCAATGGACTTTTTAGTGAAACCCAATAGATAGCTTTATTTTCTCTTTGTTTACTCAAATATTGAATGCTTATGTCTTATAAATTTAGTAGGAAAGTATTCTAATGACTTGCTTATGACACCCCATAGAATATATTATGTTTAGTACCTTGGACACTGTAGCTTATTCACTTAAATCTCTGATAAATTGTGTGCTTGGTATGCACAGTCTGGATAGCACAGTTGGTAAGGTGTTGGGTTTGCACTATCAAATTAAGACTGTCATTGGTTCGAATCCAATGTTATCATGTTTTTATTTTACTAGTGTGGTTTATGGCTCTATAATATGAATGCCTATGTCTTTTAACAACAATAGTCAAGTCTTCCAATGGACTTTTTAGTGAAACCCAATAGATAGCTTTATTTTCTTTTTGTTTACTCAAATACTGAATGCTTATGTCTTATAAATTTAGTAGGAAAGTATTCTAATGACTTGCTTATTACACCCCATAGAATATATTATGTTTAGTACCTTGGACACTGTAGCTTATTCACTTAAATCTCTGATAAATTGTGTGTTTGGTATGCACAGTCTGGTTAGCACATTTAGTAAGGTGTTGGGTTCACACTATCAAATTAAGACTGTCATTGGTTCCAATCCAATGTTATCATGTTTTTATTTTACTAGTGTGGTTTGTGGCTTTATAATATGAATGCCTATGTCTTTTAACAACAATAGTCAAGTCTTCCAATGGACTTTTTAGTGAAACCCAATAGATAGCTTTATTTTCTTATTGTTTACTCAAATACTGAATGCTTATGTCTTATAAATTTAGTAGGAAAGTATTCTAATGACTTGCTTATGACACCACATAGAATATATTATGTTTAGTACCTTGGACACTGTAGCTTATTCACTTAAATCTCTGATAAATTGTGTGCCTGGTATGCACAGTCTGGTTAGCACAGTTAGTAAGGTGTTGGGTTCACACTATCAAATTAAGACTGTCATTGGTTCGAATCACATGTAATCATGTTTTTATTTTACTAGTGTGGTTTATGGCTCTATAATATGAATGCCTATGTCTTTTAACAACAATAGTCAAGTCTTCCAATGGACTTTTTAGTGAAACCCTATAGATAGCTTTATTTTCTATTTGTTTTCTCAAATACTGAATGCTTATGTCTTATAAATTTAGTAGGAAAGTATTCTAATGACTTGCTTATGACACCCCATAGAATATATTATGTTTAGTACGTTTTTATTTTACTAGTGTGGTTTATGGCTCTATAATATGAATGCCTATGTCTTTTAACAACAATAGTCAAGTCTTCCAATGGACTTTTTAGTGAAACCCAATAGATAGCTTTATTTTCTTATTGTTTACTCAAATACTGGATGCTTATGTCTTATAAATTTAGTAGGAAAGTATTCTAATGACTTGCTTATGACACCCCATAGAATATATTATGTTTAGTACCTTGGACACTGTAGCTTATTCACTTAAATCTCTGATAAATTGTGTGCCTAGTATATACAGTCTGGTTAGCACAGTTAGTAAGGTGTTGGGTTTGCACTATCAAATTAAGACTGTCATTGGTTCGAATCCCATGTTATCATGTTTTTATTTTACTAGTGTGGTTTATGGCTCTATAATATGAATGCCTATGTCTTTTAACAACAATAGTCAAGTCTTCCAATGGACTTTTTAGTGAAACCCAATAGATAGCTTTATTTTCTTTTTGTTTTCTCAAATACTGAATGCTTATGTCTTATAAATTTAGTAGGAAAGTTTTCTAATGACTTGCTTATGACACCCCATAGAATATATTATGTTTAGTACGTTTTTTATTTTACTAGTGTGGTTTATGGCTCTATAATATGAATGCCTATGTCTTTTAACAACAATAGTCAAGTCTTCCAATGGACTTTTTAGTGAAACCCAATAGATAGCTTTATTTTCTTTTTGTTTACTCAAATACTGAATGCTTATGTCTTATAAATTTAGTAGGAAAGTATTCTAATGACTTGCTTATGACACCCCATAGAATATATTATGTTTAGTACCTTGGACACTGTAGCTTATTCACTTAAATCTCTGATAAATTGTGTGTTTGGTATGCACAGTCTGGTTAGCACAGTTAGTACGGTGTTGGGTTCACACTATCAAATTAAGACTGTCACTGGTTCCAATCCAATGTTATCATGTTTTTATTTTACTAGTGTGGTTTGTGGCTCTATAATATGAATGCCTATGTCTTTTAACAACAATAGTCAAGTCTTCCAATGGACTTTTTAGTGAAACCCAATAGATAGCTTTATTTTCTTTTTGTTTTCTCAAATACTGAATGCTTATGTCTTATAAATTTAGTAGGAAAGTATTCTAATGACTTGCTTATGACACCACATAGAATATATTATGTTTAGTACGTTTTTATTTTACTAGTGTGGTTTATGGCTCTATAATATGAATGCCTATGTCTTTTAACAACAATAGTCAAGTCTTCCAATGGACTTTTTAGTGAAACCCAATAGATAGCTTTATTTTCTTTTTGTTTTCTCAAATACTGAATGCTTATGTCTTTTAAATTTAGTAGGAAAGTATTCTAATGACTTGCTTATGACACCCCATAGAATATATTATGTTTAGTACCTTGGACACTGTAGCTTATTCACTTAAATCTCTGATAAATTGTGTGCCTGGTATGCACAGTCTGGTTAGCACAGTTAGTAAGGTGTTGGGTTTGCACTATCAAATTAAGACTGTCATTGGTTCGAATCCCATGTTGTTATGTTTTTATTTTACTAGTGTGGTTTATGGCTCAATAATATGAATGCCTATGTCTTTTAACAACAATAGTCAAGTCTTCCAATGGACTTTTTAGTGAAACCCAATAGATAGCTTTATTTTCTTTTTGTTTTCTCAAATACTGAATGCTTATGTCTTATAAATTTAGTAGGAAAGTATTCTAATGACTTGCTTATGACACCCCATAGAATATATTATGTTTAGTACCTTGGACACTGTAGCTTATTCACTTAAATCTCTGATAAATTGTGTGCTTGGTATGCACAGTCTGGATAGCACAGTTGGTAAGGTGTTGGGTTTGCACTATCAAATTAAGACTGTCATTGGTTCCAATCCCATGTTATCATGTTTTTATTTTACTAGTGTGGTTTATGGCTCTATAATATGAATGCCTATGTCTTTTAACAACAATAGTCAAGTCTTCCAATGGACTTTTTAGTGAAACCCAATAGATAGCTTTATTTTCTTTTTGTTTACTCAAATACTGAATGCTTATGTCTTATAAATTTAGTAGGAAAGTATTCTAATGACTTGCTTATGACACCCCATAGAATATAATATGTTTAGTACCTTGGACACTGTAGCTTATTCACTTAAATCTCTGATAAATTGTGTGCTTGGTATGCACAGTCTGGATAGCACAGTTGGTAAGGTGTTGGGTTTGCACTATCAAATTAAGACTGTCATTGGTTTGAATCCCATGTTATCATGTTTTTATTTTACTAGTGTGGTTTATGGCTCTATAATATGAATGCCTATGTCTTTTAACAACAATAGTCAAGTCTTCCAATGGACTTTTTAGTGAAACCCAATATATAGCTTTATTTTCTTTTTGTTTACTCAAATACTGAATGCTTATGTCTTATAAATTTAGTAGGAAAGTATTCTAATGACTTGCTTATGACACCCCATAGAATATATTATGTTTAGTACCTTGGACACTGTAGCTTATTCACTTAAATCTCTGATAAATTGTGTGCCTAGTATGTACAGTCTGGTTAGCACAGTTAGTAAGGTGTTGGGTTTGCACTATCAAATTAAGACTGTCATTGGTTCGAATCCCATGTTATCATGTTTTTATTTTACTAGTGTGGTTTATGGCTCAATAATATGAATGCCTATTTCTTTTAACAACAATAGTCAAGTCTTCCAATGGACTTTTTAGTGAAACCCAATAGATAGCTTTATTTTCTTTTTGTTTTCTCAAATACTGAATGCTTATGTCTTATAAATTTAGTAGGAAAGTATTCTAATGACTTGCTTATGACACCCCATAGAATATATTATGTTTAGTACGTTTTTATTTTACTAGTGTGGTTTATGGCTCTATAATATGAATGCCTATGTCTTATAACAACAATAGTCAAGTCTTCCAATGGACTTTTTAGTGAAACCCAATAGATAGCTTTATTTTCTTTTTGTTTTCTCAAATACTGAATGCTTATGTCTTATAAATTTAGTAGGAAAGTATTCTAATGACTTGCTTATGACACCCCATAGAATATATTATGTTTAGTACCTTGGACACTGTAGCTTATTCACTTAAATCTCTGATAAATTGTGTGCTTGGTATGCACAGTCTGGATAGCACAGTTGGTAAGGTGTTGGGTTTGCACTATCAAATTAAGACTGTCATTGGTTTGAATCCCATGTTATCATGTTTTTATTTTACTAGTGTGGTTTATGGCTCTATAATATGAATGCCTATGTCTTTTAACAACAATAGTCAAGTCTTCCAATGGACTTTTTAGTGAAACCCAATATATAGCTTTATTTTCTTTTTGTTTACTCAAATATTGAATGCTTATGTCTTATAAATTTAGTAGGAAAGTATTCTAATGACTTGCTTATGACACCCCATAGAATATATTATGTTTAGTACCTTGGACACTGTAGCTTATTCACTTAAATCTCTGATAAATTGTGTGCTTGGTATGCACAGTCTGGATAGCACAGTTGGTAAGGTGTTGGGTTTGCACTATCAAATTAAGAATGTCATTGGTTTGAATCCCATGTTATCGTGTTTTTATTTTACTAGTGTGGTTTATGGCTCTATAATATGAATGCCTATGTCTTTTAACAACAATAGTCAAGTCTTCCAATGGACGTTTTAGTGAAACCCAATAGATAGCTTTATTTTCTTTTTGTTTTCTCAAATATTGAATGCTTATGTCTTATAAATTTAGTAGGAAAGTATTCTAATGACTTGCTTATGACACCCCATAGAATATATGTTTAGTACCTTGGACACTGTAGCTTATTCACTTAAATCTCTGATAAATTGCATGCCTGGTATGCACAGTCTGGATAGCACAGTTAGTAAGGTGTTGGGATTGCACTATCAAATTAAGACTGTCATTGGTTCGAATCCCATGTTATCATGTTTTTATTTTACTAGTGTGGTTTGTGGCTCTATAATATGAATGCCTATGTCTTTTAACAACAATAGTCAAGTCTTCCAATGGACTTTTTAGTGAAACCCAATAGATAGCTTTATTTTCTCTTTGTTTACTCAAATATTGAATGCTTATGTCTTATAAATTTAGTAGGAAAGTATTCTAATGACTTGCTTATGACACCCCATAGAATATATTATGTTTAGTACCTTGGACACTGTAGCTTATTCACTTAAATCTCTGATAAATTGTGTGCTTGGTATGCACAGTCTGGATAGCACAGTTGGTAAGGTGTTGGGTTTGCACTATCAAATTAAGACTGTCATTGGTTCGAATCCAATGTTATCATGTTTTTATTTTACTAGTGTGGTTTATGGCTCTATAATATGAATGCCTATGTCTTTTAACAACAATAGTCAAGTCTTCCAATGGACTTTTTAGTGAAACCCAATAGATAGCTTTATTTTCTTTTTGTTTACTCAAATACTGAATGCTTATGTCTTATAAATTTAGTAGGAAAGTATTCTAATGACTTGCTTATTACACCCCATAGAATATATTATGTTTAGTACCTTGGACACTGTAGCTTATTCACTTAAATCTCTGATAAATTGTGTGTTTGGTATGCACAGTCTGGTTAGCACATTTAGTAAGGTGTTGGGTTCACACTATCAAATTAAGACTGTCATTGGTTCCAATCCAATGTTATCATGTTTTTATTTTACTAGTGTGGTTTGTGGCTTTATAATATGAATGCCTATGTCTTTTAACAACAATAGTCAAGTCTTCCAATGGACTTTTTAGTGAAACCCAATAGATAGCTTTATTTTCTTATTGTTTACTCAAATACTGAATGCTTATGTCTTATAAATTTAGTAGGAAAGTATTCTAATGACTTGCTTATGACACCCCATAGAATATATTATGTTTAGTACGTTTTTATTTTACTAGTGTGGTTTATGGCTCTATAATATGAATGCCTATGTCTTTTAACAACAATAGTCAAGTCTTCCAATGGACTTTTTAGTGAAACCCAATAGATAGCTTTATTTTCTTTTTGTTTACTCAAATACTGAATGCTTATGTCTTATAAATTTAGTAGGAAAGTATTCTAATGACTTGCTTATGACACCCCATAGAATATATTATGTTTAGTACCTTGGACACTGTAGCTTATTCACTTAAATCTCTGATAAATTGTGTGCTTGGTATGCACAGTCTGGATAGCACAGTTGGTAAGGTGTTGGGTTTGCACTATCAAATTAAGAATGTCATTGGTTTGAATCCCATGTTATCGTGTTTTTATTTTACTAGTGTGGTTTATGGCTCTATAATATGAATGCCTATGTCTTTTAACAACAATAGTCAAGTCTTCCAATGGACTTTTTAGTGAAACCCAATAGATAGCTTTATTTTCTTATTGTTTACTCAAATACTGAATGCTTATGTCTTATAAATTTAGTAGGAAAGTATTCTAATGACTTGCTTATGACACCACATAGAATATATTATGTTTAGTACCTTGGACACTGTAGCTTATTCACTTAAATCTCTGATAAATTGTGTGCCTGGTATGCACAGTCTGGTTAGCACAGTTAGTAAGGTGTTGGGTTTGCACTATCAAATTAAGACTGTCATTGGTTCGAATCACATGTAATCATGTTTTTATTTTACTAGTGTGGTTTATGGCTCTATAATATGAATGCCTATGTCTTTTAACAACAATAGTCAAGTCTTCCAATGGACTTTTTAGTGAAACCCTATAGATAGCTTTATTTTCTTTTTGTTTTCTCAAATACTGAATGCTTATGTCTTATAAATTTAGTAGGAAAGTATTCTAATGACTTGCTTATGACACCCCATAGAATATATTATGTTTAGTACGTTTTTATTTTACTAGTGTGGTTTATGGCTCTATAATATGAATGCCTATGTCTTTTAACAACAATAGTCAAGTCTTCCAATGGACTTTTTAGTGAAACCCAATAGATAGCTTTATTTTCTTTTTGTTTTCTCAAATACTGAATGCTTATGTCTTATAAATTTAGTAGGAAAGTATTCTAATGACTTGCTTATGACACCCCATAGAATATATTATGTTTAGTACGTTTTTATTTTACTAGTTTGGTTTATGGCTCTATAATATGAATGCCTATGTCTTTTAACAACAATAGTCAAGTCTTCCAATGGACTTTTTAGTGAAACCCAATAGATAGCTTTATTTTCTCTTTGTTTACTCAAATATTGAATGCTTATGTCTTATAAATTTAGTAGGAAAGTATTCTAATGACTTGCTTATGACACCCCATAGAATATATTATGTTTAGTACCTTGGACACTGTAGCTTATTCACTTAAATCTCTGATAAATTGTGTGCTTGGTATGCACAGTCTGGATAGCACAGTTGGTAAGGTGTTGGGTTTGCACTATCAAATTAAGACTGTCATTGGTTCGAATCCAATGTTATCATGTTTTTATTTTACTAGTGTGGTTTATGGCTCTATAATATGAATGCCTATGTCTTTTAACAACAATAGTCAAGTCTTCCAATGGACTTTTTAGTGAAACCCAATAGATAGCTTTATTTTCTTTTTGTTTACTCAAATACTGAATGCTTATGTCTTATAAATTTAGTAGGAAAGTATTCTAATGACTTGCTTATTACACCCCATAGAATATATTATGTTTAGTACCTTGGACACTGTAGCTTATTCACTTAAATCTCTGATAAATTGTGTGTTTGGTATGCACAGTCTGGTTAGCACATTTAGTAAGGTGTTGGGTTCACACTATCAAATTAAGACTGTCATTGGTTCCAATCCAATGTTATCATGTTTTTATTTTACTAGTGTGGTTTGTGGCTTTATAATATGAATGCCTATGTCTTTTAACAACAATAGTCAAGTCTTCCAATGGACTTTTTAGTGAAACCCAATAGATAGCTTTATTTTCTTATTGTTTACTCAAATACTGAATGCTTATGTCTTATAAATTTAGTAGGAAAGTATTCTAATGACTTGCTTATGACACCCCATAGAATATATTATGTTTAGTACGTTTTTATTTTACTAGTGTGGTTTATGGCTCTATAATATGAATGCCTATGTCTTTTAACAACAATAGTCAAGTCTTCCAATGGACTTTTTAGTGAAACCCAATAGATAGCTTTATTTTCTTTTTGTTTACTCAAATACTGAATGCTTATGTCTTATAAATTTAGTAGGAAAGTATTCTAATGACTTGCTTATGACACCCCATAGAATATATTATGTTTAGTACCTTGGACACTGTAGCTTATTCACTTAAATCTCTGATAAATTGTGTGCTTGGTATGCACAGTCTGGATAGCACAGTTGGTAAGGTGTTGGGTTTGCACTATCAAATTAAGACTGTCATTGGTTCGAATCCCATGTTATCATGTTTTTATTTTACTAGTGTGGTTTGTGGCTCTATAATATGAATGCCTATGTCTTTTAACAACAATAGTCAAGTCTTCCAATGGACTTTTTAGTGAAACCCAATAGATAGCTTTATTTTCTCTTTGTTTACTCAAATATTGAATGCTTATGTCTTATAAATTTGGTAGGAAAGTATTCTAATGACTTGCTTATGACACCCCATAGAATATATTATGTTTAGTACGTTTTTATTTTACTAGTGTGGTTTATGGCTCTATAATATGAATGCCTATGTCTTTTAACAACAATAGTCAAGTCTTCCAATGGACTTTTTAGTGAAACCCAATAGATAGCTTTATTTTCTTATTGTTTACTCAAATACTGAATGCTTATGTCTTATAAATTTAGTAGGAAAGTATTCTAATGACTTGCTTATGACACCACATAGAATATATTATGTTTAGTACCTTGGACACTGTAGCTTATTCACTTAAATCTCTGATAAATTGTGTGCCTGGTATGCACAGTCTGGTTAGCACAGTTAGTAAGGTGTTGGGTTTGCACTATCAAATTAAGACTGTCATTGGTTCGAATCACATGTAATCATGTTTTTATTTTACTAGTGTGGTTTATGGCTCTATAATATGAATGCCTATGTCTTTTAACAACAATAGTCAAGTCTTCCAATGGACTTTTTAGTGAAACCCTATAGATAGCTTTATTTTCTTTTTGTTTTCTCAAATACTGAATGCTTATGTCTTATAAATTTAGTAGGAAAGTATTCTAATGACTTGCTTATGACACCCCATAGAATATATTATGTTTAGTACGTTTTTATTTTACTAGTGTGGTTTATGGCTCTATAATATGAATGCCTATGTCTTTTAACAACAATAGTCAAGTCTTCCAATGGACTTTTTAGTGAAACCCAATAGATAGCTTTATTTTCTTTTTGTTTTCTCAAATACTGAATGCTTATGTCTTATAAATTTAGTAGGAAAGTATTCTAATGACTTGCTTATGACACCCCATAGAATATATTATGTTTAGTACGTTTTTATTTTACTAGTTTGGTTTATGGCTCTATAATATGAATGCCTATGTCTTTTAACAACAATAGTCAAGTCTTCCAATGGACTTTTTAGTGAAACCCAATAGATAGCTTTATTTTCTCTTTGTTTACTCAAATATTGAATGCTTATGTCTTATAAATTTAGTAGGAAAGTATTCTAATGACTTGCTTATGACACCCCATAGAATATATTATGTTTAGTACCTTGGACACTGTAGCTTATTCACTTAAATCTCTGATAAATTGTGTGCCTGGTATGCACAGTCTGGTTAGCACAGTTAGTAAGGTGTTGGGTTTGCACTATCAAATTAAGACTGTCATTGGTTCGAATCCCATGTTATCATGTTTTTATTTTACTAGTGTGGTTTATGGCTCTATAATATGAATGCCTATGTCTTTTAACAACAATAGTCAAGTCTTCCAATGGACTTTTTAGTGAAACCCAATAGATAGCTTTATTTTCTTTTTGTTTACTCAAATACTGAATGCTTATGTCTTATAAATTTAGTAGGAAAGTATTCTAATGACTTGCTTATGACACCCCATAGAATATATTATGTTTAGTACCTTGGACACTGTAGCTTATTCACTTAAATCTCTGATAAATTGTGTGCTTGGTATGCACAGTCTGGATAGCACAGTTGGTAAGGTGTTGGGTTTGCACTATCAAATTAAGACTGTCATTGGTTCGAATCCCATGTTATCATGTTTTTATTTTACTAGTGTGGTTTATGGCTCTATAATATGAATGCCTATGTCTTTTAACAACAATAGTCAAGTCTTCCAATGGACTTTTTAGTGAAACCCAATAGATAGCTTTATTTTCTTTTTGTTTTCTCAAATACTGAATGCTTATGTCTTATAAATTTAGTAGGAAAGTATTCTAATGACTTGCTTATGACACCCCATAGAATATATTATGTTTAGTACGTTTTTATTTTACTAGTGTGGTTTATGGCTCTATAATATGAATGCCTATGTCTTTTAACAACAATAGTCAAGTCTTCCAATGGACTTTTTAGTGAAACCCAATAGATAGCTTTATTTTCTTTTTGTTTACTCAAATACTGAATGCTTATGTCTTATAAATTTAGTAGGAAAGTATTCTAATGACTTGCTTATGACACCCCACAGAATATATTATGTTTAGTACCTTGGACACTGTAGCTTATTCACTTAAATCTCTGATAAATTGTGTGCCTGGTATGCACAGTCTGGTTAGCACAGTTAGTAAAGTGTTGGGTTTGCACTATCAAATTAAGACTGTCATTGGTTCGAATCCCATGTTATCATGTTTTTATTTTACTAGTGTGGTTTATGGCTCTATAATATGAATGCCTATGTCTTTTAACAACAATAGTCAAGTCTTCCAATGGACTTTTTAGTGAAACCCAATAGATAGCTTTATTTTCTTTTTGTTTTCTCAAATACTGAATGCTTATGTCATATAAATTTAGTAGGAAAGTATTCTAATGACTTGCTTATGACACCCCATAGAATATATTATGTTTAGTATGTTTTTATTTTACTAGTGTGGTTTATGGCACTATAATATGAATGCCTATGTCTTTTAACAACAATAGTCAAGTCTTCCAATGGACTTTTTAGTGAAACCCAATAGATAGCTTTATTTTCTTTTTGTTTACTCAAATACTGAATGCTTATGTCTTATAAATTTAGTAGGAAAGTATTCTAATGACTTGCTTATGACACCCCATAGAATATATTATGTTTAGTACCTTGGACACTGTAGCTTATTCACTTAAATCTCTGATAAATTGTGTGCTTGGTATGCACAGTCTGGATAGCACAGTTGGTAAGGTGTTGGGTTTGCACTATCAAATTATGACTGTCATTGGTTCGAATCCCATGTTATCATGTTTTTATTTTACTAGTGTGGTTTATGGCTCTATAATATGAATGCCTATGTCTTTTAACAACAATAGTCAAGTCTTCCAATGGACTTTTTAGTGAAACCCAATAGATAGCTTTATTTTCTTTTTGTTTACTCAAATACTGAATGCTTATGTCTTATAAATTTAGTAGGAAAGTATTCTAATGACTTGCTTATGACACCCCATAGAATATATTATGTTTAGTACCTTGGACACTGTAGCTTATTCACTTAAATCTCTGATAAATTGTGTGCCTGGTATGCACAGTTTGGATAGCACAGTTAATAAGGTGTTGGGTTTGCACTATCAAATTAAGACTGTCATTGGTTCGAATCCCATGTTATCATGTTTTTATTTTACTAGTGTGGTTTATGGCTCTATAATATGAATGCCTATGTCTTTTAACAACAATTGTCAAGTCTTCCAATGGACTTTTTAGTGAAACCCAATAGATAGCTTTATTTTCTCTTTGTTTACTCAAATATTGAATGCTTATGTCTTATAAATTTAGTAGGAAAGTATTCTAATGACTTGCTTATGACACCCCATAGAATATATTATGTTTAGTACGTTTTTATTTTACTAGTGTGGTTTATGGCTCTATAATATGAATGCCTATGTCTTTTAACAACAATAGTCAAGTCTTCCAATGGACTTTTTAGTGAAACCCAATAGATAGCTTTATTTTCTTTTTGTTTACTCTAATACTGAATGCTTATGTCTTATAAATTTAGTAGGAAAGTATTCTAATGACTTGCTTATGACACCCCATAGAATATATTATGTTTAGTACCTTGGACACTGTAGCTTATTCACTTAAATCTCTGATAAATTGTGTGCCTGGTATGCACAGTCTGGTTAGCACAGTTAGTAAGGTGTTGGGTTTGCACTATCAAATTAAGACTGTCATTGGTTCGAATCCCATGTTATCATGTTTTTATTTTACTAGTGTGGTTTATGGCTCTATAATATGAATGCCTATGTCTTTTAACAACAATAGTCAAGTCTTCCAATGGACTTTTTAGTGAAACCCAATAGATAGCTTTATTTTCTTTTTGTTTACTCAAATACTGAATGCTTATGTCTTATAAATTTAGTAGGAAAGTATTCTAATGACTTGCTTATGACACCCCATAGAATATATTATGTTTAGTACCTTGGACACTGTAGCTTATTCACTTAAATCTCTGATAAATTGTGTGCTTGGTATGCACAGTCTGGATAGCACAGTTGGTAAGGTGTTGGGTTTGCACTATCAAATTATGACTGTCATTGGTTCGAATCCCATGTTATCATGTTTTTATTTTACTAGTGTGGTTTATGGCTCTATAATATGAATGCCTATGTCTTTTAACAACAATAGTCAAGTCTTCCAATGGACTTTTTAGTGAAACCCAATAGATAGCTTTATTTTCTTTTTGTTTACTCAAATACTGAATGCTTATGTCTTATAAATTTAGTAGGAAAGTATTCTAATGACTTGCTTATGACACCCCATAGAATATATTATGTTTAGTACCTTGGACACTGTAGCTTATTCACTTAAATCTCTGATAAATTGTGTGCCTGGTATGCACAGTTTGGATAGCACAGTTAATAAGGTGTTGGGTTTGCACTATCAAATTAAGACTGTCATTGGTTCGAATCCCATGTTATCATGTTTTTATTTTACTAGTGTGGTTTATGGCTCTATAATATGAATGCCTATGTCTTTTAACAACAATTGTCAAGTCTTCCAATGGACTTTTTAGTGAAACCCAATAGATAGCTTTATTTTCTCTTTGTTTACTCAAATATTGAATGCTTATGTCTTATAAATTTAGTAGGAAAGTATTCTAATGACTTGCTTATGACACCCCATAGAATATATTATGTTTAGTACGTTTTTATTTTACTAGTGTGGTTTATGGCTCTATAATATGAATGCCTATGTCTTTTAACAACAATAGTCAAGTCTTCCAATGGACTTTTTAGTGAAACCCAATAGATAGCTTTATTTTCTTTTTGTTTACTCTAATACTGAATGCTTATGTCTTATAAATTTAGTAGGAAAGTATTCTAATGACTTGCTTATGACACCCCATAGAATATATTATGTTTAGTACCTTGGACACTGTAGCTTATTCACTTAAATCTCTGATAAATTGTGTGCCTGGTATGCACAGTCTGGTTAGCACAGTTAGTAAGGTGTTGGGTTTGCACTATCAAATTAAGACTGTCATTGGTTCGAATCACATGTAATCATGTTTTTATTTTACTAGTGTGGTTTATGGCTCTATAATATGAATGCCTATGTCTTTTAACAACAATAGTCAAGTCTTCCAATGGACTTTTTAGTGAAACCCTATAGATAGCTTTATTTTCTTTTTGTTTTCTCAAATACTGAATGCTTATGTCTTATAAATTTAGTAGGAAAGTATTCTAATGACTTGCTTATGACACCCCATAGAATATATTATGTTTAGTACGTTTTTATTTTACTAGTGTGGTTTATGGCTCTATAATATGAATGCCTATGTCTTTTAACAACAATAGTCAAGTCTTCCAATGGACTTTTTAGTGAAACCCAATAGATAGCTTTATTTTCTTTTTGTTTACTCAAATACTGAATGCTTATGTCTTATGAATTTAGTAGGAAAGTATTCTAATGACTTGCTTATGACACCCCATAGAATATATTATGTTTAGTACCTTGGACACTGTAGCTTATTCACTTAAATCTCTGATAAATTGTGTGCCTGGTATGCACAGTCTGGTTAGCACAGTTAGTAAAGTGTTGGGTTTGCACTATCAAATTAAGACTGTCATTGGTTCGAATCCCATGTTATCATGTTTTTATTTTACTAGTGTGGTTTATGGCTCTATAATATGAATGCCTATGTCTTTTAACAACAATAGTCAAGTCTTCCAATGGACTTTTTAGTGAAACCCAATAGATAGCTTTATTTTCTTTTTGTTTTCTCAAATACTGAATGCTTATGTCATATAAATTTAGTAGGAAAGTATTCTAATGACTTGCTTATGACACTCCATAGAATATATTATGTTTAGTATGTTTTTATTTTACTAGTGTGGTTTATGGCTCTATAATATGAATGCCTATGTCTTTTAACAACAATAGTCAAGTCTTCCAATGGACTTTTTAGTGAAACCCAATAGATAGCTTTATTTTCTTTTTGTTTACTCAAATACT
The DNA here is from genome assembly GCF_028390025.1 of Pseudophryne corroboree. NCBI lineage: Eukaryota > Metazoa > Chordata > Amphibia > Anura > Myobatrachidae > Pseudophryne > Pseudophryne corroboree. The sequence goes on along the minus strand of NC_086449.1, from coordinate 711,720,913 downwards.
GAATTCTTATGTCTTATAAATTTAGTAGGAAAGTATTCTAATGACTTGCTTATGACACCCCATAGAATATATTATGTTTAGTACCTTGGACACTGTAGCTTATTCACTTAAATCTCTGATAAATTGTGTGCTTGGTATGCACAGTCTGGATAGCACAGTTGGTAAGGTGTTGGGTTTGCACTATCAAATTAAGACTGTCATTGGTTTGAATCCCATGTTATCATGTTTTTATTTTACTAGTGTGGTTTGTGGCTCTATAATATGAATGCCTATGTCTTTTAACAACAATAGTCAAGTCTTCCAATGGACTTTTTAGTGAAACCCAATAGATAGCTTTATTTTCTTTTTGTTTTCTCAAATACTGAATGCTTATGTCTTATAAATTTAGTAGGAAAGTATTCTAATGACTTGCTTATGACACCACATAGAATATATTATGTTTAGTACGTTTTTATTTTACTAGTGTGGTTTATGGCTCTATAATATGATTGCCTATGTCTTTTAACAACAATAGTCAAGTCTTCCAATGGACTTTTTAGTGAAACCCAATAGATAGCTTTATTTTCTCTTTGTTTACTCAAATATTGAATGCTTATGTCTTATAAATTTAGTAGGAAAGTATTCTAATGACTTGCTTATGACACCCCATAGAATATATTATGTTTAGTACCTTGGACACTGTAGCTTTTTCACTTAAATCTCTGATAAATTGTGTGCCTGGTATGCACAGTCTGGTTAGCACAGTTAGTAAGGTGTTGGGTTTGCACTATCAAATTAAGACTGTCATTGGTTCGAATCACATGTAATCATGTTTTTATTTTACTAGTGGGGTTTATGGCTCTATAATATGAATGCCTATGTCTTTTAACAACAATAGTCAAGTCTTCCAATGGACTTTTTAGTGAAACCCTATAGATAGCTTTATTTTCTTTTTGTTTTCTCAAATACTGAATGCTTATGTCTTATAAATTTAGTAGGAAAGTATTCTAATGACTTGCTTATGACACCCCATAGAATATATTATGTTTAGTACGTTTTTATTTTACTAGTGTGGTTTATGGCACTATAATATGAATGCCTATGTCTTTTAACAACAATAGTCAAGTCTTCCAATGGACTTTTTAGTGAAACCCAATAGATAGCTTTATTTTCTTTTTGTTTTCTCAAATACTGAATGCTTATGTCATATAAATTTAGTAGGAAAGTATTCTAATGACTTGCTTATGACACCCCATAGAATATATTATGTTTAGTACCTTGGACACTGTAGCTTATTCACTTAAATCTCTGATAAATTGTGTGCCTGGTATGCACAGTCTGGTTAGCACAGTTAGTAAGGTGTTGGGTTTGCACTATCAAATTAAGACTGTCATTGGTTCGAATCCCATGTTATCATGTTTTTATTTTACTAGTGTGGTTTATGGCTCTATAATATGAATGCCTATGTCTTTTAACAACAATAGTCAAGTCTTCCAATGGACTTTTTAGTGAAACCCAATAGATAGCTTTATTTTCTTTTTGTTTACTCAAATACTGAATGCTTATGTCTTATAAATTTAGTAGGAAAGTATTCTAATGACTTGCTTATGACACCCCATAGAATATATTATGTTTAGTACCTTGGACACTGTAGCTTATTCACTTAAATCTCTGATAAATTGTGTGCTTGGTATGCACAGTCTGGATAGCACAGTTGGTAAGGTGTTGGGTTTGCACTATCAAATTATGACTGTCATTGGTTTGAATCCCATGTTATCATGTTTTTATTTTACTAGTGTGGTTTATGGCTCTATAATATGAATGCCTATGTCTTTTAACAACAATAGTCAAGTCTTCCAATGGACTTTTTAGTGAAACCCAATAGATAGCTTTATTTTCTTTTTGTTTTCTCAAATACTGAATGCTTATGTCATATAAATTTAGTAGGAAAGTATTCTAATGACTTGCTTATGACACCCCATAGAATATATTATGTTTAGTATGTTTTTATTTTACTAGTGTGGTTTATGGCTCTATAATATGAATGCCTATGTCTTTTAACAACAATAGTCAAGTCTTCCAATGGACTTTTTAGTGAAACCCAATAGATAGCTTTATTTTCTCTTTGTTTACTCAAATATTGAATGCTTATGTCTTATAAATTTAGAAGGAAAGTATTCTAATGACTTGCTTATGACACCCCATAGAATATATTATGTTTAGTACCTTGGACACTGTAGCTTATTCACTTAAATCTCTGATAAATTGTGTGCTTGGTATGCACAGTCTGGATAGCACAGTTGGTAAGGTGTTGGGTTTGCACTATCAAATTAAGACTGTCATTGGTTTGAATCCCATGTTATCATGTTTTTATTTTACTAGTGTGGTTTATGGCTCTATAATATGAATGCCTATGTCTTTTAACAACAATAGTCAAGTCTTCCAATGGACTTTTTAGTGAAACCCAATAGATAGCTTTATTTTCTTTTTGTTTACTCAAATACTGAATGCTTATGTCTTATAAATTTAGTAGGAAAGTATTCTAATGACTTGCTTATGACACCCCATAGAATATATTATGTTTAGTACCTTGGACACTGTAGCTTATTCACTTAAATCTCTGATAAATTGTGTGCCTGGTATGCACAGTCTGGTTAGCACAGTTAGTAAGGTGTTGGGTTTGCACTATCAAATTAAGACTGTCATTGGTTCGAATCACATGTAATCATGTTTTTATTTTACTAGTGTGGTTTATGGCTCTATAATATGAATGCCTATGTCTTTTAACAACAATAGTCAAGTCTTCCAATGGACTTTTTAGTGAAACCCTATAGATAGCTTTATTTTCTTTTTGTTTTCTCAAATACTGAATGCTTATGTCTTATAAATTTAGTAGGAAAGTATTCTAATGACTTGCTTATGACACCCCATAGAATATATTATGTTTAGTACGTTTTTATTTTACTAGTGTGGTTTATGGCACTATAATATGAATGCCTATGTCTTTTAACAACAATAGTCAAGTCTTCCAATGGACTTTTTAGTGAAACCCAATAGATAGCTTTATTTTCTTTTTGTTTACTCAAATACTGAATGCTTATGTCTTATAAATTTAGTAGGAAAGTATTCTAATGACTTGCTTATGACACCCCATAGAATATATTATGTTTAGTACCTTGGACACTGTAGCTTATTCACTTAAATCTCTGATAAATTGTGTGCTTGGTATGCACAGTCTGGATAGCACAGTTGGTAAGGTGTTGGGTTTGCACTATCAAATTATGACTGTCATTGGTTCGAATCCCATGTTATCATGTTTTTATTTTACTAGTGTGGTTTATGGCTCTATAATATGAATGCCTATGTCTTTTAACAACAATAGTCAAGTCTTCCAATGGACTTTTTAGTGAAACCCAATAGATAGCTTTATTTTCTTTTTGTTTACTCAAATACTGAATGCTTATGTCTTATAAATTTAGTAGGAAAGTATTCTAATGACTTGCTTATGACACCCCATAGAATATATTATGTTTAGTACCTTGGACACTGTAGCTTATTCACTTAAATCTCTGATAAATTGTGTGCCTGGTATGCACAGTTTGGATAGCACAGTTAATAAGGTGTTGGGTTTGCACTATCAAATTAAGACTGTCATTGGTTCGAATCCCATGTTATCATGTTTTTATTTTACTAGTGTGGTTTATGGCTCTATAATATGAATGCCTATGTCTTTTAACAACAATTGTCAAGTCTTCCAATGGACTTTTTAGTGAAACCCAATAGATAGCTTTATTTTCTCTTTGTTTACTCAAATATTGAATGCTTATGTCTTATAAATTTAGTAGGAAAGTATTCTAATGACTTGCTTATGACACCCCATAGAATATATTATGTTTAGTACCTTGGACACTGTAGCTTATTCACTTAAATCTCTGATAAATTGTGTGCCTGGTATGCACAGTCTGGTTAGCACAGTTAGTAAGGTGTTGGGTTTGCACTATCAAATTAAGACTGTCATTGGTTCGAATCACATGTAATCATGTTTTTATTTTACTAGTGTGGTTTATGGCTCTATAATATGAATGCCTATGTCTTTTAACAACAATAGTCAAGTCTTCCAATGGACTTTTTAGTGAAACCCAATAGATAGCTTTATTTTCTCTTTGTTTACTCAAATATTGAATGCTTATGTCTTATAAATTTAGAAGGAAAGTATTCTAATGACTTGCTTATGACACCCCATAGAATATATTATGTTTAGTACCTTGGACACTGTAGCTTATTCACTTAAATCTCTGATAAATTGTGTGCCTGGTATGCACAGTCTGGTTAGCACAGTTAGTAAAGTGTTGGGTTTGCACTATCAAATTAAGACTGTCATTGGTTCGAATCCCATGTTATCATGTTTTTATTTTACTAGTGTGGTTTATGGCTCTATAATATGAATGCCTATGTCTTTTAACAACAATAGTCAAGTCTTCCAATGGACTTTTTAGTGAAACCCAATAGATAGCTTTATTTTCTTTTTGTTTTCTCAAATACTGAATGCTTATGTCATATAAATTTAGTAGGAAAGTATTCTAATGACTTGCTTATGACACCCCATAGAATATATTATGTTTAGTATGTTTTTATTTTACTAGTGTGGTTTATGGCTCTATAATATGAATGCCTATGTCTTTTAACAACAATAGTCAAGTCTTCCAATGGACTTTTTAGTGAAACCCAATAGATAGCTTTATTTTCTTTTTGTTTACTCAAATACTGAATTCTTATGTCTTATAAATTTAGTAGGAAAGTATTCTAATGACTTGCTTATGACACCCCATAGAATATATTATGTTTAGTACCTTGGACACTGTAGCTTATTCACTTAAATCTCTGATAAATTGTGTGCTTGGTATGCACAGTCTGGATAGCACAGTTGGTAAGGTGTTGGGTTTGCACTATCAAATTAAGACTGTCATTGGTTTGAATCCCATGTTATCATGTTTTTATTTTACTAGTGTGGTTTGTGGCTCTATAATATGAATGCCTATGTCTTTTAACAACAATAGTCAAGTCTTCCAATGGACTTTTTAGTGAAACCCAATAGATAGCTTTATTTTCTTTTTGTTTTCTCAAATACTGAATGCTTATGTCTTATAAATTTAGTAGGAAAGTATTCTAATGACTTGCTTATGACACCACATAGAATATATTATGTTTAGTACGTTTTTATTTTACTAGTGTGGTTTATGGCTCTATAATATGATTGCCTATGTCTTTTAACAACAATAGTCAAGTCTTCCAATGGACTTTTTAGTGAAACCCAATAGATAGCTTTATTTTCTCTTTGTTTACTCAAATATTGAATGCTTATGTCTTATAAATTTAGAAGGAAAGTATTCTAATGACTTGCTTATGACACCCCATAGAATATATTATGTTTAGTACCTTGGACACTGTAGCTTTTTCACTTAAATCTCTGATAAATTGTGTGCCTGGTATGCACAGTCTGGTTAGCACAGTTAGTAAGGTGTTGGGTTTGCACTATCAAATTAAGACTGTCATTGGTTCGAATCACATGTAATCATGTTTTTATTTTACTAGTGTGGTTTATGGCTCTATAATATGAATGCCTATGTCTTTTAACAACAATAGTCAAGTCTTCCAATGGACTTTTTAGTGAAACCCTATAGATAGCTTTATTTTCTTTTTGTTTTCTCAAATACTGAATGCTTATGTCTTATAAATTTAGTAGGAAAGTATTCTAATGACTTGCTTATGACACCCCATAGAATATATTATGTTTAGTACGTTTTTATTTTACTAGTGTGGTTTATGGCACTATAATATGAATGCCTATGTCTTTTAACAACAATAGTCAAGTCTTCCAATGGACTTTTTAGTGAAACCCAATAGATAGCTTTATTTTCTTTTTGTTTACTCAAATACTGAATGCTTATGTCTTATAAATTTAGTAGGAAAGTATTCTAATGACTTGCTTATGACACCCCATAGAATATATTATGTTTAGTACCTTGGACACTGTAGCTTATTCACTTAAATCTCTGATAAATTGTGTGCCTGGTATGCACAGTCTGGTTAGCACAGTTAGTAAGGTGTTGGGTTTGCACTATCAAATTAAGACTGTCATTGGTTCGAATCCCATGTTATCATGTTTTTATTTTACTAGTGTGGTTTATGGCTCTATAATATGAATGCCTATGTCTTTTAACAACAATAGTCAAGTCTTCCAATGGACTTTTTAGTGAAACCCAATAGATAGCTTTATTTTCTTTTTGTTTACTCAAATACTGAATGCTTATGTCTTATAAATTTAGTAGGAAAGTATTCTAATGACTTGCTTATGACACCCCATAGAATATATTATGTTTAGTACCTTGGACACTGTAGCTTATTCACTTAAATCTCTGATAAATTGTGTGCTTGGTATGCACAGTCTGGTTAGCACAGTTAGTAAGGTGTTGGGTTTGCACTATCAAATTAAGACTGTCATTGGTTCGAATCACATGTAATCATGTTTTTATTTTACTAGTGTGGTTTATGGCTCTATAATATGAATGCCTATGTCTTTTAACAACAATAGTCAAGTCTTCCAATGGACTTTTTAGTGAAACCCTATAGATAGCTTTATTTTCTTTTTGTTTTCTCAAATACTGAATGCTTATGTCTTATAAATTTAGTAGGAAAGTATTCTAATGACTTGCTTATGACACCCCATAGAATATATTATGTTTAGTACGTTTTTATTTTACTAGTGTGGTTTATGGCTCTATAATATGAATGCCTATGTCTTTTAACAACAATAGTCAAGTCTTCCAATGGACTTTTTAGTGAAACCCAATAGATAGCTTTATTTTCTTTTTGTTTACTCAAATACTGAATGCTTATGTCTTATGAATTTAGTAGGAAAGTATTCTAATGACTTGCTTATGACACCCCATAGAATATATTATGTTTAGTACCTTGGACACTGTAGCTTATTCACTTAAATCTCTGATAAATTGTGTGCCTGGTATGCACAGTCTGGTTAGCACAGTTAGTAAAGTGTTGGGTTTGCACTATCAAATTAAGACTGTCATTGGTTCGAATCCCATGTTATCATGTTTTTATTTTACTAGTGTGGTTTATGGCTCTATAATATGAATGCCTATGTCTTTTAACAACAATAGTCAAGTCTTCCAATGGACTTTTTAGTGAAACCCAATAGATAGCTTTATTTTCTTTTTGTTTTCTCAAATACTGAATGCTTATGTCATATAAATTTAGTAGGAAAGTATTCTAATGACTTGCTTATGACACCCCATAGAATATATTATGTTTAGTATGTTTTTATTTTACTAGTGTGGTTTATGGCTCTATAATATGAATGCCTATGTCTTTTAACAACAATAGTCAAGTCTTCCAATGGACTTTTTAGTGAAACCCAATAGATAGCTTTATTTTCTCTTTGTTTACTCAAATATTGAATGCTTATGTCTTATAAATTTAGAAGGAAAGTATTCTAATGACTTGCTTATGACACCCCATAGAATATATTATGTTTAGTACCTTGGACACTGTAGCTTATTCACTTAAATCTCTGATAAATTGTGTGCTTGGTATGCACAGTCTGGATAGCACAGTTGGTAAGGTGTTGGGTTTGCACTATCAAATTAAGACTGTCATTGGTTTGAATCCCATGTTATCATGTTTTTATTTTACTAGTGTGGTTTATGGCTCTATAATATGAATGCCTATGTCTTTTAACAACAATAGTCAAGTCTTCCAATGGACTTTTTAGTGAAACCCAATAGATAGCTTTATTTTCTTTTTGTTTACTCAAATACTGAATGCTTATGTCTTATAAATTTAGTAGGAAAGTATTCTAATGACTTGCTTATGACACCCCATAGAATATATTATGTTTAGTACCTTGGACACTGTAGCTTATTCAGTTAAATCTCTGATAAATTGTGTGCCTGGTATGCACAGTCTGGTTAGCACAGTTAGTAAGGTGTTGGGTTTGCACTATCAAATTAAGACTGTCATTGGTTCGAATCACATGTAATCATGTTTTTATTTTACTAGTGTGGTTTATGGCTCTATAATATGAATGCCTATGTCTTTTAACAACAATAGTCAAGTCTTCCAATGGACTTTTTAGTGAAACCCTATAGATAGCTTTATTTTCTTTTTGTTTTCTCAAATACTGAATGCTTATGTCTTATAAATTTAGTAGGAAAGTATTCTAATGACTTGCTTATGACACCCCATAGAATATATTATGTTTAGTACGTTTTTATTTTACTAGTGTGGTTTATGGCACTATAATATGAATGCCTATGTCTTTTAACAACAATAGTCAAGTCTTCCAATGGACTTTTTAGTGAAACCCAATAGATAGCTTTATTTTCTTTTTGTTTACTCAAATACTGAATGCTTATGTCTTATAAATTTAGTAGGAAAGTATTCTAATGACTTGCTTATGACACCCCATAGAATATATTATGTTTAGTACCTTGGACACTGTAGCTTATTCACTTAAATCTCTGATAAATTGTGTGCTTGGTATGCACAGTCTGGATAGCACAGTTGGTAAGGTGTTGGGTTTGCACTATCAAATTAAGACTGTCATTGGTTCGAATCCCATGTTATCATGTTTTTATTTTACTAGTGTGGTTTATGGCTCTATAATATGAATGCCTATGTCTTTTAACAACAATAGTCAAGTCTTCCAATGGACTTTTTAGTGAAACCCAATAGATAGCTTTATTTTCTCTTTGTTTACTCAAATATTGAATGCTTATGTCTTATAAATTTAGTAGGAAAGTATTCTAATGACTTGCTTATGACACCCCATAGAATATATTATGTTTAGTACCTTGGACACTGTAGCTTATTCACTTAAATCTCTGATAAATTGTGTGCCTGGTATGCACAGTTTGGATAGCACAGTTAATAAGGTGTTGGGTTTGCACTATCAAATTAAGACTGTCATTGGTTCGAATCCCATGTTATCATGTTTTTATTTTACTAGTGTGGTTTATGGCTCTATAATATGAATGCCTATGTCTTTTAACAACAATTGTCAAGTCTTCCAATGGACTTTTTAGTGAAACCCAATAGATAGCTTTATTTTCTCTTTGTTTACTCAAATATTGAATGCTTATGTCTTATAAATTTAGTAGGAAAGTATTCTAATGACTTGCTTATGACACCCCATAGAATATATTATGTTTAGTACGTTTTTATTTTACTAGTGTGGTTTATGGCTCTATAATATGAATGCCTATGTCTTTTAACAACAATAGTCAAGTCTTCCAATGGACTTTTTAGTGAAACCCAATAGATAGCTTTATTTTCTTTTTGTTTACTCTAATACTGAATGCTTATGTCTTATAAATTTAGTAGGAAAGTATTCTAATGACTTGCTTATGACACCCCATAGAATATATTATGTTTAGTACCTTGGACACTGTAGCTTATTCACTTAAATCTCTGATAAATTGTGTGCCTGGTATGCACAGTCTGGTTAGCACAGTTAGTAAGGTGTTGGGTTTGCACTATCAAATTAAGACTGTCATTGGTTCGAATCACATGTAATCATGTTTTTATTTTACTAGTGTGGTTTATGGCTCTATAATATGAATGCCTATGTCTTTTAACAACAATAGTCAAGTCTTCCAATGGACTTTTTAGTGAAACCCAATAGATAGCTTTATTTTCTCTTTGTTTACTCAAATATTGAATGCTTATGTCTTATAAATTTAGTAGGAAAGTATTCTAATGACTTGCTTATGACACCCCATAGAATATATTATGTTTAGTACCTTGGACACTGTAGCTTATTCACTTAAATCTCTGATAAATTGTGTGCCTGGTATGCACAGTCTGGTTAGCACAGTTAGTAAGGTGTTGGGTTTGCACTATCAAATTAAGACTGTCATTGGTTCGAATCACATGTAATCATGTTTTTATTTTACTAGTGTGGTTTATGGCTCTATAATATGAATGCCTATGTCTTTTAACAACAATAGTCAAGTCTTCCAATGGACTTTTTAGTGAAACCCTATAGATAGCTTTATTTTCTTTTTGTTTTCTCAAATACTGAATGCTTATGTCTTATAAATTTAGTAGGAAAGTATTCTAATGACTTGCTTATGACACCCCATAGAATATATTATGTTTAGTACGTTTTTATTTTACTAGTGTGGTTTATGGCACTATAATATGAATGCCTATGTCTTTTAACAACAATAGTCAAGTCTTCCAATGGACTTTTTAGTGAAACCCAATAGATAGCTTTATTTTCTTTTTGTTTACTCAAATACTGAATTCTTATGTCTTATAAATTTAGTAGGAAAGTATTCTAATGACTTGCTTATGACACCCCATAGAATATATTATGTTTAGTACCTTGGACACTGTAGCTTATTCACTTAAATCTCTGATAAATTGTGTGCCTGGTATGCACAGTCTGGTTAGCACAGTTAGTAAGGTGTTGGGTTTGCACTATCAAATTAAGACTGTCATTGGTTCGAATCACATGTAATCATGTTTTTATTTTACTAGTGTGGTTTATGGCTCTATAATATGAATGCCTATGTCTTTTAACAACAATAGTCAAGTCTTCCAATGGACTTTTTAGTGAAACCCTATAGATAGCTTTATTTTCTTTTTGTTTTCTCAAATACTGAATGCTTATGTCTTATAAATTTAGTAGGAAAGTATTCTAATGACTTGCTTATGACACCACATAGAATATATTATGTTTAGTACGTTTTTATTTTACTAGTGTGGTTTATGGCTCTATAATATGATTGCCTATGTCTTTTAACAACAATAGTCAAGTCTTCCAGTGGACTTTTTAGTGAAACCCTATAGATAGCTTTATTTTCTTTTTGTTTTCTCAAATACTGAATGCTTATGTCTTATAAATTTAGTAGGAAAGTATTCTAATGACTTGCTTATGACACCCCATAGAATATATTATGTTTAGTACGTTTTTATTTTACTAGTGTGGTTTATGGCACTATAATATGAATGCCTATGTCTTTTAACAACAATAGTCAAGTCTTCCAATGGACTTTTTAGTGAAACCCAATAGATAGCTTTATTTTCTTTTTGTTTTCTCAAATACTGAATGCTTATGTCTTATAAATTTAGTAGGAAAGTATTCTAATGACTTGCTTATGACACCCCATAGAATATATTATGTTTAGTACCTTGGACACTGTAGCTTATTCACTTAAATCTCTGATAAATTGTGTGCTTGGTATGCACAGTCTGGATAGCACAGTTGGTAAGGTGTTGGGTTTGCACTATCAAATTATGACTGTCATTGGTTCGAATCCCATGTTATCATGTTTTTATTTTACTAGTGTGGTTTATGGCTCTATAATATGAATGCCTATGTCTTTTAACAACAATAGTCAAGTCTTCCAATGGACTTTTTAGTGAAACCCAATAGATAGCTTTATTTTCTTTTTGTTTACTCAAATACTGAATGCTTATGTCTTATAAATTTAGTAGGAAAGTATTCTAATGACTTGCTTATGACACCCCATAGAATATATTATGTTTAGTACCTTGGACACTGTAGCTTATTCACTTAAATCTCTGATAAATTGTGTGCCTGGTATGCACAGTCTGGTTAGCACAGTTAGTAAGGTGTTGGGTTTGCACTATCAAATTAAGACTGTCATTGGTTCGAATCACATGTAATCATGTTTTTATTTTACTAGTGTGGTTTATGGCTCTATAATATGAATGCCTATGTCTTTTAACAACAATTGTCAAGTCTTCCAATGGACTTTTTAGTGAAACCCAATAGATAGCTTTATTTTCTCTTTGTTTACTCAAATATTGAATGCTTATGTCTTATAAATTTAGTAGGAAAGTATTCTAATGACTTGCTTATGACACCCCATAGAATATATTATGTTTAGTACGTTTTTATTTTACTAGTGTGGTTTATGGCTCTATAATATGAATGCCTATGTCTTTTAACAACAATAGTCAAGTCTTCCAATGGACTTTTTAGTGAAACCCAATAGATAGCTTTATTTTCTTTTTGTTTACTCAAATACTGAATGCTTATGTCTTATAAATTTAGTAGGAAAGTATTCTAATGACTTGCTTATGACACCCCATAGAATATATTATGTTTAGTACCTTGGACACTGTAGCTTATTCACTTAAATCTCTGATAAATTGTGTGCCTGGTATGCACAGTCTGGTTAGCACAGTTAGTAAGGTGTTGGGTTTGCACTATCAAATTAAGACTGTCATTGGTTCGAATCCCATGTTATCATGTTTTTATTTTACTAGTGTGGTTTATGGCTCTATAATATGAATGCCTATGTCTTTTAACAACAATAGTCAAGTCTTCCAATGGACTTTTTAGTGAAACCCAATAGATAGCTTTATTTTCTTTTTGTTTACTCAAATACTGAATGCTTATGTCTTATAAATTTAGTAGGAAAGTATTCTAATGAGTTGCTTATGACACCCCATAGAATATATTATGTTTAGTACCTTGGACACTGTAGCTTATTCACTTAAATCTCTGATAAATTGTGTGCCTGGTATGCACAGTCTGGATAGCCCATAGAATATATTATGTTTAGTACCTTGGACACTGTAGCTTATTCACTTAAATCTCTGATAAATTGTGTGCTTGGTATGCACAGTCTGGATAGCACAGTTGGTAAGGTGTTGGGTTTGCACTATCAAATTATGACTGTCATTGGTTCGAATCCCATGTTATCATGTTTTTATTTTACTAGTGTGGTTTATGGCTCTATAATATGAATGCCTATGTCTTTTAACAACAATAGTCAAGTCTTCCAATGGACTTTTTAGTGAAACCCAATAGATAGCTTTATTTTCTCTTTGTTTACTCAAATATTGAATGCTTATGTCTTATAAATTTAGTAGGAAAGTATTCTAATGACTTGCTTATGACACCCCATAGAATATATTATGTTTAGTACGTTTTTATTTTACTAGTGTGGTTTATGGCACTATAATATGAATGCCTATGTCTTTTAACAACAATAGTCAAGTCTTCCAATGGACTTTTTAGTGAAACCCAATAGATAGCTTTATTTTCTTTTTGTTTACTCAAATACTGAATTCTTATGTCTTATAAATTTAGTAGGAAAGTATTCTAATGACTTGCTTATGACACCCCATAGAATATATTATGTTTAGTACCTTGGACACTGTAGCTTATTCACTTAAATCTCTGATAAATTGTGTGCCTGGTATGCACAGTCTGGATAGCCCATAGAATATATTATGTTTAGTACCTTGGACACTGTAGCTTATTCACTTAAATCTCTGATAAATTGTGTGCTTGGTATGCACAGTCTGGATAGCACAGTTGGTAAGGTGTTGGGTTTGCACTATCAAATTATGACTGTCATTGGTTCGAATCCCATGTTATCATGTTTTTATTTTACTAGTGTGGTTTATGGCTCTATAATATGAATGCCTATGTCTTTTAACAACAATAGTCAAGTCTTCCAATGGACTTTTTAGTGAAACCCAATAGATAGCTTTATTTTCTCTTTGTTTACTCAAATATTGAATGCTTATGTCTTATAAATTTAGTAGGAAAGTATTCTAATGACTTGCTTATGACACCCCATAGAATATATTATGTTTAGTACGTTTTTATTTTACTAGTGTGGTTTATGGCTCTATAATATGAATGCCTATGTCTTTTAACAACAATAGTCAAGTCTTCCAATGGACTTTTTAGTGAAACCCAATAGATAGCTTTATTTTCTTTTTGTTTACTCTAATACTGAATGCTTATGTCTTATAAATTTAGTAGGAAAGTATTCTAATGACTTGCTTATGACACCCCATAGAATATATTATGTTTAGTACCTTGGACACTGTAGCTTATTCACTTAAATCTCTGATAAATTGTGTGCCTGGTATGCACAGTCTGGATAGCCCATAGAATATATTATGTTTAGTACCTTGGACACTGTAGCTTATTCACTTAAATCTCTGATAAATTGTGTGCTTGGTATGCACAGTCTGGATAGCACAGTTGGTAAGGTGTTGGGTTTGCACTATCAAATTATGACTGTCATTGGTTCGAATCCCATGTTATCATGTTTTTATTTTACTAGTGTGGTTTATGGCTCTATAATATGAATGCCTATGTCTTTTAACAACAATAGTCAAGTCTTCCAATGGACTTTTTAGTGAAACCCAATAGATAGCTTTATTTTCTTTTTGTTTACTCAAATACTGAATGCTTATGTCTTATAAATTTAGTAGGAAAGTATTCTAATGACTTGCTTATGACACCCCATAGAATATATTATGTTTAGTACCTTGGACACTGTAGCTTATTCACTTAAATCTCTGATAAATTGTGAGCCTGGTATGCACAGTTTGGATAGCACAGTTAATAAGGTGTTGGGTTTGCACTATCAAATTAAGACTGTCATTGGTTCGAATCACATGTAATCATGTTTTTATTTTACTAGTGTGGTTTATGGCTCTATAATATGAATGCCTATGTCTTTTAACAACAATAGTCAAGTCTTCCAATGGACTTTTTAGTGAAACCCTATAGATAGCTTTATTTTCTTTTTGTTTTCTCAAATACTGAATGCTTATGTCTTATAAATTTAGTAGGAAAGTATTCTAATGACTTGCTTATGACACCCCATAGAATATATTATGTTTAGTACGTTTTTATTTTACTAGTGTGGTTTATGGCACTATAATATGAATGCCTATGTCTTTTAACAACAATAGTCAAGTCTTCCAATGGACTTTTTAGTGAAACCCAATAGATAGCTTTATTTTCTTTTTGTTTACTCAAATACTGAATTCTTATGTCTTATAAATTTAGTAGGAAAGTATTCTAATGACTTGCTTATGACACCCCATAGAATATATTATGTTTAGTACCTTGGACACTGTAGCTTATTCACTTAAATCTCTGATAAATTGTGTGCCTGGTATGCACAGTCTGGTTAGCACAGTTAGTAAAGTGTTGGGTTTGCACTATCAAATTAAGACTGTCATTGGTTCGAATCCCATGTTATCATGTTTTTATTTTACTAGTGTGGTTTATGGCTCTATAATATGAATGCCTATGTCTTTTAACAACAATAGTCAAGTCTTCCAATGGACTTTTTAGTGAAACCCTATAGATAGCTTTATTTTCTTTTTGTTTTCTCAAATACTGAATGCTTATGTCTTATAAATTTAGTAGGAAAGTATTCTAATGACTTGCTTATGACACCCCATAGAATATATTATGTTTAGTACGTTTTTATTTTACTAGTGTGGTTTATGGCACTATAATATGAATGCCTATGTCTTTTAACAACAATAGTCAAGTCTTCCAATGGACTTTTTAGTGAAACCCAATAGATAGCTTTATTTTCTTTTTGTTTACTCAAATACTGAATGCTTATGTCTTATAAATTTAGTAGGAAAGTATTCTAATGACTTGCTTATGACACCCCATAGAATATATTATGTTTAGTACCTTGGACACTGTAGCTTATTCACTTAAATCTCTGATAAATTGTGTGCCTGGTATGCACAGTCTGGTTAGCACAGTTAGTAAGGTGTTGGGTTTGCACTATCAAATTAAGACTGTCATTGGTTCGAATCCCATGTTATCATGTTTTTATTTTACTAGTGTGGTTTATGGCTCTATAATATGAATGCCTATGTCTTTTAACAACAATAGTCAAGTCTTCCAATGGACTTTTTAGTGAAACCCAATAGATAGCTTTATTTTCTTTTTGTTTACTCAAATACTGAATGCTTATGTCTTATAAATTTAGTAGGAAAGTATTCTAATGACTTGCTTATGACACCCCATAGAATATATTATGTTTAGTACCTTGGACACTGTAGCTTATTCACTTAAATCTCTGATAAATTGTGTGCTTCGTATGCACAGTCTGGATAGCACAGTTGGTAAGGTGTTGGGTTTGCACTATCAAATTATGACTGTCATTGGTTCGAATCCCATGTTATCATGTTTTTATTTTACTAGTGTGGTTTATGGCTCTATAATATGAATGCCTATGTCTTTTAACAACAATAGTCAAGTCTTCCAATGGACTTTTTAGTGAAACCCAATAGATAGCTTTATTTTCTCTTTGTTTACTCAAATATTGAATGCTTATGTCTTATAAATTTAGTAGGAAAGTATTCTAATGACTTGCTTATGACACCCCATAGAATATATTATGTTTAGTACCTTGGACACTGTAGCTTATTCACTTAAATCTCTGATAAATTGTGTGCCTGGTATGCACAGTCTGGATAGCCCATAGAATATATTATGTTTAGTACCTTGGACACTGTAGCTTATTCACTTAAATCTCTGATAAATTGTGT
Organism: Pseudophryne corroboree; assembly: GCF_028390025.1. NCBI lineage: Eukaryota > Metazoa > Chordata > Amphibia > Anura > Myobatrachidae > Pseudophryne > Pseudophryne corroboree. The sequence goes on along the minus strand of NC_086449.1, from coordinate 711,704,551 downwards.
GCTTGGTATGCACAGTCTGGATAGCACAGTTGGTAAGGTGTTGGGTTTGCACTATCAAATTATGACTGTCATTGGTTCGAATCCCATGTTATCATGTTTTTATTTTACTAGTGTGGTTTATGGCTCTATAATATGAATGCCTATGTCTTTTAACAACAATAGTCAAGTCTTCCAATGGACTTTTTAGTGAAACCCAATAGATAGCTTTATTTTCTCTTTGTTTACTCAAATATTGAATGCTTATGTCTTATAAATTTAGTAGGAAAGTATTCTAATGACTTGCTTATGACACCCCATAGAATATATTATGTTTAGTACGTTTTTATTTTACTAGTGTGGTTTATGGCTCTATAATATGAATGCCTATGTCTTTTAACAACAATAGTCAAGTCTTCCAATGGACTTTTTAGTGAAACCCAATAGATAGCTTTATTTTCTTTTTGTTTACTCTAATACTGAATGCTTATGTCTTATAAATTTAGTAGGAAAGTATTCTAATGACTTGCTTATGACACCCCATAGAATATATTATGTTTAGTACCTTGGACACTGTAGCTTATTCACTTAAATCTCTGATAAATTGTGTGCCTGGTATGCACAGTCTGGATAGCCCATAGAATATATTATGTTTAGTACCTTGGACACTGTAGCTTATTCACTTAAATCTCTGATAAATTGTGTGCTTGGTATGCACAGTCTGGATAGCACAGTTGGTAAGGTGTTGGGTTTGCACTATCAAATTATGACTGTCATTGGTTCGAATCCCATGTTATCATGTTTTTATTTTACTAGTGTGGTTTATGGCTCTATAATATGAATGCCTATGTCTTTTAACAACAATAGTCAAGTCTTCCAATGGACTTTTTAGTGAAACCCAATAGATAGCTTTATTTTCTTTTTGTTTACTCAAATACTGAATGCTTATGTCTTATAAATTTAGTAGGAAAGTATTCTAATGACTTGCTTATGACACCCCATAGAATATATTATGTTTAGTACCTTGGACACTGTAGCTTATTCACTTAAATCTCTGATAAATTGTGAGCCTGGTATGCACAGTTTGGATAGCACAGTTAATAAGGTGTTGGGTTTGCACTATCAAATTAAGACTGTCATTGGTTCGAATCACATGTAATCATGTTTTTATTTTACTAGTGTGGTTTATGGCTCTATAATATGAATGCCTATGTCTTTTAACAACAATAGTCAAGTCTTCCAATGGACTTTTTAGTGAAACCCTATAGATAGCTTTATTTTCTTTTTGTTTTCTCAAATACTGAATGCTTATGTCTTATAAATTTAGTAGGAAAGTATTCTAATGACTTGCTTATGACACCCCATAGAATATATTATGTTTAGTATGTTTTTATTTTACTAGTGTGGTTTATGGCACTATAATATGAATGCCTATGTCTTTTAACAACAATAGTCAAGTCTTCCAATGGACTTTTTAGTGAAACCCAATAGATAGCTTTATTTTCTTTTTGTTTACTCAAATACTGAATTCTTATGTCTTATAAATTTAGTAGGAAAGTATTCTAATGACTTGCTTATGACACCCCATAGAATATATTATGTTTAGTACCTTGGACACTGTAGCTTATTCACTTAAATCTCTGATAAATTGTGTGCCTGGTATGCACAGTCTGGTTAGCACAGTTAGTAAGGTGTTGGGTTTGCACTATCAAATTAAGACTGTCATTGGTTCGAATCCCATGTTATCATGTTTTTATTTTACTAGTGTGGTTTATGGCTCTATAATATGAATGCCTATGTCTTTTAACAACAATAGTCAAGTCTTCCAATGGACTTTTTAGTGAAACCCAATAGATAGCTTTATTTTCTCTTTGTTTACTCAAATATTGAATGCTTATGTCTTATAAATTTAGTAGGAAAGTATTCTAATGACTTGCTTATGACACCCCATAGAATATATTATGTTTAGTACCTTGGACACTGTAGCTTATTCACTTAAATCTCTGATAAATTGTGTGCTTGGTATGCACAGTCTGGTTAGCACAGTTAGTAAAGTGTTGGGTTTGCACTATCAAATTAAGACTGTCATTGGTTCGAATCCCATGTTATCATGTTTTTATTTTACTAGTGTGGTTTATGGCTCTATAATATGAATGCCTATGTCTTTTAACAACAATAGTTAAGTCTTCCAATGGACTTTTTAGTGAAACCCTATAGATAGCTTTATTTTCTTTTTGTTTTCTCAAATACTGAATGCTTATGTCTTATAAATTTAGTAGGAAAGTATTCTAATGACTTGCTTATGACACCCCATAGAATATATTATGTTTAGTACGTTTTTATTTTACTAGTGTGGTTTATGGCACTATAATATGAATGCCTATGTCTTTTAACAACAATAGTCAAGTCCTCCAATGGACTTTTTAGTGAAACCCAATAGATAGCTTTATTTTCTTTTTGTTTACTCAAATACTGAATGCTTATGTCTTATAAATTTAGTAGGAAAGTATTCTAATGACTTGCTTATGACACCCCATAGAATATATTATGTTTAGTACCTTGGACACTGTAGCTTATTCACTTAAATCTCTGATAAATTGTGTGCCTGGTATGCACAGTCTGGTTAGCACAGTTAGTAAGGTGTTGGGTTTGCACTATCAAATTAAGACTGTCATTGGTTTGAATCCCATGTTATCATGTTTTTATTTTACTAGTGTGGTTTATGGCTCTATAATATGAATGCCTATGTCTTTTAACAACAATAGTCAAGTCTTCCAATGGACTTTTTAGTGAAACCCTATAGATAGCTTTATTTTCTTTTTGTTTTCTCAAATACTGAATGCTTATGTCTTATAAATTTAGTAGGAAAGTATTCTAATGACTTGCTTATGACACCCCATAGAATATATTATGTTTAGTACGTTTTTATTTTACTAGTGTGGTTTATGGCACTATAATATGAATGCCTATGTCTTTTAACAACAATAGTCAAGTCTTCCAATGGACTTTTTAGTGAAACCCAATAGATAGCTTTATTTTCTTTTTGTTTACTCAAATACTGAATTCTTATGTCTTATAAATTTAGTAGGAAAGTATTCTAATGACTTGCTTATGACACCCCATAGAATATATTATGTTTAGTACCTTGGACACTGTAGCTTATTCACTTAAATCTCTGATAAATTGTGTGCCTGGTATGCACAGTCTGGATAGCCCATAGAATATATTATGTTTAGTACCTTGGACACTGTAGCTTATTCACTTAAATCTCTGATAAATTGTGTGCTTGGTATGCACAGTCTGGATAGCACAGTTGGTAAGGTGTTGGGTTTGCACTATCAAATTATGACTGTCATTGGATCGAATCCCATGTTATCATGTTTTTATTTTACTAGTGTGGTTTATGGCTCTATAATATGAATGCCTATGTCTTTTAACAACAATAGTCAAGTCTTCCAATGGACTTTTTAGTGAAACCCAATAGATAGCTTTATTTTCTCTTTGTTTACTCAAATATTGAATGCTTATGTCTTATAAATTTAGTAGGAAAGTATTCTAATGACTTGCTTATGACACCCCATAGAATATATTATGTTTAGTACGTTTTTATTTTACTAGTGTGGTTTATGGCTCTATAATATGAATGCCTATGTCTTTTAACAACAATAGTCAAGTCTTCCAATGGACTTTTTAGTGAAACCCAATAGATAGCTTTATTTTCTTTTTGTTTACTCTAATACTGAATGCTTATGTCTTATAAATTTAGTAGGAAAGTATTCTAATGACTTGCTTATGACACCCCATAGAATATATTATGTTTAGTACCTTGGACACTGTAGCTTATTCACTTAAATCTCTGATAAATTGTGTGCCTGGTATGCACAGTCTGGATAGCCCATAGAATATATTATGTTTAGTACCTTGGACACTGTAGCTTATTCACTTAAATCTCTGATAAATTGTGTGCCTGGTATGCACAGTCTGGTTAGCACAGTTAGTAAAGTGTTGGGTTTGCACTATCAAATTAAGACTGTCATTGGTTCGAATCCCATGTTATCATGTTTTTATTTTACTAGTGTGGTTTATGGCTCTATAATATGAATGCCTATGTCTTTTAACAACAATAGTCAAGTCTTCCAATGGACTTTTTAGTGAAACCCTATAGATAGCTTTATTTTCTTTTTGTTTTCTCAAATACTGAATGCTTATGTCTTATAAATTTAGTAGGAAAGTATTCTAATGACTTGCTTATGACACCCCATAGAATATATTATGTTTAGTACGTTTTTATTTTACTAGTGTGGTTTATGGCACTATAATATGAATGCCTATGTCTTTTAACAACAATAGTCAAGTCTTCCAATGGACTTTTTAGTGAAACCCAATAGATAGCTTTATTTTCTTTTTGTTTACTCAAATACTGAATGCTTATGTCTTATAAATTTAGTAGGAAAGTATTCTAATGACTTGCTTATGACACCCCATAGAATATATTATGTTTAGTACCTTGGACACTGTAGCTTATTCACTTAAATCTCTGATAAATTGTGTGCTTCGTATGCACAGTCTGGATAGCACAGTTGGTAAGGTGTTGGGTTTGCACTATCAAATTATGACTGTCATTGGTTCGAATCCCATGTTATCATGTTTTTATTTTACTAGTGTGGTTTATGGCTCTATAATATGAATGCCTATGTCTTTTAACAACAATAGTCAAGTCTTCCAATGGACTTTTTAGTGAAACCCAATAGATAGCTTTATTTTCTCTTTGTTTACTCAAATATTGAATGCTTATGTCTTATAAATTTAGTAGGAAAGTATTCTAATGACTTGCTTATGACACCCCATAGAATATATTATGTTTAGTACCTTGGACACTGTAGCTTATTCACTTAAATCTCTGATAAATTGTGAGCCTGGTATGCACAGTTTGGATAGCACAGTTAATAAGGTGTTGGGTTTGCACTATCAAATTAAGACTGTCATTGGTTCGAATCCCATGTTATCATGTTTTTATTTTACTAGTGTGGTTTATGGCTCTATAATATGAATGCCTATGTCTTTTAACAACAATAGTCAAGTCTTCCAATGGACTTTTTAGTGAAACCCTATAGATAGCTTTATTTTCTTTTTGTTTTCTCAAATACTGAATGCTTATGTCTTATAAATTTAGTAGGAAAGTATTCTAATGACTTGCTTATGACACCCCATAGAATATATTATGTTTAGTACGTTTTTATTTTACTAGTGTGGTTTATGGCACTATAATATGAATGCCTATGTCTTTTAACAACAATAGTCAAGTCTTCCAATGGACTTTTTAGTGAAACCCAATAGATAGCTTTATTTTCTTTTTGTTTACTCAAATACTGAATGCTTATGTCTTATAAATTTAGTAGGAAAGTATTCTAATGACTTGCTTATGACACCCCATAGAATATATTATGTTTAGTACCTTGGACACTGTAGCTTATTCACTTAAATCTCTGATAAATTGTGTGCCTTGTATGCACAGTCTGGTTAGCACAGTTAGTAAGGTGTTGGGTTTGCACTATCAAATTAAGACTGTCATTGGTTCGAATCCCATGTTATCATGTTTTTATTTTACTAGTGTGGTTTATGGCTCTATAATATGAATGCCTATGTCTTTTAACAACAATAGTCAAGTCTTCCAATGGACTTTTTAGTGAAACCCAATAGATAGCTTTATTTTCTTTTTGTTTACTCAAATACTGAATGCTTATGTCTTATAAATTTAGTAGGAAAGTATTCTAATGACTTGCTTATGACACCCCATAGAATATATTATGTTTAGTACCTTGGACACTGTAGCTTATTCACTTAAATCTCTGATAAATTGTGTGCTTCGTATGCACAGTCTGGATAGCACAGTTGGTAAGGTGTTGGGTTTGCATTATCAAATTATGACTGTCATTGGTTCGAATCCCATGTTATCATGTTTTTATTTTACTAGTGTGGTTTATGGCTCTATAATATGAATGCCTATGTCTTTTAACAACAATAGTCAAGTCTTCCAATGGACTTTTTAGTGAAACCCAATAGATAGCTTTATTTTCTCTTTGTTTACTCAAATATTGAATGCTTATGTCTTATAAATTTAGTAGGAAAGTATTCTAATGACTTGCTTATGACACCCCATAGAATATATTATGTTTAGTACCTTGGACACTGTAGCTTATTCACTTAAATCTCTGATAAATTGTGAGCCTGGTATGCACAGTTTGGATAGCACAGTTAATAAGGTGTTGGGTTTGCACTATCAAATTAAGACTGTCATTGGTTCGAATCACATGTAATCATGTTTTTATTTTACTAGTGTGGTTTATGGCTCTATAATATGAATGCCTATGTCTTTTAACAACAATAGTCAAGTCTTCCAATGGACTTTTTAGTGAAACCCTATAGATAGCTTTATTTTCTTTTTGTTTTCTCAAATACTGAATGCTTATGTCTTATAAATTTAGTAGGAAAGTATTCTAATGACTTGCTTATGACACCCCATAGAATATATTATGTTTAGTACGTTTTTATTTTACTAGTGTGGTTTATGGCACTATAATATGAATGCCTATGTCTTTTAACAACAATAGTCAAGTCTTCCAATGGACTTTTTAGTGAAACCCAATAGATAGCTTTATTTTCTTTTTGTTTACTCAAATACTGAATTCTTATGTCTTATAAATTTAGTAGGAAAGTATTCTAATGACTTGCTTATGACACCCCATAGAATATATTATGTTTAGTACCTTGGACACTGTAGCTTATTCACTTAAATCTCTGATAAATTGTGTGCCTGGTATGCACAGTCTGGTTAGCACAGTTAGTAAAGTGTTGGGTTTGCACTATCAAATTAAGACTGTCATTGGTTCGAATCCCATGTTATCATGTTTTTATTTTACTAGTGTGGTTTATGGCTCTATAATATGAATGCCTATGTCTTTTAACAACAATAGTCAAGTCTTCCAATGGACTTTTTAGTGAAACCCAATAGATAGCTTTATTTTCTTTTTGTTTTCTCAAATACTGAATGCTTATGTCTTATAAATTTAGTAGGAAAGTATTCTAATGACTTGCTTATGACACCCCATAGAATATATTATGTTTAGTACGTTTTTATTTTACTAGTGTGGTTTATGGCTCTATAATATGAATGCCTATGTCTTTTAACAACAATAGTCAAGTCTTCCAATGGACTTTTTAGTGAAACCCAATAGATAGCTTTATTTTCTTTTTGTTTACTCAAATACTGAATGCTTATGTCTTATAAATTTAGTAGGAAAGTATTCTAATGACTTGCTTATGACACCCCATAGAATATATTATGTTTAGTACCTTGGACACTGTAGCTTATTCACTTAAATCTCTGATAAATTGTGTGCCTGGTATGCACAGTCTGGTTAGCACAGTTAGTAAAGTGTTGGGTTTGCACTATCAAATTAAGACTGTCATTGGTTCGAATCCCATGTTATCATGTTTTTATTTTACTAGTGTGGTTTATGGCTCTATAATATGAATGCCTATGTCTTTTAACAACAATAGTCAAGTCTTCCAATGGACTTTTTAGTGAAACCCAATAGATAGCTTTATTTTCTTTTTGTTTTCTCAAATACTGAATGCTTATGTCATATAAATTTAGTAGGAAAGTATTCTAATGACTTGCTTATGACACCCCATAGAATATATTATGTGTAGTATGTTTTTATTTTACTAGTGTGGTTTATGGCTCTATAATATGAATGCCTATGTCTTTTAACAACAATAGTCAAGTCTTCCAATGGACTTTTTAGTGAAACCCAATAGATAGCTTTATTTTCTTTTTGTTTACTCAAATACTGAATTCTTATGTCTTATAAATTTAGTAGGAAAGTATTCTAATGACTTGCTTATGACACCCCATAGAATATATTATGTTTAGTACCTTGGACACTGTAGCTTATTCACTTAAATCTCTGATAAATTGTGTGCTTGGTATGCACAGTCTGGATAGCACAGTTGGTAAGGTGTTGGGTTTGCACTATCAAATTAAGACTGTCATTGGTTCGAATCCCATGTTATCATGTTTTTATTTTACTAGTGTGGTTTGTGGCTCTATAATATGAATGCCTATGTCTTTTAACAACAATAGTCAAGTCTTCCAATGGACTTTTTAGTGAAACCCAATAGATAGCTTTATTTTCTTTTTGTTTTCTCAAATACTGAATGCTTATGTCTTATAAATTTAGTAGGAAAGTATTCTAATGACTTGCTTATGACACCACATAGAATATATTATGTTTAGTACGTTTTTATTTTACTAGTGTGGTTTATGGCTCTATAATATGATTGCCTATGTCTTTTAACAACAATAGTCAAGTCTTCCAATGGACTTTTTAGTGAAACCCAATAGATAGCTTTATTTTCTCTTTGTTTACTCAAATATTGAATGCTTATGTCTTATAAATTTAGAAGGAAAGTATTCTAATGACTTGCTTATGACACCCCATAGAATATATTATGTTTAGTACCTTGGACACTGTAGCTTATTCACTTAAATCTCTGATAAATTGTGTGCTTGGTATGCACAGTCTGGATAGCACAGTTGGTAAGGTGTTGGGTTTGCACTATCAAATTATGACTGTCATTGGTTCGAATCCCATGTTATCATGTTTTTATTTTACTAGTGTGGTTTATGGCTCTATAATATGAATGCCTATGTCTTTTAACAACAATAGTCAAGTCTTCCAATGGACTTTTTAGTGAAACCCAATAGATAGCTTTATTTTCTCTTTGTTTACTCAAATATTGAATGCTTATGTCTTATAAATTTAGTAGGAAAGTATTCTAATGACTTGCTTATGACACCCCATAGAATATATTATGTTTAGTACGTTTTTATTTTACTAGTGTGGTTTATGGCTCTATAATATGAATGCCTATGTCTTTTAACAACAATAGTCAAGTCTTCCAATGGACTTTTTAGTGAAACCCAATAGATAGCTTTATTTTCTTTTTGTTTACTCTAATACTGAATGCTTATGTCTTATAAATTTAGTAGGAAAGTATTCTAATGACTTGCTTATGACACCCCATAGAATATATTATGTTTAGTACCTTGGACACTGTAGCTTATTCACTTAAATCTCTGATAAATTGTGTGCCTGGTATGCACAGTCTGGATAGCCCATAGAATATATTATGTTTAGTACCTTGGACACTGTAGCTTATTCACTTAAATCTCTGATAAATTGTGTGCTTGGTATGCACAGTCTGGATAGCACAGTTGGTAAGGTGTTGGGTTTGCACTATCAAATTATGACTGTCATTGGTTCGAATCCCATGTTATCATGTTTTTATTTTACTAGTGTGGTTTATGGCTCTATAATATGAATGCCTATGTCTTTTAACAACAATAGTCAAGTCTTCCAATGGACTTTTTAGTGAAACCCAATAGATAGCTTTATTTTCTTTTTGTTTACTCAAATACTGAATGCTTATGTCTTATAAATTTAGTAGGAAAGTATTCTAATGACTTGCTTATGACACCCCATAGAATATATTATGTTTAGTACCTTGGACACTGTAGCTTATTCACTTAAATCTCTGATAAATTGTGTGCTTGGTATGCACAGTCTGGATAGCACAGTTGGTAAGGTGTTGGGTTTGCACTATCAAATTAAGACTGTCATTGGTTCGAATCCCATGTTATCATGTTTTTATTTTACTAGTGTGGTTTATGGCTCTATAATATGAATGCCTATGTCTTTTAACAACAATAGTCAAGTCTTCCAATGGACTTTTTAGTGAAACCCAATAGATAGCTTTATTTTCTCTTTGTTTACTCAAATATTGAATGCTTATGTCTTATAAATTTAGTAGGAAAGTATTCTAATGACTTGCTTATGACACCCCATAGAATATATTATGTTTAGTACCTTGGACACTGTAGCTTATTCACTTAAATCTCTGATAAATTGTGAGCCTGGTATGCACAGTTTGGATAGCACAGTTAATAAGGTGTTGGGTTTGCACTATCAAATTAAGACTGTCATTGGTTCGAATCACATGTAATCATGTTTTTATTTTACTAGTGTGGTTTATGGCTCTATAATATGAATGCCTATGTCTTTTAACAACAATAGTCAAGTCTTCCAATGGACTTTTTAGTGAAACCCTATAGATAGCTTTATTTTCTTTTTGTTTTCTCAAATACTGAATGCTTATGTCTTATAAATTTAGTAGGAAAGTATTCTAATGACTTGCTTATGACACCCCATAGAATATATTATGTTTAGTACGTTTTTATTTTACTAGTGTGGTTTATGGCACTATAATATGAATGCCTATGTCTTTTAACAACAATAGTCAAGTCTTCCAATGGACTTTTTAGTGAAACCCAATAGATAGCTTTATTTTCTTTTTGTTTACTCAAATACTGAATTCTTATGTCTTATAAATTTAGTAGGAAAGTATTCTAATGACTTGCTTATGACACCCCATAGAATATATTATGTTTAGTACCTTGGACACTGTAGCTTATTCACTTAAATCTCTGATAAATTGTGTGCCTGGTATGCACAGTCTGGTTAGCACAGTTAGTAAAGTGTTGGGTTTGCACTATCAAATTAAGACTGTCATTGGTTCGAATCCCATGTTATCATGTTTTTATTTTACTAGTGTGGTTTATGGCTCTATAATATGAATGCCTATGTCTTTTAACAACAATAGTCAAGTCTTCCAATGGACTTTTTAGTGAAACCCTATAGATAGCTTTATTTTCTTTTTGTTTTCTCAAATACTGAATGCTTATGTCTTATAAATTTAGTAGGAAAGTATTCTAATGACTTGCTTATGACACCCCATAGAATATATTATGTTTAGTACGTTTTTATTTTACTAGTGTGGTTTATGGCACTATAATATGAATGCCTATGTCTTTTAACAACAATAGTCAAGTCTTCCAATGGACTTTTTAGTGAAACCCAATAGATAGCTTTATTTTCTTTTTGTTTACTCAAATACTGAATGCTTATGTCTTATAAATTTAGTAGGAAAGTATTCTAATGACTTGCTTATGACACCCCATAGAATATATTATGTTTAGTACCTTGGACACTGTAGCTTATTCACTTAAATCTCTGATAAATTGTGTGCCTGGTATGCACAGTCTGGTTAGCACAGTTAGTAAGGTGTTGGGTTTGCACTATCAAATTAAGACTGTCATTGGTTCGAATCCCATGTTATCATGTTTTTATTTTACTAGTGTGGTTTATGGCTCTATAATATGAATGCCTATGTCTTTTAACAACAATAGTCAAGTCTTCCAATGGACTTTTTAGTGAAACCCAATAGATAGCTTTATTTTCTTTTTGTTTACTCAAATACTGAATGCTTATGTCTTATAAATTTAGTAGGAAAGTATTCTAATGACTTGCTTATGACACCCCATAGAATATATTATGTTTAGTACCTTGGACACTGTAGCTTATTCACTTAAATCTCTGATAAATTGTGTGCTTCGTATGCACAGTCTGGATAGCACAGTTGGTAAGGTGTTGGGTTTGCACTATCAAATTATGACTGTCATTGGTTCGAATCCCATGTTATCATGTTTTTATTTTACTAGTGTGGTTTATGGCTCTATAATATGAATGCCTATGTCTTTTAACAACAATAGTCAAGTCTTCCAATGGACTTTTTAGTGAAACCCAATAGATAGCTTTATTTTCTCTTTGTTTACTCAAATATTGAATGCTTATGTCTTATAAATTTAGTAGGAAAGTATTCTAATGACTTGCTTATGACACCCCATAGAATATATTATGTTTAGTACCTTGGACACTGTAGCTTATTCACTTAAATCTCTGATAAATTGTGAGCCTGGTATGCACAGTTTGGATAGCACAGTTAATAAGGTGTTGGGTTTGCACTATCAAATTAAGACTGTCATTGGTTCGAATCACATGTAATCATGTTTTTATTTTACTAGTGTGGTTTATGGCTCTATAATATGAATGCCTATGTCTTTTAACAACAATAGTCAAGTCTTCCAATGGACTTTTTAGTGAAATCCTATAGATAGCTTTATTTTCTTTTTGTTTTCTCAAATACTGAATGCTTATGTCATATAAATTTAGTAGGAAAGTATTCTAATGACTTGCTTATGACACCCCATAGAATATATTATGTGTAGTATGTTTTTATTTTACTAGTGTGGTTTATGGCTCTATAATATGAATGCCTATGTCTTTTAACAACAATAGTCAAGTCTTCCAATGGACTTTTTAGTGAAACCCAATAGATAGCTTTATTTTCTTTTTGTTTACTCAAATACTGAATTCTTATGTCTTATAAATTTAGTAGGAAAGTATTCTAATGACTTGCTTATGACACCCCATAGAATATATTATGTTTAGTACCTTGGACACTGTAGCTTATTCACTTAAATCTCTGATAAATTGTGTGCTTGGTATGCACAGTCTGGATAGCACAGTTGGTAAGGTGTTGGGTTTGCACTATCAAATTAAGACTGTCATTGGTTCGAATCCCATGTTATCATGTTTTTATTTTACTAGTGTGGTTTGTGGCTCTATAATATGAATGCCTATGTCTTTTAACAACAATAGTCAAGTCTTCCAATGGACTTTTTAGTGAAACCCAATAGATAGCTTTATTTTCTTTTTGTTTTCTCAAATACTGAATGCTTATGTCTTATAAATTTAGTAGGAAAGTATTCTAATGACTTGCTTATGACACCACATAGAATATATTATGTTTAGTACGTTTTTATTTTACTAGTGTGGTTTATGGCTCTATAATATGATTGCCTATGTCTTTTAACAACAATAGTCAAGTCTTCCAATGGACTTTTTAGTGAAACCCAATAGATAGCTTTATTTTCTCTTTGTTTACTCAAATATTGAATGCTTATGTCTTATAAATTTAGAAGGAAAGTATTCTAATGACTTGCTTATGACACCCCATAGAATATATTATGTTTAGTACCTTGGACACTGTAGCTTATTCACTTAAATCTCTGATAAATTGTGTGCTTGGTATGCACAGTCTGGATAGCACAGTTGGTAAGGTGTTGGGTTTGCACTATCAAATTATGACTGTCATTGGTTCGAATCCCATGTTATCATGTTTTTATTTTACTAGTGTGGTTTATGGCTCTATAATATGAATGCCTATGTCTTTTAACAACAATAGTCAAGTCTTCCAATGGACTTTTTAGTGAAACCCAATAGATAGCTTTATTTTCTCTTTGTTTACTCAAATATTGAATGCTTATGTCTTATAAATTTAGTAGGAAAGTATTCTAATGACTTGCTTATGACACCCCATAGAATATATTATGTTTAGTACGTTTTTATTTTACTAGTGTGGTTTATGGCTCTATAATATGAATGCCTATGTCTTTTAACAACAATAGTCAAGTCTTCCAATGGACTTTTTAGTGAAACCCAATAGATAGCTTTATTTTCTTTTTGTTTACTCTAATACTGAATGCTTATGTCTTATAAATTTAGTAGGAAAGTATTCTAATGACTTGCTTATGACACCCCATAGAATATATTATGTTTAGTACCTTGGACACTGTAGCTTATTCACTTAAATCTCTGATAAATTGTGTGCCTGGTATGCACAGTCTGGATAGCCCATAGAATATATTATGTTTAGTACCTTGGACACTGTAGCTTATTCACTTAAATCTCTGATAAATTGTGTGCTTGGTATGCACAGTCTGGATAGCACAGTTGGTAAGGTGTTGGGTTTGCACTATCAAATTATGACTGTCATTGGTTCGAATCCCATGTTATCATGTTTTTATTTTACTAGTGTGGTTTATGGCTCTATAATATGAATGCCTATGTCTTTTAACAACAATAGTCAAGTCTTCCAATGGACTTTTTAGTGAAACCCAATAGATAGCTTTATTTTCTTTTTGTTTACTCAAATACTGAATGCTTATGTCTTATAAATTTAGTAGGAAAGTATTCTAATGACTTGCTTATGACACCCCATAGAATATATTATGTTTAGTACCTTGGACACTGTAGCTTATTCACTTAAATCTCTGATAAATTGTGTGCTTGGTATGCACAGTCTGGATAGCACAGTTGGTAAGGTGTTGGGTTTGCACTATCAAATTAAGACTGTCATTGGTTCGAATCCCATGTTATCATGTTTTTATTTTACTAGTGTGGTTTATGGCTCTATAATATGAATGCCTATGTCTTTTAACAACAATAGTCAAGTCTTCCAATGGACTTTTTAGTGAAACCCAATAGATAGCTTTATTTTCTCTTTGTTTACTCAAATATTGAATGCTTATGTCTTATAAATTTAGTAGGAAAGTATTCTAATGACTTGCTTATGACACCCCATAGAATATATTATGTTTAGTACCTTGGACACTGTAGCTTATTCACTTAAATCTCTGATAAATTGTGAGCCTGGTATGCACAGTTTGGATAGCACAGTTAATAAGGTGTTGGGTTTGCACTATCAAATTAAGACTGTCATTGGTTCGAATCACATGTAATCATGTTTTTATTTTACTAGTGTGGTTTATGGCTCTATAATATGAATGCCTATGTCTTTTAACAACAATAGTCAAGTCTTCCAATGGACTTTTTAGTGAAACCCTATAGATAGCTTTATTTTCTTTTTGTTTTCTCAAATACTGAATGCTTATGTCTTATAAATTTAGTAGGAAAGTATTCTAATGACTTGCTTATGACACCCCATAGAATATATTATGTTTAGTACGTTTTTATTTTACTAGTGTGGTTTATGGCACTATAATATGAATGCCTATGTCTTTTAACAACAATAGTCAAGTCTTCCAATGGACTTTTTAGTGAAACCCAATAGATAGCTTTATTTTCTTTTTGTTTACTCAAATACTGAATTCTTATGTCTTATAAATTTAGTAGGAAAGTATTCTAATGACTTGCTTATGACACCCCATAGAATATATTATGTTTAGTACCTTGGACACTGTAGCTTATTCACTTAAATCTCTGATAAATTGTGTGCCTGGTATGCACAGTCTGGTTAGCACAGTTAGTAAAGTGTTGGGTTTGCACTATCAAATTAAGACTGTCATTGGTTCGAATCCCATGTTATCATGTTTTTATTTTACTAGTGTGGTTTATGGCTCTATAATATGAATGCCTATGTCTTTTAACAACAATAGTCAAGTCTTCCAATGGACTTTTTAGTGAAACCCTATAGATAGCTTTATTTTCTTTTTGTTTTCTCAAATACTGAATGCTTATGTCTTATAAATTTAGTAGGAAAGTATTCTAATGACTTGCTTATGACACCCCATAGAATATATTATGTTTAGTACGTTTTTATTTTACTAGTGTGGTTTATGGCACTATAATATGAATGCCTATGTCTTTTAACAACAATAGTCAAGTCTTCCAATGGACTTTTTAGTGAAACCCAATAGATAGCTTTATTTTCTTTTTGTTTACTCAAATACTGAATGCTTATGTCTTATAAATTTAGTAGGAAAGTATTCTAATGACTTGCTTATGACACCCCATAGAATATATTATGTTTAGTACCTTGGACACTGTAGCTTATTCACTTAAATCTCTGATAAATTGTGTGCCTGGTATGCACAGTCTGGTTAGCACAGTTAGTAAGGTGTTGGGTTTGCACTATCAAATTAAGACTGTCATTGGTTCGAATCCCATGTTATCATGTTTTTATTTTACTAGTGTGGTTTATGGCTCTATAATATGAATGCCTATGTCTTTTAACAACAATAGTCAAGTCTTCCAATGGACTTTTTAGTGAAACCCAATAGATAGCTTTATTTTCTTTTTGTTTACTCAAATACTGAATGCTTATGTCTTATAAATTTAGTAGGAAAGTATTCTAATGACTTGCTTATGACACCCCATAGAATATATTATGTTTAGTACCTTGGACACTGTAGCTTATTCACTTAAATCTCTGATAAATTGTGTGCTTCGTATGCACAGTCTGGATAGCACAGTTGGTAAGGTGTTGGGTTTGCACTATCAAATTATGACTGTCATTGGTTCGAATCCCATGTTATCATGTTTTTATTTTACTAGTGTGGTTTATGGCTCTATAATATGAATGCCTATGTCTTTTAACAACAATAGTCAAGTCTTCCAATGGACTTTTTAGTGAAACCCAATAGATAGCTTTATTTTCTCTTTGTTTACTCAAATATTGAATGCTTATGTCTTATAAATTTAGTAGGAAAGTATTCTAATGACTTGCTTATGACACCCCATAGAATATATTATGTTTAGTACCTTGGACACTGTAGCTTATTCACTTAAATCTCTGATAAATTGTGAGCCTGGTATGCACAGTTTGGATAGCACAGTTAATAAGGTGTTGGGTTTGCACTATCAAATTAAGACTGTCATTGGTTCGAATCACATGTAATCATGTTTTTATTTTACTAGTGTGGTTTATGGCTCTATAATATGAATGCCTATGTCTTTTAACAACAATAGTCAAGTCTTCCAATGGACTTTTTAGTGAAACCCTATAGATAGCTTTATTTTCTTTTTGTTTTCTCAAATACTGAATGCTTATGTCTTATAAATTTAGTAGGAAAGTATTCTAATGACTTGCTTATGACACCCCATAGAATATATTATGTTTAGTACGTTTTTATTTTACTAGTGTGGTTTATGGCACTATAATATGAATGCCTATGTCTTTTAACAACAATAGTCAAGTCTTCCAATGGACTTTTTAGTGAAACCCAATAGATAGCTTTATTTTCTTTTTGTTTACTCAAATACTGAATTCTTATGTCTTATAAATTTAGTAGGAAAGTATTCTAATGACTTGCTTATGACACCCCATAGAATATATTATGTTTAGTACCTTGGACACTGTAGCTTATTCACTTAAATCTCTGATAAATTGTGTGCCTGGTATGCACAGTCTGGTTAGCACAGTTAGTAAAGTGTTGGGTTTGCACTATCAAATTAAGACTGTCATTGGTTCGAATCCCATGTTATCATGTTTTTATTTTACTAGTGTGGTTTATGGCTCTATAATATGAATGCCTATGTCTTTTAACAACAATAGTCAAGTCTTCCAATGGACTTTTTAGTGAAACCCTATAGATAGCTTTATTTTCTTTTTGTTTTCTCAAATACTGAATGCTTATGTCTTATAAATTTAGTAGGAAAGTATTCTAATGACTTGCTTATGACACCCCATAGAATATATTATGTTTAGTACCTTGGACACTGTAGCTTATTCACTTAAATCTCTGATAAATTGTGTGCTTGGTATGCACAGTCTGGATAGCACAGTTGGTAAGGTGTTGGGTTTGCACTATCAAATTAAGACTGTCATTGGTTCGAATCCCATGTTATCATGTTTTTATTTTACTAGTGTGGTTTATGGCTCTATAATATGAATGCCTATGTCTTTTAACAACAATAGTCAAGTCTTCCAATGGACTTTTTAGTGAAACCCAATAGATAGCTTTATTTTCTTTTTGTTTTCTCAAATACTGAATGCTTATGTCTTATAAATTTAGTAGGAAAGTATTCTAATGACTTGCTTATGACACCCCATAGAATATATTATGTTTAGTACGTTTTTATTTTACTAGTGTGGTTTATGGCTCTATAATATGAATGCCTATGTCTTTTAACAACAATAGTCAAGTCTTCCAATGGACTTTTTAGTGAAACCCAATAGATAGCTTTATTTTCTTTTTGTTTACTCAAATACTGAATGCTTATGTCTTATAAATTTAGTAGGAAAGTATTCTAATGACTTGCTTATGACACCCCATAGAATATATTATGTTTAGTACCTTGGACACTGTAGCTTATTCACTTAAATCTCTGATAAATTGTGTGCCTGGTATGCACAGTCTGGTTAGCACAGTTAGTAAAGTGTTGGGTTTGCACTATCAAATTAAGACTGTCATTGGTTCGAATCCCATGTTATCATGTTTTTATTTTACTAGTGTGGTTTATGGCTCTATAATATGAATGCCTATGTCTTTTAACAACAATAGTCAAGTCTTCCAATGGACTTTTTAGTGAAACCCAATAGATAGCTTTATTTTCTTTTTGTTTTCTCAAATACTGAATGCTTATGTCATATAAATTTAGTAGGAAAGTATTCTAATGACTTGCTTATGACACCCCATAGAATATATTATGTGTAGTATGTTTTTATTTTACTAGTGTGGTTTATGGCTCTATAATATGAATGCCTATGTCTTTTAACAACAATAGTCAAGTCTTCCAATGGACTTTTTAGTGAAACCCAATAGATAGCTTTATTTTCTTTTTGTTTACTCAAATACTGAATTCTTATGTCTTATAAATTTAGTAGGAAAGTATTCTAATGACTTGCTTATGACACCCCATAGAATATATTATGTTTAGTACCTTGGACACTGTAGCTTATTCACTTAAATCTCTGATAAATTGTGTGCTTGGTATGCACAGTCTGGATAGCACAGTTGGTAAGGTGTTGGGTTTGCACTATCAAATTAAGACTGTCATTGGTTCGAATCCCATGTTATCATGTTTTTATTTTACTAGTGTGGTTTGTGGCTCTATAATATGAATGCCTATGTCTTTTAACAACAATAGTCAAGTCTTCCAATGGACTTTTTAGTGAAACCCAATAGATAGCTTTATTTTCTTTTTGTTTTCTCAAATACTGAATGCTTATGTCTTATAAATTTAGTAGGAAAGTATTCTAATGACTTGCTTATGACACCACATAGAATATATTATGTTTAGTACGTTTTTATTTTACTAGTGTGGTTTATGGCTCTATAATATGATTGCCTATGTCTTTTAACAACAATAGTCAAGTCTTCCAATGGACTTTTTAGTGAAACCCAATAGATAGCTTTATTTTCTCTTTGTTTACTCAAATATTGAATGCTTATGTCTTATAAATTTAGAAGGAAAGTATTCTAATGACTTGCTTATGACACCCCATAGAATATATTATGTTTAGTACCTTGGACACTGTAGCTTATTCACTTAAATCTCTGATAAATTGTGTGCTTGGTATGCACAGTCTGGATAGCACAGTTGGTAAGGTGTTGGGTTTGCACTATCAAATTAAGACTGTCATTGGTTTGAATCCCATGTTATCATGTTTTTATTTTACTAGTGTGGTTTATGGCTCTATAATATGAATGCCTATGTCTTTTAACAACAATAGTCAAGTCTTCCAATGGACTTTTTAGTGAAACCCTATAGATAGCTTTATTTTCTTTTTGTTTTCTCAAATACTGAATGCTTATGTCTTATAAATTTAGTAGGAAAGTATTCTAATGACTTGCTTATGACACCCCATAGAATATATTATGTTTAGTACGTTTTTATTTTACTAGTGTGGTTTATGGCACTATAATATGAATGCCTATGTCTTTTAACAACAATAGTCAAGTCTTCCAATGGACTTTTTAGTGAAACCCAATAGATAGCTTTATTTTCTTTTTGTTTACTCAAATACTGAATGCTTATGTCTTATAAATTTAATAGGAAAGTATTCTAATGACTTGCTTATGACACCCCATAGAATATATTATGTTTAGTACCTTGGACACTGTAGCTTATTCACTTAAATCTCTGATAAATTGTGTGCCTGGTATGCACAGTCTGGTTAGCACAGTTAGTAAGGTGTTGGGTTTGCACTATCAAATTAAGACTGTCATTGGTTCGAATCCCATGTTATCATGTTTTTATTTTACTAGTGTGGTTTATGGCTCTATAATATGAATGCCTATGTCTTTTAACAACAATAGTCAAGTCTTCCAATGGACTTTTTAGTGAAACCCAATAGATAGCTTTATTTTCTTTTTGTTTACTCAAATACTGAATGCTTATGTCTTATAAATTTAGTAGGAAAGTATTCTAATGACTTGCTTATGACACCCCATAGAATATATTATGTTTAGTACCTTGGACACTGTAGCTTATTCACTTAAATCTCTGATAAATTGTGTGCTTGGTATGCACAGTCTGGATAGCACAGTTGGTAAGGTGTTGGGTTTGCACTATCAAATTATGACTGTCATTGGTTCGAATCCCATGTTATCATGTTTTTATTTTACTAGTGTGGTTTATGGCTCTATAATATGAATGCCTATGTCTTTTAACAACAATAGTCAAGTCTTCCAATGGACTTTTTAGTGAAACCCTATAGATAGCTTTATTTTCTTTTTGTTTTCTCAAATACTGAATGCTTATGTCTTATAAATTTAGTAGGAAAGTATTCTAATGACTTGCTTATGACACCCCATAGAATATATTATGTTTAGTACGTTTTTATTTTACTAGTGTGGTTTATGGCACTATAATATGAATGCCTATGTCTTTTAACAACAATAGTCAAGTCTTCCAATGGACTTTTTAGTGAAACCCAATAGATAGCTTTATTTTCTTTTTGTTTACTCAAATACTGAATGCTTATGTCTTATAAATTTAGTAGGAAAGTATTCTAATGACTTGCTTATGACACCCCATAGAATATATTATGTTTAGTACCTTGGACACTGTAGCTTATTCACTTAAATCTCTGATAAATTGTGTGCCTGGTATGCACAGTCTGGTTAGCACAGTTAGTAAGGTGTTGGGTTTGCACTATCAAATTAAGACCGTCATTGGTTCGAATCCCATGTTATCATGTTTTTATTTTACTAGTGTGGTTTATGGCTCTATAATATGAATGCCTATGTCTTTTAACAACAATAGTCAAGTCTTCCAATGGACTTTTTAGTGAAACCCAATAGATAGCTTTATTTTCTTTTTGTTTACTCAAATACTGAATGCTTATGTCTTATAAATTTAGTAGGAAAGTATTCTAATGACTTGCTTATGACACCCCATAGAATATATTATGTTTAGTACCTTGGACACTGTAGCTTATTCACTTAAATCTCTGATAAATTGTGTGCTTGGTATGCACAGTCTGGATAGCACAGTTGGTAAGGTGTTGGGTTTGCACTATCAAATAAAGACTGTCATTGGTTCGAATCCCATGTTATCATGTTTTTATTTTACTAGTGTGGTTTATGGCTCTATAATATGAATGCCTATGTCTTTTAACAACAATAGTCAAGTCTTCCAATGGACTTTTTAGTGAAACCCAATAGATAGCTTTATTTTCTTTTTGTTTTCTCAAATACTGAATGCTTATGTCTTATAAATTTAGTAGGAAAGTATTCTAATGACTTGCTTATGACACCCCATAGAATATATTATGTTTAGTACGTTTTTATTTTACTAGTGTGGTTTATGGCTCTATAATATGAATGCCTATGTCTTTTAACAACAATAGTCAAGTCTTCCAATGGACTTTTTAGTGAAACCCAATAGATAGCTTTATTTTCTTTTTGTTTACTCAAATACTGAATGCTTATGTCTTATAAATTTAGTAGGAAAGTATTCTAATGACTTGCTTATGACACCCCATAGAATATATTATGTTTAGTATGTTTTTATTTTACTAGTGTGGTTTATGGCTCTATAATATGAATGCCTATGTCTTTTAACAACAATAGTCAAGTCTTCCAATGGACTTTTTAGTGAAACCCAATAGATAGCTTTATTTTCTTTTTGTTTACTCAAATACTGAATTCTTATGTCTTATAAATTTAGTAGGAAAGTATTCTAATGACTTGCTTATGACACCCCATAGAATATATTATGTTTAGTACCTTGGACACTGTAGCTTATTCACTTAAATCTCTGATAAATTGTGTGCTTGGTATGCACAGTCTGGATAGCACAGTTGGTAAGGTGTTGGGTTTGCACTATCAAATTAAGACTGTCATTGGTTCGAATCCCATGTTATCATGTTTTTATTTTACTAGTGTGGTTTGTGGCTCTATAATATGAATGCCTATGTCTTTTAACAACAATAGTCAAGTCTTCCAATGGACTTTTTAGTGAAACCCAATAGATAGCTTTATTTTCTTTTTGTTTTCTCAAATACTGAATGCTTATGTCTTATAAATTTAGTAGGAAAGTATTCTAATGACTTGCTTATGACACCACATAGAATATATTATGTTTAGTACGTTTTTATTTTACTAGTGTGGTTTATGGCTCTATAATATGATTGCCTATGTCTTTTAACAACAATAGTCAAGTCTTCCAATGGACTTTTTAGTGAAACCCAATAGATAGCTTTATTTTCTCTTTGTTTACTCAAATATTGAATGCTTATGTCTTATAAATTTAGAAGGAAAGTATTCTAATGACTTGCTTATGACACCCCATAGAATATATTATGTTTAGTACCTTGGACACTGTAGCTTATTCACTTAAATCTCTGATAAATTGTGTGCTTGGTATGCACAGTCTGGATAGCCCATAGAATATATTATGTTTAGTACCTTGGACACTGTAGCTTATTCACTTAAATCTCTGATAAATTGTGTGCTTGGTATGCACAGTCTGGATAGCACAGTTGGTAAGGTGTTGGGTTTGCACTATCAAATTATGACTGTCATTGGTTCGAATCCCATGTTATCATGTTTTTATTTTACTAGTGTGGTTTATGGCTCTATAATATGAATGCCTATGTCTTTTAACAACAATAGTCAAGTCTTCCAATGGACTTTTTAGTGAAACCCAATAGATAGCTTTATTTTCTTTTTGTTTACTCAAATACTGAATGCTTATGTCTTATAAATTTAGTAGGAAAGTATTCTAATGACTTGCTTATGACACCCCATAGAATATATTATGTTTAGTACCTTGGACACTGTAGCTTATTCACTTAAATCTCTGATAAATTGTGTGCTTGGTATGCACAGTCTGGATAGCACAGTTGGTAAGGTGTTGGGTTTGCACTATCAAATTATGACTGTCATTGGTTCGAATCCCATGTTATCATGTTTTTATTTTACTAGTGTGGTTTATGGCTCTATAATATGAATGCCTATGTCTTTTAACAACAATAGTCAAGTCTTCCAATGGACTTTTTAGTGAAACCCAATAGATAGCTTTATTTTCTTTTTGTTTACTCAAATACTGAATGCTTATGTCTTATAAATTTAGTAGGAAAGTATTCTAATGACTTGCTTATGACACCCCATAGAATATATTATGTTTAGTACGTTTTTATTTTACTAGTGTGGTTTATGGCACTATAATATGAATGCCTATGTCTTTTAACAACAATAGTCAAGTCTTCCAATGGACTTTTTAGTGAAACCCAATAGATAGCTTTATTTTCTTTTTGTTTACTCAAATACTGAATTCTTATGTCTTATAAATTTAGTAGGAAAGTATTCTAATGACTTGCTTATGACACCCCATAGAATATATTATGTTTAGTACCTTGGACACTGTAGCTTATTCACTTAAATCTCTGATAAATTGTGTGCCTGGTATGCACAGTCTGGTTAGCACAGTTAGTAAAGTGTTGGGTTTGCACTATCAAATTAAGACTGTCATTGGTTCGAATCCCATGTTATCATGTTTTTATTTTACTAGTGTGGTTTATGGCTCTATAATATGAATGCCTATGTCTTTTAACAACAATAGTCAAGTCTTCCAATGGACTTTTTAGTGAAACCCTATAGATAGCTTTATTTTCTTTTTGTTTTCTCAAATACTGAATGCTTATGTCTTATAAATTTAGTAGGAAAGTAGTCTAATGACTTGCTTATGACACCCCATAGAATATATTATGTTTAGTACGTTTTTATTTTACTAGTGTGGTTTATGGCACTATAATATGAATGCCTATGTCTTTTAACAACAATAGTCAAGTCTTCCAATGGACTTTTTAGTGAAACCCAATAGATAGCTTTATTTTCTTTTTGTTTACTCAAATACTGAATGCTTATGTCTTATAAATTTAGTAGGAAAGTATTCTAATGACTTGCTTATGACACCCCATAGAATATATTATGTTTAGTACCTTGGACACTGTAGCTTATTCACTTAAATCTCTGATAAATTGTGTGCCTGGTATGCACAGTCTGGTTAGCACAGTTAGTAAGGTGTTGGGTTTGCACTATCAAATTAAGACTGTCATTGGTTCGAATCCCATGTTATCATGTTTTTATTTTACTAGTGTGGTTTATGGCTCTATAATATGAATGCCTATGTCTTTTAACAACAATAGTCAAGTCTTCCAATGGACTTTTTAGTGAAACCCAATAGATAGCTTTATTTTCTTTTTGTTTACTCAAATACTGAATGCTTATGTCTTATAAATTTAGTAGGAAAGTATTCTAATGACTTGCTTATGACACCCCATAGAATATATTATGTTTAGTACCTTGGACACTGTAGCTTATTCACTTAAATCTCTGATAAATTGTGTGCTTGGTATGCACAGTCTGGATAGCACAGTTGGTAAGGTGTTGGGTTTGCACTATCAAATTAAGACTGTCATTGGTTCGAATCCCATGTTATCATGTTTTTATTTTACTAGTGTGGTTTATGGCTCTATAATATGAATGCCTATGTCTTTTAACAACAATAGTCAAGTCTTCCAATGGACTTTTTAGTGAAACCCAATAGATAGCTTTATTTTCTTTTTGTTTTCTCAAATACTGAATGCTTATGTCTTATAAATTTAGTAGGAAAGTATTCTAATGACTTGCTTATGACACCCCATAGAATATATTATGTTTAGTACGTTTTTATTTTACTAGTGTGGTTTATGGCTCTATAATATGAATGCCTATGTCTTTTAACAACAATAGTCAAGTCTTCCAATGGACTTTTTAGTGAAACCCAATAGATAGCTTTATTTTCTTTTTGTTTACTCAAATACTGAATGCTTATGTCTTATAAATTTAGTAGGAAAGTATTCTAATGACTTGCTTATGACACCCCATAGAATATATTATGTTTAGTACCTTGGACACTGTAGCTTATTCACTTAAATCTCTGATAAATTGTGTGCCTGGTATGCACAGTCTGGTTAGCACAGTTAGCAAAGTGTTGGGTTTGCACTATCAAATTAAGACTGTCATTGGTTCGAATCCCATGTTATCATGTTTTTATTTTACTAGTGTGGTTTATGGCTCTATAATATGAATGCCTATGTCTTTTAACAACAATAGTCAAGTCTTCCAATGGACTTTTTAGTGAAACCCAATAGATAGCTTTATTTTCTTTTTGTTTTCTCAAATACTGAATGCTTATGTCATATAAATTTAGTAGGAAAGTATTCTAATGACTTGCTTATGACACCCCATAGAATATATTATGTTTAGTATGTTTTTATTTTACTAGTGTGGTTTATGGCTCTATAATATGAATGCCTATGTCTTTTAACAACAATAGTCAAGTCTTCCAATGGACTTTTTAGTGAAACCCAATAGATAGCTTTATTTTCTTTTTGTTTACTCAAATACTGAATTCTTATGTCTTATAAATTTAGTAGGAAAGTATTCTAATGATTTGCTTATGACACCCCATAGAATATATTATGTTTAGTACCTTGGACACTGTAGCTTATTCACTTAAATCTCTGATAAATTGTGTGCTTGGTATGCACAGTCTGGATAGCACAGTTGGTAAGGTGTTGGGTTTGCACTATCAAATTAAGACTGTCATTGGTTTGAATCCCATGTTATCATGTTTTTATTTTACTAGTGTGGTTTATGGCTCTATAATATGAATGCCTATGTCTTTTAACAACAATAGTCAAGTCTTCCAATGGACTTTTTAGTGAAACCCAATAGATAGCTTTATTTTCTCTTTGTTTACTCAAATATTGAATGCTTATGTCTTATAAATTTAGTAGGAAAGTATTCTAATGACTTGCTTATGACACCCCATAGAATATATTATGTTTAGTACCTTGGACACTGTAGCTTATTCACTTAAATCTCTGATAAATTGTGTGCCTGGTATGCACAGTCTGGATAGCCCATAGAATATATTATGTTTAGTACCTTGGACACTGTAGCTTATTCACTTAAATCTCTGATAAATTGTGTGCTTGGTATGCACAGTCTGGATAGCACAGTTGGTAAGGTGTTGGGTTTGCACTATCAAATTATGACTGTCATTGGTTCGAATCCCATGTTATCATGTTTTTATTTTACTAGTGTGGTTTATGGCTCTATAATATGAATGCCTATGTCTTTTAACAACAATAGTCAAGTCTTCCAATGGACTTTTTAGTGAAACCCAATAGATAGCTTTATTTTCTTTTTGTTTACTCAAATACTGAATGCTTATGTCTTATAAATTTAGTAGGAAAGTATTCTAATGACTTGCTTATGACACCCCATAGAATATATTATGTTTAGTACCTTGGACACTGTAGCTTATTCACTTAAATCTCTGATAAATTGTGTGCCTGGTATGCACAGTCTGGATAGCCCATAGAATATATTATGTTTAGTACCTTGGACACTGTAGCTTATTCACTTAAATCTCTGATAAATTGTGTGCTTGGTATGCACAGTCTGGATAGCACAGTTGGTAAGGTGTTGGGTTTGCACTATCAAATTATGACTGTCATTGGTTCGAATCCCATGTTATCATGTTTTTATTTTACTAGTGTGGTTTATGGCTCTATAATATGAATGCCTATGTCTTTTAACAACAATAGTCAAGTCTTCCAATGGACTTTTTAGTGAAACCCAATAGATAGCTTTATTTTCTTTTTGTTTACTCAAATACTGAATGCTTATGTCTTATAAATTTAGTAGGAAAGTATTCTAATGACTTGCTTATGACACCCCATAGAATATATTATGTTTAGTACCTTGGACACTGTAGCTTATTCACTTAAATCTCTGATAAATTGTGTGCCTGGTATGCACAGTCTGGTTAGCACAGTTAGTAAGGTGTTGGGTTTGCACTATCAAATTAAGACTGTCATTGGTTCGAATCACATGTAATCATGTTTTTATTTTACTAGTGTGGTTTATGGCTCTATAATATGAATGCCTATGTCTTTTAACAACAATAGTCAAGTCTTCCAATGGACTTTTTAGTGAAACCCTATAGATAGCTTTATTTTCTTTTTGTTTTCTCAAATACTGAATGCTTATGTCTTATAAATTTAGTAGGAAAGTATTCTAATGACTTGCTTATGACACCCCATAGAATATATTATGTTTAGTACGTTTTTATTTTACTAGTGTGGTTTATGGCACTATAATATGAATGCCTATGTCTTTTAACAACAATAGTCAAGTCTTCCAATGGACTTTTTAGTGAAACCCAATAGATAGCTTTATTTTCTTTTTGTTTACTCAAATACTGAATTCTTATGTCTTATAAATTTAGTAGGAAAGTATTCGAATGACTTGCTTATGACACCCCATAGAATATATTATGTTTAGTACCTTGGACACTGTAGCTTATTCACTTAAATCTCTGATAAATTGTGTGCCTGGTATGCACAGTCTGGATAGCCCATAGAATATATTATGTTTAGTACCTTGGACACTGTAGCTTATTCACTTAAATCTCTGATAAATTGTGTGCTTAGTATGCACAGTCTGGATAGCACAGTTGGTAAAGTGTTGGTTTTGCACTATCAAATTAAGACTGTCATTGGTTCGAATCCCGTGTTATCATGTTTTTATTTTACTAGTGTGGTTTGTGGCTCTATAATATGAATGCCTATGTCTTTTAACAACAATAGTCAAGTCTTCCAATGGACTTTTTAGTGAAACCCAATAGATAGCTTTATTTTCTCTTTGTTTACTCAAATATTGAATGCTTATGTCTTATAAATTTAGTAGGAAAGTATTCTAATGACTTGCTTATGACACCCCATAGAATATATTATGTTTAGTACCTTGGACACTGTAGCTTATTCACTTAAATCTCTGATAAATTGTGTGCCTGGTATGCACAGTCTGGATAGCCCATAGAATATATTATGTTTAGTACCTTGGACACTGTAGCTTATTCACTTAAATCTCTGATAAATTGTGTGCTTGGTATGCACAGTCTGGATAGCACAGTTGGTAAGGTGTTGGTTTTGCACTATCAAATTAAGACTGTCATTGGTTCGAATCCCATGTTATCATGTTTTTATTTTACTAGTGTGGTTTATGGCTCTATAATATGAATGCCTATGTCTTTTAACAACAATAGTCAAGTCTTCCAATGGACTTTTTAGTGAAACCCAATAGATAGCTTTATTTTCTTTTTGTTTACTCAAATACTGAATGCTTATGTCTTATAAATTTAGTAGGAAAGTATTCTAATGACTTGCTTATGACACCCCATAGAATATATTATGTTTAGTACCTTGGACACTGTAGCTTATTCACTTAAATCTCTGATAAATTGTGTGCCTGGTATGCACAGTCTGGTTAGCACAGTTAGTAAGGTGTTGGGTTTGCACTATCAAATTAAGACTGTTATTGGTTCGAATCCCATGTTTTTATTTTACTAGTGTGGTTTATGGCTCTATAATATGAATGCCTATGTCTTTTAACAACAATAGTCAAGTCTTCCAATGGACTTTTTAGTGAAACCCAATAGATAGCTTTATTTTCTTTTTGTTTTCTCAAATACTGAATGCTTATGTCTTATAAATTTAGTAGGAAAGTATTTTAATGACTTGCTTATGACACCCCATAGAATATATGTTTAGTACCTTGGACACTGTAGCTTATTCACTTAAATCTCTGATAAATTGTGTGTCTGGTATGCACAGTCTGGTTAGCACAGTTAGTAAGGTGTTGGGATTGCACTATCAAATTAAGACTGTCATTGGTTCGAATCCCATGTTATCATGTTTTTATTTTACTAGTGTGGTTTGTGGCTCTGTAGTATGAATGCCTATGTCTTTTAACAACAATAGTCAAGTCTTCCAATGGACTTTTTAGTGAAACCCAATAGATAGCTTTATTTTCTCTTTGTTTACTCAAATATTGAATGCTTATGTCTTATAAATTTAGTAGGAAAGTATTCTAATGACTTGCTTATGACACCCCATAGAATATATTATGTTTAGTATCTTGGACACTGTAGCTTATTCACTTAAATCTCTGATAAATTGTGTGCTTGGTATGCACAGTCTGGATAGCACAGTTGGTAAGGTGTTGAGTTTGCACTATCAAATTAAGACTGTCATTGGTTTGAATCCCATGTTATCATGTTTTTATTTTACTAGTGTGGTTTATGGCTCTATAATATGAATGCCTATGTCTTTTAACAACAATAGTCAAGTCTTCCAATGGACTTTTTAGTGAAACCCAATAGATAGCTTTATTTTCTCTTTGTTTACTCAAATATTGAATGCTTATGTCTTATAAATTTAGTAGGAAAGTATTCTAATGACCTGCTTATGACACCCCATAGAATATATTATGTTTAGTACCTTGGACACTGTAGCTTATTCACTTAAATCTCTGATAAATTGTGTGCTTGGTATGCACAGTCTGGATAGCACAGTTGGTAAGGTGTTGGGTTTGCACTATCAAATTAAGACTGTCATTGGTTCGAATCCCATGTTATCATGTTTTTATTTTACTAGTGTGGTTTATGGCTCTATAATATGAATGCCTATGTCTTTTAACAACAATAGTCAAGTCTTCCAATGGACTTTTTAGTGAAACCCAATAGATAGCTTTATTTTCTTTTTGTTTTCTCAAATACTGAATGCTTATGTCTTATGAATTTAGTAGGAAAGTATTCTAATGACTTGCTTATGACACCCCATAGAACAGGGCTGGCCAAACCAGTCATCAAGATCTACCAACAGTTCACATTTTCCAGACCACCTAGCTGGAGCACAGGTGTTGTCATTACTAATTAAGATGTGCTGCATTCATTCCTAACTGACAATTCTACAGATCTCCAGGAGGTCTGGAAAACATGAACTGTTGGTAGATCTCGAGGACCGGTTTGGCCAGCCCTGCCATAGAATATATTATGTTTAGTACCTTGGACACTGTAGCTTATTCACTTAAATCTCTGATAAATTGTGTGCTTGGTATGCACAGTCTGGATAGCACAGTTGGTAAGGTGTTGGGTTTGCACTATCAAATTAAGACTGTCATTGGTTTGAATCCCATGTTATCATGTTTTTATTTTACTAGTGTGGTTTATGGCTCTATAATATGAATGCCTATGTCTTTTAACAACAATAGTCAAGTCTTACAATGGACTTTTTAGTGAAACCCAATAGATAGCTTAATTTTCTTTTTGTTTTCTCAAATACTGAATGCTTATGTCTTATAAATTTAGTAGGAAAGTATTCTAATGACTTGCTTATGACACCCCATAGAATATATGTTTAGTACCTTGGACACTGTAGCTTATTCACTTAAATCTCTGATAAATTGTGTGTCTGGTATGCACAGTCTGGTTAGCACAGTTAGTAAGGTGTTGGGATTGCACTATCAAATTAAGACTGTCATTGGTTCGAATCCCATGTTATCATGTTTTTATTTTACTAGTGTGGTTTGTGGCTCTGTAATATGAATGCCTATGTCTTTTACCAACAATAGTCAAGTCTTCCAATGGACTTTTTAGTGAAACCCAATAGATAGCTTTATTTTCTCAAATATTGAATGCTTATGTCTTATAAATTTAGTAGGAAAGTATTCTAATGACTTGCTTATGACACCCCATAGAATATATTATGTTTAGTACCTTGGACACTGTAGCTTATTCACTTAAATCTCACTTAAATCTCTGATAAATTGTATGCTTGGTATGCACAGTCTGGATAGCACAGTTGGTAAGGTGTTGGGTTTGCACTATCAAATTAAGACTGTCATTGGTTCGAATCCCATGTTATCATGTTTTTATTTTACTAGTGTGGTTTGTGGCTCTTTAATATGAATGCCTATGTCTTTTAACAACAATAGTCAAGTCTTCCAATGGACTTTTTAGTGAAACCCAATAGATAGCTTTATTTTCTCTTTGTTTACTCAAATATTGAATGCTTATGTCTTATAAATTTAGTAGGAAAGTATTCTAATGGCTTGCTTATGACACCCCATAGAATATATTATGTTTAGTACCTTGGACACTGTAGCTTATTCACTTAAATCTCTGATAAATTGTGTGCCTGGTATGCACAGTCTGGATAGCCCATAGAATATATTATGTTTAGTACCTTGGACACTGTAGCTTATTCACTTAAATCTCTGATAAATTGTGTGCTTAGTATGCACAGTCTGGATAGCACAGTTGGTAAGGTGTTGGTTTTGCACTATCAAATTAAGACTGTCATTGGTTCGAATCCCATGTTATCATGTTTTTATTTTACTAGTGTGGTTTATGGCTCTATAATATGAATGCCTATGTCTTTTAACAACAATAGTCAAGTCTTCCAATGGACTTTTTAGTGAAACCCAATAGATAGCTTTATTTTCTTTTTGTTTACTCAAATACTGAATGCTTATGTCTTATAAATTTAGTAGGAAAGTATTCTAATGACTTGCTTATGACACCCCATAGAATATATGTTTAGTACCTTGGACACTGTAGCTTATTCACTTAAATCTCTGATAAATTGTGTGTCTGGTATGCATAGTCTGGTTAGCACAGTTAGTAAGGTGTTGGGATTGCACTATCAAATTAAGACTGTCATTGGTTCGACTCCCATGTTATCATGTTTTTATTTTACTAGTGTGGTTTGTGGCTCTATAATATGAATGCCTATGTCTTTTAACAACTATAGTCAAGTCTTCCAATGGACTTTTTAGTGAAACCCAATAGATAGCTTTATTTTCTCTTTGTTTACTCAAATATTGAATGCTTATGTCTTATAAATTTAGTAGGAAAGTATTCTAATGACTTGCTTATGACACCCCATAGAATATATTATGTTTAGTACCTTGGACACTGTAGCTTATTCACTTAAATCTCTGATAAATTGTGTGCTTGGTATGCACAGTCTGGATAGCACAGTTGGTAAGGTGTTGGGTTTGCACTATCAAATTAAGACTGTCATTGGTTCGAATCCCATGTTATCATGTTTTTATTTTACTAGTGTGGTTTGTGGCTCTATAATATGAATGCCTATGTCTTTTAACAACAATAGTCAAGTCTTCCAATGGACTTTTTAGTGAAACCCAATAGATAGCTTTATTTTCTTTTTGTTTTCTCAAATACTGAATGCTTATGTCTTATGAATTTAGTAGGAAAGTATTCTAATGACTTGCTTATGACACCCCATAGAACAGGGCTGGCCAAACCAGTCATCAAGATCTACCAACAGTTCACATTTTCCAGACCACCTAGCTGGAGCACAGGTGTTGTCATTACTAATTAAGATGTGCTGCATTCATTCCTAACTGACAATTCTACAGATCTCCAGGAGGTCTGGAAAACATGAACTGTTGGTAGATCTCGAGGACCGGTTTGGCCAGCCCTGCCATAGAATATATTATGTTTAGTACCTTGGACACTGTAGCTTATTCACTTAAATCTCTGATAAATTGTGTGCTTGGTATGCACAGTCTGGATAGCACAGTTGGTAAGGTGTTGGGTTTGCACTATCAAATTAAGACTGTCATTGGTTTGAATCCCATGTTATCATGTTTTTATTTTACTAGTGTGGTTTATGGCTCTATAATATGAATGCCTATGTCTTTTAACAACAATAGTCAAGACTTACAATGGACTTTTTAGTGAAACCCAATAGATAGCTTAATTTTCTTTTTGTTTTCTCAAATACTGAATGCTTATGTCTTATAAATTTAGTAGGAAAGTATTCTAATGACTTGCTTATGACACCCCATAGAATATATGTTTAGTACCTTGGACACTGTAGCTTATTCACTTAAATCTCTGATAAATTGTGTGTCTGGTATGCACAGTCTGGTTAGCACAGTTAGTAAGGTGTTGGGATTGCACTATCAAATTAAGACTGTCATTGGTTCGAATCCCATGTTATCATGTTTTTATTTTACTAGTGTGGTTTGTGGCTCTGTAATATGAATGCCTATGTCTTTTACCAACAATAGTCAAGTCTTCCAATGGACTTTTTAGTGAAACCCAATAGATAGCTTTATTTTCTCTTTGTTTACTTAAATATTGAATGCTTATGTCTTATAAATTTAGTAGGAAAGTATTCTAATGACTTGCTTATGACACCCCATAGAATATATTATGTTTAGTACCTTGGACACTGTAGCTTATTCACTTAAATCTCTGATAAATTGTATGCTTGGTATGCACAGTCTGGATAGCACAGTTGGTAAGGTGTTGGGTTTGCACTATCAAATTAAGACTGTCATTGGTTCGAATCCCATGTTATCATGTTTTTATTTTACTAGTGTGGTTTGTGGCTCTTTAATATGAATGCCTATGTCTTTTAACAACAATAGTCAAGTCTTCCAATGGACTTTTTAGTGAAACCCAATAGATAGCTTTATTTTCTCTTTGTTTACTCAAATATTGAATGCTTATGTCTTATAAATTTAGTAGGAAAGTATTCTAATGGCTTGCTTATGACACCCCATAGAATATATTATGTTTAGTACCTTGGACACTGTAGCTTATTCACTTAAATCTCTGATAAATTGTGTGCCTGGTATGCACAGTCTGGATAGCCCATAGAATATATTATGTTTAGTACCTTGGACACTGTAGCTTATTCACTTAAATCTCTGATAAATTGTGTGCTTAGTATGCACAGTCTGGATAGCACAGTTGGTAAGGAGTTGGTTTTGCACTATCAAATTAAGACTGTCATTGGTTCGAATCCCATGTTATCATGTTTTTATTTTACTAGTGTGGTTTATGGCTCTATAATATGAATGCCTATGTCTTTTAACAACAATAGTCAAGTCTTCCAATGGACTTTTTAGTGAAACCCAATAGATAGCTTTATTTTCTTTTTGTTTTCTCAAATACTGAATGCTTATGTCTTATAAATTTAGTAGGAAAGTATGCTAATGACTTGCTTATGACACCCCATAGAATATATGTTTAGTACCTTGGACACTGTAGCTTATTCACTTAAATCTCTGATAAATTGTGTGTCTGGTATGCACAGTCTGGTTAGCACAGTTAGTAAGGTGTTGGGATTGCACTATCAAATTAAGACTGTCATTGGTTCGAATCCCATGTTATCATGTTTTTATTTTACTAGTGTGGTTTGTGGCTCTTTAATATGAATGCCTATGTCTTTTACCAACAATAGTCAAGTCTTCCAATGGACTTTTTAGTGAAACCCAATAGATAGCTTTATTTTCTCTTTGTTTACTCAAATATTGAATGCTTATGTCTTATAAATTTAGTAGGAAAGTATTCTAATGACTTGCTTATGACACCCCATAGAATATATTATGTTTAGTACCTTGGACACTGTAGCTTATTCACTTAAATCTCTGATAAATTGTATGCTTGGTATGCACAGTCTGGATAGCACAGTTGGTAAGGTGTTGGGTTTGCACTATCAAATTAAGACTGTCATTGGTTCGAATCCCATGTTATCATGTTTTTATTTTACTAGTGTGGTTTGTGGCTCTTTAATATGAATGCCTATGTCTTTTAACAACAATAGTCAAGTCTTCCAATGGACTTTTTAGTGAAACCCAATAGATAGCTTTATTTTCTCTTTGTTTACTCAAATATTGAATGCTTATGTCTTATAAATTTAGTAGGAAAGTATTCTAATGGCTTGCTTATGACACCCCATAGAATATATTATGTTTAGTACCTTGGACACTGTAGCTTATTCACTTAAATCTCTGATAAATTGTGTGCCTGGTATGCACAGTCTGGATAGCCCATAGAATATATTATGTTTAGTACCTTGGACACTGTAGCTTATTCACTTAAATCTCTAATAAATTGTGTGCTTAGTATGCACAGTCTGGATAGCACAGTTGGTAAGGTGTTGGTTTTGCACTATCAAATTAAGACTGTCATTGGTTCGAATCCCATGTTATCATGTTTTTATTTTACTAGTGTGGTTTATGGCTCTATAATATGAATGCCTATGTCTTTTAACAACAATAGTCAAGTCTTCCAATGGACTTTTTAGTGAAACCCAATAGATAGATTTATTTTCTTTTTGTTTACTCAAATACTGAATGCTTATGTCTTATAAATTTAGTAGGAAAGTATTCTAATGACTTGCTTATGACACCCCATAGAATATATGTTTAGTACCTTGGACACTGTAGCTTATTCACTTAAATCTCTGATAAATTGTGTGTCTGGTATGCACGGTCTGGTTAGCACAGTTAGTAAGGTGTTGGGATTGCACTATCAAGTTAAGACTGTCATTGGTTCGAATCCCATGTTATCATGTTTTTTATTTTACTAGTGTGGTTTGTGGCTCTGTAATATGAATGCCTATGTCTTTTAACAACAATAGTCAAGTCTTCCAATGGACTTTTTAGTGAAACCCAATAGATAGCTTTATTTTCTCTTTGTTTACTCAAATATTGAATGCTTATGTCTTATAAATTTAGTAGGAAAGTATTCTAATGACTTGCTTATGACACCCCATAGAATATATTATGTTTAGTACCTTGGACACTGTAGCTTATTCACTTAAATCTCTGATAAATTGTATGCTTGGTAGGCACAGTGTGGATAGCACAGTTGGTAAGGTGTTGGGTTTGCATTATCAAATTAAGACTGTCATTGGTTCGAATCCCATGTTATCATGTTTTTATTTTACTAGTGTGGTTTGTGGCTCTTTAATATGAATGCCTATGTCTTTTAACAACAATAGTCAAGTCTTCCAATGGACTTTTTAGTGAAACCCAATAGATAGCTTTATTTTCTCTTTGTTTTCTCAAATACTGAATGCTTATGTCTTATAAATTTAGTAGGAAAGTATTCTAATGACTTGCTTATGACACCCCATAGAACAGGGCTGGCCAAACCAGTCATCAAGATCTACCAACAGTTCACATTTTCCAGACCACCTAGCTGGAGCACAGGTGTTGTCATTACTAATTAAGATGTGCTGCATTCATTCCTAACTGACAATTCTACAGATCTCCAGGAGGTCTGGAAAACATGAACTGTTGGTAGATCTCGAGGACCGGTTTGGCCAGCCC
Organism: Pseudophryne corroboree; assembly: GCF_028390025.1. Classification (NCBI taxonomy): domain Eukaryota; kingdom Metazoa; phylum Chordata; class Amphibia; order Anura; family Myobatrachidae; genus Pseudophryne; species Pseudophryne corroboree. The sequence continues at coordinate 711,668,586 of NC_086449.1, read as the reverse complement.
TGCCATAGAATATATTATGTTTAGTACCTTGGACACTGTAGCTTATTCACTTAAATCTCTGATAAATTGTGTGCTTGGTATGCACAGTCTGGATAGCACAGTTGGTAAGGTGTTGGGTTTGCACTATCAAATTAAGACTGTCATTGGTTTGAATCCCATGTTATCATGTTTTTATTTTACTAGTGTGGTTTATGGCTCTATAATATGAATGCCTATGTCTTTTAACAACAATAGTCAAGTCTTACAATGGACTTTTTAGTGAAACCCAATAGATAGCTTAATTTTATTTTTGTTTTCTCAAATACTGAATGCTTATGTCTTATAAATTTAGTAGGAAAGTATTCTAATGACTTGCTTATGACACCCCATAGAATATATGTTTAGTACCTTGGACACTGTAGCTTATTCACTTAAATCTCTGATAAATTGTGTGTCTGGTATGCACAGTCTGGTTAGCACAGTTAGTAAGGTGTTGGGATTGCACTATCAAATTAAGACTGTCATTGGTTCGAATCCCATGTTATCATGTTTTTATTTTACTAGTGTGGTTTGTGGCTCTTTAATATGAATGCCTATGTCTTTTAACAACAATAGTCAAGTCTTCCAATGGACTTTTTAGTGAAACCCAATAAATAGCTTTATTTTCTCTTTGTTTACTCAAATATTGAATGCTTATGTCTTATAAATTTAGTAGAAAAGTATTCTAATGACTTGCTTATGACACCCCATAGAATATATTATGTTTAGTACCTTGGACACTGTAGCTTATTCACTTAAATCTCTGATAAATTGTATGCTTGGTATGCACAGTCTGGATAGCACAGTTGGTAAGGTGTTGGGTTTGCACTATCAAATTAAGACTGTCATTGGTTCGAATCCCATGTTATCATGTTTTTATTTTACTAGTGTGGTTTGTGGCTCTTTAATATGAATGCCTATGTCTTTTAACAACAATAGTCAAGTCTTCCAATGGACTTTTTAGTGAAACCCAATAAATAGCTTTATTTTCTCTTTGTTTACTCAAATATTGAATGCTTATGTCTTATAAATTTAGTAGAAAAGTATTCTAATGACTTGCTTATGACACCCCATAGAATATATTATGTTTAGTACCTTGGACACTGTAGCTTATTCACTTAAATCTCTGATAAATTGTATGCTTGGTATGCACAGTCTGGATAGCACAGTTGGTAAGGTGTTGGGTTTGCACTATCAAATTAAGACTGTCATTGGTTCGAATCCCATGTTATCATGTTTTTATTTTACTAGTGTGGTTTGTGGCTCTTTAATATGAATGCCTATGTCTTTTAACAACAATAGTCAAGTCTTCCAATGGACTTTTTAGTGAAACCCAATAGATAGCTTTATTTTCTCTTTGTTTACTCAAATATTGAATGCTTATGTCTTATAAATTTAGTAGGAAAGTATTCTAATGGCTTGCTTATGACACCCCATAGAATATATTATGTTTAGTACCTTGGACACTGTAGCTTATTCACTTAAATCTCTGATAAATTGTGTGCCTGGTATGCACAGTCTGGATAGCCCATAGAATATATTATGTTTAGTACCTTGGACACTGTAGCTTATTCACTTAAATCTCTGATAAATTGTGTGCTTAGTATGCACAGTCTGGATAGCACAGTTGGTAAGGTGTTGGTTTTGCACTATCAAATTAAGACTGTCATTGGTTCGAATCCCATGTTATCATGTTTTTATTTTACTAGTGTGGTTTGTGGCTCTATAATATGAATGCCAATGTCTTTTAACAACAATAGTCAAGTCTTCCAATGGACTTTTTAGTGAAACCCAATAGATAGCTTTATTTTCTCTTTGTTTACTCAAATATTGAATGCTTATGTCTTATAAATTTAGTAGGAAAGTATTCTAATGACTTGCTTATGACACCCCATAGAATATATTATGTTTAGTACCTTGGACACTGTAGCTTATTCACTTAAATCTCTGATAAATTGTGTGCCTGGTATGCACAGTCTGGATAGCCCATAGAATATATTATGTTTAGTACCTTGGACACTGTAGCTTATTCACTTAAATCTCTGATAAATTGTGTGCTTGGTATGCACAGTCTGGATAGCACAGTTGGTAAGGTGTTGGTTTTGCACTATCAAATTAAGACTGTCATTGGTTCGAATCCCATGTTATCATGTTTTTATTTTACTAGTGTGGTTTATGGCTCTATAATATGAATGCCTATGTCTTTTAACAACAATAGTCAAGTCTTCCAATGGACTTTTTAGTGAAACCCAATAGATAGCTTTATTTTCTTTTTGTTTACTCAAATACTGAATGCTTATGTCTTATAAATTTAGTAGGAAAGTATTCTAATGACTTGCTTATGACACCCCATAGAATATATTATGTTTAGTACCTTGGACACTGTAGCTTATTCACTTAAATCTCTGATAAATTGTGTGCCTGGTATGCACAGTCTGGTTAGCACAGTTAGTAAGGTGTTGGGTTTGCACTATCAAATTAAGACTGTTATTGGTTCGAATCCCATGTTTTTATTTTACTAGTGTGGTTTATGGCTCTATAATATGAATGCCTATGTCTTTTAACAACTATAGTCAAGTCTTCCAATGGACTTTTTAGTGAAACCCAATAGATAGCTTTATTTTCTCTTTGTTTACTCAAATATTGAATGCTTATGTCTTATAAATTTAGTAGGAAAGTATTCTAATGACTTGCTTATGACACCCCATAGAATATATTATGTTTAGTACCTTGGACACTGTAGCTTATTCACTTAAATCTCTGATAAATTGTGTGCTTGGTACGCACAGTCTGGATAGCACAGTTGGTAAGGTGTTGGGTTTGCACTATCAAATTAAGACTGTCATTGGTTCGAATCCCATGTTATCATGTTTTTATTTTACTAGTGTGGTTTGTGGCTCTATAATATGAATGCCTATGTCTTTTAACAACAATAGTCAAGTCTTCCAATGGACTTTTTAGTGAAACCCAATAGATAGCTTTATTTTCTTTTTGTTTTCTCAAATACTGAATGCTTATGTCTTATGAATTTAGTAGGAAAGTATTCTAATGACTTGCTTATGACACCCCATAGAACAGGGCTGGCCAAACCAGTCATCAAGATCTACCAACAGTTCACATTTTCCAGACCACCTAGCTGGAGCACAGGTGTTGTCATTACTAATTAAGATGTGCTGCATTCATTCCTAACTGACAATTCTACAGATCTCCAGGAGGTCTGGAAAACATGAACTGTTGGTAGATCTCGAGGACCGGTTTGGCCAGCCCTGCCATAGAATATATTATGTTTAGTACCTTGGACACTGTAGCTTATTCACTTAAATCTCTGATAAATTGTGTGCTTGGTATGCACAGTCTGGATAGCACAGTTGGTAAGGTGTTGGGTTTGCACTATCAAATTAAGACTGTCATTGGTTTGAATCCCATGTTATCATGTTTTTATTTTACTAGTGTGGTTTGTGGCTCTATAATATGAATGCCTATGTCTTTTAACAACAATAGTCAAGACTTACAATGGACTTTTTAGTGAAACCCAATAGATAGCTTAATTTTCTTTTTGTTTTCTCAAATACTGAATGCTTATGTCTTATAAATTTAGTAGGAAAGTATTCTAATGACTTGCTTATGACACCCCATAGAATATATGTTTAGTACCTTGGACACTGTAGCTTATTCACTTAAATCTCTGATAAATTGTGTGTCTGGTATGCACAGTCTGGTTAGCACAGTTAGTAAGGTGTTGGGATTGCACTATCAAGTTAAGACTGTCATTGGTTCGAATCCCATGTTATCATGTTTTTATTTTACTAGTGTGGTTTGTGGCTCTGTAATATGAATGCCTATGTCTTTTACCAACAATAGTCAAGTCTTCCAATGGACTTTTTAGTGAAACCCAATAGCTTTATTTTCTCTTTGTTTACTCAAATATTGAATGTTTATGTCTTATAAATTTAGTAGGAAAGTATTCTAATGACTTGCTTATGACACCCCATAGAATATATTATGTTTAGTACCTTGGACACTGTAGCTTATTCACTTAAATCTCTGATAAATTGTATGCTTGGTATGCACATTCTGGATAGCACAGTTGGTAAGGTGTTGGGTTTGCACTATCAAATTAAGACTGTCATTGGTTCGAATCCCATGTTATCATGTTTTTATTTTACTAGTGTGGTTTGTGGCTCTTTAATATGAATGCCTATGTCTTTTAACAACAATAGTCAAGTCTTCCAATGGACTTTTTAGTGAAACCCAATAGATAGCTTTATTTTCTCTTTGTTTACTCAAATATTGAATGCTTATGTCTTATAAATTTAGTAGGAAAGTATTCTAATGGCTTGCTTATGACACCCCATAGAATATATTATGTTTAGTACCTTGGACACTGTAGCTTATTCACTTAAATCTCTGATAAATTGTGTGCCTGGTATGCACAGTCTGGATAGCCCATAGAATATATTATGTTTAGTACCTTGGACACTGTAGCTTATTCACTTAAATCTCTGATAAATTGTGTGCTTAGTATGCACAGTCTGGATAGCACAGTTGGTAAGGTGTTGGGTTTGCACTATCAAATTAAGACTGTCATTGGTTCGAATCCCATGTTATCATGTTTTTATTTTACTAGTGTGGTTTATGGCTCTATAATATGAATGCCTATGTCTTTTAACAACAATAGTCAAGTCTTCCAATGGACTTTTTAGTGAAACCCAATAGATAGCTTTATTTTCTTTTTGTTTTCTCAAATACTGAATGCTTATGTCTTATAAATTTAGTAGGAAAGTATTCTAATGACTTGCTTATGACACCCCATAGAATATATGTTTAGTACCTTGGACACTGTAGCTTATTCACTTAAATCTCTGATAAATTGTGTGTCTGGTATGCACAGTCTGGTTAGCACAGTTAGTAAGGTGTTGGGATTGCACTATCAAATTAAGACTGTCATTGGTTCGAATCCCATGTTATCATGTTTTTATTTTACTAGTGTGGTTTGTGGCTCTGTAATATGAATGCCTATGTCTTTTACCAACAATAGTCAAGTCTTCCAATGGACTTTTTAGTGAAACCCAATAGATAGCTTTATTTTCTCTTTGTTTACTCAAATATTGAATGCTTATGTCTTATAAATTTAGTAGGAAAGTATTCTAATGACTTGCTTATGACACCCCATAGAATATATTATGTTTAGTACCTTGGACACTGTAGCTTATTCACTTAAATCTCTGATAAATTGTATGCTTGGTATGCACAGTCTGGATAGCACAGTTGGTAAGGTGTTGGGTTTGCACTATCAAATTAAGACTGTCATTGGTTCGAATCCCATGTTATCATGTTTTTATTTTACTAGTGTGGTTTGTGGCTCTTTAATATGAATGCCTATGTCTTTTAACAACAATAGTCAAGTCTTCCAATGGACTTTTTAGTGAAACCCAATAGATAGCTTTATTTTCTCTTTGTTTACTCAAATATTGAATGCTTATGTCTTATAAATTTAGTAGGAAAGTATTCTAATGGCTTGCTTATGACACCCCATAGAATATATTATGTTTAGTACCTTGGACACTGTAGCTTATTCACTTAAATCTCTGATAAATTGTGTGCCTGGTATGCACAGTCTGGATAGCCCATAGAATATATTATGTTTAGTACCTTGGACACTGTAGCTTATTCACTTAAATCTCTGATAAATTGTGTGCTTAGTATGCACAGTCTGGATAGCACAGTTGGTAAGGTGTTGGTTTTGCACTATCAAATTAAGACTGTCATTGGTTCGAATCCCATGTTATCATGTTTTTATTTTACTAGTGTGGTTTATGGCTCTATAATATGAATGCCTATGTCTTTTAACAACAATAGTCAAGTCTTCCAATGGACTTTTTAGTGAAACCCAATAGATAGCTTTATTTTCTTTTTGTTTACTCAAATACTGAATGCTTATGTCTTATAAATTTAGTAGGAAAGTATTCTAATGACTTGCTTATGACACCCCATAGAATATATGTTTAGTACCTTGGACACTGTAGCTTATTCACTTAAATCTCTGATAAATTGTGTGTCTGGTATGCACGGTCTGGTTAGCACAGTTAGTAAGGTGTTGGGATTGCACTATCAAGTTAAGACTGTCATTGGTTCGAATCCCATGTTATCATGTTTTTTATTTTACTAGTGTGGTTTGTGGCTCTGTAATATGAATGCCTATGTCTTTTAACAACAATAGTCAAGTCTTCCAATGGACTTTTTAGTGAAACCCAATAGATAGCTTTATTTTCTCTTTGTTTACTCAAATATTGAATGCTTATGTCTTATAAATTTAGTAGGAAAGTATTCTAATGACTTGCTTATGACACCCCATAGAATATATTATGTTTAGTACCTTGGACACTGTAGCTTATTCACTTAAATCTCTGATAAATTGTATGCTTGGTAGGCACAGTCTGGATAGCACAGTTGGTAAGGTGTTGGGTTTGCATTATCAAATTAAGACTGTCATTGGTTCGAATCCCATGTTATCATGTTTTTATTTTACTAGTGTGGTTTGTGGCTCTTTAATATGAATGCCTATGTCTTTTAACAACAATAGTCAAGTCTTCCAATGGACTTTTTAGTGAAACCCAATAGATAGCTTTATTTTCTCTTTGTTTTCTCAAATACTGAATGCTTATGTCTTATAAATTTAGTAGGAAAGTATTCTAATGACTTGCTTATGACACCCCATAGAACAGGGCTGGCCAAACCAGTCATCAAGATCTACCAACAGTTCACATTTTCCAGACCACCTAGCTGGAGCACAGGTGTTGTCATTACTAATTAAGATGTGCTGCATTCATTCCTAACTGACAATTCTACAGATCTCCAGGAGGTCTGGAAAACATGAACTGTTGGTAGATCTCGAGGACCGGTTTGGCCAGCCCTGCCATAGAATATATTATGTTTAGTACCTTGGACACTGTAGCTTATTCACTTAAATCTCTGATAAATTGTTTGCTTGGTATGCACAGTCTGGATAGCACAGTTGGTAAGGTGTTGGGTTTGCACTATCAAATTAAGACTGTCATTGGTTTGAATCCCATGTTATCATGTTTTTATTTTACTAGTGTGGTTTATGGCTCTATAATATGAATGCCTATGTCTTTTAACAACAATAGTCAAGTCTTACAATGGACTTTTTAGTGAAACCCAATAGATAGCTTTATTTTCTTTTTGTTTTCTCAAATACTGAATGCTTATGTCTTATACATTTAGTAGGAAAGTATTCTAATGACTTGCTTATGACACCCCATAGAATATATGTTTAGTACCTTGGACACTGTAGCTTATTCACTTAAATCTCTGATAAATTGTGTGTCTAGTATGCACAGTCTGGTTAGCACAGTTAGTAAGGTGTTGGGATTGCACTATCAAATTAAGACTGTCATTGGTTCGAATCCCATGTTATCATGTTTTTATTTTACTAGTGTGGTTTGTGGCTCTGTAATATGAATGCCTATGTCTTTTACCAACAATAGTCAAGTCTTCCAATGGACTTTTTAGTGAAACCCAATAGATAGCTTTATTTTCTCTTTGTTTACTCAAATATTGAATGCTTATGTCTTATAAATTTAGTAGGAAAGTATTCTAATGACTTGCTTATGACACCCCATAGAATATATTATGTTTAGTACCTTGGACACTGTAGCTTATTCACTTAAATCTCTGATAAATTGTATGCTTGGTATGCACAGTCTGGATAGCACAGTTGGTAAGGTGTTGGGTTTGCACTATCAAATTAAGACTGTCATTGGTTCGAATCCCATGTTATCATGTTTTTATTTTACTAGTGTGGTTTGTGGCTCTTTAATATGAATGCCTATGTCTTTTAACAACAATAGTCAAGTCTTCCAATGGACTTTTTAGTGAAACCCAATAGATAGCTTTATTTTCTCTTTGTTTACTCAAATATTGAATGCTTATGTCTTATAAATTTAGTAGGAAAGTATTCTAATGACTTGCTTATGACACCCCATAGAATATATTATGTTTAGTACCTTGGACACTGTAGCTTATTCACTTAAATCTCTGATAAATTGTGTGCCTGGTATGCACAGTCTGGATAGCCCATAGAATATATTATGTTTAGTACCTTGGACACTGTAGCTTATTCACTTAAATCTCTGATAAATTGTGTGCTTGGTATGCAGTCTGGATAGCACAGTTGGTAAGGTGTTGGTTTTGCACTATCAAATTAAGACTGTCATTGGTTCGAATCCCATGTTATCATGTTTTTATTTTACTAGTGTGGTTTATGGCTCTATAATATGAATGCCTATGTCTTTTAACAACAATAGTCAAGTCTTCCAATGGACTTTTTAGTGAAACCCAATAGATAGCTTTATTTTCTTTTTGTTTACTCAAATACTGAATGCTTATGTCTTATAAATTTAGTAGGAAAGTATTCTAATGACTTGCTTATGACACCCCATAGAATATATTATGTTTAGTACCTTGGACACTGTAGCTTATTCACTTAAATCTCTGATAAATTGTGTGACTGGTATGCATAGTCTGGTTAGCACAGTTAGTAAGGTGTTGGGTTTGCACTATCAAATTAAGACGGTCATTGGTTCGAATCCCATGTTATCATGTTTTTATTTTACTAGTGTGGTTTATGGCTCTATAATATGAATGCCTATGTCTTCTAACAACAATAGTCAAGTCTTCCAATGGACTTTTTAGTGAAACCCAATAGATAGCTTTATTTTCTTTTTGTTTTCTCAAATACTGAATGCTTATGTCTTATAAATTTAGTAGGAAAGTATTCTAATGACTTGCTTATGACACCCCATAGAATATATTATGTTTAGTACCTTGGACACTGTAGCTTATTCACTTAAATCTCTGATAAATTGTGTGCTTGGTATGCACAGTCTGGATAGCACAGTTGGTAAGGTGTTGGGTTTGCACTATCAAATTAAGACTGTCATTGGTTCGAATCCCATGTTTTTATTTTACTAGTGTGGTTTATGGCTCTATAATATGAATGCCTATGTCTTTTAACAACTATAGTCAAGTCTTCCAAAGGACTTTTTAGTGAAACCCAATAGATAGCTTTATTTTCTTTTTGTTTTCTCAAATACTGAATGCTTATGTCTTATAAATTTAGTAGGAAAGTATTCTAATGACTTGTTTTATGACACCCCATAGAATATATGTTCGGTACCTTGGACACTGTAGCTTATTCACTTAAATCTCTGATAAATTGTGTGTCTGGTATGCACAGTCTGGTTAGCACAGTTAGTAAGGTGTTGGGATTGCACTATCAAATTAAGACTGTCATTGGTTCGAATCCCATGTTATCATGTTTTTATTTTACTAGTGTGGTTTGTGGCTCTATAATATGAATGCCTATGTCTTTTAACAACAATAGTCAAGTCTTCCAATGGACTTTTTAGTGAAACCCAATAGATAGCTTTATTTTCTCTTTGTTTACTCAAATATTGAATGCTTATGTCTTATAAATTTAGTAGGAAAGTATTCTAATGACTTGCTTATGACACCCCATAGAATATATTATGTTTAGTACCTTGGACACTGTAGCTTATTCACTTAAATCTCTGATAAATTGTGTGCTTGGTATGCACAGTCTGGATAGCACAGTTGGTAAGGTGTTGGGTTTGCACTATCAAATTAAGACTGTCATTGGTTCGAATCCCATGTTATCATGTTTTTATTTTACTAGTGTGGTTTGTGGCTCTATAATATGAATGCCTATGTCTTTTAACAACAATAGTCAAGTCTTCCAATGGACTTTTTAGTGAAACCCAATAGATAGCTTTATTTTCTTTTTGTTTTCTCAAATACTGAATGCTTATGTCTTATGAATTTAGTAGGAAAGTATTCTAATGACTTGCTTATGACACCCCATAGAACAGGGCTGGCCAAACCAGTCCTCAAGATCTACCAACAGTTCACATTTTCCAGACCACCTAGCTGGAGCACAGGTGTTGTCATTACTAATTAAGATGTGCTGCATTCATTCCTAACTGACAATTCTACAGATCTCCAGTAGGTCTGGAAAACATGAACTGTTGGTAGATCTCGAGGACCGGTTTGGCCAGCCCTGCCATAGAATATATTATGTTTAGTACCTTGGACACTGTAGCTTATTCACTTAAATCTCTGATAAATTGTGTGCTTGGTATGCACAGTCTGGATAGCACAGTTGGTAAGGTGTTGGGTTTGCACTATCAAATTAAGACTGTCATTGGTTCGAATCCCATGTTATCATGTTTTTATTTTACTAGTGTGGTTTATGGCTCTATAATATGAATGCCTATGTCTTTTAACAACAATAGTCAAGTCTTACAATGGACTTTTTAGTGAAACCCAATAGATAGCTTTATTTTCTTTTTGTTTTCTCAAATACTGAATGCTTATGTCTTATAAATTTAGTAGGAAAGTATTCTAATGACTTGCTTATGACACCCTATAGAATATATGTTTAGTACCTTGGACACTGTAGCTTATTCACTTAAATCTCTGATAAATTGTGTGTTTGGTATGCACAGTCTGGTTAGCACAGTTAGTAAGGTGTTGGGATAGCACTATCAAATTAAGACTGTCATTGGTTCGAATCCCATGTTGTCATGTTTTTATTTTACTAGTGTGGTTTGTGGCTCTGTAATATGAATGCCTATGTCTTTTAACAACAATAGTCAAGTCTTCCAATGGACTTTTTAGTGAAACCCAATAGATAGCTTTATTTTCTCTTTGTTTACTCAAATATTGAATGCTTATGTCTTATAAATTTAGTAGGAAAGTATTCTAATGACTTGCTTATGACACCCCATAGAATATATTATGTTTAGTACCTTGGACACTGTAGCTTATTCTCTTAAATCTCTGATAAATTGTATGCTTGGTATGCACAGTTGGTAAGGTGTTGGGTTTGCACTATCAATTTAAGACTGTCATTGGTTCGAATCCCATGTTATCATGTTTTTATTTTACTAGTGTGGTTTGTGGCTCTTTAATATGAATGCCTATGTCTTTTAACAACAATAGTCAAGTCTTCCAATGGACTTTTTAGTGAAACCCAATAGATAGCTTTATTTTCTCTTTGTTTACTCAAATATTGAATGCTTATGTCTTATAAATTTAGTAGGAAAGTATTCTAATGACTTGCTTATGACACCCCATAGAATATATTATGTTTAGTACCATGGACACTGTAGCTTATTCACTTAAATCTCTGATAAATTGTGTCTGGTATGCACAGTCTGGTTAGCACAGTTAGTAAGGTGTTGGGTTTGCACTATCAAATTAAGACTGTCATTGGTTCGAATCCCATGTTATCATGTTTTTATTTTACTAGTGTGGTTTGTGGCTCTATAATATGAATGCCTATGTCTTTTAACAACAATAGTCAAGTCTTCCAATGGACTTTTTAGTGAAACCCAATAGATAGCTTTATTTTCTTTTTGTTTTCTCAAATACTGAATGCTTATGTCTTATAAATTTAGTAGGAAAGTATTTTAATGACTTGCTTATGACACCCCATAGAATATATGTTTAGTACCTTGGACACTGTAGCTTATTCACTTAAATCTCTGATAAATTGTGTGTCTGGTATGCACAGTCTGGTTAGCACAGTTAGTAAGGTGTTAGGATTGCACTATCAAATTAAGACTGTCATTGGTTCGAATCCCATGTTATCATGTTTTTATTTTACTAGTGTGGTTTGTGGCTCTATAATATGAATGCCTATGTCTTTTAACAACAATAGTCAAGTCTTCCAATGGACTTTTTAGTGAAACCCAATAGATAGCTTTATTTTCTCTTTGTTTACTCAAATATTGAATGCTTATGTCTTATAAATTTAGTAGGAAAGTATTCTAATGACTTGCTTATGACACCCCATAGAATATATTATGTTTAGTACCTTGGACACTGTAGCTTATTCACTTAAATCTCTGATAAATTGTATGCTTGGTATGCACAGTTGGTAAGGTGTTGGGTTTGCACTATCAATTTAAGACTGTCATTGGTTCGAATCCCATGTTATCATGTTTTTATTTTACTAGTGTGGTTTATGGCTCTATAATATGAATGTCTATGTCTTTTAACAACAATAGTCAAGTCTTACAATGGACTTTTTAGTGAAACCCAATAGATAGCTTTATTTTCTTTTTGTTTTCTCAAATACTGAATGCTTATGTCTTATAAATTTAGTAGGAAAGTATTCTAATGACTTGCTTATGACACCCCATAGAATATATGTTTAGTACCTTGGACACTGTAGCTTATTCACTTAAATCTCTGATCAATTGTGTGTCTGGTATGCACAGTCTGGTTAGCACAGTTAGTAAGGTGTTGGGATTGCACTATCAAATTAAGACTGTCATTGGTTCGAATCCCATGTTATCATGTTTTTATTTTACTAGTGTGGTTTGTGGCTCTGTAATATGAATGCCTATGTCTTTTAACAACAATAGTCAAGTCTTCCAATGGACTTTTTAGTGAAACCCAATAGATAGCTTTATTTTCTCTTTGTTTACTCAAATATTGAATGCTTATGTCTTATAAATTTAGTAGGAAAGTAGTCTAATGACTTGCTTATGACACCCCATAGAATATATTATGTTTAGTACCTTGGACACTGTAGCTTATTCTCTTAAATCTCTGATAAATTGTATGCTTGGTATGCACAGTTGGTAAGGTGTTGGGTTTGCACTATCAATTTAAGACTGTCATTGGTTCGAATCCCATGTTATCATGTTTTTATTTTACTAGTGTGGTTTGTGGCTCTTTAATATGAATGCCTATGTCTTTTAACAACAATAGTCAAGTCTTCCAATGGACTTTTTAGTGAAACCCAATAGATAGCTTTATTTTCTCTTTGTTTACTCAAATATTGAATGCTTATGTCTTATAAATTTAGTAGGAAAGTATTCTAATGACTTGCTTATGACACCCCATAGAATATATTATGTTTAGTACCTTGGACACTGTAGCTTATTCACTTAAATCTCTGATAAATTGTGTGCTTGGTATGCACAGTCTGGGTTTGCACTATCAAATTAAGACTGTCATTGGTTCGAATTCCATGTTATCATGTTTTTATTTTACTAGTGTGGTTTGTGGCTCTTTAATATGAATGCCTATGTCTTTTAACAACAATAGTCAAGTCTTCCAATGGACTTTTTAGTGAAACCCAATAGATAGCTTTATTTTCTCTTTGTTTACTCAAATATTGAATGCTTATGTCTTATAAATTTAGTAGGAAAGTATTCTAATGACTTGCTTATGACACCCCATAGAATATATTATGTTTAGTACCTTGGACACTGTAGCTTATTCACTTAAATCTCTGATAAATTGTGTGTCTGGTATGCACAGTCTGGATAGCACAGTTAGTAAGGTGTTGGGTTTGCACTATCAAATTAAGACTGTCATTGGTTCGAATCCCATGTTATCATGTTTTTATTTTACTAGTGTGGTTTGTGGCTCTTTAATATGAATGCCTATGTCTTTTAACAACAATAGTCATGTCTTCCAATGGACTTTTTAGTGAAACCCAATAGATAGCTTTATTTTCTTTTTGTTTTCTCAAATACTGAATGCTTATGTCTTATAAATTTAGTAGGAAAGTATTCTAATGACTTGCTTATGACACCCCATAGAATATATGTTTAGTACCTTGGACACTGTAGCTTATTCACTTAAATCTCTGATCAATTGTGTGTCTGGTATGCACAGTCTGGTTAGCACAGTTAGTAAGGTGTTGGGATTGCACTATCAAATTAAGACTGTCATTGGTTCGAATCCCATGTTATCATGTTTTTATTTTACTAGTGTGGTTTGTGGCTCTGTAATATGAATGCCTATGTCTTTTAACAACAATAGTCAAGTCTTCCAATGGACTTTTTAGTGAAACCCAATAGATAGCTTTATTTTCTCTTTGTTTACTCAAATATTGAATGCTTATGTCTTATAAATTTATTAGGAAAGTATTCTAATGACTTGCTTATGACACCCCATAGAATATATTATGTTTAGTACCTTGGACACTGTAGCTTATTCTCTTAAATCTCTGATAAATTGTATGCTTGGTATGCACAGTTGGTAAGGTGTTGGGTTTGCACTATCAATTTAAGACTGTCATTGGTTCGAATCCCATGTTATCATGTTTTTATTTTACTAGTGTGGTTTGTGGCTCTTTAATATGAATGCCTATGTCTTTTAACAACAATAGTCAAGTCTTCCAATGGACTTTTTAGTGAAACCCAATAGATAGCTTTATTTTCTCTTTGTTTACTCAAATATTGAATGCTTATGTCTTATAAATTTAGTAGGAAAGTATTCTAATGACTTGCTTATGACACCCCATAGAATATATTATGTTTAGTACCTTGGACACTGTAGCTTATTCACTTAAATCTCTGATAAATTGTGTGTCTGGTATGCACAGTCTGGTTAGCACAGTTAGTAAGGTGTTGGGTTTGCACTATCAAATTAAGACTGTCATTGGTTCGAATCCCATGTTATCATGTTTTTATTTTACTAGTGTGGTTTGTGGCTCTATAACATGGGTCTTCAACCTGCGGCCCTCCAGCTGCTGCGGAACTACACATCCCAGCATGCCCTGCCTCAGTTTTAGCATACCTTAATAGCAAAACTGTGGCAGGGCATGATAGGATGTGTAGTTTCACAGCAGCTGGAGGGCCACAGGTTGAAGACCCATGCTCTATAATATGAATGCCTATGTCTTTTAACAACAATAGTCAAGTCTTCCAATGGACTTTTTAGTGAAACCCAATAGATAGCTTTATTTTCTTTTTGTTTTCTCAAATACTGAATGCTTATGTCTTATAAATTTAGTAGGAAAGTATTTTAATGACTTGCTTATGACACCCCATAGAATATATGTTTAGTACCTTGGACACTGTAGCTTATTCACTTAAATCTCTGATAAATTGTGTGTCTGGTATGCACAGTCTGGTTAGCACAGTTAGTAAGGTGTTGGGATTGCACTATCAAATTAAGACTGTCATTGGTTCGAATCCCATGTTATCATGTTTTTATTTTACTAGTGTGGTTTGTGGCTCTGTAATATGAATGCCTATGTCTTTTAACAACAATAGTCAAGTCTTCCAATGGACTTTTTAGTGAAACCCAATAGATAGCTTTATTTTCTCTTTGTTTACTCAAATATTGAATGCTTATGTCTTATAAATTTAGTAGGAAAGTATTCTAATGACTTGCTTATGACACCCCATAGAATATATTATGTTTAGTACCTTGGACACTGTAGCTTATTCACTTAAATCTCTGATAGATTGTATGCTTGGTATGCACAGTTGGTAAGGTGTTGGGTTTGCACTATCAATTTAAGACTGTCATTGGTTCGAATCCCATGTTATCATGTTTTTATTTTACTAGTGTGGTTTATGGCTCTATAATATGAATGTCTATGTCTTTTAACAACAATAGTCAAGTCTTACAATGGACTTTTTAGTGAAACCCAATAGATAGCTTTATTTTCTTTTTGTTTTCTCAAATACTGAATGCTTATGTCTTATAAATTTAGTAGGAAAGTATTCTAATGACTTGCTTATGACACCCCATAGAATATATGTTTAGTACCTTGGACACTGTAGCTTATTCACTTAAATCTCTGATAAATTGTGTGTCTGGTATGCACAGTCTGGTTAGCACAGTTAGTAAGGTGTTGGGATTGCACTATCAAATTAAGACTGTCATTTCTTTCGAATCCCATGTTATCATGTTTTTATTTTACTAGTGTGGTTTGTGGCTCTGTAATATGAATGCCTATGTCTTTTAACAACAATAGTCAAGTCTTCCAATGGACTTTTTAGTGAAACCCAATAGATAGCTTTATTTTCTCTTTGTTTACTCAAATATTGAATGCTTATGTCTTATAAATTTAGTAGGAAAGTATTCTAATGACTTGCTTATGACACCCCATAGAATATATTATGTTTAGTACCTTGGACACTGTAGCTTATTCACTTAAATCTCTGATAAATTGTATGCTTGGTATGCACAGTCTGGATAGCACAGTTGGTAAGGTGTTGGGTTTGCACTATCAAATTAAGACTGTCATTGGTTCGAATCCCATGTTATCATGTTTTTATTTTACTAGTGTGGTTTGTGGCTCTTTAATATGAATGCCTATGTCTTTTAACAACAATAGTCAAGTCTTCCAATGGACTTTTTAGTGAAACCCAATAGATAGCTTTATTTTCTCTTTGTTTACTCAAATATTGAATGCTTATGTCTTATAAATTTAGTAGGAAAGTATTCTAATGACTTGCTTATGACACCCCATAGAATATATTATGTTTAGTACCTTGGACACTGTAGCTTATTCACTTAAATCTCTGATAAATTGTGTGCCTGGTATGCACAGTCTGGATAGCCCATAGAATATATTATGTTTAGTACCTTGGACACTGTAGCTTATTCACTTAAATCTCTGATAAATTGTGTGCTTGGTATGCACAGTCTGGATAGCAGAGTTGGTAAGGTGTTGGGTTTGCACTATCAAATTAAGACTGTCATTGGTTCGAATCCCATGTTATCATGTTTTTATTTTACTAGTGTGGTTTATGGCTCTATAATATGAATGCCTATGTCTTTTAACAACAATAGTCAAGTCTTACAATGGACTTTTTAGTGAAACCCAATAGATAGCTTTATTTTCTTTTTGTTTTCTCAAATACTGAATGCTTATGTCTTATAAATTTAGTAGGAAAGTATTCTAATGACTTGCTTATGACACCCCATAGAATATATGTTTAGTACCTTGGACACTGTAGCTTATTCACTTAAATCTCTGATAAATTGTGTGTCTGGTATGCACAGTCTGGTTAGCACAGTTAGTAAGGTGTTGGGATTGCACTATCAAATTAAGACTGTCATTGGTTCGAATCCCATGTTATCATGTTTTTATTTTACTAGTGTGGTTTGTGGCTCTGTAATATGAATGCCTATGTCTTTTCACAACAATAGTCAAGTCTTCCAATGGACTTTTTAGTGAAACCCAATAGATAGCTTTATTTTCTCTTTGTTTACTCAAATATTGAATGCTTATGTCTTATAAATTTAGTAGGAAAGTATTCTAATGACTTGCTTATGACACCCCATAGAATATATTATGTTTAGTACCTTGGACACTGTAGCTTATTCACTTAAATCTCTGATAAATTGTATGCTTGGTAAGCACAGTCTGGATAGCACAGTTGGTAAGGTGTTGGGTTTGCACTATCAAATTAAGACTTTCATTGGTTCGAATCCCATGTTATCATGTTTTTATTTTACTAGTGTGGTTTGTGGCTCTTTAATATGAATGCCTATGTCTTTTAACAACAATAGTCATGTCTTCCAATGGACTTTTTAGTGAAACCCAATAGATAGCTTTATTTTCTTTTTGTTTTCTCAAATACTGAATGCTTATGTCTTATAAATTTAGTAGGAAAGTATTCTAATGACTTGCTTATGACACCCCATAGAATATATGTTTAGTACCTTGGACACTGTAGCTTATTCACTTAAATCTCTGATCAATTGTGTGTCTGGTATGCACAGTCTGGTTAGCACAGTTAGTAAGGTGTTGGGATTGCACTATCAAATTAAGACTGTCATTGGTTCGAATCCCATGTTATCATGTTTTTATTTTACTAGTGTGGTTTGTGGCTCTGTAATATGAATGCCTATGTCTTTTAACAACAATAGTCAAGTCTTCCAATGGACTTTTTAGTGAAACCCAATAGATAGCTTTATTTTCTCTTTGTTTACTCAAATATTGAATGCTTATGTCTTATAAATTTAGTAGGAAAGTATTCTAATGACTTGCTTATGACACCCCATAGAATATATTATGTTTAGTACCTTGGACACTGTAGCTTATTCTCTTAAATCTCTGATAAATTGTATGCTTGGTATGCACAGTTGGTAAGGTGTTGGGTTTGCACTATCAATTTAAGACTGTCATTGGTTCGAATCCCATGTTATCATGTTTTTATTTTACTAGTGTGGTTTGTGGCTCTTTAATATGAATGCCTATGTCTTTTAACAACAATAGTCAAGTCTTCCAATGGACTTTTTAGTGAAACCCAATAGATAGCTTTATTTTCTCTTTGTTTACTCAAATATTGAATGCTTATGTCTTATAAATTTAGTAGGAAAGTATTCTAATGACTTGCTTATGACACCCCATAGAATATATTATGTTTAGTACCTTGGACACTGTAGCTTATTCACTTAAATCTCTGATAAATTGTGTGCTTGGTATGCACAGTCTGGGTTTGCACTATCAAATTAAGACTGTCATTGGTTCGAATTCCATGTTATCATGTTTTTATTTTACTAGTGTGGTTTGTGGCTCTTTAATATGAATGCCTATGTCTTTTAACAACAATAGTCAAGTCTTCCAATGGACTTTTTAGTGAAACCCAATAGATAGCTTTATTTTCTCTTTGTTTACTCAAATATTGAATGCTTATGTCTTATAAATTTAGTAGGAAAGTATTCTAATGACTTGCTTATGACACCCCATAGAATATATTATGTTTAGTACCTTGGACACTGTAGCTTATTCACTTAAATCTCTGATAAATTGTGTGTCTGGTATGCACAGTCTGGTTAGCACAGTTAGTAAGGTGTTGGGTTTGCACTATCAAATTAAGACTGTCATTGGTTCGAATCCCATGTTATCATGTTTTTATTTTACTAGTGTGGTTTGTGGCTCTATAACATGGGTCTTCAACCTGCGGCCCTCCAGCTGCTGCGGAACTACACATCCCAGCATGCCCTGCCTCAGTTTTAGCATACCTTAATAGCAAAACTGTGGCAGGGCATGATAGGATGTGTAGTTTCACAGCAGCTGGAGGGCCACAGGTTGAAGACCCATGCTCTATAATATGAATGCCTATGTCTTTTAACAACAATAGTCAAGTCTTCCAATGGACTTTTTAGTGAAACCCAATAGATAGCTTTATTTTCTCTTTGTTTACTCAAATATTGAATGCTTATGTCTTATAAATTTAGTAGGAAAGTATTCTAATGACTTGCTTATGACACCCCATAGAATATATTATGTTTAGTACCTTGGACACTGTAGCTTATTCACTTAAATCTCTGATAGATTGTATGCTTGGTATGCACAGTTGGTAAGGTGTTGGGTTTGCACTATCAATTTAAGACTGTCATTGGTTCGAATCCCATGTTATCATGTTTTTATTTTACTAGTGTGGTTTATGGCTCTATAATATGAATGTCTATGTCTTTTAACAACAATAGTCAAGTCTTACAATGGACTTTTTAGTGAAACCCAATAGATAGCTTTATTTTCTTTTTGTTTTCTCAAATACTGAATGCTTATGTCTTATAAATTTAGTAGGAAAGTATTCTAATGACTTGCTTATGACACCCCATAGAATATATGTTTAGTACCTTGGACACTGTAGCTTATTCACTTAAATCTCTGATAAATTGTGTGTCTGGTATGCACAGTCTGGTTAGCACAGTTAGTAAGGTGTTGGGATTGCACTATCAAATTAAGACTGTCATTTCTTTCGAATCCCATGTTATCATGTTTTTATTTTACTAGTGTGGTTTGTGGCTCTGTAATATGAATGCCTATGTCTTTTAACAACAATAGTCAAGTCTTCCAATGGACTTTTTAGTGAAACCCAATAGATAGCTTTATTTTCTCTTTGTTTACTCAAATATTGAATGCTTATGTCTTATAAATTTAGTAGGAAAGTATTCTAATGACTTGCTTATGACACCCCATAGAATATATTATGTTTAGTACCTTGGACACTGTAGCTTATTCACTTAAATCTCTGATAAATTGTATGCTTGGTATGCACAGTCTGGATAGCACAGTTGGTAAGGTGTTGGGTTTGCACTATCAAATTAAGACTGTCATTGGTTCGAATCCCATGTTATCATGTTTTTATTTTACTAGTGTGGTTTGTGGCTCTTTAATATGAATGCCTATGTCTTTTAACAACAATAGTCAAGTCTTCCAATGGACTTTTTAGTGAAACCCAATAGATAGCTTTATTTTCTCTTTGTTTACTCAAATATTGAATGCTTATGTCTTATAAATTTAGTAGGAAAGTATTCTAATGACTTGCTTATGACACCCCATAGAATATATTATGTTTAGTACCTTGGACACTGTAGCTTATTCACTTAAATCTCTGATAAATTGTGTGCCTGGTATGCACAGTCTGGATAGCCCATAGAATATATTATGTTTAGTACCTTGGACACTGTAGCTTATTCACTTAAATCTCTGATAAATTGTGTGCTTGGTATGCACAGTCTGGATAGCAGAGTTGGTAAGGTGTTGGGTTTGCACTATCAAATTAAGACTGTCATTGGTTCGAATCCCATGTTATCATGTTTTTATTTTACTAGTGTGGTTTATGGCTCTATAATATGAATGCCTATGTCTTTTAACAACAATAGTCAAGTCTTACAATGGACTTTTTAGTGAAACCCAATAGATAGCTTTATTTTCTTTTTGTTTTCTCAAATACTGAATGCTTATGTCTTATAAATTTAGTAGGAAAGTATTCTAATGACTTGCTTATGACACCCCATAGAATATATGTTTAGTACCTTGGACACTGTAGCTTATTCACTTAAATCTCTGATAAATTGTGTGTCTGGTATGCACAGTCTGGTTAGCACAGTTAGTAAGGTGTTGGGATTGCACTATCAAATTAAGACTGTCATTGGTTCGAATCCCATGTTATCATGTTTTTATTTTACTAGTGTGGTTTGTGGCTCTGTAATATGAATGCCTATGTCTTTTCACAACAATAGTCAAGTCTTCCAATGGACTTTTTAGTGAAACCCAATAGATAGCTTTATTTTCTCTTTGTTTACTCAAATATTGAATGCTTATGTCTTATAAATTTAGTAGGAAAGTATTCTAATGACTTGCTTATGACACCCCATAGAATATATTATGTTTAGTACCTTGGACACTGTAGCTTATTCACTTAAATCTCTGATAAATTGTATGCTTGGTAAGCACAGTCTGGATAGCACAGTTGGTAAGGTGTTGGGTTTGCACTATCAAATTAAGACTTTCATTGGTTCGAATCCCATGTTATCATGTTTTTATTTTACTAGTGTGGTTTGTGGCTCTTTAATATGAATGCCTATGTCTTTTAACAACAATAGTCATGTCTTCCAATGGACTTTTTAGTGAAACCCAATAGATAGCTTTATTTTCTTTTTGTTTTCTCAAATACTGAATGCTTATGTCTTATAAATTTAGTAGGAAAGTATTCTAATGACTTGCTTATGACACCCCATAGAATATATGTTTAGTACCTTGGACACTGTAGCTTATTCACTTAAATCTCTGATCAATTGTGTGTCTGGTATGCACAGTCTGGTTAGCACAGTTAGTAAGGTGTTGGGATTGCACTATCAAATTAAGACTGTCATTGGTTCGAATCCCATGTTATCATGTTTTTATTTTACTAGTGTGGTTTGTGGCTCTGTAATATGAATGCCTATGTCTTTTAACAACAATAGTCAAGTCTTCCAATGGACTTTTTAGTGAAACCCAATAGATAGCTTTATTTTCTCTTTGTTTACTCAAATATTGAATGCTTATGTCTTATAAATTTAGTAGGAAAGTATTCTAATGACTTGCTTATGACACCCCATAGAATATATTATGTTTAGTACCTTGGACACTGTAGCTTATTCTCTTAAATCTCTGATAAATTGTATGCTTGGTATGCACAGTTGGTAAGGTGTTGGGTTTGCACTATCAATTTAAGACTGTCATTGGTTCGAATCCCATGTTATCATGTTTTTATTTTACTAGTGTGGTTTGTGGCTCTTTAATATGAATGCCTATGTCTTTTAACAACAATAGTCAAGTCTTCCAATGGACTTTTTAGTGAAACCCAATAGATAGCTTTATTTTCTCTTTGTTTACTCAAATATTGAATGCTTATGTCTTATAAATTTAGTAGGAAAGTATTCTAATGACTTGCTTATGACACCCCATAGAATATATTATGTTTAGTACCTTGGACACTGTAGCTTATTCACTTAAATCTCTGATAGATTGTATGCTTGGTATGCACAGTTGGTAAGGTGTTGGGTTTGCACTATCAATTTAAGACTGTCATTGGTTCGAATCCCATGTTATCATGTTTTTATTTTACTAGTGTGGTTTATGGCTCTATAATATGAATGTCTATGTCTTTTAACAACAATAGTCAAGTCTTACAATGGACTTTTTAGTGAAACCCAATAGATAGCTTTATTTTCTTTTTGTTTTCTCAAATACTGAATGCTTATGTCTTATAAATTTAGTAGGAAAGTATTCTAATGACTTGCTTATGACACCCCATAGAATATATGTTTAGTACCTTGGACACTGTAGCTTATTCACTTAAATCTCTGATAAATTGTGTGTCTGGTATGCACAGTCTGGTTAGCACAGTTAGTAAGGTGTTGGGATTGCACTATCAAATTAAGACTGTCATTTCTTTCGAATCCCATGTTATCATGTTTTTATTTTACTAGTGTGGTTTGTGGCTCTGTAATATGAATGCCTATGTCTTTTAACAACAATAGTCAAGTCTTCCAATGGACTTTTTAGTGAAACCCAATAGATAGCTTTATTTTCTCTTTGTTTACTCAAATATTGAATGCTTATGTCTTATAAATTTAGTAGGAAAGTATTCTAATGACTTGCTTATGACACCCCATAGAATATATTATGTTTAGTACCTTGGACACTGTAGCTTATTCACTTAAATCTCTGATAAATTGTATGCTTGGTATGCACAGTCTGGATAGCACAGTTGGTAAGGTGTTGGGTTTGCACTATCAAATTAAGACTGTCATTGGTTCGAATCCCATGTTATCATGTTTTTATTTTACTAGTGTGGTTTGTGGCTCTTTAATATGAATGCCTATGTCTTTTAACAACAATAGTCAAGTCTTCCAATGGACTTTTTAGTGAAACCCAATAGATAGCTTTATTTTCTCTTTGTTTACTCAAATATTGAATGCTTATGTCTTATAAATTTAGTAGGAAAGTATTCTAATGACTTGCTTATGACACCCCATAGAATATATTATGTTTAGTACCTTGGACACTGTAGCTTATTCACTTAAATCTCTGATAAATTGTGTGCCTGGTATGCACAGTCTGGATAGCCCATAGAATATATTATGTTTAGTACCTTGGACACTGTAGCTTATTCACTTAAATCTCTGATAAATTGTGTGCTTGGTATGCACAGTCTGGATAGCAGAGTTGGTAAGGTGTTGGGTTTGCACTATCAAATTAAGACTGTCATTGGTTCGAATCCCATGTTATCATGTTTTTATTTTACTAGTGTGGTTTATGGCTCTATAATATGAATGCCTATGTCTTTTAACAACAATAGTCAAGTCTTACAATGGACTTTTTAGTGAAACCCAATAGATAGCTTTATTTTCTTTTTGTTTTCTCAAATACTGAATGCTTATGTCTTATAAATTTAGTAGGAAAGTATTCTAATGACTTGCTTATGACACCCCATAGAATATATGTTTAGTACCTTGGACACTGTAGCTTATTCACTTAAATCTCTGATAAATTGTGTGTCTGGTATGCACAGTCTGGTTAGCACAGTTAGTAAGGTGTTGGGATTGCACTATCAAATTAAGACTGTCATTGGTTCGAATCCCATGTTATCATGTTTTTATTTTACTAGTGTGGTTTGTGGCTCTGTAATATGAATGCCTATGTCTTTTCACAACAATAGTCAAGTCTTCCAATGGACTTTTTAGTGAAACCCAATAGATAGCTTTATTTTCTCTTTGTTTACTCAAATATTGAATGCTTATGTCTTATAAATTTAGTAGGAAAGTATTCTAATGACTTGCTTATGACACCCCATAGAATATATTATGTTTAGTACCTTGGACACTGTAGCTTATTCACTTAAATCTCTGATAAATTGTATGCTTGGTAAGCACAGTCTGGATAGCACAGTTGGTAAGGTGTTGGGTTTGCACTATCAAATTAAGACTTTCATTGGTTCGAATCCCATGTTATCATGTTTTTATTTTACTAGTGTGGTTTGTGGCTCTTTAATATGAATGCCTATGTCTTTTAACAACAATAGTCATGTCTTCCAATGGACTTTTTAGTGAAACCCAATAGATAGCTTTATTTTCTTTTTGTTTTCTCAAATACTGAATGCTTATGTCTTATAAATTTAGTAGGAAAGTATTCTAATGACTTGCTTATGACACCCCATAGAATATATGTTTAGTACCTTGGACACTGTAGCTTATTCACTTAAATCTCTGATAAATTGTGTGTCTGGTATGCACAGTCTGGTTAGCACAGTTAGTAAGGTGTTGGGATTGCACTATCAAATTAAGACTGTCATTGGTTCGAATCCCATGTTATCATGTTTTTATTTTACTAGTGTGGTTTGTGGCTCTTTAATATGAATGCCTATGTCTTTTAACAACAATAGTCAAGTCTTCCAATGGACTTTTTAGTGAAACCCAATAGATAGCTTTATTTTCTTTTTGTTTTCTCAAATACTGAATGCTTATGTCTTATAAATTTAGTAGGAAAGTATTCTAATGACTTGCTTATGACACCCCATAGAACAGGGCTGGCCAAACCAGTCATCAAGATCTACCAACAGTTCACATTTTCCAGACCACCTAGCTGGAGCACAGGTGTTGTCATTACTAATTAAGATGTGCAGCATTCATTCCTAACTGACAATTCTACAGATCTCCAGGAGGTCTGGAAAACATGAACTGTTGGTAGATCTCGAGGACCGGTTTGGCCAGCCCTGCCATAGAATATATTATGTTTAGTACCTTGGACACTGTAGCTTATTCACTTAAATCTCTGATAAATTGTGTGCTTGGTATGCACAGTCTGGATAGCACAGTTGGTAAGGTGTTGGATTTGCACTATCAAATTAAGACTGTCATTGGTTTGAATCCCATGTTATCATGTTTTTATTTTACTAGTGTGGTTTATGGCTCTATAATATGAATGCCTATGTCTTTTAACAACAATAGTCAAGTCTTACAATGGACTTTTTAGTGAAACCCAATAGATAGCTTTATTTTCTTTTTGTTTTCTCAAATACTGAATGCTTATGTCTTATAAATTTAGTAGGAAAGTATTCTAATGACTTGCTTATGACACCCCATAGAATATATGTTTAGAACCTTGGACACTGTAGCTTATTCACTTAAATCTCTGATAAATTGTGTGTCTGGTATGCACAGTCTGGTTAGCACAGTTAGTAAGGTGTTGGGATTGCACTATCAAATTAAGACTGTCATTGGTTCGAATCCCATGTTATCATGTTTTTATTTTACTAGTGTGGTTTGTGGCTCTTTAATATGAATGCCTATGTCTTTTAACAACAATAGTCAAGTCTTCCAATGGACTTTTTAGTGAAACCCAATAGATAGCTTTATTTTCTTTTTGTTTTCTCAAATACTGAATGCTTATGTCTTATAAATTTAGTAGGAAAGTATTCTAATGACTTGCTTATGACACCCCATAGAACAGGGCTGGCCAAACCAGTCATCAAGATCTACCAACAGTTCACATTTTCCAGACCACCTAGCTGGAGCACAGGTGTTGTCATTACTAATTAAGATGTGCAGCATTCATTCCTAACTGACAATTCTACAGATCTCCAGGAGGTCTGGAAAACATGAACTGTTGGTAGATCTCGAGGACCGGTTTGGCCAGCCCTGCCATAGAATATATTATGTTTAGTACCTTGGACACTGTAGCTTATTCACTTAAATCTCTGATAAATTGTGTGCTTGGTATGCACAGTCTGGATAGCACAGTTGGTAAGGTGTTGGATTTGCACTATCAAATTAAGACTGTCATTGGTTTGAATCCCATGTTATCATGTTTTTATTTTACTAGTGTGGTTTATGGCTCTATAATATGAATGCCTATGTCTTTTAACAACAATAGTCAAGTCTTACAATGGACTTTTTAGTGAAACCCAATAGATAGCTTTATTTTCTTTTTGTTTTCTCAAATACTGAATGCTTATGTCTTATAAATTTAGTAGGAAAGTATTCTAATGACTTGCTTATGACACCCCATAGAATATATGTTTAGAACCTTGGACACTGTAGCTTATTCACTTAAATCTCTGATAAATTGTGTGTCTGGTATGCACAGTCTGGTTAGCACAGTTAGTAAGGTGTTGGGATTGCACTATCAAATTAAGACTGTCATTGGTTCGAATCCCATGTTATCATGTTTTTATTTTACTAGTGTGGTTTGTGGCTCTGTAATATGAATGCCTATGTCTTTTAACAACAATAGTCAAGTCTTCCAATGGACTTTTTAGTGAAACCCAATAGATAGCTTTATTTTCTTTTTGTTTTCTCAAATACTGAATGCTTATGTCTTATAAATTTAGTAGGAAAGTATTCTAATGACTTGCTTATGACACCCCATAGAACAGGGCTGGCCAAACCAGTCATCAAGATCTACCAGCAGTTCACATTTTCCAGACCACCTAGCTGGAGCACAGGTGTTGTCATTACTAATTAAGATGTGCTGCATTCATTCCTAACTGACAATTCTACAGATCTCCAGGAGGTCTGGAAAACATGAACTGTTGGTAGATCTCGAGGACCGGTTTGGCCAGCCCTGCCATAGAATATATTATGTTTAGTACCTTGGACACTGTAGCTTATTCACTTAAATCTCTGATAAATTGTGTGCTTGGTATGCACAGTCTGGATAGCACAGTTGGTAAGGTGTTGGGTTTGCACTATCAAATTAAGACTGTCATTGGTTTGAATCCCATGTTATCATGTTTTTATTTTACTAGTGTGGTTTATGGCTCTATAATATGAATGCCTATGTCTTTTAACAACAATAGTCAAGTCTTACAATGGACTTTTTAGTGAAACCCAATAGATAGCTTTATTTTCTTTTTGTTTTCTCAAATACTGAATGCTTATGTCTTATAAATTTAGTAGGAAAGTATTCTAATGACTTGCTTATGACACCCCATAGAATATATGTTTAGTACCTTGGACACTGTAGCTTATTCACTTAAATCTCTGATAAATTGTGTGTCTGGTATGCACAGTCTGGTTAGCACAGTTAGTAAGGTGTTGGGATTGCACTATCAAATTAAGACTGTCATTGGTTCGAATCCCATGTTATCATGTTTTTATTTTACTAGTGTGGTTTGTGGCTCTGTAATATGAATGCCTATGTCTTTTAACAACAATAGTCAAGTCTTCCAATGGACTTTTTAGTGAAACCCAATAGATAGCTTTATTTTCTCTTTGTTTACTCAAATATTGAATGCTTATGTCTTATAAATTTAGTAGGAAAGTATTCTAATGACTTGCTTATGACACCCCATAGAATATATTATGTTTAGTACCTTGGACACTGTAGCTTATTCACTTAAATCTCTGATAAATTGTGTGCCTGGTATGCACAGTCTGGATAGCCCATAGAATATATTATGTTTAGTACCTTGGACACTGTAGCTTATTCACTTAAATCTCTGATAAATTGTGTGCTTGGTATGCACAGTCTGGATAGCACAGTTGGTAAGGTGTTGGTTTTGCACTATCAAATTAAGACTGTCATTGGTTCGAATCCCATGTTTTTATTTTACTAGTGTGGTTTATGGCTCTATAATATGAATGCCTATGTCTTTTAACAACAATAGTCAAGTCTTCCAATGGACTTTTTAGTGAAACCCAATAGATAGCTTTATTTTCTTTTTGTTTTCTCAAATACTGAATGCTTATGTCTTATAAATTTAGTAGGAAAGTATTTTAATGACTTGCTTATGACACCCCATAGAATATATGTTTAGTACCTTGGACACTGTAGCTTATTCACTTAAATCTCTGATAAATTGTGTGTCTGGTATGCACAGTCTGGTTAGCACAGTTAGTAAGGTGTTGGGATTGCACTATCAAATTAAGACTGTCATTGGTTCGAAGCCCATGTTATCATGTTTTTATTTTACTAGTGTGGTTTATGGCTCTATAATATGAATGCCTATGTCTTTTAACAACAATAGTCAAGTCTTCCAATGGACTTTTTAGTGAAACCCAATAGATAGCTTTATTTTCTTTTTGTTTACTCAAATACTGAATGCTTATGTCTTATAAATTTAGTAGGAAAGTATTCTAATGACTTGCTTATGACACCCCATAGAATATATTATGTTTAGTATCTTGGACACTGTAGCTTATTCACTTAAATCTCTGATAAATTGTGTGCTTGGTATGCACAGTCTGGATAGCACAGTTGGTAAGGTGTTGGATTTGCACTATCAAATTAAGACTGTCATTGGTTCGAATCCCATGTTATCATGTTTTTATTTTACTAGTGTGGTTTATGGCTCTATAATATGAATGCCTATGTCTTTTAACAACAATAGTCAAGTCTTCCAATGGACTTTTTAGTGAAACCCAATAGATAGCTTTATTTTCTCTTTGTTTACTCAAATATTGAATGCTTATGTCTTATAAATTTAGTAGGAAAGTATTCTAATGACTTGCTTATGACACCCCATAGAATATATTATGTTTAGTACCTTGGACACTGTAGCTTATTCGCTTAAATCTCTGATAAATTGGGTGCTTGGTATGCACAGTCTGGATAGCACAGTTGGTAAGGTGTTGGGTTTGCACTATCAAATTAAGACTGTCATTGGTTCGAATCCCATGTTATCATGTTTTTATTTTGCTAGTGTGGTTTATGGCTCTATAATATGAATGCCTATGTCTTTTAACAACAATAGTCAAGTCTTCCAATGGACTTTTTAGTGAAACCCAATAGATAGCTTTATTTTCTTTTTGTTTTCTCAAATACTGAATGCTTATGTCTTATAAATTTAGTAGGAAAGTATTCTAATGACTTGCTTATGACACCCCATAGAATATATGCTTAGTACCTTGGACACTGTAGCTTATTCACTTAAATCTCTGATAAATTGTGTGTCTGGTATGCACAGTCTGGTTAGCACAGTTAGTAAGGTGTTGGGATTGCACTATCAAATTAAGACTGTCATTGGTTCGAATCCCATGTTGTCATGTTTTTATTTTACTAGTGTGGTTTGTGGCTCTATAATATGAATGCCTATGTCTTTTAACAACAATAGTCAAGTCTTCCAATGGACTTTTTAGTGAAACCCAATAGATAGCTTTATTTTCTCTTTGTTTACTCAAATATTGAATGCTTATGTCTTATAAATTTAGTAGGAAAGTATTCTAATGACTTGCTTATGACACCCCATAGAATATATTATGTTTAGTACCTTGGACACTGTAGCTTATTCACTTAAATCTCTGATAAATTGTGTGCCTGGTATGCACAGTCTGGATAGCCCATAGAATATATTATGTTTAGTACCTTGGACACTGTAGCTTATTCACTTAAATCTCTGATAAATTGTGTGCTTGGTATGCACAGTCTGGATAGCACAGTTGGTAAGGTGTTGGTTTTGCACTATCAAATTAAGACTGTCATTGGTTCGAATCCCATGTTATCATGTTTTTATTTTACTAGTGTGGTTTATGGCTCTATAATATGAATGCCTATGTCTTTTAACAACAATAGTCAAGTCTTCCAATGGACTTTTTAGTGAAACCCAATAGACAGCTTTATTTTCTTTTTGTTTACTCAAATACTGAATGCTTATGTCTTATAAATTTAGTAGGAAAGTATTCTAATGACTTGCTTATGACACCCCATAGAATATATTATGTTTAGTACCTTGGACACTGTAGCTTATTCACTTAAATCTCTGATAAATTGTGTGCCTGGTATGCACAGTCTGGTTAGCACAGTTAGTAAGGTTTTGGGTTTGCACTATCAAATTAAGACTGTCATTGGTTCGAATCCCATGTTTTTATTTTACTAGTGTGGTTTATGGCTCTATAATATGAATGCCTATGTCTTTTAACAACAATAGTCAAGTCTTCCAATGGACTTTTTAGTGAAACCCAATAGATAGCTTTATTTTCTTTTTGTTTTCTCAAATACTGAATGCTTATGTCTTATAAATTTAGTAGGAAAGTATTTTAATGACTTGCTTATGACACCCCATAGAATATATGTTTAGTACCTTGGACACTGTAGCTTATTCACTTAAATCTCTGATAAATTGTGTGTCTGGTATGCACAGTCTGGTTAGCACAGTTAGTAAGGTGTTGGGATTGCACTATCAAATTAAGACTGTCATTGGTTCGAATCCCATGTTATCATGTTTTTATTTTACTAGTGTGGTTTATGGCTCTATAATATGAATGCCTATGTCTTTTAACAACAATAGTCAAGTCTTCCAATGGACTTTTTAGTGAAACCCAATAGATAGCTTTATTTTCTTTTTGTTTTCTCAAATACTGAATGCTTATGTCTTATGAATTTAGTAGGAAAGTATTCTAATGACTTGCTTATGACACCCCATAGAACAGGGCTGGCCAAACCAGTCATCAAGATCTACCAACAGTTCACATTTTCCAGACCACCTAGCTGGAGCACAGGTGTTGTCATTACTAATTAAGATGTGCTGCATTCATTCCTAACTGACAATTCTACAGATCTCCAGGAGGTCTGGAAAACATGAACTGTTGGTAGATCTCGAGGACCGGTTTGGCCAGCCCTGCCATAGAATATATTATGTTTAGTACCTTGGACACTGTAGCTTATTCACTTAAATCTCTGATAAATTGTGTGCTTGGTATGCACAGTCTGGATAGCACAGTTGGTAAGGTGTTGGGTTTGCACTATCAAATTAAGACTGTCATTGGTTTGAATCCCATGTTATCATGTTTTTATTTTACTAGTGTGGTTTATGGCTCTATAATATGAATGCCTATGTCTTTTAACAACAATAGTCAAGTCTTACAATGGACTTTTTAGTGAAACCCAATAGATAGCTTAATTTTCTTTTTGTTTTCTCAAATACTGAATGCTTATGTCTTATAAATTTAGTAGGAAAGTATTCTAATGACTTGCTTATGACACCCCATAGAATATATGTTTAGTACCTTGGACACTGTAGCTTATTCACTTAAATCTCTGATAAATTGTGTGTCTGGTATGCACAGTCTGGTTAGCACAGTTAGTAAGGTGTTGGGATTGCACTATCAAATTAAGACTGTCATTGGTTCGAATCCCATGTTATCATGTTTTTATTTTACTAGTGTGGTTTGTGGCTCTGTAATATGATAGCCTATGTCTTTTACCAACAATAGTCAAGTCTTCCAATGGACTTTTTAGTGAAACCCAATAGATAGCTTTATTTTCTCTTTGTTTACTCAAATATTGAATGCTTATGTCTTATAAATTTAGTAGGAAAGTATTCTAATGACTTGCTTATGACACCCCATAGAATATATTATGTTTAGTACCTTGGACACTGTAGCTTATTCACTTAAATCTCTGATAAATTGTATGCTTGGTATGCACAGTCTGGATAGCACAGTTGGTAAGGTGTTGGGTTTGCACTATCAAATTAAGATTGTCATTGGTTCGAATCCCATGTTATCATGTTTTTATTTTACTAGTGTGGTTTGTTGCTCTTTAATATGAATGCCTATGTCTTTTAACAACAATAGTCAAGTCTTCCAATGGACTTTTTAGTGAAACCCAATAGATAGCTTTATTTTCTCTTTGTTTACTCAAATATTGAATGCTTATGTCTTATAAATTTAGTCGGAAAGTATTCTAATGGCTTGCTTATGACACCCCATAGAATATATTATGTTTAGTACCTTGGACACTGTAGCTTATTCACTTAAATCTCTGATAAATTGTGTGCCTGGTATGCACAGTCTGGATAGCCCATAGAATATATTATGTTTAGTACCTTGGACACTGTAGCTTATTCACTTAAATCTCTGATAAATTGTGTGCTTAGTATCCACAGTCTGGATAGCACAGTTGGTAAGGTGTTGGTTTTGCACTATCAAATTAAGACTGTCATTGGTTCGAATCCCATGTTATCATGTTTTTATTTTACTAGTGTGGTTTATGGCTCTATAATATGAATGCCTATGTCTTTTAACAACAATAGTCAAGTCTTCCAATGGACTTTTTAGTGAAACCCAATAGATAGCTTTATTTTCTTTTTGTTTACTCAAATACTGAATGCTTATGTCTTATAAATTTAGTAGGAAAGTATTCTAATGACTTGCTTATGACACCCCATAGAATATATTATGTTTAGTACCTTGGACACTGTAGCTTATTCACTTAAATCTCTGATAAATTGTGTGCCTGGTATGCACAGTCTGGTTAGCACAGTTAGTAAGGTGTTGGGTTTGCACTATCAAATTAAGACTGTCATTGGTTCGAATCCCATGTTTTTATTTTACTAGTGTGGTTTATGGCTCTATAATATGAATGCCTATGTCTTTTAACAACAATAGTCAAGTCTTCCAATGGACTTTTTAGTGAAACCCAATAGATAGCTTTATTTTCTTTTTGTTTTCTCAAATACTGAATGCTTATGTCTTATAAATTTAGTAGGAAAGTATTCTAATGACTTGCTTATGACACCCCATAGAATATATGTTTAGTACCTTGGACACTGTAGCTTATTCACTTAAATCTCTGATAAATTGTGTGTCTGGTATGCACAGTCTGGTTAGCACAGTTAGTAAGGTGTTGGGATTGCACTATCAAATTAAGACTGTCATTGGTTCGAATCCCATGTTATCATGTTTTTATTTTACTAGTGTGGTTTGTGGCTCTATAATATGAATGCCTATGTCTTTTAACAACTATAGTCAAGTCTTCCAATGGACTTTTTAGTGAAACCCAATAGATAGCTTTATTTTCTCTTTGTTTACTCAAATATTGAATGCTTATGTCTTATAAATTTAGTAGGAAAGTATTCTAATGACTTGCTTATGACACCCCATAGAATATATTATGTTTAGTACCTTGGACACTGTAGCTTATTCACTTAAATCTCTGATAAATTGTGTGCTTGGTATGCACAGTCTGGATAGCACAGTTGGTAAGGTGTTGGGTTTGCACTATCAAATTAAGACTGTCATTGGTTCGAATCCCATGTTATCATGTTTTTATTTTACTAGTGTGGTTTGTGGCTCTATAATATGAATGCCTATGTCTTTTAACAACAATAGTCAAGTCTTCCAATGGACTTTTTAGTGAAACCCAATAGATAGCTTTATTTTCTTTTTGTTTTCTCAAATACTGAATGCTTATGTCTTATGAATTTAGTAGGAAAGTATTCTAATGACTTGCTTATGACACCCCATAGAACAGGGCTGGCCAAACCAGTCATCAAGATCTACCAACAGTTCACATTTTCCAGACCACCTAGCTGGAGCACAGGTGTTGTCATTACTAATTAAGATGTGCTGCATTCATTCCTAACTGACAATTCTACAGATCTCCAGGAGGTCTGGAAAACATGAACTGTTTGTAGATCTCGAGGACCGGTTTGGCCAGCCCTGCCATAGAATATATTATGTTTAGTACCTTGGACACTGTAGCTTATTCACTTAAATCTCTGATAAATTGTGTGCTTGGTATGCACAGTCTGGATAGCACAGTTGGTAAGGTGTTGGGTTTGCACTATCAAATTAAGACTGTCATTGGTTTGAATCCCATGTTATCATGTTTTTATTTTACTAGTGTGGTTTATGGCTCTATAATATGAATGCCTATGTCTTTTAACAACAATAGTCAAGTCTTACAATGGACTTTTTAGTGAAACCCAATAGATAGCTTAATTTTCTTTTTGTTTTCTCAAATACTGAATGCTTATGTCTTATAAATTTAGTAGGAAAGTATTCTAATGACTTGCTTATGACACCCCATAGAATATATGTTTAGTACCTTGGACACTGTAGCTTATTCACTTAAATCTCTGATAAATTGTGTGTCTGGTATGCACAGTCTGGTTAGTACAGTTAGTAAGGTGTTGGGATTGCACTATCAAATTAAGACTGTCATTGGTTCGAATCCCATGTTATCATGTTTTTATTTTACTAGTGTGGTTTGTGGCTCTGTAATATGAATGCCTATGTCTTTTACCAACAATAGTCAAGTCTTCCAATGGACTTTTTAGTGAAACCCAATAGATAGCTTTATTTTCTCTTTGTTTACTCAAATATTGAATGCTTATGTCTTATAAATTTAGTAGGAAAGTATTCTAATGACTTGCTTATGACACCCCATAGAATATATTATGTTTAGTACCTTGGACACTGTAGCTTATTCACTTAAATCTCTGATAAATTGTATGCTTGGTATGCACAGTCTGGATAGCACAGTTGGTAAGGTGTTGGGTTTGCACTATCAAATTAAGACTGTCATTGGTTCGAATCCCATGTTATCATGTTTTTATTTTACTAGTGTGGTTTGTGGCTCTTTAATATGAATGCCTATGTCTTTTAACAACAATAGTCAAGTCTTCCAATGGACTTTTTAGTGAAACCCAATAGATAGCTTTATTTTCTCTTTGTTTACTCAAATATTGAATGCTTATGTCTTATAAATTTAGTAGGAAAGTATTCTAATGACTTGCTTATGACACCCCATAGAATATATTATGTTTAGTACCTTGGACACTGTAGCTTATTCACTTAAATCTCTGATAAATTGTGTGCCTGGTATGCACAGTCTGGTTAGCACAGTTAGTAAGGTGTTGGGTTTGCACAATCAAATTAAGACTCATTGGTTCGAATCCCATGTTTTTATTTTACTAGTGTGGTTTATGGCTCTATAATATGAATGCCTATGTCTTTTAACAACAATAGTCAAGTCTTCCAATGGACTTTTTAGTGAAACCCAATAGATAGCTTTATTTTCTTTTTGTTTTCTCAAATACTGAATGCTTATGTCTTATAAATTTAGTAGGAAAGTATTCTAATGACTTGCTTATGACACCCCATAGAATATATGTTTAGTACCTTGGACACTGTAGCTTATTCACTTAAATCTCTGATAAATTGTGTGTCTGGTATGCACAGTCTGGTTAGCACAGTTAGTAAGGTGTTGGGATTGCACTATCAAATTAAGACTGTCATTGGTTCGAATCCCATGTTATCATGTTTTTATTTTACTAGTGTGGTTTGTGGCTCTATAATATGAATGCCTATGTCTTTTAACAACTATAGTCAAGTCTTCCAATGGACTTTTTAGTGAAACCCAATAGATAGCTTTATTTTCTCTTTGTTTACTCAAATATTGAATGCTTATGTCTTATAAATTTAGTAGGAAAGTATTCTAATGACTTGCTTATGACACCCCATAGAATATATTATGTTTAGTACCTTGGACACTGTAGCTTATTCACTTAAATCTCTGATAAATTGTGTGCTTGGTATGCACAGTCTGGATAGCACAGTTGGTAAGGTGTTGGGTTTGCACTATCAAATTAAGACTGTCATTGGTTCGAATCCCATGTTATCATGTTTTTATTTTACTAGTGTGGTTTGTGGCTCTATAATATGAATGCCTATGTCTTTTAACAACAATAGTCAAGTCTTCCAATGGACTTTTTAGTGAAACCCAATAGATAGCTTTATTTTCTTTTTGTTTTCTCAAATACTGAATGCTTATGTCTTATGAATTTAGTAGGAAAGTATTCTAATGACTTGCTTATGACACCCCATAGAACAGGGCTGGCCAAACCAGTCATCAAGATCTACCAACAGTTCACATTTTCCAGACCACCTAGCTGGAGCACAGGTGTTGTCATTACTAATTAAGATGTGCTGCATTCATTCCTAACTGACAATTCTACAGATCTCCAGGAGGTCTGGAAAACATGAACTGTTTGTAGATCTCGAGGACCGGTTTGGCCAGCCCTGCCATAGAATATATTATGTTTAGTACCTTGGACACTGTAGCTTATTCACTTAAATCTCTGATAAATTGTGTGCTTGGTATGCACAGTCTGGATAGCACAGTTGGTAAGGTGTTGGGTTTGCACTATCAAATTAAGACTGTCATTGGTTTGAATCCCATGTTATCATGTTTTTATTTTACTAGTGTGGTTTATGGCTCTATAATATGAATGCCTATGTCTTTTAACAACAATAGTCAAGTCTTACAATGGACTTTTTAGTGAAACCCAATAGATAGCTTAATTTTCTTTTTGTTTTCTCAAATACTGAATGCTTATGTCTTATAAATTTAGTAGGAAAGTATTCTAATGACTTGCTTATGACACCCCATAGAATATATGTTTAGTACCTTGGACACTGTAGCTTATTCACTTAAATCTCTGATAAATTGTGTGTCTGGTATGCACAGTCTGGTTAGCACAGTTAGTAAGGTGTTGGGTTTGCACTATCAAATTAAGACTGTCATTGGTTCGAATCCCATGTTATCATGTTTTTATTTTACTAGTGTGGTTTGTGGCTCTGTAATATGAATGCCTATGTCTTTTACCAACAATAGTCAAGTCTTCCAATGGACTTTTTAGTGAAACCCAATAGATAGCTTTATTTTCTCTTTGTTTACTCAAATATTGAATGCTTATGTCTTATAAATTTAGTAGGAAAGTATTCTAATGACTTGCTTATGACACCCCATAGAATATATTATGTTTAGTACCTTGGACACTGTAGCTTATTCACTTAAATCTCTGATAAATTGTATGCTTGGTATGCACAGTCTGGATAGCACAGTTGGTAAGGTGTTGGGTTTGCACTATCAAATTAAGACTGTCATTGGTTCGAATCCCATGTTATCATGTTTTTATTTTACTAGTGTGGTTTGTGGCTCTTTAATATGAATGCCTATGTCTTTTAACAACAATAGTCAAGTCTTCCAATGGACTTTTTAGTGAAACCCAATAGATAGCTTTATTTTCTCTTTGTTTACTCAAATATTGAATGCTTATGTCTTATAAATTTAGTAGGAAAGTATTCTAATGACTTGCTTATGACACCCCATAGAATATATTATGTTTAGTACCTTGGACACTGTAGCTTATTCACTTAAATCTCTGATAAATTGTATGCTTGGTATGCACAGTCTGGATAGCACAGTTGGTAAGGTGTTGGGTTTGCACTATCAAATTAAGACTGTCATTGGTTCGAATCCCATGTTATCATGTTTTTATTTTACTAGTGTGGTTTGTTGCTCTTTAATATGAATGCCTATGTCTTTTAACAACAATAGTCAAGTCTTCCAATGGACTTTTTAGTGAAACCCAATAGATAGCTTTATTTTCTCTTTGTTTACTCAAATATTGAATGCTTATGTCTTATAAATTTAGTAGGAAAGTATTCTAATGGCTTGCTTATGACACCCCATAGAATATATTATGTTTAGTACCTTGGACACTGTAGCTTATTCACTTAAATCTCTGATAAATTGTGTGCCTGGTATGCACAGTCTGGATAGCCCATAGAATATATTATGTTTAGTACCTTGGACACTGTAGCTTATTCACTTAAATCTCTGATAAATTGTGTGCTTAGTATGCACAGTCTGGATAGCACAGTTGGTAAGGTGTTGGTTTTGCACTATCAAATTAAGACTGTCATTGGTTCGAATCCCATATTATCATGTTTTTATTTTACTAGTGTGGTTTGTGGCTCTATAATATGAATGCCTATGTCTTTTGACAACTATAGTCAAGTCTTCCAATGGACTTTTTAGTGAAACCCAATAGATAGCTTTATTTTCTCTTTGTTTACTCAAATATTGAATGCTTATGTCTTATAAATTTAGTAGGAAAGTATTCTAATGACTTGCTTATGACACCCCATAGAATATATTATGTTTAGTACCTTGGACACTGTAGCTTATTCACTTAAATCTCTGATAAATTGTGTGCTTGGTATGCACAGTCTGGATAGCACAGTTGGTAAGGTGTTGGGTTTGCACTATCAAATTAAGACTGTCATTGGTTCGAATCCCATGTTATCATGTTTTTATTTTACTAGTGTGGTTTGTGGCTCTATAATATGAATGCCTATGTCTTTTAACAACAATAGTCAAGTCTTCCAATGGACTTTTTAGTGAAACCCAATAGATAGCTTTATTTTCTTTTTGTTTTCTCAAATACTGAATGCTTATGTCTTATGAATTTAGTAGGAAAGTATTCTAATGACTTGCTTATGACACCCCATAGAACAGGGCTGGCCAAACCAGTCATCAAGATCTACCAACAGTTCACATTTTCCAGACCACCTAGCTGGAGCACAGGTGTTGTCATTACTAATTAAGATGTGCTGCATTCATTCCTAACTGACAATTCTACAGATCTCCAGGAGGTCTGGAAAACATGAACTGTTTGTAGATCTCGAGGACCGGTTTGGCCAGCCCTGCCATAGAATATATTATGTTTAGTACCTTGGACACTGTAGCTTATTCACTTAAATCTCTGATAAATTGTGTGCTTGGTATGCACAGTCTGGATAGCACAGTTGGTAAGGTGTTGGGTTTGCACTATCAAATTAAGACTGTCATTGGTTTGAATCCCATGTTATCATGTTTTTATTTTACTAGTGTGGTTTATGGCTCTATAATATGAATGCCTATGTCTTTTAACAACAATAGTCAAGTCTTACAATGGACTTTTTAGTGAAACCCAATAGATAGCTTAATTTTCTTTTTGTTTTCTCAAATACTGAATGCTTATGTCTTATAAATTTAGTAGGAAAGTATTCTAATGACTTGCTTATGACACCCCATAGAATATATGTTTAGTACCTTGGACACTGTAGCTTATTCACTTAAATCTCTGATAAATTGTGTGTCTGGTATGCACAGTCTGGTTAGCACAGTTAGTAAGGTGTTGGGATTGCACTATCAAATTAAGACTGTCATTGGTTCGAATCCCATGTTATCATGTTTTTATTTTACTAGTGTGGTTTGTGGCTCTGTAATATGAATGCCTATGTCTTTTACCAACAATAGTCAAGTCTTCCAATGGACTTTTTAGTGAAACCCAATAGATAGCTTTATTTTCTCTTTGTTTACTCAAATATTGAATGCTTATGTCTTATAAATTTAGTAGGAAAGTATTCTAATGACTTGCTTATGACACCCCATAGAATATATTATGTTTAGTACCTTGGACACTGTAGCTTATTCACTTAAATCTCTGATAAATTGTATGCTTGGTATGCACAGTCTGGATAGCACAGTTGGTAAGGTGTTGGGTTTGCACTATCAAATTAAGACTGTCATTGGTTCGAATCCCATGTTATCATGTTTTTATTTTACTAGTGTGGTTTGTGGCTCTTTAATATGAATGCCTATGTCTTTTAACAACAATAGTCAAGTCTTCCAATGGACTTTTTAGTGAAACCCAATAGATAGCTTTATTTTCTCTTTGTTTACTCAAATACTGAATGCTTATGTCTTATAAATTTAGTAGGAAAGTATTCTAATGACTTGCTTATGACACCCCATAGAATATATTATGTTTAGTATCTTGGACACTGTAGCTTATTCAC
Source organism: Pseudophryne corroboree (assembly GCF_028390025.1). NCBI lineage: Eukaryota > Metazoa > Chordata > Amphibia > Anura > Myobatrachidae > Pseudophryne > Pseudophryne corroboree. The sequence continues at coordinate 711,629,067 of NC_086449.1, read as the reverse complement.
TTAAATCTCTGATAAATTGTGTGCTTGGTATGCACAGTCTGGATAGCACAGTTGGTAAGGTGTTGGATTTGCACTATCAAATTAAGACTGTCATTGGTTCGAATCCCATGTTATCATGTTTTTATTTTACTAGTGTGGTTTATGGCTCTATAATATGAATGCCTATGTCTTTTAACAACAATAGTCAAGTCTTCCAATGGACTTTTTAGTGAAACCCAATAGATAGCTTTATTTTCTCTTTGTTTACTCAAATATTGAATGCTTATGTCTTATAAATTTAGTAGGAAAGTATTCTAATGACTTGCTTATGACACCCCATAGAATATATTATGTTTAGTACCTTGGACACTGTAGCTTATTCGCTTAAATCTCTGATAAATTGGGTGCTTGGTATGCACAGTCTGGATAGCACAGTTGGTAAGGTGTTGGGTTTGCACTATCAAATTAAGACTGTCATTGGTTCGAATCCCATGTTATCATGTTTTTATTTTGCTAGTGTGGTTTATGGCTCTATAATATGAATGCCTATGTCTTTTAACAACAATAGTCAAGTCTTCCAATGGACTTTTTAGTGAAACCCAATAGATAGCTTTATTTTCTTTTTGTTTTCTCAAATACTGAATGCTTATGTCTTATAAATTTAGTAGGAAAGTATTCTAATGACTTGCTTATGACACCCCATAGAATATATGCTTAGTACCTTGGACACTGTAGCTTATTCACTTAAATCTCTGATAAATTGTGTGTCTGGTATGCACAGTCTGGTTAGCACAGTTAGTAAGGTGTTGGGATTGCACTATCAAATTTAGACTGTCATTGGTTCGAATCCCATGTTATCATGTTTTTATTTTACTAGTGTGGTTTGTGGCTCTATAATATGAATGCCTATGTCTTTTAACAACAATAGTCAAGTCTTCCAATGGACTTTTTAGTGAAACCCAATAGATAGCTTTATTTTCTCTTTGTTTACTCAAATATTGAATGCTTATGTCTTATAAATTTAGTAGGAAAGTATTCTAATGACTTGCTTATGACACCCCATAGAATATATTATGTTTAGTACCTTGGACACTGTAGCTTATTCACTTAAATCTCTGATAAATTGTGTGCCTGGTATGCACAGTCTGGATAGCCCATAGAATATATTATGTTTAGTACCTTGGACACTGTAGCTTATTCACTTAAATCTCTGATAAATTGTGTGCTTGGTATGCACAGTCTGGATAGCACAGTTGGTAAGGTGTTGGTTTTGCACTATCAAATTAAGACTGTCATTGGTTCGAATCCCATGTTATCATGTTTTTATTTTACTAGTGTGGTTTATGGCTCTATAATATGAATGCCTATGTCTTTTAACAACAATAGTCAAGTCTTCCAATGGACTTTTTAGTGAAACCCAATAGACAGCTTTATTTTCTTTTTGTTTACTCAAATACTGAATGCTTATGTCTTATAAATTTAGTAGGAAAGTATTCTAATGACTTGCTTATGACACCCCATAGAATATATTATGTTTAGTACCTTGGACACTGTAGCTTATTCACTTAAATCTCTGATAAATTGTGTGCCTGGTATGCACAGTCTGGTTAGCACAGTTAGTAAGGTTTTGGGTTTGCACTATCAAATTAAGACTGTCATTGGTTCGAATCCCATGTTTTTATTTTACTAGTGTGGTTTATGGCTCTATAATATGAATGCCTATGTCTTTTAACAACAATAGTCAAGTCTTCCAATGGACTTTTTAGTGAAACCCAATAGATAGCTTTATTTTCTTTTTGTTTTCTCAAATACTGAATGCTTATGTCTTATAAATTTAGTAGGAAAGTATTTTAATGACTTGCTTATGACACCCCATAGAATATATGTTTAGTACCTTGGACACTGTAGCTTATTCACTTAAATCTCTGATAAATTGTGTGTCTGGTATGCACAGTCTGGTTAGCACAGTTAGTAAGGTGTTGGGATTGCACTATCAAATTAAGACTGTCATTGGTTCGAATCCCATGTTATCATGTTTTTATTTTACTAGTGTGGTTTATGGCTCTATAATATGAATGCCTATGTCTTTTAACAACAATAGTCAAGTCTTCCAATGGACTTTTTAGTGAAACCCAATAGATAGCTTTATTTTCTTTTTGTTTTCTCAAATACTGAATGCTTATGTCTTATGAATTTAGTAGGAAAGTATTCTAATGACTTGCTTATGACACCCCATAGAACAGGGCTGGCCAAACCAGTCATCAAGATCTACCAACAGTTCACATTTTCCAGACCACCTAGCTGGAGCACAGGTGTTGTCATTACTAATTAAGATGTGCTGCATTCATTCCTAACTGACAATTCTACAGATCTCCAGGAGGTCTGGAAAACATGAACTGTTGGTAGATCTCGAGGACCGGTTTGGCCAGCCCTGCCATAGAATATATTATGTTTAGTACCTTGGACACTGTAGCTTATTCACTTAAATCTCTGATAAATTGTGTGCTTGGTATGCACAGTCTGGATAGCACAGTTGGTAAGGTGTTGGGTTTGCACTATCAAATTAAGACTGTCATTGGTTTGAATCCCATGTTATCATGTTTTTATTTTACTAGTGTGGTTTATGGCTCTATAATATGAATGCCTATGTCTTTTAACAACAATAGTCAAGTCTTACAATGGACTTTTTAGTGAAACCCAATAGATAGCTTAATTTTCTTTTTGTTTTCTCAAATACTGAATGCTTATGTCTTATAAATTTAGTAGGAAAGTATTCTAATGACTTGCTTATGACACCCCATAGAATATATGTTTAGTACCTTGGACACTGTAGCTTATTCACTTAAATCTCTGATAAATTGTGTGTCTGGTATGCACAGTCTGGTTAGCACAGTTAGTAAGGTGTTGGGATTGCACTATCAAATTAAGACTGTCATTGGTTCGAATCCCATGTTATCATGTTTTTATTTTACTAGTGTGGTTTGTGGCTCTGTAATATGATAGCCTATGTCTTTTACCAACAATAGTCAAGTCTTCCAATGGACTTTTTAGTGAAACCCAATAGATAGCTTTATTTTCTCTTTGTTTACTCAAATATTGAATGCTTATGTCTTATAAATTTAGTAGGAAAGTATTCTAATGACTTGCTTATGACACCCCATAGAATATATTATGTTTAGTACCTTGGACACTGTAGCTTATTCACTTAAATCTCTGATAAATTGTATGCTTGGTATGCACAGTCTGGATAGCACAGTTGGTAAGGTGTTGGGTTTGCACTATCAAATTAAGACTGTCATTGGTTCGAATCCCATGTTATCATGTTTTTATTTTACTAGTGTGGTTTGTTGCTCTTTAATATGAATGCCTATGTCTTTTAACAACAATAGTCAAGTCTTCCAATGGACTTTTTAGTGAAACCCAATAGATAGCTTTATTTTCTCTTTGTTTACTCAAATATTGAATGCTTATGTCTTATAAATTTAGTCGGAAAGTATTCTAATGGCTTGCTTATGACACCCCATAGAATATATTATGTTTAGTACCTTGGACACTGTAGCTTATTCACTTAAATCTCTGATAAATTGTGTGCCTGGTATGCACAGTCTGGATAGCCCATAGAATATATTATGTTTAGTACCTTGGACACTGTAGCTTATTCACTTAAATCTCTGATAAATTGTGTGCTTAGTATGCACAGTCTGGATAGCACAGTTGGTAAGGTGTTGGTTTTGCACTATCAAATTAAGACTGTCATTGGTTCGAATCCCATGTTATCATGTTTTTATTTTACTAGTGTGGTTTATGGCTCTATAATATGAATGCCTATGTCTTTTAACAACAATAGTCAAGTCTTCCAATGGACTTTTTAGTGAAACCCAATAGATAGCTTTATTTTCTTTTTGTTTACTCAAATACTGAATGCTTATGTCTTATAAATTTAGTAGGAAAGTATTCTAATGACTTGCTTATGACACCCCATAGAATATATTATGTTTAGTACCTTGGACACTGTAGCTTATTCACTTAAATCTCTGATAAATTGTGTGCCTGGTATGCACAGTCTGGTTAGCACAGTTAGTAAGGTGTTGGGTTTGCACTATCAAATTAAGACTGTCATTGGTTCGAATCCCATGTTTTTATTTTACTAGTGTGGTTTATGGCTCTATAATATGAATGCCTATGTCTTTTAACAACAATAGTCAAGTCTTCCAATGGACTTTTTAGTGAAACCCAATAGATAGCTTTATTTTCTTTTTGTTTTCTCAAATACTGAATGCTTATGTCTTATAAATTTAGTAGGAAAGTATTCTAATGACTTGCTTATGACACCCCATAGAATATATGTTTAGTACCTTGGACACTGTAGCTTATTCACTTAAATCTCTGATAAATTGTGTGTCTGGTATGCACAGTCTGGTTAGCACAGTTAGTAAGGTGTTGGGATTGCACTATCAAATTAAGACTGTCATTGGTTCGAATCCCATGTTATCATGTTTTTATTTTACTAGTGTGGTTTGTGGCTCTATAATATGAATGCCTATGTCTTTTAACAACTATAGTCAAGTCTTCCAATGGACTTTTTAGTGAAACCCAATAGATAGCTTTATTTTCTCTTTGTTTACTCAAATATTGAATGCTTATGTCTTATAAATTTAGTAGGAAAGTATTCTAATGACTTGCTTATGACACCCCATAGAATATATTATGTTTAGTACCTTGGACACTGTAGCTTATTCACTTAAATCTCTGATAAATTGTGTGCTTGGTATGCACAGTCTGGATAGCACAGTTGGTAAGGTGTTGGGTTTGCACTATCAAATTAAGACTGTCATTGGTTCGAATCCCATGTTATCATGTTTTTATTTTACTAGTGTGGTTTGTGGCTCTATAATATGAATGCCTATGTCTTTTAACAACAATAGTCAAGTCTTCCAATGGACTTTTTAGTGAAACCCAATAGATAGCTTTATTTTCTTTTTGTTTTCTCAAATACTGAATGCTTATGTCTTATGAATTTAGTAGGAAAGTATTCTAATGACTTGCTTATGACACCCCATAGAACAGGGCTGGCCAAACCAGTCATCAAGATCTACCAACAGTTCACATTTTCCAGACCACCTAGCTGGAGCACAGGTGTTGTCATTACTAATTAAGATGTGCTGCATTCATTCCTAACTGACAATTCTACAGATCTCCAGGAGGTCTGGAAAACATGAACTGTTTGTAGATCTCGAGGACCGGTTTGGCCAGCCCTGCCATAGAATATATTATGTTTAGTACCTTGGACACTGTAGCTTATTCACTTAAATCTCTGATAAATTGTGTGCTTGGTATGCACAGTCTGGATAGCACAGTTGGTAAGGTGTTGGGTTTGCACTATCAAATTAAGACTGTCATTGGTTTGAATCCCATGTTATCATGTTTTTATTTTACTAGTGTGGTTTATGGCTCTATAATATGAATGCCTATGTCTTTTAACAACAATAGTCAAGTCTTACAATGGACTTTTTAGTGAAACCCAATAGATAGCTTAATTTTCTTTTTGTTTTCTCAAATACTGAATGCTTATGTCTTATAAATTTAGTAGGAAAGTATTCTAATGACTTGCTTATGACACCCCATAGAATATATGTTTAGTACCTTGGACACTGTAGCTTATTCACTTAAATCTCTGATAAATTGTGTGTCTGGTATGCACAGTCTGGTTAGCACAGTTAGTAAGGTGTTGGGATTGCACTATCAAATTAAGACTGTCATTGGTTCGAATCCCATGTTATCATGTTTTTATTTTACTAGTGTGGTTTGTGGCTCTGTAATATGAATGCCTATGTCTTTTACCAACAATAGTCAAGTCTTCCAATGGACTTTTTAGTGAAACCCAATAGATAGCTTTATTTTCTCTTTGTTTACTCAAATATTGAATGCTTATGTCTTATAAATTTAGTAGGAAAGTATTCTAATGACTTGCTTATGACACCCCATAGAATATATTATGTTTAGTACCTTGGACACTGTAGCTTATTCACTTAAATCTCTGATAAATTGTATGCTTGGTATGCACAGTCTGGATAGCACAGTTGGTAAGGTGTTGGGTTTGCACTATCAAATTAAGACTGTCATTGGTTCGAATCCCATGTTATCATGTTTTTATTTTACTAGTGTGGTTTGTGGCTCTTTAATATGAATGCCTATGTCTTTTAACAACAATAGTCAAGTCTTCCAATGGACTTTTTAGTGAAACCCAATAGATAGCTTTATTTTCTCTTTGTTTACTCAAATATTGAATGCTTATGTCTTATAAATTTAGTAGGAAAGTATTCTAATGACTTGCTTATGACACCCCATAGAATATATTATGTTTAGTACCTTGGACACTGTAGCTTATTCACTTAAATCTCTGATAAATTGTGTGCCTGGTATGCACAGTCTGGTTAGCACAGTTAGTAAGGTGTTGGGTTTGCACTATCAAATTAAGACTGTCATTGGTTCGAATCCCATGTTTTTATTTTACTAGTGTGGTTTATGGCTCTATAATATGAATGCCTATGTCTTTTAACAACAATAGTCAAGTCTTCCAATGGACTTTTTAGTGAAACCCAATAGATAGCTTTATTTTCTTTTTGTTTTCTCAAATACTGAATGCTTATGTCTTATAAATTTAGTAGGAAAGTATTCTAATGACTTGCTTATGACACCCCATAGAATATATGTTTAGTACCTTGGACACTGTAGCTTATTCACTTAAATCTCTGATAAATTGTGTGTCTGGTATGCACAGTCTGGTTAGCACAGTTAGTAAGGTGTTGGGATTGCACTATCAAATTAAGACTGTCATTGGTTCGAATCCCATGTTATCATGTTTTTATTTTACTAGTGTGGTTTGTGGCTCTATAATATGAATGCCTATGTCTTTTAACAACTATAGTCAAGTCTTCCAATGGACTTTTTAGTGAAACCCAATAGATAGCTTTATTTTCTCTTTGTTTACTCAAATATTGAATGCTTATGTCTTGTAAATTTAGTAGGAAAGTATTCTAATGACTTGCTTATGACACCCCATAGAATATATTATGTTTAGTACCTTGGACACTGTAGCTTATTCACTTAAATCTCTGATAAATTGTGTGCTTGGTATGCACAGTCTGGATAGCACAGTTGGTAAGGTGTTGGGTTTGCACTATCAAATTAAGACTGTCATTGGTTCGAATCCCATGTTATCATGTTTTTATTTTACTAGTGTGGTTTGTGGCTCTATAATATGAATGCCTATGTCTTTTAACAACAATAGTCAAGTCTTCCAATGGACTTTTTAGTGAAACCCAATAGATAGCTTTATTTTCTTTTTGTTTTCTCAAATACTGAATGCTTATGTCTTATGAATTTAGTAGGAAAGTATTCTAATGACTTGCTTATGACACCCCATAGAACAGGGCTGGCCAAACCAGTCATCAAGATCTACCAACAGTTCACATTTTCCAGACCACCTAGCTGGAGCACAGGTGTTGTCATTACTAATTAAGATGTGCTGCATTCATTCCTAACTGACAATTCTACAGATCTCCAGGAGGTCTGGAAAACATGAACTGTTTGTAGATCTCGAGGACCGGTTTGGCCAGCCCTGCCATAGAATATATTATGTTTAGTACCTTGGACACTGTAGCTTATTCACTTAAATCTCTGATAAATTGTGTGCTTGGTATGCACAGTCTGGATAGCACAGTTGGTAAGGTGTTGGGTTTGCACTATCAAATTAAGACTGTCATTGGTTTGAATCCCATGTTATCATGTTTTTATTTTACTAGTGTGGTTTATGGCTCTATAATATGAATGCCTATGTCTTTTAACAACAATAGTCAAGTCTTACAATGGACTTTTTAGTGAAACCCAATAGATAGCTTTATTTTCTCTTTGTTTACTCAAATATTGAATGCTTATGTCTTATAAATTTAGTAGGAAAGTATTTTAATGGCTTGCTTATGACACCCCATAGAATATATGTTTAGTACCTTGGACACTGTAGCTTATTCACTTAAATCTCTTATAAATTGTGTGTCTGGTATGCACAGTCTGGTTAGCACAGTTAGTAAGGTGTTGGGATTGCACTATCAAATTAAGACTGTCATTGGTTCGAATCCCATGTTATCATGTTTTTATTTTACTAGTGTGGTTTGTGGCTCTGTAATATGAATGCCTATGTCTTTTACCAACAATAGTCAAGTCTTCCAATGGACTTTTTAGTGAAACCCAATAGATAGCTTTATTTTCTCTTTGTTTACTCAAATATTGAATGCTTATGTCTTATAAATTTAGTAGGAAAGTATTCTAATGACTTGCTTATGACACCCCATAGAATATATTATGTTTAGTACCTTGGACACTGTAGCTTATTCACTTAAATCTCTGATAAATTGTATGCTTGGTATGCACAGTCTGGATAGCACAGTTGGTAAGGTGTTGGGTTTGCACTATCAAATTAAGACTGTCATTGGTTCGAATCCCATGTTATCATGTTTTTATTTTACTAGTGTGGTTTGTGGCTCTTTAATATGAATGCCTATGTCTTTTAACAACAATAGTCAAGTCTTCCAATGGACTTTTTAGTGAAACCCAATAGATAGCTTTATTTTCTCTTTGTTTACTCAAATATTGAATGCTTATGTCTTATAAATTTAGTAGGAAAGTATTCTAATGACTTGCTTATGACACCCCATAGAATATATTATGTTTAGTACCTTGGACACTGTAGCTTATTCACTTAAATCTCTGATAAATTGTATGCTTGGTATGCACAGTCTGGATAGCACAGTTGGTAAGGTGTTGGGTTTGCACTATCAAATTAAGACTGTCATTGGTTCGAATCCCATGTTATCATGTTTTTATTTTACTAGTGTGGTTTGTTGCTCTTTAATATGAATGCCTATGTCTTTTAACAACAATAGTCAAGTCTTCCAATGGACTTTTTAGTGAAACCCAATAGATAGCTTTATTTTCTCTTTGTTTACTCAAATATTGAATGCTTATGTCTTATAAATTTAGTAGGAAAGTATTCTAATGGCTTGCTTATGACACCCCATAGAATATATTATGTTTAGTACCTTGGACACTGTAGCTTATTCACTTAAATCTCTGATAAATTGTGTGCCTGGTATGCACAGTCTGGATAGCCCATAGAATATATTATGTTTAGTACCTTGGACACTGTAGCTTATTCACTTAAATCTCTGATAAATTGTGTGCTTAGTATGCACAGTCTGGATAGCACAGTTGGTAAGGTGTTGGTTTTGCACTATCAAATTAAGACTGTCATTGGTTCGAATCCCATGTTATCATGTTTTTATTTTACTAGTGTGGTTTGTGGCTCTATAATATGAATGCCTATGTCTTTTAACAACTATAGTCAAGTCTTCCAATGGACTTTTTAGTGAAACCCAATAGATAGCTTTATTTTCTCTTTGTTTACTCAAATATTGAATGCTTATGTCTTATAAATTTAGTAGGAAAGTATTCTAATGACTTCCTTATGACACCCCATAGAATATATTATGTTTAGTACCTTGGACACTGTAGCTTATTCACTTAAATCTCTGATAAATTGTGTGCTTGGTATGCACAGTCTGGATAGCACAGTTGGTAAGGTGTTGGGTTTGCACTATCAAATTAAGACTGTCATTGGTTCGAATCCCATGTTATCATGTTTTTATTTTACTAGTGTGGTTTGTGGCTCTATAATATGAATGCCTATGTCTTTTAACAACAATAGTCAAGTCTTCCAATGGACTTTTTAGTGAAACCCAATAGATAGCTTTATTTTCTTTTTGTTTTCTCAAATACTGAATGCTTATGTCTTATGAATTTAGTAGGAAAGTATTCTAATGACTTGCTTATGACACCCCATAGAACAGGGCTGGCCAAACCAGTCATCAAGATCTACCAACAGTTCACATTTTCCAGACCACCTAGCTGGAGCACAGGTGTTGTCATTACTAATTAAGATGTGCTGCATTCATTCCTAACTGACAATTCTACAGATCTCCAGGAGGTCTGGAAAACATGAACTGTTTGTAGATCTCGAGGACCGGTTTGGCCAGCCCTGCCATAGAATATATTATGTTTAGTACCTTGGACACTGTAGCTTATTCACTTAAATCTCTGATAAATTGTGTGCTTGGTATGCACAGTCTGGATAGCACAGTTGGTAAGGTGTTGGGTTTGCACTATCAAATTAAGACTGTCATTGGTTTGAATCCCATGTTATCATGTTTTTATTTTACTAGTGTGGTTTGTGGCTCTGTAATATGAATGCCTATGTCTTTTACCAACAATAGTCAAGTCTTCCAATGGACTTTTTAGTGAAACCCAATAGATAGCTTTATTTTCTCTTTGTTTACTCAAATATTGAATGCTTATGTCTTATAAATTTAGTAGGAAAGTATTCTAATGACTTGCTTATGACACCCCATAGAATATATTATGTTTAGTACCTTGGACACTGTAGCTTATTCACTTAAATCTCTGATAAATTGTATGCTTGGTATGCACAGTCTGGATAGCACAGTTGGTAAGGTGTTGGGTTTGCACTATCAAATTAAGACTGTCATTGGTTCGAATCCCATGTTATCATGTTTTTATTTTACTAGTGTGGTTTGTGGCTCTTTAATATGAATGCCTATGTCTTTTAACAACAATAGTCAAGTCTTCCAATGGACTTTTTAGTGAAACCCAATAGATAGCTTTATTTTCTCTTTGTTTACTCAAATATTGAATGCTTATGTCTTATAAATTTAGTAGGAAAGTATTCTAATGGCTTGCTTATGACACCCCATAGAATATATTATGTTTAGTACCTTGGACACTGTAGCTTATTCACTTAAATCTCTGATAAATTGTGTGCCTGGTATGCACAGTCTGGATAGCCCATAGAATATATTATGTTTAGTACCTTGGACACTGTAGCTTATTCACTTAAACCTCTGATAAATTGTGTGCTTAGTATGCACAGTCTGGATAGCACAGTTGGTAAGGTGTTGGTTTTGCACTATCAAATTAAGACTGTCATTGGTTCGAATCCCATGTTATCATGTTTTTATTTTACTAGTGTGGTTTATGGCTCTATAATATGAATGCCTATGTCTTTTAACAACAATAGTCAAGTCTTCCAATGGACTTTTTAGTGAAACCCAATAGATAGCTTTATTTTCTTTTTGTTTACTCAAATACTGAATGCTTATGTCTTATAAATTTAGTAGGAAAGTATTCTAATGACTTGCTTATGACACCCCATTGAATATATTATGTTTAGTACCTTGGACACTGTAGCTTATTCACTTAAATCTCTGATAAATTGTATGCTTGGTATGCACAGTCTGGATAGCACAGTTGGTAAGGTGTTGGGTTTGCACTATCAAATTAAGACTGTCATTGGTTCGAATCCCATGTTATCATGTTTTTATTTTACTAGTGTGGTTTGTGGCTCTTTAATATGAATGCCTATGTCTTTTAACAACAATAGTCAAGTCTTCCAATGGACTTTTTAGTGAAACCCAATAGATAGCTTTATTTTCTCTTTGTTTACTCAAATATTGAATGCTTATGTCTTATAAATTTAGTAGGAAAGTATTCTAATGGCTTGCTTATGACACCCCATAGAATATATTATGTTTAGTACCTTGGACACTGTAGCTTATTCACTTAAATCTCTGATAAATTGTGTGCCTGGTATGCACAGTCTGGATAGCCCATAGAATATATTATGTTTAGTACCTTGGACACTGTAGCTTATTCACTTAAATCTCTGATAAATTGTGTGCTTAGTATGCACAGTCTGGATAGCACAGTTGGTAAGGTGTTGGTTTTGCACTATCAAATTAAGACTGTCATTGGTTCGAATCCCATGTTATCATGTTTGTATTTTACTAGTGTGGTTTATGGCTCTATAATATGAATGCCTATGTCTTTTAACAACAATAGTCAAGTCTTCCAATGGACGTTTTAGTGAAACCCAATAGATAGCTTTATTTTCTTTTTGTTTACTCAAATACTGAATGCTTATGTCTTATAAATTTTGTAGGAAAGTATTCTAATGACTTGCTTATGACACCCCATAGAATATATTATGTTTAGTACCTTGGACACTGTAGCTTATTCACTTAAATCTCTGATAAATTGTGTGCCTGGTATGCACAGTCTGGATAGCCCATAGAATATATTATGTTTAGTACCTTGGACACTGTAGCTTATTCACTTAAATCTCTGATAAATTGTATGCTTGGTATGCACAGTCTGGATAGCACAGTTGGTAAGGTGTTGGTTTTGCACTATCAAATTAAGACTGTCATTGGTTCGAATCCCATGTTATCATGTTTTTATTTTACTAGTGTGGTTTATGGCTCTATAATATGAATGCCTATGTCTTTTAACAACAATAGTCAAGTCTTCCAATGGACTTTTTAGTGAAACCCAATAGACAGCTTTATTTTCTTTTTGTTTACTCAAATACTGAATGCTTATGTCTTATAAATTTAGTAGGAAAGTATTCTAATGACTTGCTTATGACACCCCATAGAATATATTATGTTTAGTACCTTGGACACTGTAGCTTATTCACTTAAATCTCTGATAAATTGTGTGCCTGGTATGCACAGTCTGGTTAGCACAGTTAGTAAGGTTTTGGGTTTGCACTATCAAATTAAGACTGTCATTGGTTCGAATCCCATGTTTTTATTTTACTAGTGTGGTTTATGGCTCTATAATATGAATGCCTATGTCTTTTAACAACAATAGTCAAGTCTTCCAATGGACTTTTTAGTGAAACCCAATAGATAGCTTTATTTTCTTTTTGTTTTCTCAAATACTGAATGCTTATGTCTTATAAATTTAGTAGGAAAGTATTTTAATGGCTTGCTTATGACACCCCATAGAATATATGTTTAGTACCTTGGACACTGTAGCTTATTCACTTAAATCTCTGATAAATTGTGTGTCTGGTATGCACAGTCTGGTTAGCACAGTTAGTAAGGTGTTGGGATTGCACTATCAAATTAAGACTGTCATTGGTTCGAATCCCATGTTATCATGTTTTTATTTTACTAGTGTGGTTTGTGGCTCTGTAGTATGAATGCCTATGTCTTTTAACAACAATAGTCAAGTCTTCCAATGGACTTTTTAGTGAAACCCAATAGATAGCTTTATTTTCTCTTTGTTTACTCAAATATTGAATGCTTATGTCTTATAAATTTAGTAGGAAAGTATTCTAATGACTTGCTTATGACACCCCATAGAATATATGTTTAGTACCTTGGACACTGTAGCTTATTCACTTAAATCTCTGATAAATTGTGTGTCTGGTATGCACAGTCTGGTTAGCACAGTTAGTAAGGTGTTGGGATTGCACTATCAAATTAAGACTGTCATTGGTTCGAATCCCATGTTATCATGTTTTTATTTTACTAGTGTGGTTTGCGGCTCTGTAATATGAATGCCTATGTCTTTTCACAACAATAGTCAAGTCTTCCAATGGACTTTTTAGTGAAACCCAATAGATAGCTTTATTTTCTCTTTGTTTACTCAAATATTGAATGCTTATGTCTTATAAATTTAGTAGGAAAGTATTCTAATGACTTGCTTATGACACCCCATAGAATATATTATGTTTAGTACCTTGGACACTGTAGCTTATTCACTTAAATCTCTGATAAATTGTATGCTTGGTATGCACAGTCTGGATAGCACAGTTGGTAAGGTGTTGGGTTTGCACTATCAAATTAAGACTTTCATTGGTTCGAATCCCATGTTATCATGTTTTTATTTTACTAGTGTGGTTTGTGGCTCTTTAATATGAATGCCTATGTCTTTTAACAACAATAGTCATGTCTTCCAATGGACTTTTTAGTGAAACCCAATAGATAGCTTTATTTTCTTTTTGTTTTCTCAAATACTGAATGCTTATGTCTTATAAATTTAGTAGGAAAGTATTCTAATGACTTGCTTATGACACCCCATAGAATATATTATGTTTAGTACCTTGGACACTGTAGCTTATTCACTTAAATCTCTGATAAATTGTGTGCCTGGTATGCACAGTCTGGATAGCCCATAGAATATATTATGTTTAGTACCTTGGACACTGTAGCTTATTCACTTAAATCTCTGATAAATTGTGTGCTTGGTATGCACAGTCTGGATAGCAGAGTTGGTAAGGTGTTGGGTTTGCACTATCAAATTAAGACTGTCATTGGTTCGAATCCCATGTTATCATGTTTTTATTTTACTAGTGTGGTTTATGGCTCTATAATATGAATGCCTATGTCTTTTAACAACAATAGTCAAGTCTTACAATGGACTTTTTAGTGAAACCCAATAGATAGCTTTATTTTCTTTTTGTTTTCTCAAATACTGAATGCTTATGTCTTATAAATTTAGTAGGAAAGTATTCTAATGACTTGCTTATGACACCCCATAGAATATATGTTTAGTACCTTGGACACTGTAGCTTATTCACTTAAATCTCTGATAAATTGTGTGTCTGGTATGCACAGTCTGGTTAGCACAGTTAGTAAGGTGTTGGGATTGCACTATCAAATTAAGACTGTCATTGGTTCGAATCCCATGTTATCATGTTTTTATTTTACTAGTGTGGTTTGTGGCTCTGTAATATGAATGCCTATGTCTTTTCACAACAATAGTCAAGTCTTCCAATGGACTTTTTAGTGAAACCCAATAGATAGCTTTATTTTCTCTTTGTTTACTCAAATATTGAATGCTTATGTCTTATAAATTTAGTAGGAAAGTATTCTAATGACTTGCTTATGACACCCCATAGAATATATTATGTTTAGTACCTTGGACACTGTAGCTTATTCACTTAAATCTCTGATAAATTGTATGCTTGGTAAGCACAGTCTGGATAGCACAGTTGGTAAGGTGTTGGGTTTGCACTATCAAATTAAGACTTTCATTGGTTCGAATCCCATGTTATCATGTTTTTATTTTACTAGTGTGGTTTGTGGCTCTTTAATATGAATGCCTATGTCTTTTAACAACAATAGTCATGTCTTCCAATGGACTTTTTAGTGAAACCCAATAGATAGCTTTATTTTCTTTTTGTTTTCTCAAATACTGAATGCTTATGTCTTATAAATTTAGTAGGAAAGTATTCTAATGACTTGCTTATGACACCCCATAGAATATATGTTTAGTACCTTGGACACTGTAGCTTATTCACTTAAATCTCTGATAAATTGTGTGTCTGGTATGCACAGTCTGGTTAGCACAGTTAGTAAGGTGTTGGGATTGCACTATCAAATTAAGACTGTCATTGGTTCGAATCCCATGTTATCATGTTTTTATTTTACTAGTGTGGTTTGTGGCTCTTTAATATGAATGCCTATGTCTTTTAACAACAATAGTCAAGTCTTCCAATGGACTTTTTAGTGAAACCCAATAGATAGCTTTATTTTCTTTTTGTTTTCTCAAATACTGAATGCTTATGTCTTATAAATTTAGTAGGAAAGTATTCTAATGACTTGCTTATGACACCCCATAGAACAGGGCTGGCCAAACCAGTCATCAAGATCTACCAACAGTTCACATTTTCCAGACCACCTAGCTGGAGCACAGGTGTTGTCATTACTAATTAAGATGTGCAGCATTCATTCCTAACTGACAATTCTACAGATCTCCAGGAGGTCTGGAAAACATGAACTGTTGGTAGATCTCGAGGACCGGTTTGGCCAGCCCTGCCATAGAATATATTATGTTTAGTACCTTGGACACTGTAGCTTATTCACTTAAATCTCTGATAAATTGTGTGCTTGGTATGCACAGTCTGGATAGCACAGTTGGTAAGGTGTTGGATTTGCACTATCAAATTAAGACTGTCATTGGTTTGAATCCCATGTTATCATGTTTTTATTTTACTAGTGTGGTTTATGGCTCTATAATATGAATGCCTATGTCTTTTAACAACAATAGTCAAGTCTTACAATGGACTTTTTAGTGAAACCCAATAGATAGCTTTATTTTCTTTTTGTTTTCTCAAATACTGAATGCTTATGTCTTATAAATTTAGTAGGAAAGTATTCTAATGACTTGCTTATGACACCCCATAGAATATATGTTTAGAACCTTGGACACTGTAGCTTATTCACTTAAATCTCTGATAAATTGTGTGTCTGGTATGCACAGTCTGGTTAGCACAGTTAGTAAGGTGTTGGGATTGCACTATCAAATTAAGACTGTCATTGGTTCGAATCCCATGTTATCATGTTTTTATTTTACTAGTGTGGTTTGTGGCTCTTTAATATGAATGCCTATGTCTTTTAACAACAATAGTCAAGTCTTCCAATGGACTTTTTAGTGAAACCCAATAGATAGCTTTATTTTCTTTTTGTTTTCTCAAATACTGAATGCTTATGTCTTATAAATTTAGTAGGAAAGTATTCTAATGACTTGCTTATGACACCCCATAGAACAGGGCTGGCCAAACCAGTCATCAAGATCTACCAACAGTTCACATTTTCCAGACCACCTAGCTGGAGCACAGGTGTTGTCATTACTAATTAAGATGTGCAGCATTCATTCCTAACTGACAATTCTACAGATCTCCAGGAGGTCTGGAAAACATGAACTGTTGGTAGATCTCGAGGACCGGTTTGGCCAGCCCTGCCATAGAATATATTATGTTTAGTACCTTGGACACTGTAGCTTATTCACTTAAATCTCTGATAAATTGTGTGCTTGGTATGCACAGTCTGGATAGCACAGTTGGTAAGGTGTTGGATTTGCACTATCAAATTAAGACTGTCATTGGTTTGAATCCCATGTTATCATGTTTTTATTTTACTAGTGTGGTTTATGGCTCTATAATATGAATGCCTATGTCTTTTAACAACAATAGTCAAGTCTTACAATGGACTTTTTAGTGAAACCCAATAGATAGCTTTATTTTCTTTTTGTTTTCTCAAATACTGAATGCTTATGTCTTATAAATTTAGTAGGAAAGTATTCTAATGACTTGCTTATGACACCCCATAGAATATATGTTTAGAACCTTGGACACTGTAGCTTATTCACTTAAATCTCTGATAAATTGTGTGTCTGGTATGCACAGTCTGGTTAGCACAGTTAGTAAGGTGTTGGGATTGCACTATCAAATTAAGACTGTCATTGGTTCGAATCCCATGTTATCATGTTTTTATTTTACTAGTGTGGTTTGTGGCTCTGTAATATGAATGCCTATGTCTTTTAACAACAATAGTCAAGTCTTCCAATGGACTTTTTAGTGAAACCCAATAGATAGCTTTATTTTCTTTTTGTTTTCTCAAATACTGAATGCTTATGTCTTATAAATTTAGTAGGAAAGTATTCTAATGACTTGCTTATGACACCCCATAGAACAGGGCTGGCCAAACCAGTCATCAAGATCTACCAGCAGTTCACATTTTCCAGACCACCTAGCTGGAGCACAGGTGTTGTCATTACTAATTAAGATGTGCTGCATTCATTCCTAACTGACAATTCTACAGATCTCCAGGAGGTCTGGAAAACATGAACTGTTGGTAGATCTCGAGGACCGGTTTGGCCAGCCCTGCCATAGAATATATTATGTTTAGTACCTTGGACACTGTAGCTTATTCACTTAAATCTCTGATAAATTGTGTGCTTGGTATGCACAGTCTGGATAGCACAGTTGGTAAGGTGTTGGGTTTGCACTATCAAATTAAGACTGTCATTGGTTTGAATCCCATGTTATCATGTTTTTATTTTACTAGTGTGGTTTATGGCTCTATAATATGAATGCCTATGTCTTTTAACAACAATAGTCAAGTCTTACAATGGACTTTTTAGTGAAACCCAATAGATAGCTTTATTTTCTTTTTGTTTTCTCAAATACTGAATGCTTATGTCTTATAAATTTAGTAGGAAAGTATTCTAATGACTTGCTTATGACACCCCATAGAATATATGTTTAGTACCTTGGACACTGTAGCTTATTCACTTAAATCTCTGATAAATTGTGTGTCTGGTATGCACAGTCTGGTTAGCACAGTTAGTAAGGTGTTGGGATTGCACTATCAAATTAAGACTGTCATTGGTTCGAATCCCATGTTATCATGTTTTTATTTTACTAGTGTGGTTTGTGGCTCTGTAATATGAATGCCTATGTCTTTTAACAACAATAGTCAAGTCTTCCAATGGACTTTTTAGTGAAACCCAATAGATAGCTTTATTTTCTCTTTGTTTACTCAAATATTGAATGCTTATGTCTTATAAATTTAGTAGGAAAGTATTCTAATGACTTGCTTATGACACCCCATAGAATATATTATGTTTAGTACCTTGGACACTGTAGCTTATTCACTTAAATCTCTGATAAATTGTGTGCCTGGTATGCACAGTCTGGATAGCCCATAGAATATATTATGTTTAGTACCTTGGACACTGTAGCTTATTCACTTAAATCTCTGATAAATTGTGTGCTTGGTATGCACAGTCTGGATAGCACAGTTGGTAAGGTGTTGGTTTTGCACTATCAAATTAAGACTGTCATTGGTTCGAATCCCATGTTTTTATTTTACTAGTGTGGTTTATGGCTCTATAATATGAATGCCTATGTCTTTTAACAACAATAGTCAAGTCTTCCAATGGACTTTTTAGTGAAACCCAATAGATAGCTTTATTTTCTTTTTGTTTTCTCAAATACTGAATGCTTATGTCTTATAAATTTAGTAGGAAAGTATTTTAATGACTTGCTTATGACACCCCATAGAATATATGTTTAGTACCTTGGACACTGTAGCTTATTCACTTAAATCTCTGATAAATTGTGTGTCTGGTATGCACAGTCTGGTTAGCACAGTTAGTAAGGTGTTGGGATTGCACTATCAAATTAAGACTGTCATTGGTTCGAAGCCCATGTTATCATGTTTTTATTTTACTAGTGTGGTTTATGGCTCTATAATATGAATGCCTATGTCTTTTAACAACAATAGTCAAGTCTTCCAATGGACTTTTTAGTGAAACCCAATAGATAGCTTTATTTTCTTTTTGTTTACTCAAATACTGAATGCTTATGTCTTATAAATTTAGTAGGAAAGTATTCTAATGACTTGCTTATGACACCCCATAGAATATATTATGTTTAGTATCTTGGACACTGTAGCTTATTCACTTAAATCTCTGATAAATTGTGTGCTTGGTATGCACAGTCTGGATAGCACAGTTGGTAAGGTGTTGGATTTGCACTATCAAATTAAGACTGTCATTGGTTCGAATCCCATGTTATCATGTTTTTATTTTACTAGTGTGGTTTATGGCTCTATAATATGAATGCCTATGTCTTTTAACAACAATAGTCAAGTCTTCCAATGGACTTTTTAGTGAAACCCAATAGATAGCTTTATTTTCTCTTTGTTTACTCAAATATTGAATGCTTATGTCTTATAAATTTAGTAGGAAAGTATTCTAATGACTTGCTTATGACACCCCATAGAATATATTATGTTTAGTACCTTGGACACTGTAGCTTATTCGCTTAAATCTCTGATAAATTGGGTGCTTGGTATGCACAGTCTGGATAGCACAGTTGGTAAGGTGTTGGGTTTGCACTATCAAATTAAGACTGTCATTGGTTCGAATCCCATGTTATCATGTTTTTATTTTGCTAGTGTGGTTTATGGCTCTATAATATGAATGCCTATGTCTTTTAACAACAATAGTCAAGTCTTCCAATGGACTTTTTAGTGAAACCCAATAGATAGCTTTATTTTCTTTTTGTTTTCTCAAATACTGAATGCTTATGTCTTATAAATTTAGTAGGAAAGTATTCTAATGACTTGCTTATGACACCCCATAGAATATATGCTTAGTACCTTGGACACTGTAGCTTATTCACTTAAATCTCTGATAAATTGTGTGTCTGGTATGCACAGTCTGGTTAGCACAGTTAGTAAGGTGTTGGGATTGCACTATCAAATTAAGACTGTCATTGGTTCGAATCCCATGTTATCATGTTTTTATTTTACTAGTGTGGTTTGTGGCTCTATAATATGAATGCCTATGTCTTTTAACAACAATAGTCAAGTCTTCCAATGGACTTTTTAGTGAAACCCAATAGATAGCTTTATTTTCTCTTTGTTTACTCAAATATTGAATGCTTATGTCTTATAAATTTAGTAGGAAAGTATTCTAATGACTTGCTTATGACACCCCATAGAATATATTATGTTTAGTACCTTGGACACTGTAGCTTATTCACTTAAATCTCTGATAAATTGTGTGCCTGGTATGCACAGTCTGGATAGCCCATAGAATATATTATGTTTAGTACCTTGGACACTGTAGCTTATTCACTTAAATCTCTGATAAATTGTGTGCTTGGTATGCACAGTCTGGATAGCACAGTTGGTAAGGTGTTGGTTTTGCACTATCAAATTAAGACTGTCATTGGTTCGAATCCCATGTTATCATGTTTTTATTTTACTAGTGTGGTTTATGGCTCTATAATATGAATGCCTATGTCTTTTAACAACAATAGTCAAGTCTTCCAATGGACTTTTTAGTGAAACCCAATAGACAGCTTTATTTTCTTTTTGTTTACTCAAATACTGAATGCTTATGTCTTATAAATTTAGTAGGAAAGTATTCTAATGACTTGCTTATGACACCCCATAGAATATATTATGTTTAGTACCTTGGACACTGTAGCTTATTCACTTAAATCTCTGATAAATTGTGTGCCTGGTATGCACAGTCTGGTTAGCACAGTTAGTAAGGTTTTGGGTTTGCACTATCAAATTAAGACTGTCATTGGTTCGAATCCCATGTTTTTATTTTACTAGTGTGGTTTATGGCTCTATAATATGAATGCCTATGTCTTTTAACAACAATAGTCAAGTCTTCCAATGGACTTTTTAGTGAAACCCAATAGATAGCTTTATTTTCTTTTTGTTTTCTCAAATACTGAATGCTTATGTCTTATAAATTTAGTAGGAAAGTATTTTAATGACTTGCTTATGACACCCCATAGAATATATGTTTAGTACCTTGGACACTGTAGCTTATTCACTTAAATCTCTGATAAATTGTGTGTCTGGTATGCACAGTCTGGTTAGCACAGTTAGTAAGGTGTTGGGATTGCACTATCAAATTAAGACTGTCATTGGTTCGAATCCCATGTTATCATGTTTTTATTTTACTAGTGTGGTTTATGGCTCTATAATATGAATGCCTATGTCTTTTAACAACAATAGTCAAGTCTTCCAATGGACTTTTTAGTGAAACCCAATAGATAGCTTTATTTTCTTTTTGTTTTCTCAAATACTGAATGCTTATGTCTTATGAATTTAGTAGGAAAGTATTCTAATGACTTGCTTATGACACCCCATAGAACAGGGCTGGCCAAACCAGTCATCAAGATCTACCAACAGTTCACATTTTCCAGACCACCTAGCTGGAGCACAGGTGTTGTCATTACTAATTAAGATGTGCTGCATTCATTCCTAACTGACAATTCTACAGATCTCCAGGAGGTCTGGAAAACATGAACTGTTGGTAGATCTCGAGGACCGGTTTGGCCAGCCCTGCCATAGAATATATTATGTTTAGTACCTTGGACACTGTAGCTTATTCACTTAAATCTCTGATAAATTGTGTGCTTGGTATGTACAGTCTGGATAGCACAGTTGGTAAGGTGTTGGGTTTGCACTATCAAATTAAGACTGTCATTGGTTTGAATCCCATGTTATCATGTTTTTATTTTACTAGTGTGGTTTATGGCTCTATAATATGAATGCCTATGTCTTTTAACAACAATAGTCAAGTCTTACAATGGACTTTTTAGTGAAACCCAATAGATAGCTTAATTTTCTTTTTGTTTTCTCAAATACTGAATGCTTATGTCTTATAAATTTAGTAGGAAAGTATTCTAATGACTTGCTTATGACACCCCATAGAATATATGTTTAGTACCTTGGACACTGTAGCTTATTCACTTAAATCTCTGATAAATTGTGTGTCTGGTATGCACAGTCTGGTTAGCACAGTTAGTAAGGTGTTGGGATTGCACTATCAAATTAAGACTGTCATTGGTTCGAATCCCATGTTATCATGTTTTTATTTTACTAGTGTGGTTTGTGGCTCTGTAATATGATAGCCTATGTCTTTTACCAACAATAGTCAAGTCTTCCAATGGACTTTTTAGTGAAACCCAATAGATAGCTTTATTTTCTCTTTGTTTACTCAAATATTGAATGCTTATGTCTTATAAATTTAGTAGGAAAGTATTCTAATGACTTGCTTATGACACCCCATAGAATATATTATGTTTAGTACCTTGGACACTGTAGCTTATTCACTTAAATCTCTGATAAATTGTATGCTTGGTATGCACAGTCTGGATAGCACAGTTGGTAAGGTGTTGGGTTTGCACTATCAAATTAAGACTGTCATTGGTTCGAATCCCATGTTATCATGTTTTTATTTTACTAGTGTGGTTTGTTGCTCTTTAATATGAATGCCTATGTCTTTTAACAACAATAGTCAAGTCTTCCAATGGACTTTTTAGTGAAACCCAATAGATAGCTTTATTTTCTCTTTGTTTACTCAAATATTGAATGCTTATGTCTTATAAATTTAGTCGGAAAGTATTCTAATGGCTTGCTTATGACACCCCATAGAATATATTATGTTTAGTACCTTGGACACTGTAGCTTATTCACTTAAATCTCTGATAAATTGTGTGCCTGGTATGCACAGTCTGGATAGCCCATAGAATATATTATGTTTAGTACCTTGGACACTGTAGCTTATTCACTTAAATCTCTGATAAATTGTGTGCTTAGTATCCACAGTCTGGATAGCACAGTTGGTAAGGTGTTGGTTTTGCACTATCAAATTAAGACTGTCATTGGTTCGAATCCCATGTTATCATGTTTTTATTTTACTAGTGTGGTTTATGGCTCTATAATATGAATGCCTATGTCTTTTAACAACAATAGTCAAGTCTTCCAATGGACTTTTTAGTGAAACCCAATAGATAGCTTTATTTTCTTTTTGTTTACTCAAATACTGAATGCTTATGTCTTATAAATTTAGTAGGAAAGTATTCTAATGACTTGCTTATGACACCCCATAGAATATATTATGTTTAGTACCTTGGACACTGTAGCTTATTCACTTAAATCTCTGATAAATTGTGTGCCTGGTATGCACAGTCTGGTTAGCACAGTTAGTAAGGTGTTGGGTTTGCACTATCAAATTAAGACTGTCATTGGTTCGAATCCCATGTTTTTATTTTACTAGTGTGGTTTATGGCTCTATAATATGAATGCCTATGTCTTTTAACAACAATAGTCAAGTCTTCCAATGGACTTTTTAGTGAAACCCAATAGATAGCTTTATTTTCTTTTTGTTTTCTCAAATACTGAATGCTTATGTCTTATAAATTTAGTAGGAAAGTATTCTAATGACTTGCTTATGACACCCCATAGAATATATGTTTAGTACCTTGGACACTGTAGCTTATTCACTTAAATCTCTGATAAATTGTGTGTCTGGTATGCACAGTCTGGTTAGCACAGTTAGTAAGGTGTTGGGATTGCACTATCAAATTAAGACTGTCATTGGTTCGAATCCCATGTTATCATGTTTTTATTTTACTAGTGTGGTTTGTGGCTCTATAATATGAATGCCTATGTCTTTTAACAACTATAGTCAAGTCTTCCAATGGACTTTTTAGTGAAACCCAATAGATAGCTTTATTTTCTCTTTGTTTACTCAAATATTGAATGCTTATGTCTTATAAATTTAGTAGGAAAGTATTCTAATGACTTGCTTATGACACCCCATAGAATATATTATGTTTAGTACCTTGGACACTGTAGCTTATTCACTTAAATCTCTGATAAATTGTGTGCTTGGTATGCACAGTCTGGATAGCACAGTTGGTAAGGTGTTGGGTTTGCACTATCAAATTAAGACTGTCATTGGTTCGAATCCCATGTTATCATGTTTTTATTTTACTAGTGTGGTTTGTGGCTCTATAATATGAATGCCTATGTCTTTTAACAACAATAGTCAAGTCTTCCAATGGACTTTTTAGTGAAACCCAATAGATAGCTTTATTTTCTTTTTGTTTTCTCAAATACTGAATGCTTATGTCTTATGAATTTAGTAGGAAAGTATTCTAATGACTTGCTTATGACACCCCATAGAACAGGGCTGGCCAAACCAGTCATCAAGATCTACCAACAGTTCACATTTTCCAGACCACCTAGCTGGAGCACAGGTGTTGTCATTACTAATTAAGATGTGCTGCATTCATTCCTAACTGACAATTCTACAGATCTCCAGGAGGTCTGGAAAACATGAACTGTTTGTAGATCTCGAGGACCGGTTTGGCCAGCCCTGCCATAGAATATATTATGTTTAGTACCTTGGACACTGTAGCTTATTCACTTAAATCTCTGATAAATTGTGTGCTTGGTATGCACAGTCTGGATAGCACAGTTGGTAAGGTGTTGGGTTTGCACTATCAAATTAAGACTGTCATTGGTTTGAATCCCATGTTATCATGTTTTTATTTTACTAGTGTGGTTTATGGCTCTATAATATGAATGCCTATGTCTTTTAACAACAATAGTCAAGTCTTACAATGGACTTTTTAGTGAAACCCAATAGATAGCTTAATTTTCTTTTTGTTTTCTCAAATACTGAATGCTTATGTCTTATAAATTTAGTAGGAAAGTATTCTAATGACTTGCTTATGACACCCCATAGAATATATGTTTAGTACCTTGGACACTGTAGCTTATTCACTTAAATCTCTGATAAATTGTGTGTCTGGTATGCACAGTCTGGTTAGCACAGTTAGTAAGGTGTTGGGATTGCACTATCAAATTAAGACTGTCATTGGTTCGAATCCCATGTTATCATGTTTTTATTTTACTAGTGTGGTTTGTGGCTCTGTAATATGAATGCCTATGTCTTTTACCAACAATAGTCAAGTCTTCCAATGGACTTTTTAGTGAAACCCAATAGATAGCTTTATTTTCTCTTTGTTTACTCAAATATTGAATGCTTATGTCTTATAAATTTAGTAGGAAAGTATTCTAATGACTTGCTTATGACACCCCATAGAATATATTATGTTTAGTACCTTGGACACTGTAGCTTATTCACTTAAATCTCTGATAAATTGTATGCTTGGTATGCACAGTCTGGATAGCACAGTTGGTAAGGTGTTGGGTTTGCACTATCAAATTAAGACTGTCATTGGTTCGAATCCCATGTTATCATGTTTTTATTTTACTAGTGTGGTTTGTGGCTCTTTAATATGAATGCCTATGTCTTTTAACAACAATAGTCAAGTCTTCCAATGGACTTTTTAGTGAAACCCAATAGATAGCTTTATTTTCTCTTTGTTTACTCAAATATTGAATGCTTATGTCTTATAAATTTAGTAGGAAAGTATTCTAATGACTTGCTTATGACACCCCATAGAATATATTATGTTTAGTACCTTGGACACTGTAGCTTATTCACTTAAATCTCTGATAAATTGTGTGCCTGGTATGCACAGTCTGGTTAGCACAGTTAGTAAGGTGTTGGGTTTGCACAATCAAATTAAGACTGTCATTGGTTCGAATCCCATGTTTTTATTTTACTAGTGTGGTTTATGGCTCTATAATATGAATGCCTATGTCTTTTAACAACAATAGTCAAGTCTTCCAATGGACTTTTTAGTGAAACCCAATAGATAGCTTTATTTTCTTTTTGTTTTCTCAAATACTGAATGCTTATGTCTTATAAATTTAGTAGGAAAGTATTCTAATGACTTGCTTATGACACCCCATAGAATATATGTTTAGTACCTTGGACACTGTAGCTTATTCACTTAAATCTCTGATAAATTGTGTGTCTGGTATGCACAGTCTGGTTAGCACAGTTAGTAAGGTGTTGGGATTGCACTATCAAATTAAGACTGTCATTGGTTCGAATCCCATGTTATCATGTTTTTATTTTACTAGTGTGGTTTGTGGCTCTATAATATGAATGCCTATGTCTTTTAACAACTATAGTCAAGTCTTCCAATGGACTTTTTAGTGAAACCCAATAGATAGCTTTATTTTCTCTTTGTTTACTCAAATATTGAATGCTTATGTCTTATAAATTTAGTAGGAAAGTATTCTAATGACTTGCTTATGACACCCCATAGAATATATTATGTTTAGTACCTTGGACACTGTAGCTTATTCACTTAAATCTCTGATAAATTGTGTGCTTGGTATGCACAGTCTGGATAGCACAGTTGGTAAGGTGTTGGGTTTGCACTATCAAATTAAGACTGTCATTGGTTCGAATCCCATGTTATCATGTTTTTATTTTACTAGTGTGGTTTGTGGCTCTATAATATGAATGCCTATGTCTTTTAACAACAATAGTCAAGTCTTCCAATGGACTTTTTAGTGAAACCCAATAGATAGCTTTATTTTCTTTTTGTTTTCTCAAATACTGAATGCTTATGTCTTATGAATTTAGTAGGAAAGTATTCTAATGACTTGCTTATGACACCCCATAGAACAGGGCTGGCCAAACCAGTCATCAAGATCTACCAACAGTTCACATTTTCCAGACCACCTAGCTGGAGCACAGGTGTTGTCATTACTAATTAAGATGTGCTGCATTCATTCCTAACTGACAATTCTACAGATCTCCAGGAGGTCTGGAAAACATGAACTGTTTGTAGATCTCGAGGACCGGTTTGGCCAGCCCTGCCATAGAATATATTATGTTTAGTACCTTGGACACTGTAGCTTATTCACTTAAATCTCTGATAAATTGTGTGCTTGGTATGCACAGTCTGGATAGCACAGTTGGTAAGGTGTTGGGTTTGCACTATCAAATTAAGACTGTCATTGGTTTGAATCCCATGTTATCATGTTTTTATTTTACTAGTGTGGTTTATGGCTCTATAATATGAATGCCTATGTCTTTTAACAACAATAGTCAAGTCTTACAATGGACTTTTTAGTGAAACCCAATAGATAGCTTAATTTTCTTTTTGTTTTCTCAAATACTGAATGCTTATGTCTTATAAATTTAGTAGGAAAGTATTCTAATGACTTGCTTATGACACCCCATAGAATATATGTTTAGTACCTTGGACACTGTAGCTTATTCACTTAAATCTCTGATAAATTGTGTGTCTGGTATGCACAGTCTGGTTAGCACAGTTAGTAAGGTGTTGGGTTTGCACTATCAAATTAAGACTGTCATTGGTTCGAATCCCATGTTATCATGTTTTTATTTTACTAGTGTGGTTTGTGGCTCTGTAATATGAATGCCTATGTCTTTTACCAACAATAGTCAAGTCTTCCAATGGACTTTTTAGTGAAACCCAATAGATAGCTTTATTTTCTCTTTGTTTACTCAAATATTGAATGCTTATGTCTTATAAATTTAGTAGGAAAGTATTCTAATGACTTGCTTATGACACCCCATAGAATATATTATGTTTAGTACCTTGGACACTGTAGCTTATTCACTTAAATCTCTGATAAATTGTATGCTTGGTATGCACAGTCTGGATAGCACAGTTGGTAAGGTGTTGGGTTTGCACTATCAAATTAAGACTGTCATTGGTTCGAATCCCATGTTATCATGTTTTTATTTTACTAGTGTGGTTTGTGGCTCTTTAATATGAATGCCTATGTCTTTTAACAACAATAGTCAAGTCTTCCAATGGACTTTTTAGTGAAACCCAATAGATAGCTTTATTTTCTCTTTGTTTACTCAAATATTGAATGCTTATGTCTTATAAATTTAGTAGGAAAGTATTCTAATGACTTGCTTATGACACCCCATAGAATATATTATGTTTAGTACCTTGGACACTGTAGCTTATTCACTTAAATCTCTGATAAATTGTATGCTTGGTATGCACAGTCTGGATAGCACAGTTGGTAAGGTGTTGGGTTTGCACTATCAAATTAAGACTGTCATTGGTTCGAATCCCATGTTATCATGTTTTTATTTTACTAGTGTGGTTTGTTGCTCTTTAATATGAATGCCTATGTCTTTTAACAACAATAGTCAAGTCTTCCAATGGACTTTTTAGTGAAACCCAATAGATAGCTTTATTTTCTCTTTGTTTACTCAAATATTGAATGCTTATGTCTTATAAATTTAGTAGGAAAGTATTCTAATGGCTTGCTTATGACACCCCATAGAATATATTATGTTTAGTACCTTGGACACTGTAGCTTATTCACTTAAATCTCTGATAAATTGTGTGCCTGGTATGCACAGTCTGGATAGCCCATAGAATATATTATGTTTAGTACCTTGGACACTGTAGCTTATTCACTTAAATCTCTGATAAATTGTGTGCTTAGTATGCACAGTCTGGATAGCACAGTTGGTAAGGTGTTGGTTTTGCACTATCAAATTAAGACTGTCATTGGTTCGAATCCCATATTATCATGTTTTTATTTTACTAGTGTGGTTTGTGGCTCTATAATATGAATGCCTATGTCTTTTGACAACTATAGTCAAGTCTTCCAATGGACTTTTTAGTGAAACCCAATAGATAGCTTTATTTTCTCTTTGTTTACTCAAATATTGAATGCTTATGTCTTATAAATTTAGTAGGAAAGTATTCTAATGACTTGCTTATGACACCCCATAGAATATATTATGTTTAGTACCTTGGACACTGTAGCTTATTCACTTAAATCTCTGATAAATTGTGTGCTTGGTATGCACAGTCTGGATAGCACAGTTGGTAAGGTGTTGGGTTTGCACTATCAAATTAAGACTGTCATTGGTTCGAATCCCATGTTATCATGTTTTTATTTTACTAGTGTGGTTTGTGGCTCTATAATATGAATGCCTATGTCTTTTAACAACAATAGTCAAGTCTTCCAATGGACTTTTTAGTGAAACCCAATAGATAGCTTTATTTTCTTTTTGTTTTCTCAAATACTGAATGCTTATGTCTTATGAATTTAGTAGGAAAGTATTCTAATGACTTGCTTATGACACCCCATAGAACAGGGCTGGCCAAACCAGTCATCAAGATCTACCAACAGTTCACATTTTCCAGACCACCTAGCTGGAGCACAGGTGTTGTCATTACTAATTAAGATGTGCTGCATTCATTCCTAACTGACAATTCTACAGATCTCCAGGAGGTCTGGAAAACATGAACTGTTTGTAGATCTCGAGGACCGGTTTGGCCAGCCCTGCCATAGAATATATTATGTTTAGTACCTTGGACACTGTAGCTTATTCACTTAAATCTCTGATAAATTGTGTGCTTGGTATGCACAGTCTGGATAGCACAGTTGGTAAGGTGTTGGGTTTGCACTATCAAATTAAGACTGTCATTGGTTTGAATCCCATGTTATCATGTTTTTATTTTACTAGTGTGGTTTATGGCTCTATAATATGAATGCCTATGTCTTTTAACAACAATAGTCAAGTCTTACAATGGACTTTTTAGTGAAACCCAATAGATAGCTTAATTTTCTTTTTGTTTTCTCAAATACTGAATGCTTATGTCTTATAAATTTAGTAGGAAAGTATTCTAATGACTTGCTTATGACACCCCATAGAATATATGTTTAGTACCTTGGACACTGTAGCTTATTCACTTAAATCTCTGATAAATTGTGTGTCTGGTATGCACAGTCTGGTTAGCACAGTTAGTAAGGTGTTGGGATTGCACTATCAAATTAAGACTGTCATTGGTTCGAATCCCATGTTATCATGTTTTTATTTTACTAGTGTGGTTTGTGGCTCTGTAATATGAATGCCTATGTCTTTTACCAACAATAGTCAAGTCTTCCAATGGACTTTTTAGTGAAACCCAATAGATAGCTTTATTTTCTCTTTGTTTACTCAAATATTGAATGCTTATGTCTTATAAATTTAGTAGGAAAGTATTCTAATGACTTGCTTATGACACCCCATAGAATATATTATGTTTAGTACCTTGGACACTGTAGCTTATTCACTTAAATCTCTGATAAATTGTATGCTTGGTATGCACAGTCTGGATAGCACAGTTGGTAAGGTGTTGGGTTTGCACTATCAAATTAAGACTGTCATTGGTTCGAATCCCATGTTATCATGTTTTTATTTTACTAGTGTGGTTTGTGGCTCTTTAATATGAATGCCTATGTCTTTTAACAACAATAGTCAAGTCTTCCAATGGACCTTTTAGTGAAACCCAATAGATAGCTTTATTTTCTCTTTGTTTACTCAAATACTGAATGCTTATGTCTTATAAATTTAGTAGGAAAGTATTCTAATGACTTGCTTATGACACCCCATAGAATATATTATGTTTAGTATCTTGGACACTGTAGCTTATTCACTTAAATCTCTGATAAATTGTGTGCTTGGTATGCACAGTCTGGATAGCACAGTTGGTAAGGTGTTGGATTTGCACTATCAAATTAAGACTGTCATTGGTTCGAATCCCATGTTATCATGTTTTTATTTTACTAGTGTGGTTTATGGCTCTATAATATGAATGCCTATGTCTTTTAACAACAATAGTCAAGTCTTCCAATGGACTTTTTAGTGAAACCCAATAGATAGCTTTATTTTCTCTTTGTTTACTCAAATATTGAATGCTTATGTCTTATAAATTTAGTAGGAAAGTATTCTAATGACTTGCTTATGACACCCCATAGAATATATTATGTTTAGTACCTTGGACACTGTAGCTTATTCGCTTAAATCTCTGATAAATTGGGTGCTTGGTATGCACAGTCTGGATAGCACAGTTGGTAAGGTGTTGGGTTTGCACTATCAAATTAAGACTGTCATTGGTTCGAATCCCATGTTATCATGTTTTTATTTTGCTAGTGTGGTTTATGGCTCTATAATATGAATGCCTATGTCTTTTAACAACAATAGTCAAGTCTTCCAATGGACTTTTTAGTGAAACCCAATAGATAGCTTTATTTTCTTTTTGTTTTCTCAAATACTGAATGCTTATGTCTTATAAATTTAGTAGGAAAGTATTCTAATGACTTGCTTATGACACCCCATAGAATATATGCTTAGTACCTTGGACACTGTAGCTTATTCACTTAAATCTCTGATAAATTGTGTGTCTGGTATGCACAGTCTGGTTAGCACAGTTAGTAAGGTGTTGGGATTGCACTATCAAATTTAGACTGTCATTGGTTCGAATCCCATGTTATCATGTTTTTATTTTACTAGTGTGGTTTGTGGCTCTATAATATGAATGCCTATGTCTTTTAACAACAATAGTCAAGTCTTCCAATGGACTTTTTAGTGAAACCCAATAGATAGCTTTATTTTCTCTTTGTTTACTCAAACATTGAATGCTTATGTCTTATAAATTTAGTAGGAAAGTATTCTAATGACTTGCTTATGACACCCCATAGAATATATTATGTTTAGTACCTTGGACACTGTAGCTTATTCACTTAAATCTCTGATAAATTGTGTGCCTGGTATGCACAGTCTGGATAGCCCATAGAATATATTATGTTTAGTACCTTGGACACTGTAGCTTATTCACTTAAATCTCTGATAAATTGTGTGCTTGGTATGCACAGTCTGGATAGCACAGTTGGTAAGGTGTTGGTTTTGCACTATCAAATTAAGACTGTCATTGGTTCGAATCCCATGTTATCATGTTTTTATTTTACTAGTGTGGTTTATGGCTCTATAATATGAATGCCTATGTCTTTTAACAACAATAGTCAAGTCTTCCAATGGACTTTTTAGTGAAACCCAATAGACAGCTTTATTTTCTTTTTGTTTACTCAAATACTGAATGCTTATGTCTTATAAATTTAGTAGGAAAGTATTCTAATGACTTGCTTATGACACCCCATAGAATATATTATGTTTAGTACCTTGGACACTGTAGCTTATTCACTTAAATCTCTGATAAATTGTGTGCCTGGTATGCACAGTCTGGTTAGCACAGTTAGTAAGGTTTTGGGTTTGCACTATCAAATTAAGACTGTCATTGGTTCGAATCCCATGTTTTTATTTTACTAGTGTGGTTTATGGCTCTATAATATGAATGCCTATGTCTTTTAACAACAATAGTCAAGTCTTCCAATGGACTTTTTAGTGAAACCCAATAGATAGCTTTATTTTCTTTTTGTTTTCTCAAATACTGAATGCTTATGTCTTATAAATTTAGTAGGAAAGTATTTTAATGACTTGCTTATGACACCCCATAGAATATATGTTTAGTACCTTGGACACTGTAGCTTATTCACTTAAATCTCTGATAAATTGTGTGTCTGGTATGCACAGTCTGGTTAGCACAGTTAGTAAGGTGTTGGGATTGCACTATCAAATTAAGACTGTCATTGGTTCGAATCCCATGTTATCATGTTTTTATTTTACTAGTGTGGTTTATGGCTCTATAATATGAATGCCTATGTCTTTTAACAACAATAGTCAAGTCTTCCAATGGACTTTTTAGTGAAACCCAATAGATAGCTTTATTTTCTTTTTGTTTTCTCAAATACTGAATGCTTATGTCTTATGAATTTAGTAGGAAAGTATTCTAATGACTTGCTTATGACACCCCATAGAACAGGGCTGGCCAAACCAGTCATCAAGATCTACCAACAGTTCACATTTTCCAGACCACCTAGCTGGAGCACAGGTGTTGTCATTACTAATTAAGATGTGCTGCATTCATTCCTAACTGACAATTCTACAGATCTCCAGGAGGTCTGGAAAACATGAACTGTTGGTAGATCTCGAGGACCGGTTTGGCCAGCCCTGCCATAGAATATATTATGTTTAGTACCTTGGACACTGTAGCTTATTCACTTAAATCTCTGATAAATTGTGTGCTTGGTATGCACAGTCTGGATAGCACAGTTGGTAAGGTGTTGGGTTTGCACTATCAAATTAAGACTGTCATTGGTTTGAATCCCATGTTATCATGTTTTTATTTTACTAGTGTGGTTTATGGCTCTATAATATGAATGCCTATGTCTTTTAACAACAATAGTCAAGTCTTACAATGGACTTTTTAGTGAAACCCAATAGATAGCTTAATTTTCTTTTTGTTTTCTCAAATACTGAATGCTTATGTCTTATAAATTTAGTAGGAAAGTATTCTAATGACTTGCTTATGACACCCCATAGAATATATGTTTAGTACCTTGGACACTGTAGCTTATTCACTTAAATCTCTGATAAATTGTGTGTCTGGTATGCACAGTCTGGTTAGCACAGTTAGTAAGGTGTTGGGATTGCACTATCAAATTAAGACTGTCATTGGTTCGAATCCCATGTTATCATGTTTTTATTTTACTAGTGTGGTTTGTGGCTCTGTAATATGATAGCCTATGTCTTTTACCAACAATAGTCAAGTCTTCCAATGGACTTTTTAGTGAAACCCAATAGATAGCTTTATTTTCTCTTTGTTTACTCAAATATTGAATGCTTATGTCTTATAAATTTAGTAGGAAAGTATTCTAATGACTTGCTTATGACACCCCATAGAATATATTATGTTTAGTACCTTGGACACTGTAGCTTATTCACTTAAATCTCTGATAAATTGTATGCTTGGTATGCACAGTCTGGATAGCACAGTTGGTAAGGTGTTGGGTTTGCACTATCAAATTAAGACTGTCATTGGTTCGAATCCCATGTTATCATGTTTTTATTTTACTAGTGTGGTTTGTTGCTCTTTAATATGAATGCCTATGTCTTTTAACAACAATAGTCAAGTCTTCCAATGGACTTTTTAGTGAAACCCAATAGATAGCTTTATTTTCTCTTTGTTTACTCAAATATTGAATGCTTATGTCTTATAAATTTAGTCGGAAAGTATTCTAATGGCTTGCTTATGACACCCCATAGAATATATTATGTTTAGTACCTTGGACACTGTAGCTTATTCACTTAAATCTCTGATAAATTGTGTGCCTGGTATGCACAGTCTGGATAGCCCATAGAATATATTATGTTTAGTACCTTGGACACTGTAGCTTATTCACTTAAATCTCTGATAAATTGTGTGCTTAGTATGCACAGTCTGGATAGCACAGTTGGTAAGGTGTTGGTTTTGCACTATCAAATTAAGACTGTCATTGGTTCGAATCCCATGTTATCATGTTTTTATTTTACTAGTGTGGTTTATGGCTCTATAATATGAATGCCTATGTCTTTTAACAACAATAGTCAAGTCTTCCAATGGACTTTTTAGTGAAACCCAATAGATAGCTTTATTTTCTTTTTGTTTACTCAAATACTGAATGCTTATGTCTTATAAATTTAGTAGGAAAGTATTCTAATGACTTGCTTATGACACCCCATAGAATATATTATGTTTAGTACCTTGGACACTGTAGCTTATTCACTTAAATCTCTGATAAATTGTGTGCCTGGTATGCACAGTCTGGTTAGCACAGTTAGTAAGGTGTTGGGTTTGCACTATCAAATTAAGACTGTCATTGGTTCGAATCCCATGTTTTTATTTTACTAGTGTGGTTTATGGCTCTATAATATGAATGCCTATGTCTTTTAACAACAATAGTCAAGTCTTCCAATGGACTTTTTAGTGAAACCCAATAGATAGCTTTATTTTCTTTTTGTTTTCTCAAATACTGAATGCTTATGTCTTATAAATTTAGTAGGAAAGTATTCTAATGACTTGCTTATGACACCCCATAGAATATATGTTTAGTACCTTGGACACTGTAGCTTATTCACTTAAATCTCTGATAAATTGTGTGTCTGGTATGCACAGTCTGGTTAGCACAGTTAGTAAGGTGTTGGGATTGCACTATCAAATTAAGACTGTCATTGGTTCGAATCCCATGTTATCATGTTTTTATTTTACTAGTGTGGTTTGTGGCTCTATAATATGAATGCCTATGTCTTTTAACAACTATAGTCAAGTCTTCCAATGGACTTTTTAGTGAAACCCAATAGATAGCTTTATTTTCTCTTTGTTTACTCAAATATTGAATGCTTATGTCTTATAAATTTAGTAGGAAAGTATTCTAATGACTTGCTTATGACACCCCATAGAATATATTATGTTTAGTACCTTGGACACTGTAGCTTATTCACTTAAATCTCTGATAAATTGTGTGCTTGGTATGCACAGTCTGGATAGCACAGTTGGTAAGGTGTTGGGTTTGCACTATCAAATTAAGACTGTCATTGGTTCGAATCCCATGTTATCATGTTTTTATTTTACTAGTGTGGTTTGTGGCTCTATAATATGAATGCCTATGTCTTTTAACAACAATAGTCAAGTCTTCCAATGGACTTTTTAGTGAAACCCAATAGATAGCTTTATTTTCTTTTTGTTTTCTCAAATACTGAATGCTTATGTCTTATGAATTTAGTAGGAAAGTATTCTAATGACTTGCTTATGACACCCCATAGAACAGGGCTGGCCAAACCAGTCATCAAGATCTACCAACAGTTCACATTTTCCAGACCACCTAGCTGGAGCACAGGTGTTGTCATTACTAATTAAGATGTGCTGCATTCATTCCTAACTGACAATTCTACAGATCTCCAGGAGGTCTGGAAAACATGAACTGTTTGTAGATCTCGAGGACCGGTTTGGCCAGCCCTGCCATAGAATATATTATGTTTAGTACCTTGGACACTGTAGCTTATTCACTTAAATCTCTGATAAATTGTGTGCTTGGTATGCACAGTCTGGATAGCACAGTTGGTAAGGTGTTGGGTTTGCACTATCAAATTAAGACTGTCATTGGTTTGAATCCCATGTTATCATGTTTTTATTTTACTAGTGTGGTTTATGGCTCTATAATATGAATGCCTATGTCTTTTAACAACAATAGTCAAGTCTTACAATGGACTTTTTAGTGAAACCCAATAGATAGCTTAATTTTCTTTTTGTTTTCTCAAATACTGAATGCTTATGTCTTATAAATTTAGTAGGAAAGTATTCTAATGACTTGCTTATGACACCCCATAGAATATATGTTTAGTACCTTGGACACTGTAGCTTATTCACTTAAATCTCTGATAAATTGTGTGTCTGGTATGCACAGTCTGGTTAGCACAGTTAGTAAGGTGTTGGGATTGCACTATCAAATTAAGACTGTCATTGGTTCGAATCCCATGTTATCATGTTTTTATTTTACTAGTGTGGTTTGTGGCTCTGTAATATGAATGCCTATGTCTTTTACCAACAATAGTCAAGTCTTCCAATGGACTTTTTAGTGAAACCCAATAGATAGCTTTATTTTCTCTTTGTTTACTCAAATATTGAATGCTTATGTCTTATAAATTTAGTAGGAAAGTATTCTAATGACTTGCTTATGACACCCCATAGAATATATTATGTTTAGTACCTTGGACACTGTAGCTTATTCACTTAAATCTCTGATAAATTGTATGCTTGGTATGCACAGTCTGGATAGCACAGTTGGTAAGGTGTTGGGTTTGCACTATCAAATTAAGACTGTCATTGGTTCGAATCCCATGTTATCATGTTTTTATTTTACTAGTGTGGTTTGTGGCTCTTTAATATGAATGCCTATGTCTTTTAACAACAATAGTCAAGTCTTCCAATGGACTTTTTAGTGAAACCCAATAGATAGCTTTATTTTCTCTTTGTTTACTCAAATATTGAATGCTTATGTCTTATAAATTTAGTAGGAAAGTATTCTAATGACTTGCTTATGACACCCCATAGAATATATTATGTTTAGTACCTTGGACACTGTAGCTTATTCACTTAAATCTCTGATAAATTGTGTGCCTGGTATGCACAGTCTGGTTAGCACAGTTAGTAAGGTGTTGGGTTTGCACTATCAAATTAAGACTGTCATTGGTTCGAATCCCATGTTTTTATTTTACTAGTGTGGTTTATGGCTCTATAATATGAATGCCTATGTCTTTTAACAACAATAGTCAAGTCTTCCAATGGACTTTTTAGTGAAACCCAATAGATAGCTTTATTTTCTTTTTGTTTTCTCAAATACTGAATGCTTATGTCTTATAAATTTAGTAGGAAAGTATTCTAATGACTTGCTTATGACACCCCATAGAATATATGTTTAGTACCTTGGACACTGTAGCTTATTCACTTAAATCTCTGATAAATTGTGTGTCTGGTATGCACAGTCTGGTTAGCACAGTTAGTAAGGTGTTGGGATTGCACTATCAAATTAAGACTGTCATTGGTTCGAATCCCATGTTATCATGTTTTTATTTTACTAGTGTGGTTTGTGGCTCTATAATATGAATGCCTATGTCTTTTAACAACTATAGTCAAGTCTTCCAATGGACTTTTTAGTGAAACCCAATAGATAGCTTTATTTTCTCTTTGTTTACTCAAATATTGAATGCTTATGTCTTGTAAATTTAGTAGGAAAGTATTCTAATGACTTGCTTATGACACCCCATAGAATATATTATGTTTAGTACCTTGGACACTGTAGCTTATTCACTTAAATCTCTGATAAATTGTGTGCTTGGTATGCACAGTCTGGATAGCACAGTTGGTAAGGTGTTGGGTTTGCACTATCAAATTAAGACTGTCATTGGTTCGAATCCCATGTTATCATGTTTTTATTTTACTAGTGTGGTTTGTGGCTCTATAATATGAATGCCTATGTCTTTTAACAACAATAGTCAAGTCTTCCAATGGACTTTTTAGTGAAACCCAATAGATAGCTTTATTTTCTTTTTGTTTTCTCAAATACTGAATGCTTATGTCTTATGAATTTAGTAGGAAAGTATTCTAATGACTTGCTTATGACACCCCATAGAACAGGGCTGGCCAAACCAGTCATCAAGATCTACCAACAGTTCACATTTTCCAGACCACCTAGCTGGAGCACAGGTGTTGTCATTACTAATTAAGATGTGCTGCATTCATTCCTAACTGACAATTCTACAGATCTCCAGGAGGTCTGGAAAACATGAACTGTTTGTAGATCTCGAGGACCGGTTTGGCCAGCCCTGCCATAGAATATATTATGTTTAGTACCTTGGACACTGTAGCTTATTCACTTAAATCTCTGATAAATTGTGTGCTTGGTATGCACAGTCTGGATAGCACAGTTGGTAAGGTGTTGGGTTTGCACTATCAAATTAAGACTGTCATTGGTTTGAATCCCATGTTATCATGTTTTTATTTTACTAGTGTGGTTTATGGCTCTATAATATGAATGCCTATGTCTTTTAACAACAATAGTCAAGTCTTACAATGGACTTTTTAGTGAAACCCAATAGATAGCTTAATTTTCTTTTTGTTTTCTCAAATACTGAATGCTTATGTCTTATAAATTTAGTAGGAAAGTATTCTAATGACTTGCTTATGACACCCCATAGAATATATGTTTAGTACCTTGGACACTGTAGCTTATTCACTTAAATCTCTGATAAATTGTGTGTCTGGTATGCACAGTCTGGTTAGCACAGTTAGTAAGGTGTTGGGATTGCACTATCAAATTAAGACTGTCATTGGTTCGAATCCCATGTTATCATGTTTTTATTTTACTAGTGTGGTTTGTGGCTCTGTAATATGAATGCCTATGTCTTTTACCAACAATAGTCAAGTCTTCCAATGGACTTTTTAGTGAAACCCAATAGATAGCTTTATTTTCTCTTTGTTTACTCAAATATTGAATGCTTATGTCTTATAAATTTCGTAGGAAAGTATTCTAATGACTTGCTTATGACACCCCATAGAATATATTATGTTTAGTACCTTGGACACTGTAGCTTATTCACTTAAATCTCTGATAAATTGTATGCTTGGTATGCACAGTCTGGATAGCACAGTTGGTAAGGTGTTGGGTTTGCACTATCAAATTAAGACTGTCATTGGTTCGAATCCCATGTTATCATGTTTTTATTTTACTAGTGTGGTTTGTGGCTCTTTAATATGAATGCCTATGTCTTTTAACAACAATAGTCAAGTCTTCCAATGGACTTTTTAGTGAAACCCAATAGATAGCTTTATTTTCTCTTTGTTTACTCAAATATTGAATGCTTATGTCTTATAAATTTAGTAGGAAAGTATTCTAATGACTTGCTTATGACACCCCATAGAATATATTATGTTTAGTACCTTGGACACTGTAGCTTATTCACTTAAATCTCTGATAAATTGTGTGCCTGGTATGCACAGTCTGGTTAGCACAGTTAGTAAGGTGTTGGGTTTGCACTATC
Source organism: Pseudophryne corroboree (assembly GCF_028390025.1). NCBI lineage: Eukaryota > Metazoa > Chordata > Amphibia > Anura > Myobatrachidae > Pseudophryne > Pseudophryne corroboree. The sequence goes on along the minus strand of NC_086449.1, from coordinate 711,589,893 downwards.
AAATTAAGACTGTCATTGGTTCGAATCCCATGTTTTTATTTTACTAGTGTGGTTTATGGCTCTATAATATGAATGCCTATGTCTTTTAACAACAATAGTCAAGTCTTCCAATGGACTTTTTAGTGAAACCCAATAGATAGCTTTATTTTCTTTTTGTTTTCTCAAATACTGAATGCTTATGTCTTATAAATTTAGTAGGAAAGTATTCTAATGACTTGCTTATGACACCCCATAGAATATATGTTTAGTACCTTGGACACTGTAGCTTATTCACTTAAATCTCTGATAAATTGTGTGTCTGGTATGCACAGTCTGGTTAGCACAGTTAGTAAGGTGTTGGGATTGCACTATCAAATTAAGACTGTCATTGGTTCGAATCCCATGTTATCATGTTTTTATTTTACTAGTGTGGTTTGTGGCTCTATAATATGAATGCCTATGTCTTTTAACAACTATAGTCAAGTCTTCCAATGGACTTTTTAGTGAAACCCAATAGATAGCTTTATTTTCTCTTTGTTTACTCAAATATTGAATGCTTATGTCTTGTAAATTTAGTAGGAAAGTATTCTAATGACTTGCTTATGACACCCCATAGAATATATTATGTTTAGTACCTTGGACACTGTAGCTTATTCACTTAAATCTCTGATAAATTGTGTGCTTGGTATGCACAGTCTGGATAGCACAGTTGGTAAGGTGTTGGGTTTGCACTATCAAATTAAGACTGTCATTGGTTCGAATCCCATGTTATCATGTTTTTATTTTACTAGTGTGGTTTGTGGCTCTATAATATGAATGCCTATGTCTTTTAACAACAATAGTCAAGTCTTCCAATGGACTTTTTAGTGAAACCCAATAGATAGCTTTATTTTCTTTTTGTTTTCTCAAATACTGAATGCTTATGTCTTATGAATTTAGTAGGAAAGTATTCTAATGACTTGCTTATGACACCCCATAGAACAGGGCTGGCCAAACCAGTCATCAAGATCTACCAACAGTTCACATTTTCCAGACCACCTAGCTGGAGCACAGGTGTTGTCATTACTAATTAAGATGTGCTGCATTCATTCCTAACTGACAATTCTACAGATCTCCAGGAGGTCTGGAAAACATGAACTGTTTGTAGATCTCGAGGACCGGTTTGGCCAGCCCTGCCATAGAATATATTATGTTTAGTACCTTGGACACTGTAGCTTATTCACTTAAATCTCTGATAAATTGTGTGCTTGGTATGCACAGTCTGGATAGCACAGTTGGTAAGGTGTTGGGTTTGCACTATCAAATTAAGACTGTCATTGGTTTGAATCCCATGTTATCATGTTTTTATTTTACTAGTGTGGTTTATGGCTCTATAATATGAATGCCTATGTCTTTTAACAACAATAGTCAAGTCTTACAATGGACTTTTTAGTGAAACCCAATAGATAGCTTAATTTTCTTTTTGTTTTCTCAAATACTGAATGCTTATGTCTTATAAATTTAGTAGGAAAGTATTCTAATGACTTGCTTATGACACCCCATAGAATATATGTTTAGTACCTTGGACACTGTAGCTTATTCACTTAAATCTCTGATAAATTGTGTGTCTGGTATGCACAGTCTGGTTAGCACAGTTAGTAAGGTGTTGGGATTGCACTATCAAATTAAGACTGTCATTGGTTCGAATCCCATGTTATCATGTTTTTATTTTACTAGTGTGGTTTGTGGCTCTGTAATATGAATGCCTATGTCTTTTACCAACAATAGTCAAGTCTTCCAATGGACTTTTTAGTGAAACCCAATAGATAGCTTTATTTTCTCTTTGTTTACTCAAATATTGAATGCTTATGTCTTATAAATTTAGTAGGAAAGTATTCTAATGACTTGCTTATGACACCCCATAGAATATATTATGTTTAGTACCTTGGACACTGTAGCTTATTCACTTAAATCTCTGATAAATTGTATGCTTGGTATGCACAGTCTGGATAGCACAGTTGGTAAGGTGTTGGGTTTGCACTATCAAATTAAGACTGTCATTGGTTCGAATCCCATGTTATCATGTTTTTATTTTACTAGTGTGGTTTGTGGCTCTTTAATATGAATGCCTATGTCTTTTAACAACAATAGTCAAGTCTTCCAATGGACTTTTTAGTGAAACCCAATAGATAGCTTTATTTTCTCTTTGTTTACTCAAATATTGAATGCTTATGTCTTATAAATTTAGTAGGAAAGTATTCTAATGACTTGCTTATGACACCCCATAGAATATATTATGTTTAGTACCTTGGACACTGTAGCTTATTCACTTAAATCTCTGATAAATTGTATGCTTGGTATGCACAGTCTGGATAGCACAGTTGGTAAGGTGTTGGGTTTGCACTATCAAATTAAGACTGTCATTGGTTCGAATCCCATGTTATCATGTTTTTATTTTACTAGTGTGGTTTGTTGCTCTTTAATATGAATGCCTATGTCTTTTAACAACAATAGTCAAGTCTTCCAATGGACTTTTTAGTGAAACCCAATAGATAGCTTTATTTTCTCTTTGTTTACTCAAATATTGAATGCTTATGTCTTATAAATTTAGTAGGAAAGTATTCTAATGGCTTGCTTATGACACCCCATAGAATATATTATGTTTAGTACCTTGGACACTGTAGCTTATTCACTTAAATCTCTGATAAATTGTGTGCCTGGTATGCACAGTCTGGATAGCCCATAGAATATATTATGTTTAGTACCTTGGACACTGTAGCTTATTCACTTAAATCTCTGATAAATTGTGTGCTTAGTATGCACAGTCTGGATAGCACAGTTGGTAAGGTGTTGGTTTTGCACTATCAAATTAAGACTGTCATTGGTTCGAATCCCATGTTATCATGTTTTTATTTTACTAGTGTGGTTTGTGGCTCTATAATATGAATGCCTATGTCTTTTAACAACTATAGTCAAGTCTTCCAATGGACTTTTTAGTGAAACCCAATAGATAGCTTTATTTTCTCTTTGTTTACTCAAATATTGAATGCTTATGTCTTATAAATTTAGTAGGAAAGTATTCTAATGACTTCCTTATGACACCCCATAGAATATATTATGTTTAGTACCTTGGACACTGTAGCTTATTCACTTAAATCTCTGATAAATTGTGTGCTTGGTATGCACAGTCTGGATAGCACAGTTGGTAAGGTGTTGGGTTTGCACTATCAAATTAAGACTGTCATTGGTTCGAATCCCATGTTATCATGTTTTTATTTTACTAGTGTGGTTTGTGGCTCTATAATATGAATGCCTATGTCTTTTAACAACAATAGTCAAGTCTTCCAATGGACTTTTTAGTGAAACCCAATAGATAGCTTTATTTTCTTTTTGTTTTCTCAAATACTGAATGCTTATGTCTTATGAATTTAGTAGGAAAGTATTCTAATGACTTGCTTATGACACCCCATAGAACAGGGCTGGCCAAACCAGTCATCAAGATCTACCAACAGTTCACATTTTCCAGACCACCTAGCTGGAGCACAGGTGTTGTCATTACTAATTAAGATGTGCTGCATTCATTCCTAACTGACAATTCTACAGATCTCCAGGAGGTCTGGAAAACATGAACTGTTTGTAGATCTCGAGGACCGGTTTGGCCAGCCCTGCCATAGAATATATTATGTTTAGTACCTTGGACACTGTAGCTTATTCACTTAAATCTCTGATAAATTGTGTGCTTGGTATGCACAGTCTGGATAGCACAGTTGGTAAGGTGTTGGGTTTGCACTATCAAATTAAGACTGTCATTGGTTTGAATCCCATGTTATCATGTTTTTATTTTACTAGTGTGGTTTATGGCTCTATAATATGAATGCCTATGTCTTTTAACAACAATAGTCAAGTCTTACAATGGACTTTTTAGTGAAACCCAATAGATAGCTTAATTTTCTTTTTGTTTTCTCAAATACTGAATGCTTATGTCTTATAAATTTAGTAGGAAAGTATTCTAATGACTTGCTTATGACACCCCATAGAATATATGTTTAGTACCTTGGACACTGTAGCTTATTCACTTAAATCTCTGATAAATTGTGTGTCTGGTATGCACAGTCTGGTTAGCACAGTTAGTAAGGTGTTGGGATTGCACTATCAAATTAAGACTGTCATTGGTTCGAATCCCATGTTATCATGTTTTTATTTTACTAGTGTGGTTTGTGGCTCTGTAATATGAATGCCTATGTCTTTTACCAACAATAGTCAAGTCTTCCAATGGACTTTTTAGTGAAACCCAATAGATAGCTTTATTTTCTCTTTGTTTACTCAAATATTGAATGCTTATGTCTTATAAATTTAGTAGGAAAGTATTCTAATGACTTGCTTATGACACCCCATAGAATATATTATGTTTAGTACCTTGGACACTGTAGCTTATTCACTTAAATCTCTGATAAATTGTATGCTTGGTATGCACAGTCTGGATAGCACAGTTGGTAAGGTGTTGGGTTTGCACTATCAAATTAAGACTGTCATTGGTTCGAATCCCATGTTATCATGTTTTTATTTTACTAGTGTGGTTTGTGGCTCTTTAATATGAATGCCTATGTCTTTTAACAACAATAGTCAAGTCTTCCAATGGACTTTTTAGTGAAACCCAATAGATAGCTTTATTTTCTCTTTGTTTACTCAAATATTGAATGCTTATGTCTTATAAATTTAGTAGGAAAGTATTCTAATGGCTTGCTTATGACACCCCATAGAATATATTATGTTTAGTACCTTGGACACTGTAGCTTATTCACTTAAATCTCTGATAAATTGTGTGCCTGGTATGCACAGTCTGGATAGCCCATAGAATATATTATGTTTAGTACCTTGGACACTGTAGCTTATTCACTTAAACCTCTGATAAATTGTGTGCTTAGTATGCACAGTCTGGATAGCACAGTTGGTAAGGTGTTGGTTTTGCACTATCAAATTAAGACTGTCATTGGTTCGAATCCCATGTTATCATGTTTTTATTTTACTAGTGTGGTTTATGGCTCTATAATATGAATGCCTATGTCTTTTAACAACAATAGTCAAGTCTTCCAATGGACTTTTTAGTGAAACCCAATAGATAGCTTTATTTTCTTTTTGTTTACTCAAATACTGAATGCTTATGTCTTATAAATTTAGTAGGAAAGTATTCTAATGACTTGCTTATGACACCCCATTGAATATATTATGTTTAGTACCTTGGACACTGTAGCTTATTCACTTAAATCTCTGATAAATTGTATGCTTGGTATGCACAGTCTGGATAGCACAGTTGGTAAGGTGTTGGGTTTGCACTATCAAATTAAGACTGTCATTGGTTCGAATCCCATGTTATCATGTTTTTATTTTACTAGTGTGGTTTGTGGCTCTTTAATATGAATGCCTATGTCTTTTAACAACAATAGTCAAGTCTTCCAATGGACTTTTTAGTGAAACCCAATAGATAGCTTTATTTTCTCTTTGTTTACTCAAATATTGAATGCTTATGTCTTATAAATTTAGTAGGAAAGTATTCTAATGGCTTGCTTATGACACCCCATAGAATATATTATGTTTAGTACCTTGGACACTGTAGCTTATTCACTTAAATCTCTGATAAATTGTGTGCCTGGTATGCACAGTCTGGATAGCCCATAGAATATATTATGTTTAGTACCTTGGACACTGTAGCTTATTCACTTAAATCTCTGATAAATTGTGTGCTTAGTATGCACAGTCTGGATAGCACAGTTGGTAAGGTGTTGGTTTTGCACTATCAAATTAAGACTGTCATTGGTTCGAATCCCATGTTATCATGTTTGTATTTTACTAGTGTGGTTTATGGCTCTATAATATGAATGCCTATGTCTTTTAACAACAATAGTCAAGTCTTCCAATGGACGTTTTAGTGAAACCCAATAGATAGCTTTATTTTCTTTTTGTTTACTCAAATACTGAATGCTTATGTCTTATAAATTTTGTAGGAAAGTATTCTAATGACTTGCTTATGACACCCCATAGAATATATTATGTTTAGTACCTTGGACACTGTAGCTTATTCACTTAAATCTCTGATAAATTGTGTGCCTGGTATGCACAGTCTGGATAGCCCATAGAATATATTATGTTTAGTACCTTGGACACTGTAGCTTATTCACTTAAATCTCTGATAAATTGTATGCTTGGTATGCACAGTCTGGATAGCACAGTTGGTAAGGTGTTGGTTTTGCACTATCAAATTAAGACTGTCATTGGTTCGAATCCCATGTTATCATGTTTTTATTTTACTAGTGTGGTTTATGGCTCTATAATATGAATGCCTATGTCTTTTAACAACAATAGTCAAGTCTTCCAATGGACTTTTTAGTGAAACCCAATAGACAGCTTTATTTTCTTTTTGTTTACTCAAATACTGAATGCTTATGTCTTATAAATTTAGTAGGAAAGTATTCTAATGACTTGCTTATGACACCCCATAGAATATATTATGTTTAGTACCTTGGACACTGTAGCTTATTCACTTAAATCTCTGATAAATTGTGTGCCTGGTATGCACAGTCTGGTTAGCACAGTTAGTAAGGTTTTGGGTTTGCACTATCAAATTAAGACTGTCATTGGTTCGAATCCCATGTTTTTATTTTACTAGTGTGGTTTATGGCTCTATAATATGAATGCCTATGTCTTTTAACAACAATAGTCAAGTCTTCCAATGGACTTTTTAGTGAAACCCAATAGATAGCTTTATTTTCTTTTTGTTTTCTCAAATACTGAATGCTTATGTCTTATAAATTTAGTAGGAAAGTATTTTAATGGCTTGCTTATGACACCCCATAGAATATATGTTTAGTACCTTGGACACTGTAGCTTATTCACTTAAATCTCTGATAAATTGTGTGTCTGGTATGCACAGTCTGGTTAGCACAGTTAGTAAGGTGTTGGGATTGCACTATCAAATTAAGACTGTCATTGGTTCGAATCCCATGTTATCATGTTTTTATTTTACTAGTGTGGTTTGTGGCTCTGTAGTATGAATGCCTATGTCTTTTAACAACAATAGTCAAGTCTTCCAATGGACTTTTTAGTGAAACCCAATAGATAGCTTTATTTTCTCTTTGTTTACTCAAATATTGAATGCTTATGTCTTATAAATTTAGTAGGAAAGTATTCTAATGACTTGCTTATGACACCCCATAGAATATATGTTTAGTACCTTGGACACTGTAGCTTATTCACTTAAATCTCTGATAAATTGTGTGTCTGGTATGCACAGTCTGGTTAGCACAGTTAGTAAGGTGTTGGGATTGCACTATCAAATTAAGACTGTCATTGGTTCGAATCCCATGTTATCATGTTTTTATTTTACTAGTGTGGTTTGCGGCTCTGTAATATGAATGCCTATGTCTTTTCACAACAATAGTCAAGTCTTCCAATGGACTTTTTAGTGAAACCCAATAGATAGCTTTATTTTCTCTTTGTTTACTCAAATATTGAATGCTTATGTCTTATAAATTTAGTAGGAAAGTATTCTAATGACTTGCTTATGACACCCCATAGAATATATTATGTTTAGTACCTTGGACACTGTAGCTTATTCACTTAAATCTCTGATAAATTGTATGCTTGGTATGCACAGTCTGGATAGCACAGTTGGTAAGGTGTTGGGTTTGCACTATCAAATTAAGACTTTCATTGGTTCGAATCCCATGTTATCATGTTTTTATTTTACTAGTGTGGTTTGTGGCTCTTTAATATGAATGCCTATGTCTTTTAACAACAATAGTCATGTCTTCCAATGGACTTTTTAGTGAAACCCAATAGATAGCTTTATTTTCTTTTTGTTTTCTCAAATACTGAATGCTTATGTCTTATAAATTTAGTAGGAAAGTATTCTAATGACTTGCTTATGACACCCCATAGCATATATGTTTAGTACCTTGGACACTGTAGCTTATTCACTTAAATCTCTGATAAATTGTGTGTCTGGTATGCACAGTCTGGTTAGCACAGTTAGTAAGGTGTTGGGATTGCACTATCAAATTAAGACTGTCATTGGTTCGAATCCCATGTTATCATGTTTTTATTTTACTAGTGTGGTTTGTGGCTCTTTAATATGAATGCCTATGTCTTTTAACAACAATAGTCAAGTCTTCCAATGGACTTTTTAGTGAAACCCAATAGATAGCTTTATTTTCTTTTTGTTTTCTCAAATTCTGAATGCTTATGTCTTATAAATTTAGTAGGAGAGTATTCTAATGACTTGCTTATGACACCCCATAGAACAGGGCTGGCCAAACCAGTCATCAAGATCTACCAACAGTTCACATTTTCCAGACCACCTAGCTGGAGCACAGGTGTTGTCATTACTAATTAAGATGTGCTGCATTCATTCCTAACTGACAATTCTACAGATCTCCAGGAGGTCTGGAAAACATGAACTGTTGGTAGATCTCGAGGACCGGTTTGGCCAGCCCTGCCATAGAATATATTATGTTTAGTACCTTGGACACTGTAGCTTATTCACTTAAATCTCTGATAAATTGTGTGCTTGGTATGCACAGTCTGGATAGCACAGTTGGTAAGGTGTTGGGTTTGCACTATCAAATTAAGACTGTCATTGGTTTGAATCCCATGTTATCATGTTTTTATTTTACTAGTGTGGTTTATGGCTCTATAATATGAATGCCTATGTCTTTTAACAACAATAGTCAAGTCTTACAATGGACTTTTTAGTGAAACCCAATAGATAGCTTTATTTTCTTTTTGTTTTCTCAAATACTGAATGCTTATGTCTTATAAATTTAGTAGGAAAGTATTCTAATGACTTGCTTATGACACCCCATAAAATATATGTTTAGTACCTTGGACACTGTAGCTTATTCACTTAAATCTCTGATAAATTGTGTGTCTGGTATGCACAGTCTGGTTAGCACAGTTAGTAAGGTGTTGGGATTGCACTATCAAATTAAGACTGTCATTGGTTCGAATCCCATGTTATCATGTTTTTATTTTACTAGTGTGGTTTGTGGCTCTGTAATATGAATGCCTATGTCTTTTAACAACAATAGTCAAGTCTTCCAATAGACTTTTTAGTGAAACCCAATAGATAGCTTTATTTTCTCTTTGTTTACTCAAATATTGAATGCTTATGTCTTATAAATTTAGTAGGAAAGTATTCTAATGACTTGCTTATGACACCCCATAGAATATATTATGTTTAGTACCTTGGACACTGTAGCTTATTCACTTAAATCTCTGATAAATTGTGTGCCTGGTATGCACAGTCTGGATAGCCCATAGAATATATTATGTTTAGTACCTTGGACACTGTAGCTTATTCACTTAAATCTCTGATAAATTGTGTGCTTGGTATGCACAGTCTGGATAGCACAGTTGGTAAGGTGTTGGTTTTGCACTATCAAATTAAGACTGTCATTGGTTCGAATCCCATGTTATCATGTTTTTATTTTACTAGTGTGGTTTGTGGCTCTTTAATATGAATGCCTATGTCTTTTAACAACAATAGTCATGTCTTCCAATGGACTTTTTAGTGAAACCCAATAGATAGCTTTATTTTCTTTTTGTTTTCTCAAATACTGAATGCTTATGTCTTATAAATTTAGTAGGAAAGTATTCTAATGACTTGCTTATGACACCCCATAGAATATATGTTTAGTACCTTGGACACTGTAGCTTATTCACTTAAATCTCTGATAAATTGTGTGTCTGGTATGCACAGTCTGGTTAGCACAGTTAGTAAGGTGTTGGGATTGCACTATCAAATTAAGACTGTCATTGGTTCGAATCCCATGTTATCATGTTTTTATTTTACTAGTGTGGTTTGTGGCTCTGTAATATGAATGCCTATGTCTTTTAACAACAATAGTCAAGTCTTCCAATGGACTTTTTAGTGAAACCCAATAGATAGCTTTATTTTCTCTTTGTTTACTCAAATATTGAATGCTTATGTCTTATAAATTTAGTAGGAAAGTATTCTAATGACTTGCTTATGACACCCCATAGAATATATTATGTTTAGTACCTTGGACACTGTAGCTTATTCACTTAAATCTCTGATAAATTGTGTGCCTGGTATGCACAGTCTGGATAGCCCATAGAATATATTATGTTTAGTACCTTGGACACTGTAGCTTATTCACTTAAATCTCTGATAAATTGTGTGCTTGGTATGCACAGTCTGGATAGCACAGTTGGTAAGGTGTTGGTTTTGCACTATCAAATTAAGACTGTCATTGGTTCGAATCCCATGTTATCATGTTTTTATTTTACTAGTGTGGTTTATGGCTCTATAATATGAATGCCTATGTCTTTTAACAACAATAGTCAAGTCTTCCAATGGACTTTTTAGTGAAACCCAATAGACAGCTTTATTTTCTTTTTGTTTACTCAAATACTGAATGCTTATGTCTTATAAATTTAGTAGGAAAGTATTCTAATGACTTGCTTATGACACCCCATAGAATATATTATGTTTAGTACCTTGGACACTGTAGCTTATTCACTTAAATCTCTGATAAATTGTGTGCCTGGTATGCACAGTCTGGTTAGCACAGTTAGTAAGGTGTTGGGTTTGCACTATCAAATTAAGACTGTCATTGGTTCGAATCCCATGTTTTTATTTTACTAGTGTGGTTTATGGCTCTATAATATGAATGCCTATGTCTTTTAACAACAATAGTCAAGTCTTCCAATGGACTTTTTAGTGAAACCCAATAGATAGCTTTATTTTCTTTTTGTTTTCTCAAATACTGAATGCTTATGTCTTATAAATTTAGTAGGAAAGTATTCTAATGACTTGCTTATGACACCCCATAGAATATATTATGTTTAGTATCTTGGACACTGTAGCTTATTCACTTAAATCTCTGATAAATTGTGTGCTTGGTATGCACAGTCTGGATAGCACAGTTGGTAAGGTGTTGGGTTTGCACTATCAAATTAAGACTGTCATTGGTTCGAATCCCATGTTATCATGTTTTTATTTTACTAGTGTGGTTTATGGCTCTATAATATGAATGCCTATGTCTTTTAACAACAATAGTCAAGTCTTCCAATGGACTTTTTAGTGAAACCCAATAGATAGCTTTATTTTCTCTTTGTTTACTCAAATATTGAATGCTTATGTCTTATAAATTTAGTAGGAAAGTATTCTAATGACTTGCTTATGACACCCCATAGAATATATTATGTTTAGTACCTTGGACACTGTAGCTTATTCACTTAAATCTCTGATAAATTGGGTGCTTGGTATGCACAGTCTGGATAGCACAGTTGGTAAGGTGTTTGGTTTGCACTATCAAATTAAGACTGTCATTGGTTCGAATCCCATGTTATCATGTTTTTATTTTGCTAGTGTGGTTTATGGCTCTATAATATGAATGCCTATGTCTTTTAACAACAATAGTCAAGTCTTCCAATGGACTTTTTAGTGAAACCCAATAGATAGCTTTATTTTCTTTTTGTTTTCTCAAATACTGAATGCTTATGTCTTATAAATTTAGTAGGAAAGTATTCTAATGACTTGCTTATGACACCCCATAGAATATATGCTTAGTACCTTGGACACTGTAGCTTATTCACTTAAATCTCTGATAAATTGTGTGTCTGGTATGCACAGTCTGGTTAGCACAGTTAGGAAGGTGTTGGGATTGCACTATCAAATTAAGACTGTCATTGGTTCGAATCCCATGTTATCATGTTTTTATTTTACTAGTGTGGTTTGTGGCTCTATAATATGAATGCCTATGTCTTTTAACAACAATAGTCAAGTCTTCCAATGGACTTTTTAGTGAAACCCAATAGATAGCTTTATTTTCTCTTTGTTTACTCAAATATTGAATGCTTATGTCTTATAAATTTAGTAGGAAAGTATTCTAATGACTTGCTTATGACACCCCATAGAATATATTATGTTTAGTACCTTGGACACTGTAGCTTATTCACTTAAATCTCTGATAAATTGTGTGCCTGGTATGCACAGTCTGGATAGCCCATAGAATATATTATGTTTAGTACCTTGACACTGTAGCTTATTCACTTAAATCTCTGATAAATTGTGTGCTTGGTATGCACAGTCTGGATAGCACAGTTGGTAAGGTGTTGGGTTTGCACTATCAAATTAAGACTGTCATTGGTTCGAATCCCATGTTATCATGTTTTTATTTTACTAGTGTGGTTTGTGGCTCTATAATATGAATGCCTATGTCTTTTAACAACAATAGTCAAGTCTTCCAATGGACTTTTTAGTGAAACCCAATAGATAGCTTTATTTTCTTTTTGTTTTCTCAAATACTGAATGCTTATGTCTTATGAATTTAGTAGGAAAGTATTCTAATGACTTGCTTATGACACCCCATAGAACAGGGCTGGCCAAACCAGTCATCAAGATCTACCAACAGTTCACATTTTCCAGACCACCTAGCTGGAGCACAGGTGTTGTCATTACTAATTAAGATGTGCTGCATTCATTCCTAACTGACAATTCTACAGATCTCCAGGAGGTCTGGAAAACATGAACTGTTGGTAGATCTCGAGGACCGGTTTGGCCAGCCCTGCCATAGAATATATTATGTTTAGTACCTTGGACACTGTAGCTTATTCACTTAAATCTCTGATAAATTGTGTGCTTGGTATGCACAGTCTGGATAGCACAGTTGGTAAGGTGTTGGGTTTGCACTATCAAATTAAGACTGTCATTGGTTTGAATCCCATGTTATCATGTTTTTATTTTACTAGTGTGGTTTATGGCTCTATAATATGAATGCCTATGTCTTTTAACAACAATAGTCAAGTCTTACAATGGACTTTTTAGTGAAACCCAATAGATAGCTTAATTTTCTTTTTGTTTTCTCAAATACTGAATGCTTATGTCTTATAAATTTAGTAGGAAAGTATTCTAATGACTTGCTTATGACACCCCATAGAATATATGTTTAGTACCTTGGACACTGTAGCTTATTCACTTAAATCTCTGATAAATTGTGTGTCTGGAATGCACAGTCTGGTTAGCACAGTTAGTAAGGTGTTGGGATTGCACTATCAAATTAAGACTGTCATTGGTTCGAATCCCATGTTATCATGTTTTTATTTTACTAGTGTGGTTTGTGGCTCTGTAATATGAATGCCTATGTCTTTTACCAACAATAGTCAAGTCTTCCAATGGACTTTTTAGTGAAACCCAATAGATAGCTTTATTTTCTCTTTGTTTACTCAAATATTGAATGCTTATGTCTTATAAATTTAGTAGGAAAGTATTCTAATGACTTGCTTATGACACCCCATAGAATATATTATGTTTAGTACCTTGGACACTGTAGCTTATTCACTTAAATCTCTGATAAATTGTATGCTTGGTATGCACAGTCTGGATAGCACAGTTGGTAAGGTGTTGGGTTTGCACTATCAAATTAAGACTGTCATTGGTTCGAATCCCATGTTATCATGTTTTTATTTTACTAGTGTGGTTTGTGGCTCTTTAATATGAATGCCTATGTCTTTTAACAACAATAGTCAAGTCTTCCAATGGACTTTTTAGTGAAACCCAATAGATAGCTTTATTTTCTCTTTGTTTACTCAAATATTGAATGCTTATGTCTTATAAATTTAGTAGGAAAGTATTCTAATGGCTTGCTTATGACACCCCATAGAATATATTATGTTTAGTACCTTGGACACTGTAGCTTATTCACTTAAATCTCTGATAAATTGTGTGCCTGGTATGCACAGTCTGGATAGCCCATAGAATATATTATGTTTAGTACCTTGGACACTGTAGCTTATTCACTTAAATCTCTGATAAATTGTGTGCTTAGTATGCACAGTCTGGATAGCACAGTTGGTAAGGTGTTGGTTTTGCACTATCAAATTAAGACTGTCATTGGTTCGAATCCCATGTTATCATGTTTTTATTTTACTAGTGTGGTTTATGGCTCTATAATATGAATGCCTATGTCTTTTAACAACAATAGTCAAGTCTTCCAATGGACTTTTTAGTGAAACCCAATAGATAGCTTTATTTTCTTTTTGTTTACTCAAATACTGAATGCTTATGTCTTATAAATTTAGTAGGAAAGTATTCTAATGACTTGCTTATGACACCCCATAGAATATATTATGTTTAGTACCTTGGACACTGTAGCTTATTCACTTAAATCTCTGATAAATTGTATGCTTGGTATGCACAGTCTGGATAGCACAGTTGGTAAGGTGTTGGGTTTGCACTATCAAATTAAGACTGTCATTGGTTCGAATCCCATGTTATCATGTTTTTATTTTACTAGTGTGGTTTGTGGCTCTTTAATATGAATGCCTATGTCTTTTAACAACAATAGTCAAGTCTTCCAATGGACTTTTTAGTGAAACCCAATAGATAGCTTTATTTTCTTTGTTTACTCAAATATTGAATGCTTATGTCTTATAAATTTAGTAGGAAAGTATTCTAATGGCTTGCTTATGACACCCCATAGAATATATTATGTTTAGTACCTTGGACACTGTAGCTTATTCACTTAAATCTCTGATAAATTGTGTGCCTGGTATGCACAGTCTGGATAGCCCATAGAATATATTATGTTTAGTACCTTGGACACTGTAGCTTATTCACTTAAATCTCTGATAAATTGTGTGCTTAGTATGCACAGTCTGGATAGCACAGTTGGTAAGGTGTTGGTTTTGCACTATCAAATTAAGACTGTCATTGGTTCGAATCCCATGTTATCATGTTTGTATTTTACTAGTGTGGTTTATGGCTCTATAATATGAATGCCTATGTCTTTTAACAACAATAGTCAAGTCTTCCAATGGACGTTTTAGTGAAACCCAATAGATAGCTTTATTTTCTTTTTGTTTACTCAAATACTGAATGCTTATGTCTTATAAATTTAGTAGGAAAGTATTCTAATGACTTGCTTATGACACCCCATAGAATATATTATGTTTAGTACCTTGGACACTGTAGCTTATTCACTTAAATCTCTGATAAATTGTGTGCCTGGTATGCACAGTCTGGATAGCCTATAGAATATATTATGTTTAGTACCTTGGACACTGTAGCTTATTCACCATAAATCTCTGATAAATTGTGTGCTTGGTATGCACAGTCTGGATAGCACAGTTGGTAAGGTGTTGGTTTTGCACTATCAAATTAAGACTGTCATTGGTTCGAATCCCATGTTATCATGTTTTTATTTTACTAGTGTGGTTTATGGCTCTATAATATGAATGCCTATGTCTTTTAACAACAATAGTCAAGTCTTCCAATGGACTTTTTAGTGAAACCCAATAGACAGCTTTATTTTCTTTTTGTTTACTCAAATACTGAATGCTTATGTCTTATAAATTTAGTAGGAAAGTATTCTAATGACTTGCTTATGACACCCCATAGAATATATTATGTTTAGTACCTTGGACACTGTAGCTTATTCACTTAAATCTCTGATAAATTGTGTGCCTGGTATGCACAGTCTGGTTAGCACAGTTAGTAAGGTTTTGGGTTTGCACTATCAAATTAAGACTGTCATTGGTTCGAATCCCATGTTTTTATTTTACTAGTGTGGTTTATGGCTCTATAATATGAATGCCTATGTCTTTTAACAACAATAGTCAAGTCTTCCAATGGACTTTTTAGTGAAACCCAATAGATAGCTTTATTTTCTCTTTGTTTACTCAAATATTGAATGCTTATGTCTTATAAATTTAGTAGGAAAGTATTCTAATGACTTGCTTATGACACCCCATAGAATATATTATGTTTAGTATCTTGGACACTGTAGCTTATTCACTTACATCTCTGATAAATTGTGTGCTTGGTATGCACAGTCTGGATAGCACAGTTGGTAAGGTGTTGGGTTTGCACTATCAAATTAAGACTGTCATTGGTTCGAATCCCATGTTATCATGTTTTTATTTTACTAGTGTGGTTTATGGCTCTATAATATGAATGCCTATGTCTTTTAACAACAATAGTCAAGTCTTCCAATGGACTTTTTAGTGAAACCCAATAGATAGCTTTATTTTCTCTTTGTTTACTCAAATATTGAATGCTTATGTCTTATAAATTTAGTAGGAAAGTATTCTAATGACTTGCTTATGACACCCCATAGAATATATTGTTTAGTACCTTGGACACTGTAGCTTATTCACTTAAATCTCTGATAAATTGTGTGCTTGGTATGCACAGTCTGGATAGCACAGTTGGTAAGGTGTTGGGTTTGCACTATCAAATTAAGACTGTCATTGGTTCGAATCCCATGTTATCATGTTTTTATTTTACTAGTGTGGTTTATGGCTCTATAATATGAATGCCTATGTCTTTTAACAACAATAGTCAAGTCTTCCAATGGACTTTTTAGTGAAACCCAATAGATAGCTTTATTTTCTTTTTGTTTTCTCAAATACTGAATGCTTATGTCTTATGAATTTAGTAGGAAAGTATTCTAATGACTTGCTTATGACACCCCATAGAACAGGGCTGGCCAAACCAGTCATCAAGATCTACCAACAGTTCACATTTTCCAGACCACCTAGCTGGAGCACAGGTGTTGTCATTACTAATTAAGATGTGCTGCATTCATTCCTAACTGACAATTCTACAGATCTCCAGGAGGTCTGGAAAACATGAACTGTTGGTAGATCTCGAGGACCGGTTTGGCCAGCCCTGCCATAGAATATATTATGTTTAGTACCTTGGACACTGTAGCTTATTCACTTAAATCTCTGATAAATTGTGTGCTTGGTATGCACAGTCTGGATAGCACAGTTGGTAAGGTGTTGGGTTTGCACTATCAAATTAAGACTGTCATTGGTTTGAATCCCATGTTATCATGTTTTTATTTTACTAGTGTGGTTTATGGCTCTATAATATGAATGCCTATGTCTTTTAACAACAATAGTCAAGTCTTACAATGGACTTTTTAGTGAAACCCAATAGATAGCTTAATTTTCTTTTTGTTTTCTCAAATACTGAATGCTTATGTCTTATAAATTTAGTAGGAAAGTATTCTAATGACTTGCTTATGACACCCCATAGAATATATGTTTAGTACCTTGGACACTGTAGCTTATTCACTTAAATCTCTGATAAATTGTGTGTCTGGTATGCACAGTCTGGTTAGCACAGTTAGTAAGGTGTTGGGATTGCACTATCAAATTAAGACTGTCATTGGTTCGAATCCCATGTTATCATGTTTTTATTTTACTAGTGTGGTTTGTGGCTCTGTAATATGAATGCCTATGTCTTTTACCAACAATAGTCAAGTCTTCCAATGGACTTTTTAGTGAAACCCAATAGATAGCTTTATTTTCTCTTTGTTTACTCAAATATTGAATGCTTATGTCTTATAAATTTAGTAGGAAAGTATTCTAATGACTTGCTTATGACACCCCATAGAATATATTATGTTTAGTACCTTGGACACTGTAGCTTATTCACTTAAATCTCTGATAAATTGTATGCTTGGTATGCACAGTCTGGATAGCACAGTTGGTAAGGTGTTGGGTTTGCACTATCAAATTAAGACTGTCATTGGTTCGAATCCCATGTTATCATGTTTTTATTTTACTAGTGTGGTTTGTGGCTCTTTAATATGAATGCCTATGTCTTTTAACAACAATAGTCAAGTCTTCCAATGGACTTTTTAGTGAAACCCAATAGATAGCTTTATTTTCTCTTTGTTTACTCAAATATTGAATGCTTATGTCTTATAAATTTAGTAGGAAAGTATTCTAATGGCTTGCTTATGACACCCCATAGAATATATTATGTTTAGTACCTTGGACACTGTAGCTTATTCACTTAAATCTCTGATAAATTGTGTGCCTGGTATGCACAGTCTGGATAGCCCATAGAATATATTATGTTTAGTACCTTGGACACTGTAGCTTATTCACTTAAATCTCTGATAAATTGTGTGCTTAGTATGCACAGTCTGGATAGCACAGTTGGTAAGGTGTTGGTTTTGCACTATCAAATTAAGACTGTCATTGGTTCGAATCCCATGTTATCATGTTTTTATTTTACTAGTGTGGTTTATGGCTCTATAATATGAATGCCTATGTCTTTTAACAACAATAGTCAAGTCTTCCAATGGACTTTTTAGTGAAACCCAATAGATAGCTTTATTTTCTTTTTGTTTACTCAAATACTGAATGCTTATGTCTTATAAATTTAGTAGGAAAGTATTCTAATGACTTGCTTATGACACCCCATAGAATATATTATGTTTAGTACCTTGGACACTGTAGCTTATTCACTTAAATCTCTGATAAATTGTGTGCCTGGTATGCACAGTCTGGTTAGCACAGTTAGTAAGGTTTTTGGGTTTGCACTATCAAATTAAGACTGTCATTGGTTCGAATCCCATGTTTTTATTTTACTAGTGTGGTTTATGGCTCTATAATATGAATGCCTATGTCTTTTAACAACAATAGTCAAGTCTTCCAATGGACTTTTTAGTGAAACCCAATAGATAGCTTTATTTTCTCTTTGTTTACTCAAATATTGAATGCTTATGTCTTATAAATTTAGTAGGAAAGTATTCTAATGACTTGCTTATGACACCCCATAGAATATATTATGTTTAGTATCTTGGACACTGTAGCTTATTCACTTACATCTCTGATAAATTGTGTGCTTGGTATGCACAGTCTGGATAGCACAGTTGGTAAGGTGTTGGGTTTGCACTATCAAATTAAGACTGTCATTGGTTCGAATCCCATGTTATCATGTTTTTATTTTACTAGTGTGGTTTATGGCTCTATAATATGAATGCCTATGTCTTTTAACAACAATAGTCAAGTCTTCCAGTGGACTTTTTAGTGAAACCCAATAGATAGCTTTATTTTCTCTTTGTTTACTCAAATATTGAATGCTTATGTCTTATAAATTTAGTAGGAAAGTATTCTAATGACTTGCTTATGACACCCCATAGAATATATTATGTTTAGTACCTTGGACACTGTAGCTTATTCACTTAAATCTCTGATAAATTGTGTGCTTGGTATGCACAGTCTGGATAGCACAGTTGGTAAGGTGTTGGGTTTGCACTATCAAATTAAGACTGTCATTGGTTCGAATCCCATGTTATCATGTTTTTATTTTACTAGTGTGGTTTATGGCTCTATAATATGAATGCCTATGTCTTTTAACAACAATAGTCAAGTCTTCCAATGGACTTTTTAGTGAAACCCAATAGATAGCTTTATTTTCTTTTTGTTTTCTCAAATACTGAATGCTTATGTCTTATGAATTTAGTAGGAAAGTATTCTAATGACTTGCTTATGACACCCCATAGAACAGGGCTGGCCAAACCAGTCATCAAGATCTACCAACAGTTCACATTTTCCAGACCACCTAGCTGGAGCACAGGTGTTGTCATTACTAATTAAGATGTGCTGCATTCATTCCTAACTGACAATTCTACAGATCTCCAGGAGGTCTGGAAAACATGAACTGTTGGTAGATCTCGAGGACCGGTTTGGCCAGCCCTGCCATAGAATATACTATGTTTAGTACCTTGGACACTGTAGCTTATTCACTTAAATCTCTGATAAATTGTGTGCTTGGTATGCACAGTCTGGATAGCACAGTTGGTAAGGTGTTGGGTTTGCACTATCAAATTAAGACTGTCATTGGTTTGAATCCCATGTTATCATGTTTTTATTTTACTAGTGTGGTTTATGGCTCTATAATATGAATGCCTATGTCTTTTAACAACAATAGTCAAGTCTTACAATGGACTTTTTAGTGAAACCCAATAGATAGCTTAATTTTCTTTTTGTTTTCTCAAATACTGAATGCTTATGTCTTATAAATTTAGTAGGAAAGTATTCTAATGACTTGCTTATGACACCCCATAGAATATATGTTTAGTACCTTGGACACTGTAGCTTATTCACTTAAATCTCTGATAAATTGTGTGTCTGGTATGCACAGTCTGGTTAGCACAGTTAGTAAGGTGTTGGGATTGCACTATCAAATTAAGACTGTCATTGGTTCGAATCCCATGTTATCATGTTTTTATTTTACTAGTGTGGTTTGTGGCTCTTTAATATGAATGCCTATGTCTTTTAACAACAATAGTCAAGTCTTCCAATGGACTTTTTAGTGAAACCCAATAGATAGCTTTATTTTCTCTTTGTTTACTCAAATATTGAATGCTTATGTCTTATAAATTTAGTAGGAAAGTATTCTAATGACTTGCTTATGACACCCCATAGAATATATTATGTTTAGTACCTTGGACACTGTAGCTTATTCACTTAAATCTCTGATAAATTGTATGCTTGGTATGCACAGTCTGGATAGCACAGTTGGTAAGGTGTTGGGTTTGCACTATCAAATTAAGACTGTCATTGGTTTGAATCCCATGTTATCATGTTTTTATTTTACTAGTGTGGTTTGTGGCTCTTTAATATGAATGCCTATGTCTTTTAACAACAATAGTCAAGTCTTCCAATGGACTTTTTAGTGAAACCCAATAGATAGCTTTATTTTCTCTTTGTTTACTCAAATATTGAATGCTTATGTCTTATAAATTTAGTAGGAAAGTATTCTAATGGCTTGCTTATGACACCCCATAGAATATATTATGTTTAGTACCTTGGACACTGTAGCTTATTCACTTAAATCTCTGATAAATTGTGTGCCTGGTATGCACAGTCTGGATAGCCCATAGAATATATTATGTTTAGTACCTTGGACACTGTAGCTTATTCACTTAAATCTCTGATAAATTGTGTGCTTAGTATGCACAGTCTGGATAGCACAGTTGGTAAGGTGTTGGTTTTGCACTATCAAATTAAGACTGTCATTGGTTCGAATCCCATGTTATCATGTTTTTATTTTACTAGTGTGGTTTATGGCTCTATAATATGAATGCCTATGTCTTTTAACAACAATAGTCAAGTCTTCCAATGGACTTTTTAGTGAAACCCAATAGATAGCTTTATTTTCTTTTTGTTTACTCAAATACTGAATGCTTATGTCTTATAAATTTAGTAGGAAAGTATTCTAATGACTTGCTTATGACACCCCATAGAATATATTATGTTTAGTACCTTGGACACTGTAGCTTATTCACTTAAATCTCTGATAAATTGTGTGCCTGGTATGCACAGTCTGGTTAGCACAGTTAGTAAGGTGTTGGGTTTGCATTATCAAATTAAGACTGTCATTGGTTCGAATCCCATGTTTTTATTTTACTAGTGTGGTTTATGGCTCTATAATATGAATGCCTATGTCTTTTAACAACAATAGTCAAGTCTTCCAATGGACTTTTTAGTGAAACCCAATAGATAGCTTTATTTTCTTTTTGTTTTCTCAAATACTGAATGCTTATGTCTTATAAATTTAGTAGGAAAGTATTCTAATGACTTGCTTATGACACCCCATAGAATATATGTTTAGTACCTTGGACACTGTAGCTTATTCACTTAAATCTCTGATAAATTGTGTGTCTGGTATGCACAGTCTGGTTAGCACAGTTAGTAAGGTGTTGGGATTGCACTATCAAATTAAGACTGTCATTGGTTCGAATCCCATGTTATCATGTTTTTATTTTACTAGTGTGGTTTGTGGCTCTATAATATGAATGCCTATGTCTTTTAACAACTATAGTCAAGTCTTCCAATGGACTTTTTAGTGAAACCCAATAGATAGCTTTATTTTCTCTTTGTTTACTCAAATATGGAATGCTTATGTCTTATAAATTTAGTAGGAAAGTATTCTAATGACTTGCTTATGACACCCCATAGAATATATTATGTTTAGTACCTTGGACACTGTAGCTTATTCACTTAAATCTCTGATAAATTGTATGCTTGGTATGCACAGTCTGGATAGCACAGTTGGTAAGGTGTTGGGTTTGCACTATCAAATTAAGACTGTCATTGGTTCGAATCCCATGTTATCATGTTTTTATTTTACTAGTGTGGTTTGTGGCTCTTTAATATGAATGCCTATGTCTTTTAACAACAATAGTCAAGTCTTCCAATGGACTTTTTAGTGAAACCCAATAGCTTTATTTTCTCTTTGTTTACTCAAATATTGAATGCTTATGTCTTATAAATTTAGTAGGAAAGTATTCTAATGGCTTGCTTATGACACCCCATAGAATATATTATGTTTAGTACCTTGGACACTGTAGCTTATTCACTTAAATCTCTGATAAATTGTGTGCCTGGTATGCACAGTCTGGATAGCCCATAGAATATATTATGTTTAGTACCTTGGACACTGTAGCTTATTCACTTAAATCTCTGATAAATTGTGTGCTTAGTATGCACAGTCTGGATAGCACAGTTGGTAAGGTGTTGGTTTTGCACTATCAAATTAAGACTGTCATTGGTTCGAATCCCATGTTATCATGTTTTTATTTTACTAGTGTGGTTTATGGCTCTATAATATGAATGCCTATGTCTTTTAACAACAATAGTCAAGTCTTCCAATGGACTTTTTAGTGAAACCCAATAGATAGCTTTATTTTCTTTTTGTTTACTCAAATACTGAATGCTTATGTCTTGTAAATTTAGTAGGAAAGTATTCTAATGACTTGCTTATGACACCCCATAGAATATATTATGTTTAGTACCTTGGACACTGTAGCTTATTCACTTAAATCTCTGATAAATTGTATGCCTGGTATGCACAGTCTGGTTAGCACAGTTAGTAAGGTGTTGGGCTTGCACTATCAAATTAAGACTGTCATTGGTTCGAATCCCATGTTTTTATTTTACTAGTGTGGTTTATGGCTCTATAATATGAATGCCTATGTCTTTTAACAACAATAGTCAAGTCTTCCAATGGACTTTTTAGTGAAACCCAATAGATAGCTTTATTTTCTTTTTGTTTTCTCAAATACTGAATGCTTATGTCTTATAAATTTAGTAGGAAAGTATTTTAATGACTTGCTTATGACACCCCATAGAATATATGTTTAGTACCTTGGACACTGTAGCTTATTCACTTAAATCTCTGATAAATTATGTGTCTGGTATGCACAGTCTGGTTAGCACAGTTAGTAAGGTGTTGGGATTGCACTATCAAATTAAGACTGTCATTGGTTCGAATCCCATGTTATCATGTTTTTATTTTACTAGTGTGGTTTGTGGCTCTGTAGTATGAATGCCTATGTCTTTTAACAACAATAGTCAAGTCTTCCAATGGACTTTTTAGTGAAACCCAATAGATAGCTTTATTTTCTCTTTGTTTACTCAAATATTGAATGCTTATGTCTTATAAATTTAGTAGGAAAGTATTCTAATGACTTGCTTATGTCACCCCATAGAATATATTATGTTTAGTACCTTGGACACTGTAGCTTATTCACTTAAATCTCTGATAAATTGTGTGCTTGGTATGCACAGTCTGGATAGCACAGTTGGTAAGGTGTTGGGTTTGCACTATCAAATTAAGACTCATTGGTTCGAATCCCATGTTATCATGTTTTTATTTTACTAGTGTGGTTTATGGCTCTATAATATGAATGCCTATGTCTTTTAACAACAATAGTCAAGTCTTCCAATGGACTTTTTAGTGAAACCCAATAGATAGCTTTATTTTCTTTTTGTTTTCTCAAATACTGAATGCTTATGTCTTATGAATTTAGTAGGAAAGTATTCTAATGACTTGCTTATGACACCCCATAGAACAGGGCTGGCCAAACCAGTCATCAAGATCTACCAACAGTTCACATTTTCCAGACCACCTAGCTGGAGCACAGGTGTTGTCATTACTAATTAAGATGTGCTGCATTCATTCCTAACTGACAATTCTACAGATCTCCAGGAGGTCTGGAAAACATGAACTGTTGGTAGATCTCGAGGACCGGTTTGGCCAGCCCTGCCATAGAATATATTATGTTTAGTACCTTGGACACTGTAGCTTATTCACTTAAATCTCTGATAAATTGTATGCTTGGTATGCACAGTCTGGATAGCACAGTTGGTAAGGTGTTGGGTTTGCACTATCAAATTAAGACTGTCATTGGTTTGAATCCCATGTTATCATGTTTTTATTTTACTAGTGTGGTTTATGGCTCTATAATATGAATGCCTATGTCTTTTAACAACAATAGTCAAGTCTTACAATGGACTTTTTAGTGAAACCCAATAGATAGCTTAATTTTCTTTTTGTTTTCTCAAATACTGAATGCTTATGTCTTATAAATTTAGTAGGAAAGTATTCTAATGACTTGCTTATGACACCCCATAGAATATATGTTTAGTACCTTGGACACTGTAGCTTATTCACTTAAATCTCTGATAAATTGTGTGTCTGGTATGCACAGTCTGGTTAGCACAGTTAGTAAGGTGTTGGGATTGCACTATCAAATTAAGACTGTCATTGGTTCGAATCCCATGTTATCATGTTTTTATTTTACTAGTGTGGTTTATGGCTCTATAATATGAATGCCTATGTCTTTTAACAACAATAGTCAAGTCTTCCAATGGACGTTTTAGTGAAACCCAATAGATAGCTTTATTTTCTTTTTGTTTACTCAAATACTGAATGCTTATGTCTTATAAATTTAGTAGGAAAGTATTCTAATGACTTGCTTATGACACCCCATAGAATATATTATGTTTAGTACCTTGGACACTGTAGCTTATTCACTTAAATCTCTGATAAATTGTGTGCCTGGTATGCACAGTCTGGTTAGCACAGTTAGTAAGGTGTTGGGTTTGCACTATCAAATTAAGACTGTCATTGGTTCGAATCCCATGTTTTTATTTTACTAGTGTGGTTTATGGCTCTATAATATGAATGCCTATGTCTTTTAACAACAATAGTCAAGTCTTCCAATGGACTTTTTAGTGAAACCCAATAGATAGCTTTATTTTCTTTTTGTTTTCTCAAATACTGAATGCTTATGTCTTATAAATTTAGTAGGAAAGTATTTTAATGACTTGCTTATGACACCCCATAGAATATATGTTTAGTACCTTGGACACTGTAGCTTATTCACTTAAATCTCTGATAAATTGTGTGTCTGGTATGCACAGTCTGGTTAGCACAGTTAGTAAGGTGTTGGGATTGCACTATCAAATTAAGACTGTCATTGGTTCGAATCCCATGTTATCATGTTTTTATTTTACTAGTGTGGTTTGTGGCTCTGTAGTATGAATGCCTATGTCTTTTAACAACAATAGTCAAGTCTTCCAATGGACTTTTTAGTGAAACCCAATAGATAGCTTTATTTTCTCTTTGTTTACTCAAATATTGAATGCTTATGTCTTATAAATTTAGTAGGAAAGTATTCTAATGACTTGCTTATGACACCCCATAGAATATATTATGTTTAGTACCTTGGACACTGTAGCTTATTCACTTAAATCTCTGATAAATTGTGTGCTTGGTATGCACAGTCTGGATAGCACAGTTGGTAAGGTGTTGGGTTTGCACTATCAAATTAAGACTGTCATTGGTTTGAATCCCATGTTATCATGTTTTTATTTTACTAGTGTGGTTTATGGCTCTATAATATGAATGCCTATGTCTTTTAACAACAATAGTCAAGTCTTACAATGGACTTTTTAGTGAAACCCAATAGATAGCTTAATTTTCTTTTTGTTTTCTCAAATACTGAATGCTTATGTCTTATAAATTTAGTAGGAAAGTATTCTAATGACTTGCTTATGACACCCCATAGAATATATGTTTAGTACCTTGGACACTGTAGCTTATTCACTTAAATCTCTGATAAATTGTGTGTCTGGTATGCACAGTCTGGTTAGCACAGTTAGTAAGGTGTTGGGATTGCACTATCAAATTAAGACTGTCATTGGTTCGAATCCCATGTTATCATGTTTTTATTTTACTAGTGTGGTTTGTGGCTCTGTAATATGAATGCCTATGTCTTTTACCAACAATAGTCAAGTCTTCCAATGGACTTTTTAGTGAAACCCAATAGATAGCTTTATTTTCTCTTTGTTTACTCAAATATTGAATGCTTATGTCTTATAAATTTAGTAGGAAAGTATTCTAATGACTTGCTTATGACACCCCATAGAATATATTATGTTTAGTACCTTGGACACTGTAGCTTATTCACTTAAATCTCTGATAAATTGTATGCTTGGTATGCACAGTCTGGATAGCACAGTTGGTAAGGTGTTGGGTTTGCACTATCAAATTAAGACTGTCATTGGTTCGAATTCCATGTTATCATGTTTTTATTTTACTAGTGTGGTTTGTGGCTCTTTAATATGAATGCCTATGTCTTTTAACAACAATAGTCAAGTCTTCCAATGGACTTTTTAGTGAAACCCAATAGATAGCTTTATTTTCTCTTTGTTTACTCAAATATTGAATGCTTATGTCTTATAAATTTAGTAGGAAAGTATTCTAATGGCTTGCTTATGACACCCCATAGAATATATTATGTTTAGTACCTTGGACACTGTAGCTTATTCACTTAAATCTCTGATAAATTGTGTGCCTGGTATGCACAGTCTGGATAGCCCATAGAATATATTATGTTTAGTACCTTGGACACTGTAGCTTATTCACTTAAATCTCTGATAAATTGTGTGCTTAGTATACACAGTCTGGATAGCACAGTTGGTAAGGTGTTGGTTTTGCACTATCAAATTAAGACTGTCATTGGTTCGAATCCCATGTTATCATGTTTTTATTTTACTAGTGTGGTTTATGGCTCTATAATATGAATGCCTATGTCTTTTAACAACAATAGTCAAGTCTTCCAATGGACTTTTTAGTGAAACCCAATAGATAGCTTTATTTTCTTTTTGTTTACTCAAATACTGAATGCTTATGTCTTATAAATTTAGTAGGAAAGTATTCTAATGACTTGCTTATGACACCCCATAGAATATATTATGTTTAGTACCTTGGACACTGTAGCTTATTCACTTAAATCTCTGATAAATTGTGTGCCTGGTATGCACAGTCTGGTTAGCACAGTTAGTAAGGTGTTGGGTTTGCACTATCAAATTAAGACTGTCATTGGTTCGAATCCCATGTTTTTATTTTACTAGTGTGGTTTATGGCTCTATAATATGAATGCCTATGTCTTTTAACAACAATAGTCAAGTCTTCCAATGGACTTTTTAGTGAAACCCAATAGATAGCTTTATTTTCTTTTTGTTTACTCAAATACTGAATGCTTATGTCTTATAAATTTAGTAGGAAAGTATTCTAATGACTTGCTTATGACACCCCATAGAATATATGTTTAGTACCTTGGACACTGTAGCTTATTCACTTAAATCTCTGATAAATTGTGTGTCTGGTATGCACAGTCTGGTTAGCACAGTTAGTAAGGTGTTGGGATTGCACTATCAAATTAAGACTGTCATTGGTTCGAATCCCATGTTATCATGTTTTTATTTTACTAGTGTGGTTTGTGGCTCTGTAATATGAATGCCTATGTCTTTTAACAACAATAGTCAAGTCTTCCAATGGACTTTTTAGTGAAACCCAATAGATAGCTTTATTTTCTCTTTGTTTACTCAAATATTGAATGCTTATGTCTTATAAATTTAGTAGGAAAGTATTCTAATGACTTGCTTATGACACCCCATAGAATATATTATGTTTAGTACCTTGGACACTGTAGCTTATTCACTTAAATCTCTGATAAATTGTATGCTTGGTATGCACAGTCTGGATAGCACAGTTGGTAAGGTGTTGGGTTTGCACTATCAAATTAAGACTGTCATTGGTTCGAATCCCATGTTATCATGTTTTTATTTTACTAGTGTGGTTTATGGCTCTATAATATGAATGCCTATGTCTTTTAACAACAATAGTCAAGTCTTACAATGGACTTTTTAGTGAAACCCAATAGATAGCTTAATTTTCTTTTTGTTTTCTCAAATACTGAATGCTTATGTCTTATAAATTTAGTAGGAAAGTATTCTAATGACTTGCTTATGACACCCCATAGAATATATGTTTAGTACCTTGGACACTGTAGCTTATTCACTTAAATCTCTGATAAATTGTGTGTCTGGTATGCACAGTCTGGTTAGCACAGTTAGTAAGGTGTTGGGATTGCACTATCAAATTAAGACTGTCATTGGTTCGAATCCCATGTTATCATGTTTTTATTTTACTAGTGTGGTTTATGGCTCTATAATATGAATGCCTATGTCTTTTAACAACAATAGTCAAGTCTTCCAATGGACGTTTTAGTGAAACCCAATAGATAGCTTTATTTTCTTTTTGTTTACTCAAATACTGAATGCTTATGTCTTATAAATTTAGTAGGAAAGTATTCTAATGACTTGCTTATGACACCCCATAGAATATATTATGTTTAGTACCTTGGACACTGTAGCTTATTCACTTAAATCTCTGATAAATTGTGTGCCTGGTATGCACAGTCTGGTTAGCACAGTTAGTAAGGTGTTGGGTTTGCACTATCAAATTAAGACTGTCATTGGTTCGAATCCCATGTTTTTATTTTACTAGTGTGGTTTATGGCTCTATAATATGAATGCCTATGTCTTTTAACAACAATAGTCAAGTCTTCCAATGGACTTTTTAGTGAAACCCAATAGATAGCTTTATTTTCTCTTTGTTTACTCAAATATTGAATGCTTATGTCTTATAAATTTAGTAGGAAAGTATTCTAATGACTTGCTTATGACACCCCATAGAATATATTATGTTTAGTACCTTGGACACTGTAGCTTATTCACTTAAATCTCTGATAAATTGTATGCTTGGTATGCACAGTCTGGATAGCACAGTTGGTAAGGTGTTGGGTTTGCACTATCAAATTAAGACTGTCATTGGTTCGAATTCCATGTTATCATGTTTTTATTTTACTAGTGTGGTTTGTGGCTCTTTAATATGAATGCCTATGTCTTTTAACAACAATAGTCAAGTCTTCCAATGGACTTTTTAGTGAAACCCAATAGATAGCTTTATTTTCTCTTTGTTTACTCAAATATTGAATGCTTATGTCTTATAAATTTAGTAGGAAAGTATTCTAATGGCTTGCTTATGACACCCCATAGAATATATTATGTTTAGTACCTTGGACACTGTAGCTTATTCACTTAAATCTCTGATAAATTGTGTGCTTAGTATACACAGTCTGGATAGCACAGTTGGTAAGGTGTTGGTTTTGCACTATCAAATTAAGACTGTCATTGGTTCGAATCCCATGTTATCATGTTTTTATTTTACTAGTGTGGTTTATGGCTCTATAATATGAATGCCTATGTCTTTTAACAACAATAGTCAAGTCTTCCAATGGACTTTTTAGTGAAACCCAATAGATAGCTTTATTTTCTTTTTGTTTACTCAAATACTGAATGCTTATGTCTTATAAATTTAGTAGGAAAGTATTCTAATGACTTGCTTATGACACCCCATAGAATATATTATGTTTAGTACCTTGGACACTGTAGCTTATTCACTTATATCTCTGATAAATTGTGTGCCTGGTATGCACAGTCTGGTTAGCACAGTTAGTAAGGTGTTGGGTTTGCACTATCAAATTAAGACTGTCATTGGTTCGAATCCCATGTTTTTATTTTACTAGTGTGGTTTATGGCTCTATAATATGAATGCCTATGTCTTTTAACAACAATAGTCAAGTCTTCCAATGGACTTTTTAGTGAAACCCAATAGATAGCTTTATTTTCTTTTTGTTTTCTCAAATACTGAATGCTTATGTCTTATAAATTTAGTAGGAAAGTATTTTAATGACTTGCTTATGACACCCCATAGAATATATGTTTAGTACCTTGGACACTGTAGCTTATTCACTTAAATCTCTGATAAATTGTGTGTCTGGTATGCACAGTCTGGTTAGCACAGTTAGTAAGGTGTTGGGATTGCACTATCAAATTAAGACTGTCATTGGTTCGAATCCCATGTTATCATGTTTTTATTTTACTAGTGTGGTTTGTGGCTCTGTAATATGAATGCCTATGTCTTTTAACAACAATAGTCAAGTCTTCCAATGGACTTTTTAGTGAAACCCAATAGATAGCTTTATTTTCTCTTTGTTTACTCAAATATTGAATGCTTATGTCTTATAAATTTAGTAGGAAAGTATTCTAATGACTTGCTTATGACACCCCATAGAATATATTATGTTTAGTACCTTGGACACTGTAGCTTATTCACTTAAATCTCTGATAAATTGTGTGCTTGGTATGCACAGTCTGGATAGCACAGTTGGTAAGGTGTTGGGTTTGCACTATCAAATTAAGACTGTCATTGGTTCGAATCCCATGTTATCATGTTTTTATTTTACTAGTGTGGTTTATGGCTCTATAATATGAATGCCTATGTCTTTTAACAACAATAGTCAAGTCTTCCAATGGACTTTTTAGTGAAACCCAATAGATAGCTTTATTTTCTTTTTGTTTTCTCAAATACTGAATGCTTATGTCTTATAAATTTAGTAGGAAAGTATTCTAATGACTTGCTTATGACACCCCATAGAATATATGTTTAGTACCTTGGACACTGTAGCTTATTCACTTAAATCTCTGATAAATTGTGTGTCTGGTATGCACAGTCTGGTTAGCACAGTTAGTAAGGTGTTGGGATTGCACTATCAAATTAAGACTGTCATTGGTTCGAATCCCATGTTATCATGTTTTTATTTTACTAGTGTGGTTTGTGGCTCTATAATATGAATGCCTATGTCTTTTAACAACTATAGTCAAGTCTTCCAATGGACTTTTTAGTGAAACCCAATAGATAGCTTTATTTTCTCTTTGTTTACTCAAATATTGAATGCTTATGTCTTATAAATTTAGTAGGAAAGTATTCTAATGACTTGCTTATGACACCCCATAGAATATATTATGTTTAGTACCTTGGACACTGTAGCTTATTCACTTAAATCTCTGATAAATTGTGTGCTTGGTGTGCACAGTCTGGATAGCACAGTTGGTAAGGTGTTGGGTTTGCACTATCAAATTAAGACTGTCATTGGTTCGAATCCCATGTTATCATGTTTTTATTTTACTAGTGTGGTTTGTGGCTCTATAATATGAATGCCTATGTCTTTTAACAACAATAGTCAAGTCTTCCAATGGACTTTTTAGTGAAACCCAATAGATAGCTTTATTTTCTTTTTGTTTTCTCAAATACTGAATGCTTATGTCTTATGAATTTAGTAGGAAAGTATTCTAATGACTTGCTTATGACACCCCATAGAACAGGGCTGGCCAAACCAGTCATCAAGATCTACCAACAGTTCACATTTTCCAGACCACCTAGCTGGAGCACAGGTGTTGTCATTACTAATTAAGATGTGCTGCATTCATTCCTAACTGACAATTCTACAGATCTCCAGGAGGTCTGGAAAACATGAACTGTTGGTAGATCTCGAGGACCGGTTTGGCCAGCCCTGCCATAGAATATATTATGTTTAGTACCTTGGATACTGTAGCTTATTAACTTAAATCTCTGATAAATTGTGTGCTTGGTATGCACAGTCTGGATAGCACAGTTGGTAAGGTGTTGGGTTTGCACTATCAAATTAAGACTGTCATTGGTTTGAATCCCATGTTATCATGTTTTTATTTTACTAGTGTGGTTTATGGCTCTATAATATGAATGCCTATGTCTTTTAACAACAATAGTCAAGTCTTACAATGGACTTTTTAGTGAAACCCAATAGATAGCTTAATTTTCTTTTTGTTTTCTCAAATACTGAATGCTTATGTCTTATAAATTTAGTAGGAAAGTATTCTAATGACTTGCTTATGACACCCCATAGAATATATGTTTAGTACCTTGGACACTGTAGCTTATTCACTTAAATCTCTGATAAATTGTGTGTCTGGTATGCACAGTCTGGTTAGCACAGTTAGTAAGGTGTTGGGATTGCACTATCAAATTAAGACTGTCATTGGTTCGAATCCCATGTTTTTATTTTACTAGTGTGGTTTATGGCTCTATAATATGAATGCCTATGTCTTTTAACAACAATAGTCAAGTCTTCCAATGGACTTTTTAGTGAAACCCAATAGATAGCTTTATTTTCTCTTTGTTTACTCAAATATTGAATGCTTATGTCTTATAAATTTAGTAGGAAAGTATTCTAATGACTTGCTTATGACACCCCATAGAATATATTATGTTTAGTACCTTGGACACTGTAGCTTATTCACTTAAATCTCTGATAAATTGTGTGCCTGGTATGCACAGTCTGGTTAGCACAGTTAGTAAGGTGTTGGGTTTGCACTATCAAATTAAGACTGTCATTGGTTCGAATCCCATGTTTTTATTTTACTAGTGTGGTTTATGGCTCTATAATATGAATGCCTATGTCTTTTAACAACAATAGTCAAGTCTTCCAATGGACTTTTTAGTGAAACCCAATAGATAGCTTTATTTTCTTTTTGTTTTCTCAAATACTGAATGCTTATGTCTTATAAATTTAGTAGGAAAGTATTTTAATGACTTGCTTATGACACCCCATAGAATATATGTTTAGTACCTTGGACACTGTAGCTTATTCACTTAAATCTCTGATAAATTGTGTGTCTGGTATGCACAGTCTGGTTAGCACAGTTAGTAAGGTGTTGGGATTGCACTATCAAATTAAGACTGTCATTGGTTCGAATCCCATGTTATCATGTTTTTATTTTACTAGTGTGGTTTGTGGCTCTGTAATATGAATGCCTATGTCTTTTAACAACAATAGTCAAGTCTTCCAATGGACTTTTTAGTGTAACCCAATAGATAGCTTTATTTTCTCTTTGTTTACTCAAATATTGAATGCTTATGTCTTATAAATTTAGTAGGAAAGTATTCTAATGACTTGCTTATGACACCCCATAGAATATATTATGTTTAGTACCTTGGACACTGTAGCTTATTCACTTAAATCTCTGATAAATTGTGTGCTTGGTATGCACAGTCTAGATAGCACAGTTGGTAAGGTGTTGGGTTTGCACTATCAAATTAAGACTGTCATTGGTTCGAATCCCATGTTATCATGTTTTTATTTTACTAGTGTGGTTTATGGCTCTATAATATGAATGCCTATGTCTTTTAACAACAATAGTCAAGTCTTCCAATGGACTTTTTAGTGAAACCCAATAGATAGCTTTATTTTCTTTTTGTTTTCTCAAATACTGAATGCTTATGTCTTATAAATTTAGTAGGAAAGTATTCTAATGACTTGCTTATGACACCCCATAGAATATATGTTTAGTACCTTGGACACTGTAGCTTATTCACTTAAATCTCTGATAAATTGTGTGTCTGGTATGCACAGTCTGGTTAGCACAGTTAGTAAGGTGTTGGGATTGCACTATCAAATTAAGACTGTCATTGGTTCGAATCCCATGTTATCATGTTTTTATTTTACTAGTGTGGTTTGTGGCTCTATAATATGAATGCCTATGTCTTTTAACAACTATAGTCAAGTCTTCCAATGGACTTTTTAGTGAAACCCAATAGATAGCTTTATTTTCTCTTTGTTTACTCAAATATTGAATGCTTATGTCTTATAAATTTAGTAGGAAAGTATTCTAATGACTTGCTTATGACACCCCATAGAATATATTATGTTTAGTACCTTGGACACTGTAGCTTATTCACTTAAATCTCTGATAAATTGTGTGCTTGGTATGCACAGTCTGGATAGCACAGTTGGTAAGGTGTTGGGTTTGCACTATCAAATTAAGACTGTCATTGGTTCGAATCCCATGTTATCATGTTTTTATTTTACTAGTGTGGTTTGTGGCTCTATAATATGAATGCCTATGTCTTTTAACAACAATAGTCAAGTCTTCCAATGGACTTTTTAGTGAAACCCAATAGATAGCTTTATTTTCTTTTTGTTTTCTCAAATACTGAATGCTTATGTCTTATGAATTTAGTAGGAAAGTATTCTAATGACTTGCTTATGACACCCCATAGAACAGGGCTGGCCAAACCAGTCATCAAGATCTACCAACAGTTCACATTTTCCAGACCACCTAGCTGGAGCACAGGTGTTGTCATTACTAATTAAGATGTGCTGCATTCATTCCTAACTGACAATTCTACAGATCTCCAGGAGGTCTGGAAAACATGAACTGTTGGTAGATCTCGAGGACCGGTTTGGCCAGCCCTGCCATAGAATATATTATGTTTAGTACCTTGGATACTGTAGCTTATTAACTTAAATCTCTGATAAATTGTGTGCTTGGTATGCACAGTCTGGATAGCACAGTTGGTAAGGTGTTGGGTTTGCACTATCAAATTAAGACTGTCATTGGTTTGAATCCCATGTTATCATGTTTTTATTTTACTAGTGGGGTTTATGGCTCTATAATATGAATGCCTATGTCTTTTAACAACAATAGTCAAGTCTTACAATGGACTTTTTAGTGAAACCCAATAGATAGCTTAATTTTCTTTTTGTTTTCTCAAATACTGAATGCTTATGTCTGATAAATTTAGGAGGAAAGTATTCTAATGACTTGCTTATGACACCCCATAGAATATATGTTTAGTACCTTGGACACTGTAGCTTATTCACTTAAATCTCTGATAAATTGTGTGTCTGTTATGCACAGTCTGGTTAGCACAGTTAGTAAGGTGTTGGGATTGCACTATCAAATTAAGACTGTCATTGGTTTGAATCACATGTTATCATGTTTTTATTTTACTAGTGTGGTTTGTGGCTCTGTAATATGAATGCCTATGTCTTTTACCAACAATAGTCAAGTCTTCCAATGGACTTTTTAGTGAAACCCAATAGATAGCTTTATTTTCTCTTTGTTTACTCAAATATTGAATGCTTATGTCTTATAAATTTAGTAGGAAAGTATTCTAATGACTTGCTTATGACACCCCATAGAATATATTATGTTTAGTACCTTGGACACTGTAGCTTATTCACTTAAATCTCTGATAAATTGTGTGCCTGGTATGCACAGTCTGGATAGCCCATAGAATATATTATGTTTAGTACCTTGGACACTGTAGCTTATTCACTTAAATCTCTGATAAATTGTGTGCTTAGTATGCACAGTCTGGATAGCACAGTTGGTAAGGTGTTGGTTTTGCACTATCAAATTAAGACTGTCATTGGTTCGAATCCCATGTTATCATGTTTTTATTTTACTAGTGTGGTTTATGGCTCTATAATATGAATGCCTATGTCTTTTAACAACAATAGTCAAGTCTTCCAATGGACTTTTTAGTGA
The DNA here is from genome assembly GCF_028390025.1 of Pseudophryne corroboree. Classification (NCBI taxonomy): domain Eukaryota; kingdom Metazoa; phylum Chordata; class Amphibia; order Anura; family Myobatrachidae; genus Pseudophryne; species Pseudophryne corroboree. The sequence continues at coordinate 711,554,760 of NC_086449.1, read as the reverse complement.
AACCCAATAGATAGCTTTATTTTCTTTTTGTTTACTCAAATACTGAATGCTTATGTCTTATAAATTTAGTAGGAAAGTATTCTAATGACTTGCTTATGACACCCCATAGAATATATTATGTTTAGTACCTTGGACACTGTAGCTTATTCACTTAAATCTCTGATAAATTGTGTGCCTGGTATGCACAGTCTGGTTAGCACAGTTAGTAAGGTGTTGGGTTTGCACTATCAAATTAAGACTGTCATTGGTTCGAATCCTATGTTTTTATTTTACTAGTGTGGTTTATGGCTCTATAATATGAATGCCTATGTCTTTTAACAACAATAGTCAAGTCTTCCAATGGACTTTTTAGTGAAACCCAATAGATAGCTTTATTTTCTTTTTGTTTACTCAAATACTGAATGCTTATGTCTTATAAATTTAGTAGGAAAGTATTTTAATGACTTGCTTATGACACCCCATAGAATATATGTTTAGTACCTTGGACACTGTAGCTTATTCACTTAAATCTCTGATAAATTGTGTGTCTGGTATGCACAGTCTGGTTAGCACAGTTAGTAAGGTGTTGGGATTGCACTATCAAATTAAGACTGTCATTGGTTCGAATCCCATGTTATCATGTTTTTATTTTACTAGTGTGGTTTGTGGCTCTGTAATATGAATGCCTATGTCTTTTAACAACAATAGTCAAGTCTTCCAATGGACTTTTTAGTGAAACCCAATAGATAGCTTTATTTTCTCTTTGTTTACTCAAATATTGAATGCTTATGTCTTATAAATTTAGTAGGAAAGTATTCTAATGACTTGCTTATGACACCCCATAGAATATATTATGTTTAGTACCTTGGACACTGTAGCTTATTCACTTAAATCTCTGATAAATTGTGTGCTTGGTATGCACAGTCTGGATAGCACAGTTGGTAAGGTGTTGGGTTTGCACTATCAAATTAAGACTGTCATTGGTTCGAATCCCGTGTTATCATGTTTTTATTTTACTAGTGTGGTTTGTGGCTCTATAATATGAATGCCTATGTCTTTTAACAACTATAGTCAAGTCTTCCAATGGACTTTTTAGTGAAACCCAATAGATAGCTTTATTTTCTCTTTGTTTACTCATATATTGAATGCTTATGTCTTATAAATTTAGTAGGAAAGTATTCTAATGACTTGCTTATGACACCCCATAGAATATATTATGTTTAGTACCTTGGACACTGTAGCTTATTCACTTAAATCTCTGATAAATTGTGTGCTTGGTATGCACAGTCTGGATAGCACAGTTGGTAAGGTGTTGGGTTTGCACTATCAAATTAAGACTGTCATTGGTTCGAATCCCATGTTATCATGTTTTTATTTTACTAGTGTGGTTTGTGGCTCTATAATATGAATGCCTATGTCTTTTAACAACAATAGTCAAGTCTTCCAATGGACTTTTTAGTGAAACCCAATAGATAGCTTTATTTTCTTTTTGTTTTCTCAAATACTGAATGCTTATGTCTTATGAATTTAGTAGGAAAGTATTCTAATGACTTGCTTATGACACCCCATAGAACAGGGCTGGCCAAACCAGTCATCAAGATCTACCAACAGTTCACATTTTCCAGACCACCTAGCTGGAGCACAGGTGTTGTCATTACTAATTAAGATGTGCTGCATTCATTCCTAACTGACAATTCTACAGATCTCCAGGAGGTCTGGAAAACATGAACTGTTGGTAGATCTCGAGGACCGGTTTGGCCAGCCCTGCCATAGAATATATTATGTTTAGTACCTTGGACACTGTAGCTTATTCACTTAAATCTCTGATAAATTGTGTGCCTGGTATGCACAGTCTGGATAGCCCATAGAATATATTATGTTTAGTACCTTGGACACTGTAGCTTATTCACTTAAATCTCTGATAAATTGTGTGCTTAGTATGCACAGTCTGGATAGCACAGTTGGTAAGGTGTTGGTTTTGCACTATCAAATTAAGACTGTCATTGGTTCGAATCCCATGTTATCATGTTTTTATTTTACTAGTGTGGTTTATGGCTCTATAATATGAATGCCTATGTCTTTTAACAACAATAGTCAAGTCTTCCAATGGACTTTTTAGTGAAACCCAATAGATAGCTTTATTTTCTTTTTGTTTACTCAAATACTGAATGCTTATGTCTTATAAATTTAGTAGGAAAGTATTCTAATGACTTGCTTATGACACCCCATAGAATATATTATGTTTAGTACCTTGGACACTGTAGCTTATTCACTTAAATCTCTGATAAATTGTGTGCTTGGTATGCACAGTCTGGGTTTGCACTATCAAATTAAGACTGTCATTGGTTCGAATTCCATGTTATCATGTTTTTATTTTACTAGTGTGGTTTGTGGCTCTTTAATATGAATGCATATGTCTTTTAACAACAATAGTCAAGTCTTCCAATGGACTTTTTAGTGAAACCCAATAGATAGCTTTATTTTCTCTTTGTTTACTCAAATATTGAATGCTTATGTCTTATAAATTTAGTAGGAAAGTATTCTAATGACTTGCTTATGACACCCCATAGAATATATTATGTTTAGTACCTTGGACACTGTAGCTTATTCACTTAAATCTCTGATAAATTGTGTGTCTGGTATGCACAGTCTGGTTAGCACAGTTAGTAAGGTGTTGGGTTTGCACTATCAAATTAAGACTGTCATTGGTTTGAATCCCATGTTATCATGTTTTTATTTTACTAGTGTGGTTTGTGGCTCTATAATATGAATGCCTATGTCTTTTAACAACAATAGTCAAGTCTTCCAATGGACTTTTTAGTGAAACCCAATAGATAGCTTTATTTTCTTTTTGTTTTCTCAAATACTGAATGCTTATGTCTTATAAATTTAGTAGGAAAGTATTTTAATGACTTGCTTATGACACCCCATAGAATATATGTTTAGTACCTTGGACACTGTAGCTTATTCACTTAAATCTCTGATAAATTGTGTGCCTGGTATGCACAGTCTGGTTAGCACAGTTAGTAAGGTGTTGGGATTGCACTATCAAATTAAGACTGTCATTGGTTCGAATCCCATGTTATCATGTTTTTATTTTACTAGTGTGGTTTGTGGCTCTGTAATATGAATGCCTATGTCTTTTAACAACAATAGTCAAGTCTTCCAATGGACTTTTTAGTGAAACCCAATAGATAGCTTTATTTTCTCTTTGTTTACTCAAATATTGAATGCTTATGTCTTATAAATTTAGTAGGAAAGTATTCTAATGACTTGCTTATGACACCCCATAGAATATATTATGTTTAGTACCTTGGACACTGTAGCTTATTCACTTAAATCTCTGATAAATTGTATGCTTGGTATGCACAGTTAGTAAGGTGTTGGGATTGCACTATCAAATTAAGACTGTCATTGGTTTGAATCCCATGTTATCATGTTTTTATTTTACTAGTGTGGTTTGTGGCTCTATAATATGAATGCCTATGTCTTTTAACAACAATAGTCAAGTCTTCCAATGGACTTTTTAGTGAAACCCAATAGATAGCTTTATTTTCTTTTTGTTTTCTCAAATACTGAATGCTTATGTCTTATAAATTTAGTAGGAAAGTATTCTAATGGCTTGCTTATGACACCCCGTAGAATATATTATGTTTAGTACCTTGGACACTGTAGCTTATTCACTTAAATCTCTGATAAATTGTATGCTTGGTATGCACAGTTGGTAAGGTGTTGGGTTTGCACTATCAATTTAAGACTGTCATTGGTTCGAATCCCATGTTATCATGTTTTTATTTTACTAGTGTGGTTTGTGGCTCTTTAATATGAATGCCTATGTCTTTTAACAACAATAGTCAAGTCTTCCAATGGACTTTTTAGTGAAACCCAATAGATAGCTTTATTTTCTTTTTGTTTTCTCAAATACTGAATGCTTATGTCTTATAAATTTAGTAGGAAAGTATTCTAATGACTTGCTTATGACACCCCATAGAATATATTATGTTTACTACCTTGGACACTGTAGCTTATTCACTTAAATCTCTGATAAATTGTGTGCTTGGTATGCACAGTCTGGATAGCACAGTTGGTTAGATGTTGGGTTTGCACTATCAAATTAAGACTGTCATTTGTTCGAATCCCATGTTTTTATTTTACTAGTGTGGTTTATGGCTCTATAATATGAATGCCTATGTCTTTTAACAACAATAGTCAAGTCTTCCAATGGACTTTTTAGTGAAACCCAATAGATAGCTTTATTTTCTTTTTGTTTTCTCAAATACTGAATGCTTATGTCTTATAAATTTAGTAGGAAAGTATTTTAATGACTTGCTTATGACACCCCATAGAATATATGTTTAGTACCTTGGACACTGTAGCTTATTCACTTAAATCTCTGATAAATTGTGTGTCTGGTATGCACAGTCTGGTTAGCACAGTTAGTAAGGTGTTGGGATGGCACTATCAAATTAAGACTGTCATTGGTTCGAATCCCATGTTATCATGTTTTTATTTTACTAGTGTGGTTTGTGGCTCTATAATATGAATGCCTATGTCTTTTAACAACAATAGTCAAGTCTTCCAATGGACTTTTTAGTGAAACCCAATAGATAGCTTTATTTTCTCTTTGTTTACTCAAATATTGAATGCTTATGTCTTATAAATTTAGTAGGAAAGTATTCTAATGACTTGCTTATGACACCCCATAGAATATATTATGTTTAGTACCTTGGACACTGTAGCTTATTCACTTAAATCTCTGATAAATTGTGTACTTGGTATGCACAGTCTGGATAGCACAGTTGGTAAGGTGTTGGGTTTGCACTATCAAATTAAGACTGTCATTGGTTCGAATCCCATGTTATCATGTTTTTATTTTACTAGTGTGGTTTATGGCTCTATAATATGAATGCCTATGTCTTTTAACAACAATAGTCAAGTCTTACAATGGACTTTTTAGTGAAACCCAATAGATAGCTTTATTTTCTTTTTGGTTTCTCAAATACTGAATGCTTATGTCTTATAAATTTAGTAGGAAAGTATTCTAATGACTTGCTTATGACACCCTATAGAATATATGTTTAGTACCTTGGACACTGTAGCTTATTCACTTAAATCTCTGATAAATTGTGTGTCTGGTATGCACAGTCTGGTTAGCACAGTTAGTAAGGTGTTGGGATTGCACTATCAAATTAAGACTGTCATTGGTTCGAATCCCATGTTATCATGTTTTTATTTTACTAGTGTGGTTTGTGGCTCTGTAATATGAATGCCTATGTCTTTTAACAACAATAGTCAAGTCTTCCAATGGACTTTTTAGTGAAACCCAATAGATAGCTTTATTTTCTCTTTGTTTACTCAAATATTGAATGCTTATATCTTATAAATTTAGTTGGAAAGTATTCTAATGACTTGCTTATGACACCCCATAGAATATATTATGTTTAGTACCTTGGACACTGTAGCTTATTCACTTAAATCTCTGATAAATTGTATGCTTGGTATGCACAGTTGGTAAGGTGTTGGGTTTGCACTATCAATTTAAGACTGTCATTGGTTCGAATCCCATGTTATCATGTTTTTATTTTACTAGTGTGGTTTGTGGCTCTTTAATATGAATGCCTATGTCTTTTAACAACAATAGTCAAGTCTTCCAATGGACTTTTTAGTGAAACCCAATAGATAGCTTTATTTTCTCTTTGTTTACTCAAATATTGAATGCTTATGTCTTATAAATTTAGTAGGAAAGTATTCTAATGACTTGCTTATGACACCCCATAGAATATATTATGTTTAGTACCTTGGACACTGTAGCTTATTCACTTAAATCTCTGATAAATTGTGTGCTTGGTATGCACAGTCTGGGTTTGCACTATCAAATTAAGACTGTCATTGGTTCGAATTCAATGTTATCATGTTTTTATTTTACTAGTGTGGTTTGTGGCTCTTTAATATGAATGCCTATGTCTTTTAACAACAATAGTCAAGTCTTCCAATGGACTTTTTAGTGAAACCCAATAGATAGCTTTATTTTCTCTTTGTTTACTCAAATATTGAATGCTTATGTCTTATAAATTTAGTAGGAAAGTATTCTAATGACTTGCTTATGACACCCCATAGAATATATTATGTTTAGTACCTTGGACACTGTAGCATATTTACTTAAATCTCTGATAAATTGTGTGTCTGGTATGCACAGTCTGGTTAGCACAGTTAGTAAGGTGTTGGGTTTGCACTATCAAATTAAGACTGTCATTGGTTCGAATCCCATGTTATCATGATTTTATTTTACTAGTGTGGTTTGTGGCTCTATAATATGAATGCCTATGTCTTTTAACAACAATAGTCAAGTCTTCCAATGGACTTTTTAGTGAAACCCAATAGATAGCTTTATTTTCTCTTTGTTTACTCAAATATTGAATGCTTATGTCTTATAAATTTAGTAGGAAAGTATTCTAATGACTTGCTTATGACACCCCATAGAATATATTATGTTTAGTACCTTGGACACTGTAGCATATTTACTTAAATCTCTGATAAATTGTGTGTCTGGTATGCACAGTCTGGTTAGCACAGTTAGTAAGGTGTTGGGTTTGCACTATCAAATTAAGACTGTCATTGGTTCGAATCCCATGTTATCATGATTTTATTTTACTAGTGTGGTTTGTGGCTCTATAATATGAATGCCTATGTCTTTTAACAACAATAGTCAAGTCTTCCAATGGACTTTTTAGTGAAACCCAATAGATAGCTTTATTTTCTCTTTGTTTACTCAAATATTGAATGCTTATGTCTTATAAATTTAGTAGGAAAGTATTCTAATGACTTGCTTATGACACCCCATAGAATATATTATGTTTAGTACCTTGGACACTGTAGCTTATTCACTTAAATCTCTGATAAATTGTGTGCCTGGTATGCACAGTCTGGTTAGCACAGTTAGTAAGGTGTTGGGTTTGCACTATCAAATTAAGACGGTCATTGGTTCGAATCCCATGTTATCATGTTTTTATTTTACTAGTGTGGTTTATGGCTCTATAATATGAATGCCTATGTCTTTTAACAACAATAGTCAAGTCTTCCAATGGACTTTTTAGTGAAACCCAATAGATAGCTTTATTTTCTTTTTGTTTTCTCAAATACTGTATGCTTATGTCTTATAAATTTAGTAGGAAAGTATTCTAATGACTTGCTTATGACACCCCATAGAATATATTATGTTTAGTACCTTGGACACTGTAGCTTATTCACTTAAATCTCTGATAAATTGTGTTTGGTATGCACAGTCTGGATAGCACAGTTGGTAAGGTGTTGGGTTTGCACTATCAAATTAAGACTGTCATTGGTTCGAATCACATGTTATCATGTTTTTATTTTACTAGTGTGGTTTATGGCTCTATAATATGAATGCCTATGTCTTTTAACAACAAGACTTTTTAGTGAAACCCAATAGATAGCTTTATTTTCTTTTTGTTTTCTCAAATACTGAATGTTTATGTCTTATAAATTTAGTAGGAAAGTATTCTAATGACTTGCTTATGACACCCCATAGAATATATGTTTAGTACCTTGAACACTGTAGCTTATTCACTTAAATCTCTGATAAATTGTGTGTCTGGTATGCACAGTCTGGTTAGCACAGTTAGTAAGGTGTTGGGATTGCACAATCAAATTAAGACTGTCATTGGTTCGAATCCCATGTTATCATGTTTTTATTTTACTAGTGTGGTTTGTGGCTCTATAATATGAATGCCTATGTCTTTTAACAACAATAGTCAAGTCTTACAATGGACTTTTTAGTGAAACCCAATAGATAGCTTTATTTTCTTTTTGTTTTCTCAAATACTGAATGCTTATGTCTTATAAATTTAGTAGGAAAGTATTCTAATGACTTGCTTATGACACCCCATAGAATATATGTTTAGTACCTTGGACACTGTAGCTTATTCACTTAAATCTCTGATAAATTGTGTGCCTGGTATGCACAGTCTGGATAGCCCATAGAATATATTATGTTTAGTACCTTGGACACTGTAGCTTATTCACTTAAATCTCTGATAAATTGTGTGTTTGGTATGCACAGTCTGGATAGCACAGTTGGTAAGGTGTTGGGTTTGCACTATCAAATTAAGACTGCCATTGGTTCGAATCCCATGTTATCATGTTTTTATTTTACTAGTGTGGTTTATGGCTCTATAATATGAATGCCTATGTCTTTTAACAACAATAGTCAAGTCTTACAATGGACTTTTTAGTGAAACCCAATAGATAGCTTTATTTTCTTTTTGTTTTCTCAAATACTGAATGCTTATGTCTTATAAATTTAGTAGGAAAGTATTCTAATGACTTGCTTATGACACCCCATAGAATATATGTTTAGTACCTTGGACACTGTAGCTTATTCACTTAAATCTCTGATAAATTGTGTGTCTGGTATGCACAGACTGGTTAGCACAGTTAGTAAGGTGTTGGGATTGCACTATCAAATTAAGACTGTCATTGGTTCGAATCCCATGTTATCATGTTTTTATTTTACTAGTGTGGTTTGTGGCTCTGTAATATGAATGCCTATGTCTTTTAACAACAATAGTCAAGTCTTCCAATGGACTTTTTAGTGAAACCCAATAGATAGCTTTATTTTCTCTTTGTTTACTCAAATATTGAATGCTTATGTCTTATAAATTTAGTAGGAAAGTATTCTAATGACTTGCTTATGACACCCCATAGAATATATTATGTTTAGTACCTTGGACACTGTAGCTTATTCACTTAAATCTCTGATAAATTGTGTGTTTGGTATGCACAGTCTGGATAGCACAGTTGGTAAGGTGTTGGGTTTGCACTATCAAATTAAGACTGTCATTGGTTTGAATCCCATGTTATCATGTTTTTATTTTACTAGTGTGGTTTGTGGCTCTATAATATGAATGCCTATGTCTTTTAACAACAATAGTCAAGTCTTACAATGGACTTTTTAGTGAAACCCAATAGATAGCTTTATTTTCTTTTTGTTTTCTCAAATACTGAATGCTTATGTCTTATAAATTTAGTAGGAAAGTATTCTAATGACTTGCTTATGACACCCCATAGAATATATGTTTAGTACCTTGGACACTGTAGCTTATTCACTTAAATCTCTGATAAATTGTGTGTCTGGTATGCACAGTCTGGTTAGCACAGTTAGTAAGGTGTTGGGATTGCACTATCAAATTAAGACTGTCATTGGTTTGAATCCCATGTTATCATGTTTTTATTTTACTAGTGTGGTTTGTGGCTCTGTAATATGAATGCCTATGTCTTTTAACAACAATAGTCAAGTCTCCCAATGGACTTTTTAGTGAAACCCAATAGATAGCTTTATTTTCTCTTTGTTTACTCAAATACTGAATGCTTATGTCTTATAAATTTAGTAGGAAAGTATTCTAATGACTTGCTTATGACACCCCATAGAATATATTATGTTTAGTACCTTGGACACGGTAGCTTATTCACTTAAATCTCTGATAAATTGTATGCTTGGTATACACAGTTTGGATAGCACAGTTGGTAAGGTGTTGGGTTTGCACTATCAAATTAAGACTGTCATTGGTTCAAATCCCATGTTATCATGTTTTTATTTTACTAGTGTGGTTTGTGGCTCTTTAATATGAATGCCTATGTCTTTTAACAACAATAGTCAAGTCTTCCAATGGACTTTTTAGTGAAACCCAATAGATAGCTTTATTTTCTCTTTGTTTACTCAAATATTGAATGCTTATGTCTTATAAATTTAGTAGGAAAGTATTCTAATGGCTTGCTTATGACACCCCATAGAATATATTATGTTTAGTACCTTGGACACTGTAGCTTATTCACTTAAATCTCTGATAAATTGTGTGCCTGGTATGCACAGTCTGGATAGCCCATAGAATATATTATGTTTAGTACCTTGGACACTGTAGCTTATTCACTTAAATCTCTGATAAATTGTGGGCTTGGTATGCACAGTCTGGATAGCACAGTTGGTAAGGTGTTGGTTTTGCACTATCAAATTAAGACTGTCATTGGTTCGAATCCCATGTTATCATGTTTTTATTTTACTAGTGTGGTTTATGGCTCTATAATATGAATGCCTATGTCTTTTAACAACAATAGTCAAGTCTTCCAATGGACTTTTTAGTGAAACCCAATAGATAGCTTTATTTTCTTTTTGTTTACTCAAATACTGAATGCTTATGTCTTTTAAATTTAGTAGGAAAGTATTCTAATGACTTGCTTATGACACCCCATAGAATATATTATGTTTAGTACCTTGGACACTGTAGCTTATTCACTTAAATCTCTGATAAATTGTGTGCCTGGTATGCACAGTCTGGTTAGCACAGTTAGTAAGGTGTTGGGTTTGCACTATCAAATTAAGACTGTCATTGGTTCGAATCCCATGTTTTTATTTTACTAGCTTGGTTTATGGCTCTATAATATGAATGCCTATGTCTTTTAACAACAATAGTCAAGTCTTCCAATGGACTTTTTAGTGAAACCCAATAGATAGCTTTATTTTCTTTTTGTTTTCTCAAATACTGAATGCTTATGTCTTATAAATTTAGTAGGAAAGTATTCTAATGACTTGCTTATGACACCCCATAGAATATATTATGTTTAGTACCTTGGGCACTGTAGCTTATTCACTTAAATCTCTGATAAATTGTATGCTTGGTATGCACAGTTAGTAAGGTGTTGGGATTGCACTATCAAATTAAGACTGTCATTGGTTTGAATCCCATGTTATCATGTTTTTATTTTACTAGTGTGGTTTGTGGCTCTATAATATGAATGCCTATGTCTTTTAACAACAATAGTCAAGTCTTCCAATGGACTTTTTAGTGAAACCCAATAGATAGCTTTATTTTCTTTTTGTTTTCTCAAATACTGAATGCTTATGTCTTATAAATTTAGTAGGAAAGTATTCTAATGGCTTGCTTATGACACCCCATAGAATATATTATGTTTAGTACCTTGGACACTGTAGCTTATTCACTTAAATCTCTGATAAATTGTATGCTTGGTATGCACAGTTGGTAAGGTGTTGGGTTTGCACTATCAATTTAAGACTGTCATTGGTTCGAATCCCATGTTATCATGTTTTTATTTTACTAGTGTGGTTTGTGGCTCTTTAATATGAATGCCTATGTCTTTTAACAACAATAGTCAAGTCTTCCAATGGACTTTTTAGTGAAACCCAATAGATAGCTTTATTTTCTCTTTGTTTACTCAAATATTGAATGCTTATGTCTTATAAATTTAGTAGGAAAGTATTCTAATGACTTGCTTATGACACCCCATAGAATATATTATGTTTAGTACCTTGGACACTGTAGCTTATTCACTTAAATCTCTGATAAATTGTGTGCTTGGTATGCACAGTCTGGGTTTGCACTATCAAATTAAGACTGTCATTGGTTCGAATTCCATGTTATCATGTTTTTATTTTACTAGTGTGGTTTGTGGCTCTTTAATATGAATGCATATGTCTTTTAACAACAATAGTCAAGTCTTCCAATGGACTTTTTAGTGAAACCCAATAGATAGCTTTATTTTCTCTTTGTTTACTCAAATATTGAATGCTTATGTCTTATAAATTTAGTAGGAAAGTATTCTAATGACTTGCTTATGACACCCCATAGAATATATTATGTTTAGTACCTTGGACACTGTAGCTTATTCACTTAAATCTCTGATAAATTGTTTGTCTGGTATGCACAGTCTGGTTAGCACAGTTAGTAAGGTGTTGGGTTTGCACTATCAAATTAAGACTGTCATTGGTTTGAATCCCATGTTATCATGTTTTTATTTTACTAGTGTGGTTTGTGGCTCTATAATATGAATGCCTATGTCTTTTAACAACAATAGTCAAGTCTTCCAATGGACTTTTTAGTGAACCCCAATAGATAGCTTTATTTTCTTTTTGTTTTCTCAAATACTGAATGCTTATGTCTTATAAATTTAGTAGGAAAGTATTTTAATGACTTGCTTATGACACCCCATAGAATATATGTTTAGTACCTTGGACACTGTAGCTTATTCACTTAAATCTCTGATAAATTGTGTGCCTGGTATGCACAGTCTGGTTAGCACAGTTAGTAAGGTGTTGGGATTGCACTATTAACTTAAGACTGTCATTGGTTCGAATCCCATGTTATCATGTTTTTATTTTACTAGTGTGGTTTGTGGCTCTGTAATATGAATGCCTATGTCTTTTAACAACAATAGTCAAGTCTTCCAATGGACTTTTTAGTGAAACCCAATAGATAGCTTTATTTTCTCTTTGTTTACTCAAATATTGAATGCTTATGTCTTATAAATTTAGTAGGAAAGTATTCTAATGACTTGCTTATGACACCCCATAGAATATATTATGTTTAGTACCTTGGACACTGTAGCTTATTCACTTAAATCTCTGATAAATTGTATGCTTGGTATGCACAGTTAGTAAGGTGTTGGGATTGCACTATCAAATTAAGACTGTCATTGGTTTGAATCCCATGTTATCATGTTTTTATTTTACTAGTGTGGTTTGTGGCTCTATAATATGAATGCCTATGTCTTTTAACAACAATAGTCAAGTCTTCCAATGGACTTTTTAGTGAAACCCAATAGATAGCTTTATTTTCTTTTTGTTTTCTCAAATACTGAATGCTTATGTCTTATAAATTTAGTAGGAAAGTATTCTAATGACTTGCTTATGACACCCCATAGAATATATTATGTTTACTACCTTGGACACTGTAGCTTATTCACTTAAATCTCTGATAAATTGTGTGCTTGGTATGCACAGTCTGGATAGCACAGTTGGTTAGATGTTGGGTTTGCACTATCAAATTAAGACTGTCATTTGTTCGAATCCCATGTTTTTATTTTACTAGTGTGGTTTATGGCTCTATAATATGAATGCCTATGTCTTTTAACAACAATAGTCAAGTCTTCCAATGGACTTTTTAGTGAAACCCAATAGATAGCTTTATTTTCTTTTTGTTTTCTCAAATACTGAATGCTTATGTCTTATAAATTTAGTAGGAAAGTATTTTAATGACTTGCTTATGACACCCCATAGAATATATGTTTAGTACCTTGGACACTGTAGCTTATTCACTTAAATCTCTGATAAATTGTGTGCCTGGTATGCACAGTCTGGTTAGCACAGTTAGTAAGGTGTTGGGTTTGCACTATCAAATTAAGACGGTCATTGGTTCGAATCCCATGTTATCATGTTTTTATTTTACTAGTGTGGTTTGTGGCTCTATAATATGAATGCCTATGTCTTTTAACAACAATAGTCAAGTCTTCCAATGGACTTTTTAGTGAAACCCAATAGATAGCTTTATTTTCTCTTTGTTTACTCAAATATTGAATGCTTATGTCTTATAAATTTAGTAGGAAAGTATTCTAATGACTTGCTTATGACACCCCATAGAATATATTATGTTTAGTACCTTGGACACTGTAGCTTATTCACTTAAATCTCTGATAAATTGTGTACTTGGTATGCACAGTCTGGATAGCACAGTTGGTAAGGTGTTGGGTTTGCACTGTCAAATTAAGACTGTCATTGGTTCGAATCCCATGTTATCATGTTTTTATTTTACTAGTGTGGTTTATGGCTCTATAATATGAATGCCTATGTCTTTTAACAACAATAGTCAAGTCTTACAATGGACTTTTTAGTGAAACCCAATAGATAGCTTTATTTTCTTTTTGGTTTCTCAAATACTGAATGCTTATGTCTTATAAATTTAGTAGGAAAGTATTCTAATGACTTGCTTATGACACCCTATAGAATATATGTTTAGTACCTTGGACACTGTAGCTTATTCACTTAAATCTCTGATAAATTGTGTGTCTGGTATGCACAGTCTGGTTAGCACAGTTAGTAAGGTGTTGGGATTGCACTATCAAATTAAGACTGTCATTGGTTCGAATCCCATGTTATCATGTTTTTATTTTACTAGTGTGGTTTGTGGCTCTGTAATATGAATGCCTATGTCTTTTAACAACAATAGTCAAGTCTTCCAATGGACTTTTTAGTGAAACCCAATAGATAGCTTTATTTTCTCTTTGTTTACTCAAATATTGAATGCTTATATCTTATAAATTTAGTAGGAAAGTATTCTAATGACTTGCTTATGACACCCCATAGAATATATTATGTTTAGTACCTTGGACACTGTAGCTTATTCACTTAAATCTCTGATAAATTGTATGCTTGGTATGCACAGTTGGTAAGGTGTTGGGTTTGCACTATCAGTTTAAGACTGTCATTGGTTCGAATCCCATGTTATCATGTTTTTATTTTACTAGTGTGGTTTGTGGCTCTTTAATATGAATGCCTATGTCTTTTAACAACAATAGTCAAGTCTTCCAATGGACTTTTTAGTGAAACCCAATAGATAGCTTTATTTTCTCTTTGTTTACTCAAATATTGAATGCTTATGTCTTATAAATTTAGTAGGAAAGTATTCTAATGACTTGCTTATGACACCCCATAGAATATATTATGTTTAGTACCTTGGACACTGTAGCTTATTCACTTAAATCTCTGATAAATTGTGTGCTTGGTATGCACAGTCTGGGTTTGCACTATCAAATTAAGACTGTCATTGGTTCGAATTCAATGTTATCATGTTTTTATTTTACTAGTGTGGTTTGTGGCTCTTTAATATGAATGCCTATGTCTTTTAACAACAATAGTCAAGTCTTCCAATGGACTTTTTAGTGAAACCCAATAGATAGCTTTATTTTCTCTTTGTTTACTCAAATATTGAATGCTTATGTCTTATAAATTTAGTAGGAAAGTATTCTAATGACTTGCTTATGACACCCCATAGAATATATTATGTTTAGTACCTTGGACACTGTAGCATATTTACTTAAATCTCTGATAAATTGTGTGTCTGGTATGCACAGTCTGGTTAGCACAGTTAGTAAGGTGTTGGGTTTGCACTATCAAATTAAGACTGTCATTGGTTCGAATCCCATGTTATCATGATTTTATTTTACTAGTGTGGTTTGTGGCTCTATAATATGAATGCCTATGTCTTTTAACAACAATAGTCAAGTCTTCCAATGGACTTTTTAGTGAAACCCAATAGATAGCTTTATTTTCTCTTTGTTTACTCAAATATTGAATGCTTATGTCTTATAAATTTAGTAGGAAAGTATTCTAATGACTTGCTTATGACACCCCATAGAATATATTATGTTTAGTACCTTGGACACTGTAGCTTATTCACTTAAATCTCTGATAAATTGTGTGCCTGGTATGCACAGTCTGGTTAGCACAGTTAGTAAGGTGTTGGGTTTGCACTATCAAATTAAGACGGTCATTGGTTCGAATCCCATGTTATCATGTTTTTATTTTACTAGTGTGGTTTATGGCTCTATAATATGAATGCCTATGTCTTTTAACAACAATAGTCAAGTCTTCCAATGGACTTTTTAGTGAAACCCAATAGATAGCTTTATTTTCTTTTTGTTTTCTCAAATACTGTATGCTTATGTCTTATAAATTTAGTAGGAAAGTATTCTAATGACTTGCTTATGACACCCCATAGAATATATTATGTTTAGTACCTTGGACACTGTAGCTTATTCACTTAAATCTCTGATAAATTGTGTTTGGTATGCACAGTCTGGATAGCACAGTTGGTAAGGTGTTGGGTTTGCACTATCAAATTAAGACTGTCATTGGTTCAAATCACATGTTATCATGTTTTTATTTTACTAGTGTGGTTTATGGCTCTATAATATGAATGCCTATGTCTTTTAACAACAAGACTTTTTAGTGAAACCCAATAGATAGCTTTATTTTCTTTTTGTTTTCTCAAATACTGAATGCTTATGTCTTATAAATTTAGTAGGAAAGTATTCTAATGACTTGCTTATGACACCCCATAGAATATATGTTTAGTACCTTGAACACTGTAGCTTATTCACTTAAATCTCTGATAAATTGTGTGTCTGGTATGCACAGTCTGGTTAGCACAGTTAGTAAGGTGTTGGGATTGCACAATCAAATTAAGACTGTCATTGGTTCGAATCCCATGTTATCATGTTTTTATTTTACTAGTGTGGTTTGTGGCTCTATAATATGAATGCCTATGTCTTTTAACAACAATAGTCAAGTCTTACAATGGACTTTTTAGTGAAACCCAATAGATAGCTTTATTTTCTTTTTGTTTTCTCAAATACTGAATGCTTATGTCTTATAAATTTAGTAGGAAAGTATTCTAATGACTTGCTTATGACACCCCATAGAATATATGTTTAGTACCTTGGACACTGTAGCTTATTCACTTAAATCTCTGATAAATTGTGTGCCTGGTATGCACAGTCTGGATAGCCCATAGAATATATTATGTTTAGTACCTTGGACACTGTAGCTTATTCACTTAAATCTCTGATAAATTGTGTGTTTGGTATGCACAGTCTGGATAGCACAGTTGGTAAGGTGTTGGGTTTGCACTATCAAATTAAGACTGTCATTGGTTCGAATCCCATGTTATCATGTTTTTATTTTACTAGTGTGGTTTATGGCTCTATAATATGAATGCCTATGTCTTTTAACAACAATAGTCAAGTCTTACAATGGACTTTTTAGTGAAACCCAATAGATAGCTTTATTTTCTTTTTGTTTTCTCAAATACTGAATGCTTATGTCTTATAAATTTAGTAGGAAAGTATTCTAATGACTTGCTTATGACACCCCATAGAATATATGTTTAGTACCTTGGACACTGTAGCTTATTCACTTAAATCTCTGATAAATTGTGTGTCTGGTATGCACAGACTGGTTAGCACAGTTAGTAAGGTGTTGGGATTGCACTATCAAATTAAGACTGTCATTGGTTCGAATCCCATGTTATCATGTTTTTATTTTACTAGTGTGGTTTGTGGCTCTGTAATATGAATGCCTATGTCTTTTAACAACAATAGTCAAGTCTTCCAATGGACTTTTTAGTGAAACCCAATAGATAGCTTTATTTTCTCTTTGTTTACTCAAATATTGAATGCTTATGTCTTATAAATTTAGTAGGAAAGTATTCTAATGACTTGCTTATGACACCCCATAGAATATATTATGTTTAGTACCTTGGACACTGTAGCTTATTCACTTAAATCTCTGATAAATTGTGTGTTTGGTATGCACAGTCTGGATAGCACAGTTGGTAAGGTGTTGGGTTTGCACTATCAAATTAAGACTGTCATTGGTTTGAATCCCATGTTATCATGTTTTTATTTTACTAGTGTGGTTTGTGGCTCTATAATATGAATGCCTATGTCTTTTAACAACAATAGTCAAGTCTTACAATGGACTTTTTAGTGAAACCCAATAGATAGCTTTATTTTCTTTTTGTTTTCTCAAATACTGAATGCTTATGTCTTATAAATTTAGTAGGAAAGTATTCTAATGACTTGCTTATGACACCCCATAGAATATATGTTTAGTACCTTGGACACTGTAGCTTATTCACTTAAATCTCTGATAAATTGTGTGTCTGGTATGCACAGTCTGGTTAGCACAGTTAGTAAGGTGTTGGGATTGCACTATCAAATTAAGACTGTCATTGGTTTGAATCCCATGTTATCATGTTTTTATTTTACTAGTGTGGTTTGTGGCTCTGTAATATGAATGCCTATGTCTTTTAACAACAATAGTCAAGTCTCCCAATGGACTTTTTAGTGAAACCCAATAGATAGCTTTATTTTCTCTTTGTTTACTCAAATACTGAATGCTTATGTCTTATAAATTTAGTAGGAAAGTATTCTAATGACTTGCTTATGACACCCCATAGAATATATTATGTTTAGTACCTTGGACACTGTAGCTTATTCACTTAAATCTCTGATAAATTGTATGCTTGGTATGCACAGTTTGGATAGCACAGTTGGTAAGGTGTTGGGTTTGCACTATCAAATTAAGACTGTCATTGGTTCAAATCCCATGTTATCATGTTTTTATTTTACTAGTGTGGTTTGTGGCTCTTTAATATGAATGCCTATGTCTTTTAACAACAATAGTCAAGTCTTCCAATGGACTTTTTAGTGAAACCCAATAGATAGCTTTATTTTCTCTTTGTTTACTCAAATATTGAATGCTTATGTCTTATAAATTTAGTAGGAAAGTATTCTAATGGCTTGCTTATGACACCCCATAGAATATATTATGTTTAGTACCTTGGACACTGTAGCTTATTCACTTAAATCTCTGATAAATTGTGTGCCTGGTATGCACAGTCTGGATAGCCCATAGAATATATTATGTTTAGTACCTTGGACACTGTAGCTTATTCACTTAAATCTCTGATAAATTGTGGGCTTGGTATGCACAGTCTGGATAGCACAGTTGGTAAGGTGTTGGTTTTGCACTATCAAATTAAGACTGTCATTGGTTCGAATCCCATGTTATCATGTTTTTATTTTACTAGTGTGGTTTATGGCTCTATAATATGAATGCCTATGTCTTTTAACAACAATAGTCAAGTCTTCCAATGGACTTTTTAGTGAAACCCAATAGATAGCTTTATTTTCTTTTTGTTTACTCAAATACTGAATGCTTATGTCTTTTAAATTTAGTAGGAAAGTATTCTAATGACTTGCTTATGACACCCCATAGAATATATTATGTTTAGTACCTTGGACACTGTAGCTTATTCACTTAAATCTCTGATAAATTGTGTGCCTGGTATGCACAGTCTGGTTAGCACAGTTAGTAAGGTGTTGGGTTTGCACTATCAAATTAAGACTGTCATTGGTTCGAATCCCATGTTTTTATTTTACTAGTGTGGTTTATGGCTCTATAATATGAATGCCTATGTCTTTTAACAACAATAGTCAAGTCTTCCAATGGACTTTTTAGTGAAACCCAATAGATAGCTTTATTTTCTTTTTGTTTTCTCAAATACTGAATGCTTATGTCTTATAAATTTAGTAGGAAAGTATTCTAATGACTTGCTTATGACACCCCATAGAATATATGTTTAGTACCTTGGACACTGTAGCTTATTCACTTAAATCTCTGATAAATTGTGTGTCTGGAATGCACAGTCTGGTTAGCACAGTTAGTAAGGTGTTGGGATTGCACTATCAAATTAAGACTGTCATTGGTTCGAATCCCATGTTATCATGTTTTTATTTTACTAGTGTGGTTTGTGGCTCTATAATATGAATGCCTATGTCTTTTAACAACAATAGTCAAGTCTTCCAATGGACTTTTTAGTGAAACCCAATAGATAGCTTTATTTTCTCTTTGTTTACTCAAATATTGAATGCTTATGTCTTATAAATTTAGTAGGAAAGTATTCTAATGACTTGCTTATGACACCCCATAGAATATATTATGTTTAGTACCTTGGACACTGTAGCTTATTCACTTAAATCTCTGATAAATTGTGTGCTTGGTATGCACAGTCTGGATAGCACAGTTGGTAAGTTGTTGGGTTTGCACTATCAAATTAAGACTGTCATTGGTTCGAATCCCATGTTATCATGTTTTTATTTTACTAGTGTGGTTTGTGGCTCTATAATATGAATGCCTATGTCTTTTAACAATAATAGTCAAGTCTTCCAATGGACTTTTTAGTGAAACCCAATAGATAGCTTTATTTTCTTTTTGTTTTCTCAAATACTGAATGCTTATGTCTTATGAATTTAGTAGGAAAGTATTCTAATGACTTGCTTATGACACCCCATAGAACAGGGCTGGCCAAACCAGTCCTCAAGATCTACCAACAGTTCACATTTTCCAGACCACCTAGCTGGAGCACAGGTGTTGTCATTACTAATTAAGATGTGCTGCATTCATTCCTAACTGACAATTCTACAGATCTCCAGGAAGTCTGGAAAACATGAACTGTTGGTAGATCTCGAGGACCGGTTTGGCCAGCCCTGCCATAGAATATATTATGTTTAGTACCTTGGACACTGTAGCTTATTCACTTAAATCTCTGATAAATTGTGTGCTTGGTATGCACGGTCTGGATAGCACAGTTGGTAAGGTGTTGGGTTTGCACTATCAAATTAAGACTGTCATTGGTTCGAATCCCATGTTATCATGTTTTTATTTTACTAGTGTGGTTTATGGCTCTATAATATGAATGCCTATGTCTTTTAACAACAATAGTCAAGTCTTCCAATGGACTTTTTAGTGAAACCCAATAGATAGCTTTATTTTCTCTTTGTTTACTCAAATATTGAATGCTTATGTCTTATAAATTTAGTAGGAAAGTATTCTAATGACTTGCTTATGACACCCCATAGAATATATTATGTTTAGTACCTTGGACACTGTAGCTTATTCACTTAAATCTCTGATAAATTGTGTGCCTGGTATGCACAGTCTGGTTAGCACAGTTAGTAAGGTGTTGGGTTTGCACTATCAAATTAAGACGGTCATTGGTTCGAATCCCATGTTATCATGTTTTTATTTTACTAGTGTGGTTTATGGCTCTATAATATGAATGCCTATGTCTTTTAACAACAATAGTCAAGTCTTCCAATGGACTTTTTAGTGAAACCCAATAGATAGCTTTATTTTCTTTTTGTTTTCTCAAATACTGTATGCTTATGTCTTATAAATTTAGTAGGAAAGTATTCTAATGACTTGCTTATGACACCCCATAGAATATATTATGTTTAGTACCTTGGACACTGTAGCTTATTCACTTAAATCTCTGATAAATTGTGTTTGGTATGCACAGTCTGGATAGCACAGTTGGTAAGGTGTTGGGTTTGCACTATCAAATTAAGACTGTCATTTGTTCGAATCACATGTTATCATGTTTTTATTTTACTAGTGTGGTTTATGGCTCTATAATATGAATGCCTATGTCTTTTAACAACAAGACTTTTTAGTGAAACCCAATAGATAGCTTTATTTTCTTTTTGTTTTCTCAAATACTGAATGCTTATGTCTTATAAATTTAGTAGGAAAGTATTCTAATGACTTGCTTATGACACCCCATAGAATATATGTTTAGTACCTTGAACACTGTAGCTTATTCACTTAAATCTCTGATAAATTGTGTGTCTGGTATGCACAGTCTGGTTAGCACAGTTAGTAAGGTGTTGGGATTGCACAATCAAATTAAGACTGTCATTGGTTCGAATCCCATGTTATCATGTTTTTATTTTACTAGTGTGGTTTGTGGCTCTATAATATGAATGCCTATGTCTTTTAACAACAATAGTCAAGTCTTACAATGGACTTTTTAGTGAAACCCAATAGATAGCTTTATTTTCTTTTTGTTTTCTCAAATACTGAATGCTTATGTCTTATAAATTTAGTAGGAAAGTATTCTAATGACTTGCTTATGACACCCCATAGAATATATGTTTAGTACCTTGGACACTGTAGCTTATTCACTTAAATCTCTGATAAATTGTGTGCCTGGTATGCACAGTCTGGATAGCCCATAGAATATATTATGTTTAGTACCTTGGACACTGTAGCTTATTCACTTAAATCTCTGATAAATTGTGTGTTTGGTATGCACAGTCTGGATAGCACAGTTGGTAAGGTGTTGGGTTTGCACTATCAAATTAAGACTGTCATTGGTTTGAATCCCATGTTTTTATTTTACTAGTGTGGTTTGTGGCTCTATAATATGAATGCCTATGTCTTTTAACAACAATAGTCAAGTCTTACAATGGACTTTTTAGTGAAACCCAATAGATAGCTTTATTTTCTTTTTGTTTTCTCAAATACTGAATGCTTATGTCTTATAAATTTAGTAGGAAAGTATTCTAATGACTTGCTTATGACACCCCATAGAATATATGTTTAGTACCTTGGACACTGTAGCTTATTCACTTAAATCTCTGATAAATTGTGTGTCTGGTATGCACAGTCTGGTTAGCACAGTTAGTAAGGTGTTGGGATTGCACTATCAAATTAAGACTGTCATTGGTTTGAATCCCATGTTATCATGTTTTTATTTTACTAGTGTGGTTTGTGGCTCTGTAATATGAATGCCTATGTCTTTTAACAACAATAGTCAAGTCTCCCAATGGACTTTTTAGTGAAACCCAATAGATAGCTTTATTTTCTCTTTGTTTACTCAAATACTGAATGCTTATGTCTTATAAATTTAGTAGGAAAGTATTCTAATGACTTGCTTATGACACCCCATAGAATATATTATGTTTAGTACCTTGGACACTGTAGCTTATTCACTTAAATCTCTGATAAATTGTATGCTTGGTATGCACAGTTTGGATAGCACAGTTGGTAAGGTGTTGGGTTTGCACTATCAAATTAAGACTGTCATTGGTTCAAATCCCATGTTATCATGTTTTTATTTTACTAGTGTGGTTTGTGGCTCTTTAATATGAATGCCTATGTCTTTTAACAACAATAGTCACGTCTTCCAATGGACTTTTTAGTGAAACCAAATAGATAGCTTTATTTTCTCTTTGTTTACTCAAATATTGAATGCTTATGTCTTATAAATTTAGTAGGAAAGTATTCTAATGACTTGCTTATGACACCCCATAGAATATATTATGTTTAGTACCTTGGACACTGTAGCTTATTCACTTAAATCTCTGATAAATTGTGTGTTTGGTATGCACAGTCTGGATAGCACAGTTGGTAAGGTGTTGGGTTTGCACTATCAAATTAAGACTGTCATTGGTTTGAATCCCATGTTATCATGTTTTTATTTTACTAGTGTGGTTTGTGGCTCTATAATATGAATGCCTATGTCTTTTAACAACAATAGTCAAGTCTTACAATGGACTTTTTAGTGAAACCCAATAGATAGCTTTATTTTCTTTTTGTTTTCTCAAATACTGAATGCTTATGTCTTATAAATTTAGTAGGAAAGTATTCTAATGACTTGCTTATGACACCCCATAGAATATATGTTTAGTACCTTGGACACTGTAGCTTATTCACTTAAATCTCTGATAAATTGTGTGTCTGGTATGCACAGTCTGGTTAGCACAGTTAGTAAGGTGTTGGGATTGCACTATCAAATTAAGACTGTCATTGGTTTGAATCCCATGTTATCATGTTTTTATTTTACTAGTGTGGTTTGTGGCTCTGTAATATGAATGCCTATGTCTTTTAACAACAATAGTCAAGTCTCCCAATGGACTTTTTAGTGAAACCCAATAGATAGCTTTATTTTCTCTTTGTTTACTCAAATACTGAATGCTTATGTCTTATAAATTTAGTAGGAAAGTATTCTAATGACTTGCTTATGACACCCCATAGAATATATTATGTTTAGTACCTTGGACACTGTAGCTTATTCACTTAAATCTCTGATAAATTGTATGCTTGGTATGCACAGTTTGGATAGCACAGTTGGTAAGGTGTTGGGTTTGCACTATCAAATTAAGACTGTCATTGGTTCAAATCCCATGTTATCATGTTTTTATTTTACTAGTGTGGTTTGTGGCTCTTTAATATGAATGCCTATGTCTTTTAACAACAATAGTCAAGTCTTCCAATGGACTTTTTAGTGAAACCCAATAGATAGCTTTATTTTCTCTTTGTTTACTCAAATATTGAATGCTTATGTCTTATAAATTTAGTAGGAAAGTATTCTAATGGCTTGCTTATGACACCCCATAGAATATATTATGTTTAGTACCTTGGACACTGTAGCTTATTCACTTAAATCTCTGATAAATTGTGTGCCTGGTATGCACAGTCTGGATAGCCCATAGAATATATTATGTTTAGTACCTTGGACACTGTAGCTTATTCACTTAAATCTCTGATAAATTGTGGGCTTGGTATGCACAGTCTGGATAGCACAGTTGGTAAGGTGTTGGTTTTGCACTATCAAATTAAGACTGTCATTGGTTCGAATCCCATGTTATCATGTTTTTATTTTACTAGTGTGGTTTATGGCTCTATAATATGAATGCCTATGTCTTTTAACAACAATAGTCAAGTCTTCCAATGGACTTTTTAGTGAAACCCAATAGATAGCTTTATTTTCTTTTTGTTTACTCAAATACTGAATGCTTATGTCTTTTAAATTTAGTAGGAAAGTATTCTAATGACTTGCTTATGACACCCCATAGAATATATTATGTTTAGTACCTTGGACACTGTAGCTTATTCACTTAAATCTCTGATAAATTGTGTGCCTGGTATGCACAGTCTGGTTAGCACAGTTAGTAAGGTGTTGGGTTTGCACTATCAAATTAAGACTGTCATTGGTTCGAATCCCATGTTTTTATTTTACTAGTGTGGTTTATGGCTCTATAATATGAATGCCTATGTCTTTTAACAACAATAGTCAAGTCTTCCAATGGACTTTTTAGTGAAACCCAATAGATAGCTTTATTTTCTTTTTGTTTTCTCAAATACTGAATGCTTATGTCTTATAAATTTAGTAGGAAAGTATTCTAATGACTTGCTTATGACACCCCATAGAATATATGTTTAGTACCTTGGACACTGTAGCTTATTCACTTAAATCTCTGATAAATTGTGTGTCTGGAATGCACAGTCTGGTTAGCACAGTTAGTAAGGTGTTGGGATTGCACTATCAAATTAAGACTGTCATTGGTTCGAATCCCATGTTATCATGTTTTTATTTTACTAGTGTGGTTTGTGGCTCTATAATATGAATGCCTATGTCTTTTAACAACAATAGTCAAGTCTTCCAATGGACTTTTTAGTGAAACCCAATAGATAGCTTTATTTTCTCTTTGTTTACTCAAATATTGAATGCTTATGTCTTATAAATTTAGTAGGAAAGTATTCTAATGACTTGCTTATGACACCCCATAGAATATATTATGTTTAGTACCTTGGACACTGTAGCTTATTCACTTAAATCTCTGATAAATTGTGTGCTTGGTATGCACAGTCTGGATAGCACAGTTGGTAAGTTGTTGGGTTTGCACTATCAAATTAAGACTGTCATTGGTTCGAATCCCATGTTATCATGTTTTTATTTTACTAGTGTGGTTTGTGGCTCTATAATATGAATGCCTATGTCTTTTAACAACAATAGTCAAGTCTTCCAATGGACTTTTTAGTGAAACCCAATAGATAGCTTTATTTTCTTTTTGTTTTCTCAAATACTGAATGCTTATGTCTTATGAATTTAGTAGGAAAGTATTCTAATGACTTGCTTATGACACCCCATAGAACAGGGCTGGCCAAACCAGTCCTCAAGATCTACCAACAGTTCACATTTTCCAGACCACCTAGCTGGAGCACAGGTGTTGTCATTACTAATTAAGATGTGCTGCATTCATTCCTAACTGACAATTCTACAGATCTCCAGGAAGTCTGGAAAACATGAACTGTTGGTAGATCTCGAGGACCGGTTTGGCCAGCCCTGCCATAGAATATATTATGTTTAGTACCTTGGACACTGTAGCTTATTCACTTAAATCTCTGATAAATTGTGTGCTTGGTATGCACGGTCTGGATAGCACAGTTGGTAAGGTGTTGGGTTTGCACTATCAAATTAAGACTGTCATTGGTTCGAATCCCATGTTATCATGTTTTTATTTTACTAGTGTGGTTTATGGCTCTATAATATGAATGCCTATGTCTTTTAACAACAATAGTCAAGTCTTCCAATGGACTTTTTAGTGAAACCCAATAGATAGCTTTATTTTCTCTTTGTTTACTCAAATATTGAATGCTTATGTCTTATAAATTTAGTAGGAAAGTATTCTAATGACTTGCTTATGACACCCCATAGAATATATTATGTTTAGTACCTTGGACACTGTAGCTTATTCACTTAAATCTCTGATAAATTGTGTGCCTGGTATGCACAGTCTGGTTAGCACAGTTAGTAAGGTGTTGGGTTTGCACTATCAAATTAAGACGGTCATTGGTTCGAATCCCATGTTATCATGTTTTTATTTTACTAGTATGGTTTATGGCTCTATAATATGAATGCCTATGTCTTTTAACAACAATAGTCAAGTCTTCCAATGGACTTTTTAGTGAAACCCAATAGATAGCTTTATTTTCTTTTTGTTTTCTCAAATACTGTATGCTTATGTCTTATAAATTTAGTAGGAAAGTATTCTAATGACTTGCTTATGACACCCCATAGAATATATTATGTTTAGTACCTTGGACACTGTAGCTTATTCACTTAAATCTCTGATAAATTGTGTTTGGTATGCACAGTCTGGATAGCACAGTTGGTAAGGTGTTGGGTTTGCACTATCAAATTAAGACTGTCATTTGTTCGAATCACATGTTATCATGTTTTTATTTTACTAGTGTGGTTTATGGCTCTATAATATGAATGCCTATGTCTTTTAACAACAAGACTTTTTAGTGAAACCCAATAGATAGCTTTATTTTCTTTTTGTTTTCTCAAATACTGAATGCTTATGTCTTATAAATTTAGTAGGAAAGTATTCTAATGACTTGCTTATGACACCCCATAGAATATATGTTTAGTACCTTGAACACTGTAGCTTATTCACTTAAATCTCTGATAAATTGTGTGTCTGGTATGCACAGTCTGGTTAGCACAGTTAGTAAGGTGTTGGGATTGCACAATCAAATTAAGACTGTCATTGGTTCGAATCCCATGTTATCATGTTTTTATTTTACTAGTGTGGTTTGTGGCTCTATAATATGAATGCCTATGTCTTTTAACAACAATAGTCAAGTCTTACAATGGACTTTTTAGTGAAACCCAATAGATAGCTTTATTTTCTTTTTGTTTTCTCAAATACTGAATGCTTATGTCTTATAAATTTAGTAGGAAAGTATTCTAATGACTTGCTTATGACACCCCATAGAATATATGTTTAGTACCTTGGACACTGTAGCTTATTCACTTAAATCTCTGATAAATTGTGTGCCTGGTATGCACAGTCTGGATAGCCCATAGAATATATTATGTTTAGTACCTTGGACACTGTAGCTTATTCACTTAAATCTCTGATAAATTGTGTGTTTGGTATGCACAGTCTGGATAGCACAGTTGGTAAGGTGTTGGGTTTGCACTATCAAATTAAGACTGTCATTGGTTTGAATCCCATGTTTTTATTTTACTAGTGTGGTTTGTGGCTCTATAATATGAATGCCTATGTCTTTTAACAACAATAGTCAAGTCTTACAATGGACTTTTTAGTGAAACCCAATAGATAGCTTTATTTTCTTTTTGTTTTCTCAAATACTGAATGCTTATGTCTTATAAATTTAGTAGGAAAGTATTCTAATGACTTGCTTATGACACCCCATAGAATATATGTTTAGTACCTTGGACACTGTAGCTTATTCACTTAAATCTCTGATAAATTGTGTGTCTGGTATGCACAGTCTGGTTAGCACAGTTAGTAAGGTGTTGGGATTGCACTATCAAATTAAGACTGTCATTGGTTTGAATCCCATGTTATCATGTTTTTATTTTACTAGTGTGGTTTGTGGCTCTGTAATATGAATGCCTATGTCTTTTAACAACAATAGTCAAGTCTCCCAATGGACTTTTTAGTGAAACCCAATAGATAGCTTTATTTTCTCTTTGTTTACTCAAATACTGAATGCTTATGTCTTATAAATTTAGTAGGAAAGTATTCTAATGACTTGCTTATGACACCCCATAGAATATATTATGTTTAGTACCTTGGACACTGTAGCTTATTCACTTAAATCTCTGATAAATTGTATGCTTGGTATGCACAGTTTGGATAGCACAGTTGGTAAGGTGTTGGGTTTGCACTATCAAATTAAGACTGTCATTGGTTCAAATCCCATGTTATCATGTTTTTATTTTACTAGTGTGGTTTGTGGCTCTTTAATATGAATGCCTATGTCTTTTAACAACAATAGTCACGTCTTCCAATGGACTTTTTAGTGAAACCCAATAGATAGCTTTATTTTCTCTTTGTTTACTCAAATATTGAATGCTTATGTCTTAAAAATTTAGTAGGAAAGTATTCTAATGGCTTGCTTATGACACCCCATAGAATATATTATGTTTAGTACCTTGGACACTGTAACTTATTCACTTAAATCTCTGATAAATTGTGTGCCTGGTATGCACAGTCTGGATAGCCCATAGAATATATTATGTTTAGTACCTTGGACACTGTAGCTTATTCACTTAAATCTCTGATAAATTGTGGGCTTGGTATGCACAGTCTGGATAGCACAGTTGGTAAGGTGTTGGTTTTGCACTATCAAATTAAGACTGTCATTGGTTCGAATCCCATGTTATCATGTTTTTATTTTACTAGTGTGGTTTATGGCTCTATAATATGAATGCCTATGTCTTTTAACAACAATAGTCAAGTCTTCCAATGGACTTTTTAGTGAAACCCAATAGATAGCTTTATTTTCTTTTTGTTTACTCAAATACTGAATGCTTATGTCTTTTAAATTTAGTAGGAAAGTATTCTAATGACTTGCTTATGACACCCCATAGAATATATTATGTTTAGTACCTTGGACACTGTAGCTTATTCACTTAAATCTCTGATAAATTGTGTGCCTGGTATGCACAGTCTGGTTAGCACAGTTAGTAAGGTGTTGGGTTTGCACTATCAAATTAAGACTGTCATTGGTTCGAATCCCATGTTTTTATTTTACTAGTGTGGTTTATGGCTCTATAATATGAATGCCTATGTCTTTTAACAACAATAGTCAAGTCTTCCAATGGACTTTTTAGTGAAACCCAATAGATAGCTTTATTTTCTTTTTGTTTTCTCAAATACTGAATGCTTATGTCTTATAAATTTAGTAGGAAAGTATTCTAATGACTTGCTTATGACACCCCATAGAATATATGTTTAGTACCTTGGACACTGTAGCTTATTCACTTAAATCTCTGATAAATTGTGTGTCTGGAATGCACAGTCTGGTTAGCACAGTTAGTAAGGTGTTGGGATTGCACTATCAAATTAAGACTGTCATTGGTTCGAATCCCATGTTATCATGTTTTTATTTTACTAGTGTGGTTTGTGGCTCTATAATATGAATGCCTATGTCTTTTAACAACAATAGTCAAGTCTTCCAATGGACTTTTTAGTGAAACCCAATAGATAGCTTTATTTTCTCTTTGTTTACTCAAATATTGAATGCTTATGTCTTATAAATTTAGTAGGAAAGTATTCTAATGACTTGCTTATGACACCCCATAGAATATATTATGTTTAGTACCTTGGACACTGTAGCTTATTCACTTAAATCTCTGATAAATTGTGTGCTTGGTATGCACAGTCTGGATAGCACAGTTGGTAAGTTGTTGGGTTTGCACTATCAAATTAAGACTGTCATTGGTTCGAATCCCATGTTATCATGTTTTTATTTTACTAGTGTGGTTTGTGGCTCTATAATATGAATGCCTATGTCTTTTAACAACAATAGTCAAGTCTTCCAATGGACTTTTTAGTGAAACCCAATAGATAGCTTTATTTTCTTTTTGTTTTCTCAAATACTGAATGCTTATGTCTTATGAATTTAGTAGGAAAGTATTCTAATGACTTGCTTATGACACCCCATAGAACAGGGCTGGCCAAACCAGTCCTCAAGATCTACCAACAGTTCACATTTTCCAGACCACCTAGCTGGAGCACAGGTGTTGTCATTACTAATTAAGATGTGCTGCATTCATTCCTAACTGACAATTCTACAGATCTCCAGGAAGTCTGGAAAACATGAACTGTTGGTAGATCTCGAGGACCGGTTTGGCCAGCCCTGCCATAGAATATATTATGTTTAGTACCTTGGACACTGTAGCTTATTCACTTAAATCTCTGATAAATTGTGTGCTTGGTATGCACGGTCTGGATAGCACAGTTGGTAAGGTGTTGGGTTTGCACTATCAAATTAAGACTGTCATTGGTTCGAATCCCATGTTATCATGTTTTTATTTTACTAGTGTGGTTTATGGCTCTATAATATGAATGCCTATGTCTTTTAACAACAATAGTCAAGTCTTCCAATGGACTTTTTAGTGAAACCCAATAGATAGCTTTATTTTCTCTTTGTTTACTCAAATATTGAATGCTTATGTCTTATAAATTTAGTAGGAAAGTATTCTAATGACTTGCTTATGACACCCCATAGAATATATTATGTTTAGTACCTTGGACACTGTAGCTTATTCACTTAAATCTCTGATAAATTGTGTGCTTGGTATGCACAGTCTGGATAGCACAGTTGGTAAGGTGTTGGGTTTGCACTATCAAATTAAGACTGTCATTGGTTCGAATCCCATGTTATCATGTTTTTATTTTACTAGTGTGGTTTATGGCTCTATAATATGAATGCCTATGTCTTTTAACAACAATAGTCAAGTCTTCCAATGGACTTTTTAGTGAAACCCAATAGATAGCTTTATTTTCTTTTTGTTTTCTCAAATACTGAATGCTTATGTCTTATAAATTTAGTAGGAAAGTATTCTAATGACTTGCTTATGACACCCCATAGAATATATGTTTAGTACCTTGGACACTGTAGCTTATTCACTTAAATCTCTGATAAATTGTGTGTCTGGTATGCACAGTCTGATTAGCACAGTTAGTAAGGTGTTGGGATTGCACTATCAAATTAAGACTGTCATTGGTTCGAATCCCATGTTATCATGTTTTTATTTTACTAGTGTGGTTTGTGGCTCTTTAATATGAATGCCTATGTCTTTTAACAACAATAGTCAAGTCTTCCAATGGACTTTTTAGTGAAACCCAATAGATAGCTTTATTTTCTCTTTGTTTACTCAAATATTGAATGCTTATGTCTTATAAATTTAGTAGGAAAGTATTCTAATGACTTGCTTATGACACCCCATAGAATATATTATGTTTAGTACCTTGGACACTGTAGCTTATTCACTTAAATCTCTGATAAATTGTGTGCCTGGTATGCACAGTCTGGATAGCCCATAGAATATATTATGTTTAGTACCTTGGACACTGTAGCTTATTCACTTAAATCTCTGATAAATTGTGTGCTTGGTATGCACAGTCTGGATAGCACAGTTGGTAAGGTGTTGGGTTTGCACTATCAAATTAAGACTGTCATTGGTTCGAATCCCATGTTATCATGTTTTTATTTTACTAGTGTGGTTTATGGCTCTGTAATATGAATGCCTATGTCTTTTAACAACAATAGTCAAGTCTTCCAATGGACTTTTTAGTGAAACCCAATAGATAGCTTTATTTTCTTTTTGTTTTCTCAAATACTGAATGCTTATGTCTTATAAATTTAGTAGGAAAGTATTCTAATGACTTGCTTATGACACCCCATAGAATATATGTTTAGTACCTTGGAC
Organism: Pseudophryne corroboree; assembly: GCF_028390025.1. Taxonomy (NCBI): domain Eukaryota; kingdom Metazoa; phylum Chordata; class Amphibia; order Anura; family Myobatrachidae; genus Pseudophryne; species Pseudophryne corroboree. The sequence goes on along the minus strand of NC_086449.1, from coordinate 711,523,528 downwards.
ACTGTAGCTTATTCACTTAAATCTCTGATAAATTGTATGTCTGGTATGCATAGTCTGGTTAGCACAGTTAGTAAGGTGTTGGGATTGCACTTTCAAATTAAGACTGTCATTGGTTCGAATCCCATGTTATCATGTTTTTATTTTACTAGTGTGGTTTGTGGCTCTGTAATATGAATGCCTATGTCTTTTAACAACAATAGTCAAGTCTTCCAATGGACTTTTTAGTGAAACCCAATAGATAGCTTTATTTTCTCTTTGTTTACTCAAATATTGAATGCTTATGTCTTATAAATTTAGTAGGAAAGTATTCTAATGACTTGCTTATGACACCCCATAGAATATATTATGTTTAGTACCTTGGACACTGTAGCTTATTCACTTAATTCTCTGATAAATTGTATGCTTGGTATGCACAGTCTGGATAGCACAGTTGGTAAGGTGTTGGGTTTGCACTATCAAATTTAGACTTTCATTGGTTCGAATCCCATGTTATCATGTTTTTATTTTACTAGTGTGGTTTGTGGCTCTTTAATATGAATGCCTATGTCTTTTAACAACAATAGTCAAGTCTTCCAATGGACTTTTTAGTGAAACCCAATAGATAGCTTTATTTTCTTTTTGTTTTCTCAAATACTGAATGCTTATGTCTTATAAATTTAGTAGGAAAGTATTCTAATGACTTGCTTATGACACCCCATAGAACAGGGCTGGCCAAACCAGTCATCAAGATCTACCAACAGTTCACATTTTCCAGACCACCTAGCTGGAGCACAGGTGTTGTCATTACTAATTAAGATGTGCTGCATTCATTCCTAACTGACAATTCTACAGATCTCCAGGAGGTCTGGAAAACATGAACTGTTGGTAGATCTCGAGGATCGGTTTGGCCAGCCCTGCCATAGAATATATTATGTTTAGTACCTTGGACACTGTAGCTTATTCACTTAAATCTCTGATAAATTGTGTGCTTGGTATGCACAGTCTGGATAGCACAGTTGGTAAGGTGTTGGGTTTGCACTATCAAATTAAGACTGTCATTGGTTTGAATCCCATGTTATCATGTTTTTATTTTACTAGTATGGTTTATGGCTCTATAATATGAATGCCTATGTCTTTTAACAACAATAGTCAAGTCTTACAATGGACTTTTTAGTGAAACCCAATAGATAGCTTTATTTTCTTTTTGTTTTCTCAAATACTGAATGCTTATGTCTTATAAATTTAGTAGGAAAGTATTCTAATGACTTGCTTATGACACCCCATAGAATATATTATGTTTAGTACCTTGGACACTGTAGCTTATTCACTTAAATCTCTGATAAATTGTGTGCCTGGTATGCACAGTCTGGTTAGCACCGTTAGTAAGGTGTTGGGTTTGCACTATCAAATTAAGACTGTCATTGGTTCGAATCCCATGTTTTTATTTTACTAGTGTGGTTTATGGCTCTATTATATGAATGCCTATGTCTTTTAACAACAATAGTCAAGTCTTCCAATGGACTTTTTAGTGAAACCCAATAGATAGCTTTATTTTCTTTTTGTTTTCTCAAATACTGAATGCTTATGTCTTATAAATTTAGTAGGAAAGTATTTTAATGACTTGCTTATGACACCCCATAGAATATATGTTTAGTACCTTGGACACTGTAGCTTATTCACTTAAATCTCTGATAAATTGTGTGTCTGGTATGCACAGTCTGGTTAGCACAGTTAGAAAGGTGTTGGGATTGCACTATCAAATTAAGACTGTCATTGGTTCGAATCCCATGTTATCATGTTTTTATTTTACTAGTGTGGTTTGTGGCTCTGTAATATGAATGCCTATGTCTTTTAACAACAATAGTCAAGTCTTCCAATGGACTTTTTAGTGAAACCCAATAGATAGCTTTATTTTCTCTTTGTTTACTCAAATATTGAATGCTTATGTCTTATAAATTTAGTAGGAAAGTATTCTAATGACTTGCTTATGACACCCCATAGAATATATTATGTTTAGTACCTTGGACACTGTAGCTTATTCACTTAAATCTCTGATAAATTGTGTGCCTGGTATGCACAGTCTGGATAGCCCATAGAATATATTATGTTTAGTACCTTGGACACTGTAGCTTATTCACTTAAATCTCTGATAAATTGTGGGCTTGGTATGCACAGTCTGGATAGCACAGTTGGTAAGGTGTTGGTTTTGCACTATCAAATTAAGACTGTCATTGGTTCGAATCCCATGTTATCATGTTTTTATTTTACTAGTGTGGTTTATGGCTCTATAATATGAATGCCTATGTCTTTTAACAACAATAGTCAAGTCTTCCAATGGACTTTTTAGTGAAACCCAATAGATAGCTTTATTTTCTTTTTGTTTTCTCAAATACTGAATGCTTATGTCTTATAAATTTAGTAGGAAAGTATTCTAATGACTTGCTTATGACACCCCATAGAATATATGTTTAGTACCTTGGACACTGTAGCTTATTCACTTAAATCTCTGATAAATTGTGTGTCTGGAATGCACAGTCTGGTTAGCACAGTTAGTAAGGTGTTGGGATTGCACTATCAAATTAAGACTGTCATTGGTTCGAATCCCATGTTATCATGTTTTTATTTTACTAGTGTGGTTTGTGGCTCTATAATATGAATGCCTATGTCTTTTAACAACAATAGTCAAGTCTTCCAATGGACTTTTTAGTGAAACCCAATAGATAGCTTTATTTTCTCTTTGTTTACTCAAATATTGAATGCTTATGTCTTATAAATTTAGTAGGAAAGTATTCTAATGACTTGCTTATGACACCCCATAGAATATATTATGTTTAGTACCTTGGACACTGTAGCTTATTCACTTAAATCTCTGATAAATTGTGTGCTTGGTATGCACAGTCTGGATAGCACAGTTGGTAAGTTGTTGGGTTTGCACTATCAAATTAAGACTGTCATTGGTTCGAATCCCATGTTATCATGTTTTTATTTTACTAGCGTGGTTTGTGGCTCTATAATATGAATGCCTATGTCTTTTAACAACAATAGTCAAGTCTTCCAATGGACTTTTTAGTGAAACCCAATAGATAGCTTTATTTTCTTTTTGTTTTCTCAAATACTGAATGCTTATGTCTTATGAATTTAGTAGGAAAGTATTCTAATGACTTGCTTATGACACCCCATAGAACAGGGCTGGCCAAACCAGTCCTCAAGATCTACCAACAGTTCACATTTTCCAGACCACCTAGCTGGAGCACAGGTGTTGTCATTACTAATTAAGATGTGCTGCATTCATTCCTAACTGACAATTCTACAGATCTCCAGGAGGTCTGGAAAACATGAACTGTTGGTAGATCTCGAGGACCGGTTTGGCCAGCCCTGCCATAGAATATATTATGTTTAGTACCTTGGACACTGTAGCTTATTCACTTAAATCTCTGATAAATTGTGTGCTTGGTATGCACGGTCTGGATAGCACAGTTGGTAAGGTGTTGGGTTTGCACTATCAAATTAAGACTGTCATTGGTTCGAATCCCATGTTATCATGTTTTTATTTTACTAGTGTGGTTTATGGCTCTATAATATGAATGCCTATGTCTTTTAACAACAATAGTCAAGTCTTCCAATGGACTTTTTAGTGAAACCCAATAGATAGCTTTATTTTCTCTTTGTTTACTCAAATATTGAATGCTTATGTCTTATAAATTTAGTAGGAAAGTATTCTAATGACTTGCTTATGACACCCCATAGAATATATTATGTTTAGTACCTTGGACACTGTAGCTTATTCACTTAAATCTCTGATAAATTGTGTGCTTGGTATGCACAGTCTGGATAGCACAGTTGGTAAGGTGTTGGGTTTGCACTATCAAATTAAGACTGTCATTGGTTTGAATCCCATGTTATCATGTTTTTATTTTACTAGTGTGGTTTATGGCTCTATAATATGAATGCCTATGTCTTTTAACAACAATAGTCAAGTCTTCCAATGGACTTTTTAGTGAAACCCAATAGATAGCTTTATTTTCTTTTTGTTTTCTCAAATACTGAATGCTTATGTCTTATAAATTTAGTAGGAAAGTATTCTAATGACTTGCTTATGACACCCCATAGAATATATGTTTAGTACCTTGGACACTGTAGCTTATTCACTTAAATCTCTGATAAATTGTGTGTCTGGTATGCACAGTCTGGTTAGCACAGTTAGTAAGGTGTTGGGATTGCACTATCAAATTAAGACTGTCATTGGTTCGAATCCCATGTTATCATGTTTTTATTTTACTAGTGTGGTTTGTGGCTCTTTAATATGAATGCCTATGTCTTTTAACAACAATAGTCAAGTCTTCCAATGGACTTTTTAGTGAAACCCAATAGATAGCTTTATTTTCTCTTTGTTTACTCAAATATTGAATGCTTATGTCTTATAAATTTAGTAGGAAAGTATTCTAATGACTTGCTTATGACACCCCATAGAATATATTATGTTTAGTACCTTGGACACTGTAGCTTATTCACTTAAATCTCTGATAAATTGTGTGCCTGGTATGCACAGTCTGGATAGCCCATAGAATATATTATGTTTAGTACCTTGGACACTGTAGCTTATTCACTTAAATCTCTGATAAATTGTGTGCTTGGTATGCACAGTCTGGATAGCACAGTTGGTAAGGTGTTGGGTTTGCACTATCAAATTAAGACTGTCATTGGTTCGAATCCCATGTTATCATGTTTTTATTTTACTAGTGTGGTTTATGGCTCTATAATATGAATGCCTATGTCTTTTAACAACAATAGTCAAGTCTTACAATGGACTTTTTAGTGAAACCCAATAGATAGCTTTATTTTCTTTTTGTTTTCTCAAATACTGAATGCTTATGTCTTATAAATTTAGTAGGAAAGTATTCTAATGACTTGCTTATGACACCCCATAGAATATATGTTTAGTACCTTGGACACTGTAGCTTATTCACTTAAATCTCTGATAAATTGTATGTCTGGTATGCACAGTCTGGTTAGCACAGTTAGTAAGGTGTTGGGATTGCACTATCAAATGAAGACTGTCATTGGTTCGAATCCCATGTTTTCATGTTTTTATTTTACTAGTGTGGTTTGTGGCTCTGTAATATGAATGCCTATGTCTTTTAACAACAATTGTCAAGTCTTCCAATGGACTTTTTAGTGAAACCCAATAGATAGCTTTATTTTCTCTTTGTTTACTCAAATATTGAATGCTTATGTCTTATAAATTTAGTAGGAAAGTATTCTAATGACTTGCTTATGACACCCCATAGAATATATTATGTTTAGTACCTTGGACACTGTAGCTTATTCACTTAAATCTCTGATAAATTGTATGCTTGGTATGCACAGTCTGGATAGCACAGTTGGTAAGGTGTTGGGTTTGCACTATCATATTAAGACTTTCATTGGTTCGAATCCCATGTTATCATGTTTTTATTTTACTAGTGTGGTTTGTGGCTCTTTAATATGAATGCCTATGTCTTTTAACAACAATAGTCAAGTCTTCCAATGGACTTTTTAGTGAAACCCAATAGATAGCTTTATTTTCTCTTTGTTTACTCAAATATTGAATGCTTATGTCTTATAAATTTAGTAGGAAAGTATTCTAATGACTTGCTTATGACACCCCATAGAATATATTATGTTTAGTACCTTGGACACTGTAGCTTATTCACTTAAATCTCTGATAAATTGTGTGCTTGCTATGCACAGTCTGGATAGCACAGTTGGTAAGGTGTTGGTTTTGCACTATCAAATTAAGACTGTCATTGGTTCGAATCCCATGTTATCATGTTTTTATTTTACTAGTGTGGTTTATGGCTCTATACTATGAATGCCTATGTCTTTTAACAACAATAGTCAAGTCTTCCAATGGACTTTTTAGTGAAACCCAATAGATAGCTTTATTTTCTTTTTGTTTACTCAAATACTGAATGCTTATGTCTTATAAATTTAGTAGGAAAGTATTTTAATGACTTGCTTATGACACCCCATAGAATATATGTTTAGTACCTTGGACACTGTAGCTTATTCACTTAAATCTCTGATAAATTGTGTGTCTGGTATGCACAGTCTGGTTAGCACAGTTAGAAAGGTGTTGGGATTGCACTATCAAATTAAGACTGTCATTGGTTCGAATCCCATGTTATCATGTTTTTATTTTACTAGTGTGGTTTGTGGCTCTGTAATATGAATGCCTATGTCTTTTAACAACAATAGTCAAGTCTTCCAATGGACTTTTTAGTGAAACCCAATAGATAGCTTTATTTTCTCTTTGTTTACTCAAATATTGAATGCTTATGTCTTATAAATTTAGTAGGAAAGTATTCTAATGACTTGCTTATGACACCCCATAGAATATATTATGTTTAGTACCTTGGACACTGTAGCTTATTCACTTAAATCTATGATAAATTGTGTGCCTGGTATGCACAGTCTGGATAGCCCATAGAATATATTATGTTTAGTACCTTGGACACTGTAGCTTATTCACTTAAATCTCTGATAAATTGTGGGCTTGGTATGCACAGTCTGGATAGCACAGTTAGTAAGGTGTTGGGATTGCACTATCAAATTAAGACTGTCATTGGTTCGAATCCCATGTTATCATGTTTTTATTTTACTAGTGTGGTTTATGGCTCTATAATATGAATGCCTATGTCTTTTAACAACAATAGTCAAGTCTTCCAATGGACTTTTTAGTGAAACCCAATAGATAGCTTTATTTTCTTTTTGTTTACTCAAATACTGAATGCTTATGTCTTTTAAATTTAGTAGGAAAGTATTCTAATGACTTGCTTATGACACCCCATAGAATATATTATGTTTAGTACCTTGGACACTGTAGCTTATTCACTTAAATCTCTGATAAATTGTGTGTCTGGTATGCACAGTCTGGTTAGCACAGTTAGTAAGGTGTTGGGATTGCACTATCAAATTAAGACTGTCATTGGTTCGAATCCCATGTTATCATGTTTTTATTTTACTAGTGTGGTTTATGGCTCTATAATATGAATGCCTATGTCTTTTAACAACAATAGTCAAGTCTTCCAATGGACTTTTTAGTGAAACCCAATAGATAGCTTTATTTTCTTTTTGTTTTCTCAAATACTGAATGCTTATGTCTTATAAATTTAGTAGGAAAGTATTCTAATGACTTGCTTATGACACCCCATAGAATATATGTTTAGTACCTTGGACACTGTAGCTTATTCACTTAAATCTCTGATAAATTGTGTGTCTGGAATGCACAGTCTGGTTAGCACAGTTAGTAAGGTGTTGGGATTGCACTATCAAATTAAGACTGTCATTGGTTCGAATCCCATGTTATCATGTTTTTATTTTACTAGTGTGGTTTGTGGCTCTATAATATGAATGCCTATGTCTTTTAACAACAATAGTCAAGTCTTCCAATGGACTTTTTAGTGAAACCCAATAGATAGCTTTATTTTCTCTTTGTTTACTCAAATATTGAATGCTTATGTCTTATAAATTTAGTAGGAAAGTATTCTAATGACTTGCTTATGACACCCCATAGAATATATTATGTTTAGTACCTTGGACACTGTAGCTTATTCACTTAAATCTCTGATAAATTGTGTGCTTGGTATGCACAGTCTGGATAGCACAGTTGGTAAGTTGTTGGGTTTGCACTATCAAATTAAGACTGTCATTGGTTCGAATCCCATGTTATCATGTTTTTATTTTACTAGTGTGGTTTGTGGCTCTATAATATGAATGCCTATGTCTTTTAACAACAATAGTCAAGTCTTCCAATGGACTTTTTAGTGAAACCCAATAGATAGCTTTATTTTCTTTTTGTTTTCTCAAATACTGAATGCTTATGTCTTATGAATTTAGTAGGAAAGTATTCTAATGACTTGCTTATGACACCCCATAGAACAGGGCTGGCCAAACCAGTCCTCAAGATCTACCAACAGTTCACATTTTCCAGACCACCTAGCTGGAGCACAGGTGTTGTCATTACTAATTAAGATGTGCTGCATTCATTCCTAACTGACAATTCTACAGATCTCCAGGAGGTCTGGAAAACATGAACTGTTGGTAGATCTCGAGGACCGGTTTGGCCAGCCCTGCCATAGAATATATTATGTTTAGTACCTTGGACACTGTAGCTTATTCACTTAAATCTCTGATAAATTGTGTGCTTGGTATGCACGGTCTGGATAGCACAGTTGGTAAGGTGTTGGGTTTGCACTATCAAATTAAGACTGTCATTGGTTCGAATCCCATGTTATCATGTTTTTATTTTACTAGTGTGGTTTATGGCTCTATAATATGAATGCCTATGTCTTTTAACAACAATAGTCAAGTCTTCCAATGGACTTTTTAGTGAAACCCAATAGATAGCTTTATTTTCTCTTTGTTTACTCAAATATTGAATGCTTATGTCTTATAAATTTAGTAGGAAAGTATTCTAATGACTTGCTTATGACACCCCATAGAATATATTATGTTTAGTACCTTGGACACTGTAGCTTATTCACTTAAATCTCTGATAAATTGTGTGCTTGCTATGCACAGTCTGGATAGCACAGTTGGTAAGGTGTTGGGTTTGCACTATCAAATTAAGACTGTCATTGGTTCGAATCCCATGTTATCATGTTTTTATTTTACTAGTGTGGTTTATGGCTCTATAATATGAATGCCTATGTCTTTTAACAACAATAGTCAAGTCTTCCAATGGACTTTTTAGTGAAACCCAATAGATAGCTTTATTTTCTTTTTGTTTACTCAAATACTGAATGCTTATGTCTTATAAATTTAGTAGGAAAGTATTTTAATGATTTGCTTATGACACCCCATAGAATATATGTTTAGTACCTTGGACACTGTAGCTTATTCACTTAAATCTCTGATAAATTGTGTGTCTGGTATGCACAGTCTGGTTAGCACAGTTAGAAAGGTGTTGGGATTGCACTATCAAATTAAGACTGTCATTGGTTCGAATCCCATGTTATCATGTTTTTATTTTACTAGTGTGGTTTGTGGCTCTGTAATATGAATGCCTATGTCTTTTAACAACAATAGTCAAGTCTTCCAATGGACTTTTTAGTGAAACCAAATAGATAGCTTTATTTTCTCTTTGTTTACTCAAATATTGAATGCTTATGTCTTATAAATTTAGTAGGAAAGTATTCTAATGACTTGCTTATGACACCCCATAGAATATATTATGTTTAGTACCTTGGACACTGTAGCTTATTCACTTAAATCTCTGATAAATTGTGTGCTTGGTATGCACAGTCTGGATAGCACAGTTGGTAAGGTGTTGGGTTTGCACTATCAAATTAAGACTGTCATTGGTTCGAATCCCATGTTATCATGTTTTTATTTTACTAGTGTGGTTTATGGCTCTATAATATGAATGCCTATGTCTTTTAACAACAATAGTCAAGTCTTCCAATGGACTTTTTAGTGAAACCCAATAGATAGCTTTATTTTCTCTTTAGTAGGAAAGTATTCTAATGACTTGCTTATGACACCCCATAGAATATATTATGTTTAGTACCTTGGACACTGTAGCTTATTCACTTAAATCTCTGATAAATTGTGTGCTTGGTATGCACAGTCTGGATAGCACAGTTGGTAAGGTGTTGGGTTTGCACTATCAAATTAAGACTGTCATTGGTTCGAATCCCATGTTATCATGTTTTTATTTTACTAGTGTGGTTTATGGCTCTATAATATGAATGCCTATGTCTTTTAACAACAATAGTCAAGTCTTCCAATGGACTTTTTAGTGAAACCCAATAGATAGCTTTATTTTCTTTTTGTTTTCTCAAATACTGAATGCTTATGTCTTATAAATTTAGTAGGAAAGTATTTTAATGACTTGCTTATGACACCCCATAGAATATATGTTTAGTACCTTGGACACTGTAGCTTATTCACTTAAATCTCTGATAAATTGTGTGTCTGGTATGCACAGTCTGGTTAGCACAGTTAGAAAGGTGTTGGGATTGCACTATCAAATTAAGACTGTCATTGGTTCGAATCCCATGTTATCATGTTTTTATTTTACTAGTGTGGTTTGTGGCTCTGTAATATGAATGCCTATGTCTTTTAACAACAATAGTCAAGTCTTCCAATGGACTTTTTAGTGAAACCCAATAGATAGCTTTATTTTCTCTTTGTTTACTCAAATATTGAATGCTTATGTCTTATAAATTTAGTAGGAAAGTATTCTAATGACTTGCTTATGACACCCCATAGAATATATTATGTTTAGTACCTTGGACACTGTAGCTTATTCACTTAAATCTCTGATAAATTGTGTGTCTGGTATGCACAATCTGGTTAGCACAGTTAGTAAGGTGTTGGGTTTGCACTATCAAATTAAGACTGTCATTGGTTCGAATCCCATGTTATCATGTTTTTATTTTACTAGTGTGGTTTGTGGCTCTGTAATATGAATGCCTATGTCTTTTAACAACAATAGTCAAGTCTTCCAATGGACTTTTTAGTGAAACCCAATAGATAGCTTTATTTTCTCTTTGTTTACTCAAATATTGAATGCTTATGTCTTATAAATTTAATAGGAAAGTATTCTAATGACTTGCTTATGACACCCCATAGAATATATTATGTTTAGTACCTTGGACGCTGTAGCTTATTCACTTAAATCTCTGATAAATTGTATGCTTGGTATGCACAGTTGGTAAGGTGTTGGGTTTGCACTATCAATTTAAGACTGTCATTGGTTCGAATCCCATGTTATCATGTTTTTATTTTACTAGTGTGGTTTGTGGCTCTTTAATATGAATGCCTATGTCTTTTAACAACAATAGTCAAGTCTTCCAATGGACTTTTTAGTGAAACCCAATAGATAGCTTTATTTTCTCTTTGTTTACTCAAATATTGAATGCTTATGTCTTATAAATTTAGTAGGAAAGTATTCTAATGACTTGCTTATGACACCCCATAGAATATATTTTGTTTAGTACCTTGGACACTGTAGCTTATTCACTTAAATCTCTGATAAATTGTGTGCTTGGTATGCACAGTCTGGATAGCACAGTTGGTAAGTTGTTGGGTTTGCACTATCAAATTAAGACTGTCATTGGTTCGAATCCCATGTTATCATGTTTTTATTTTACTAGTGTGGTTTGTGGCTCTATAATATGAATGCCTATGTCTTTTAACAACAATAGTCAAGTCTTCCAATGGACTTTTTAGTGAAACCCAATAGATAGCTTTATTTTCTTTTTGTTTTCTCAAATACTGAATGCTTATGTCTTATGAATTTAGTAGGAAAGTATTCTAATGACTTGCTTATGACACCCCATAGAACAGGGCTGACCAAACCAGTCCTCAAGATCTACCAACAGTTCACATTTTCCAGACCACCTAGCTGGAGCACAGGTGTTGTCATTACTAATTAAGATGTGCTGCATTCATTCCTAACTGACAATTCTACAGATCTCCAGGAGGTCTGGAAAACATGAACTGTTGGTAGATCTCGAGGACCGGTTTGGCCAGCCCTGCCATAGAATATATTATGTTTAGTACCTTGGACACTGTAGCTTATTCACTTAAATCTCTGATAAATTGTGTGCTTGGTATGCACGGTCTGGATAGCACAGTTGGTAAGGTGTTGGGTTTGCACTATCAAATTAAGACTGTCATTGGTTCGAATCCCATGTTATCATGTTTTTATTTTACTAGTGTGGTTTATGGCTCTATAATATGAATGCCTATGTCTTTTAACAACAATAGTCAAGTCTTCCAATGGACTTTTTAGTGAAACCCAATAGATAGCTTTATTTTCTCTTTGTTTACTCAAATATTGAATGCTTATGTCTTATAAATTTAGTAGGAAAGTATTCTAATGACTTGCTTATGACACCCCATAGAATATATTATGTTTAGTACCTTGGACACTGTAGCTTATTCACTTAAATCTCTGATAAATTGTGTGCTTGGTATGCACAGTCTGGATAGCACAGTTGGTAAGGTGTTGGGTTTGCACTATCAAATTAAGACTGTCATTGGTTCGAATCCCATGTTATCATGTTTTTATTTTACTAGTGTGGTTTATGGCTCTATAATATGAATGCCTATGTCTTTTAACAACAATAGTCAAGTCTTCCAATGGACTTTTTAGTGAAACCCAATAGATAGCTTTATTTTCTTTTTGTTTTCTCAAATACTGAATGCTTATGTCTTATAAATTTAGTAGGAAAGTATTCTAATGACTTGCTTATGACACCCCATAGAATATATGTTTAGTACCTTGGACACTGTAGCTTATTCACTTAAATCTCTGATAAATTGTGTGTCTGGTATGCACAGTCTGGTTAGCACAGTTAGTAAGGTGTAGGGATTGCACTATCAAATTAAGACTGTCATTGGTTCGAATCCCATGTTATCATGTTTTTATTTTACTAGTGTGGTTTGTGGCTCTTTAATATGAATGCCTATGTCTTTTAACAACAATAGTCAAGTCTTCCAATGGACTTTTTAGTGAAACCCAATAGATAGCTTTATTTTCTCTTTGTTTACTCAAATATTGAATGCTTATGTCTTATAAATTTAGTAGGAAAGTATTCTAATGACTTGCTTATGACACCCCATAGAATATATTTTGTTTAGTACCTTGGACACTGTAGCTTATTCACTTAAATCTCTGATAAATTGTGTGCTTGGTATGCACAGTCTGGATAGCACAGTTGGTAAGTTGTTGGGTTTGCACTATCAAATTAAGACTGTCATTGGTTCGAATCCCATGTTATCATGTTTTTATTTTACTAGTGTGGTTTGTGGCTCTATAATATGAATGCCTATGTCTTTTAACAACAATAGTCAAGTCTTCCAATGGACTTTTTAGTGAAACCCAATAGATAGCTTTATTTTCTTTTTGTTTTCTCAAATACTGAATGCTTATGTCTTATGAATTTAGTAGGAAAGTATTCTAATGACTTGCTTATGACACCCCATAGAATATATTATGTTTAGTACCTTGGACACTGTAGCTTATTCACTTAAATCTCTGATAAATTGTGTGCCTGGTATGCACAGTCTGGTTAGCACCGTTAGTAAGGTGTTGGGTTTGCACTATCAAATTAAGACTGTCATTGGTTCAAATCCCATGTTTTTATTTTACTAGTGTGGTTTATGGCTCTATAATATGAATGCCTATGTCTTTTAACAACAATAGTCAAGTCTTCCAATGGACTTTTTAGTGAAACCCAATAGATAGCTTTATTTTCTTTTTGTTTTCTCAAATACTGAATGCTTATGTCTTATAAATTTAGTAGGAAAGTATTTTAATGACTTGCTTATGACACCCCATAGAATATATGTTTAGTACCTTGGACACTGTAGCTTATTCACTTAAATCTCTGATAAATTGTCTGTCTGGTATGCACAGTCTGGTTAGCACAGTTAGAAAGGTGTTGGGATTGCACTATCAAATTAAGACTGTCATTGGTTCGAATCCTATGTTATCATGTTTTTATTTTACTAGTGTGGTTTGTGGCTCTGTAATATGAATGCCTATGTCTTTTAACAACAATAGTCAAGTCTTCCAATGGACTTTTTAGTGAAACCCAATAGATAGCTTTATTTTCTCTTTGTTTACTCAAATATTGAATGCTTATGTCTTATAAATTTAGTAGGAAAGTATTCTAATGACTTGCTTATGACACCCCATAGAATATATTATGTTTAGTACCTTGGACACTGTAGCTTATTCACTTAAATCTCTGATAAATTGTGTGTCTGGTATGCACAATCTGGTTAGCACAGTTAGTAAGGTGTTGGGTTTGCACTATCAAATTAAGACTGTCATTGGTTCGAATCCCATGTTATCATGTTTTTATTTTACTAGTGTGGTTTGTGGCTCTGTAATATGAATGCCTATGTCTTTTAACAACAATAGTCAAGTCTTCCAATGGACTTTTTAGTGAAACCCAATAGATAGCTTTATTTTCTCTTTGTTTACTCAAATATTGAATGCTTATGTCTTATAAATTTAATAGGAAAGTATTCTAATGACTTGCTTATGACACCCCATAGAATATATTATGTTTAGTACCTTGGACGCTGTAGCTTATTCACTTAAATCTCTGATAAATTGTATGCTTGGTATGCACAGTTGGTAAGGTGTTGGGTTTGCACTATCAATTTAAGACTGTCATTGGTTCGAATCCCATGTTATCATGTTTTTATTTTACTAGTGTGGTTTGTGGCTCTTTAATATGAATGCCTATGTCTTTTAACAACAATAGTCAAGTCTTCCAATGGACTTTTTAGTGAAACCCAATAGATAGCTTTATTTTCTCTTTGTTTACTCAAATATTGAATGCTTATGTCTTATAAATTTAGTAGGAAAGTATTCTAATGACTTGCTTATGACACCCCATAGAATATATTTTGTTTAGTACCTTGGACACTGTAGCTTATTCACTTAAATCTCTGATAAATTGTGTGCTTGGTATGCACAGTCTGGATAGCACAGTTGGTAAGTTGTTGGGTTTGCACTATCAAATTAAGACTGTCATTGGTTCGAATCCCATGTTATCATGTTTTTATTTTACTAGTGTGGTTTGTGGCTCTATAATATGAATGCCTATGTCTTTTAACAACAATAGTCAAGTCTTCCAATGGACTTTTTAGTGAAACCCAATAGATAGCTTTATTTTCTTTTTGTTTTCTCAAATACTGAATGCTTATGTCTTATGAATTTAGTAGGAAAGTATTCTAATGACTTGCTTATGACACCCCATAGAACAGGGCTGACCAAACCAGTCCTCAAGATCTACCAACAGTTCACATTTTCCAGACCACCTAGCTGGAGCACAGGTGTTGTCATTACTAATTAAGATGTGCTGCATTCATTCCTAACTGACAATTCTACAGATCTCCAGGAGGTCTGGAAAACATGAACTGTTGGTAGATCTCGAGGACCGGTTTGGCCAGCCCTGCCATAGAATATATTATGTTTAGTACCTTGGACACTGTAGCTTATTCACTTAAATCTCTGATAAATTGTGTGCTTGGTATGCACGGTCTGGATAGCACAGTTGGTAAGGTGTTGGGTTTGCACTATCAAATTAAGACTGTCATTGGTTCGAATCCCATGTTATCATGTTTTTATTTTACTAGTGTGGTTTATGGCTCTATAATATGAATGCCTATGTCTTTTAACAACAATAGTCAAGTCTTCCAATGGACTTTTTAGTGAAACCCAATAGATAGCTTTATTTTCTCTTTGTTTACTCAAATATTGAATGCTTATGTCTTATAAATTTAGTAGGAAAGTATTCTAATGACTTGCTTATGACACCCCATAGAATATATTATGTTTAGTACCTTGGACACTGTAGCTTATTCACTTAAATCTCTGATAAATTGTGTGCTTGGTATGCACAGTCTGGATAGCACAGTTGGTAAGGTGTTGGGTTTGCACTATCAAATTAAGACTGTCATTGGTTCGAATCCCATGTTATCATGTTTTTATTTTACTAGTGTGGTTTATGGCTCTATAATATGAATGCCTATGTCTTTTAACAACAATAGTCAAGTCTTCCAATGGACTTTTTAGTGAAACCCAATAGATAGCTTTATTTTCTTTTTGTTTTCTCAAATACTGAATGCTTATGTCTTATAAATTTAGTAGGAAAGTATTCTAATGACTTGCTTATGACACCCCATAGAATATATGTTTAGTACCTTGGACACTGTAGCTTATTCACTTAAATCTCTGATAAATTGTGTGTCTGGTATGCACAGTCTGGTTAGCACAGTTAGTAAGGTGTTGGGATTGCACTATCAAATTAAGACTGTCATTGGTTCGAATCCCATGTTATCATGTTTTTATTTTACTAGTGTGGTTTGTGGCTCTTTAATATGAATGCCTATGTCTTTTAACAACAATAGTCAAGTCTTCCAATGGACTTTTTAGTGAAACCCAATAGATAGCTTTATTTTCTCTTTGTTTACTCAAATATTGAATGCTTATGTCTTATAAATTTAGTAGGAAAGTATTCTAATGACTTGCTTATGACACCCCATAGAATATATTATGTTTAGTACCTTGGACACTGTAGCTTATTCACTTAAATCTATGATAAATTGTGTGCCTGGTATGCACAGTCTGGATAGCCCATAGAATATATTATGTTTAGTACCTTGGACACTGTAGCTTATTCACTTAAATCTCTGATAAATTGTGTGCTTGGTATGCACAGTCTGGATAGCACAGTTGGTAAGGTGTTGGGTTTGCACTATCAAATTAAGACTGTCATTGGTTAGAATCCCATGTTATCATGTTTTTATTTTACTAGTGTGGTTTATGGCTCTATAATATGAATGCCTATGTCTTTTAACAACAATAGTCAAGTCTTCCAATGGACTTTTTAGTGAAACCCAATAGATAGCTTTATTTTCTCTTTGTTTACTCAAATATTGAATGCTTATGTCTTATAAATTTAGTAGGAAAGTATTCTAATGGCTTGCTTATGACACCCCATAGAATATATTATGTTTAGTACCTTGGACACTGTAGCTTATTCACTTAAATCTCTGATAAATTGTGTGCCTGGTATGCACAGTCTGGATAGCCCATAGAATATATTATGTTTAGTACCTTGGACACTGTAGCTTATTCACTTAAATCTCTGATAAATTGTGTGCTTGGTATGCACAGTCTGGATAGCACAGTTGGTAAGGTGTTGGTTTTGCACTATCAAATTAAGACTGTCATTGGTTCGAATCCCATGTTATCATGTTTTTATTTTACTAGTGTGGTTTATGGCTCTATAATATGAATGCCTATGTCTTTTAACAACAATAGTCAAGTCTTCCAATGGACTTTTTAGTGAAACCCAATAGATAGCTTTATTTTCTTTTTGTTTACTCAAATACTGAATGCTTATGTCTTATAAATTTAGTAGGAAAGTATTCTAATGACTTGCTTATGACACCCCATAGAATATATTATGTTTAGTACCTTGGACACTGTAGCTTATTCACTTAAATCTCTGATAAATTGTGTGCCTGGTATGCACAGTCTGGTTAGCACCGTTAGTAAGGTGTTGGGTTTGCACTATCAAATTAAGACTGTCATTGGTTCGAATCCCATGTTTTTATTTTACTAGTGTGGTTTATGGCTCTATAATATGAATGCCTATGTCTTTTAACAACAATAGTCAAGTCTTCCAATGGACTTTTTAGTGAAACCCAATAGATAGCTTTATTTTCTTTTTGTTTTCTCAAATACTGAATGCTTATGTCTTATAAATTTAGTAGGAAAGTATTTTAATGACTTGCTTATGACACCCCATAGAATATATGTTTAGTACCTTGGACACTGTAGCTTATTCACTTAAATCTCTGATAAATTGTGTGTCTGGTATGCACAGTCTGGTTAGCACAGTTAGAAAGGTGTTGGGATTGCACTATCAAATTAAGACTGTCATTGGTTCGAATCCCATGTTATCATGTTTTTATTTTACTAGTGTGGTTTGTGGCTCTGTAATATGAATGCCTATGTCTTTTAACAACAATAGTCAAGTCTTCCAATGGACTTTTTAGTGAAACCCAATAGATAGCTTTATTTTCTCTTTGTTTACTCAAATATTGAATGCTTATGTCTTATAAATTTAGTAGGAAAGTATTCTAATGACTTGCTTATGACACCCCATAGAATATATTTTGTTTAGTACCTTGGACACTGTAGCTTATTCACTTAAATCTCTGATAAATTGTTTGCTTGGTATGCACAGTCTGGATAGCACAGTTGGTAAGTTGTTGGGTTTGCACTATCAAATTAAGACTGTCATTGGTTCGAATCCCATGTTATCATGTTTTTATTTTACTAGTGTGGTTTGTGGCTCTATAATATGAATGCCTATGTCTTTTAACAACAATAGTCAAGTCTTCCAATGGACTTTTTAGTGAAACCCAATAGATAGCTTTATTTTCTTTTTGTTTTCTCAAATACTGAATGCTTATGTCTTATGAATTTAGTAGGAAAGTATTCTAATGACTTGCTTATGACACCCCATAGAATATATTATGTTTAGTACCTTGGACACTGTAGCTTATTCACTTAAATCTCTGATAAATTGTGTGCCTGGTATGCACAGTCTGGTTAGCACCGTTAGTAAGGTGTTGGGTTTGCACTATCAAATTAAGACTGTCATTGGTTCGAATCCCATGTTTTTATTTTACTAGTGTGGTTTATGGCTCTATAATATGAATGCCTATGTCTTTTAACAACAATAGTCAAGTCTTCCAATGGACTTTTTAGTGAAACCCAATAGATAGCTTTATTTTCTTTTTGTTTTCTCAAATACTGAATGCTTATGTCTTATAAATTTAGTAGGAAAGTATTTTAATGACTTGCTTATGACACCCCATAGAATATATGTTTAGTACCTTGGACACTGTAGCTTATTCACTTAAATCTCTGATAAATTGTCTGTCTGGTATGCACAGTCTGGTTAGCACAGTTAGAAAGGTGTTGGGATTGCACTATCAAATTAAGACTGTCATTGGTTCGAATCCTATGTTATCATGTTTTTATTTTACTAGTGTGGTTTGTGGCTCTGTAATATGAATGCCTATGTCTTTTAACAACAATAGTCAAGTCTTCCAATGGACTTTTTAGTGAAACCCAATAGATAGCTTTATTTTCTCTTTGTTTACTCAAATATTGAATGCTTATGTCTTATAAATTTAGTAGGAAAGTATTCTAATGACTTGCTTATGACACCCCATAGAATATATTATGTTTAGTACCTTGGACACTGTAGCTTATTCACTTAAATCTCTGATAAATTGTGTGTCTGGTATGCACAATCTGGTTAGCACAGTTAGTAAGGTGTTGGGTTTGCACTATCAAATTAAGACTGTCATTGGTTCGAATCCCATGTTATCATGTTTTTATTTTACTAGTGTGGTTTGTGGCTCTGTAATATGAATGCCTATGTCTTTTAACAACAATAGTCAAGTCTTCCAATGGACTTTTTAGTGAAACCCAATAGATAGCTTTATTTTCTCTTTGTTTACTCAAATATTGAATGCTTATGTCTTATAAATTTAATAGGAAAGTATTCTAATGACTTGCTTATGACACCCCATAGAATATATTATGTTTAGTACCTTGGACGCTGTAGCTTATTCACTTAAATCTCTGATAAATTGTATGCTTGGTATGCACAGTTGGTAAGGTGTTGGGTTTGCACTATCAATTTAAGACTGTCATTGGTTCGAATCCCATGTTATCATGTTTTTATTTTACTAGTGTGGTTTGTGGCTCTTTAATATGAATGCCTATGTCTTTTAACAACAATAGTCAAGTCTTCCAATGGACTTTTTAGTGAAACCCAATAGATAGCTTTATTTTCTCTTTGTTTACTCAAATATTGAATGCTTATGTCTTATAAATTTAGTAGGAAAGTATTCTAATGACTTGCTTATGACACCCCATAGAATATATTTTGTTTAGTACCTTGGACACTGTAGCTTATTCACTTAAATCTCTGATAAATTGTGTGCTTGGTATGCACAGTCTGGATAGCACAGTTGGTAAGTTGTTGGGTTTGCACTATCAAATTAAGACTGTCATTGGTTCGAATCCCATGTTATCATGTTTTTATTTTACTAGTGTGGTTTGTGGCTCTATAATATGAATGCCTATGTCTTTTAACAACAATAGTCAAGTCTTCCAATGGACTTTTTAGTGAAACCCAATAGATAGCTTTATTTTCTTTTTGTTTTCTCAAATACTGAATGCTTATGTCTTATGAATTTAGTAGGAAAGTATTCTAATGACTTGCTTATGACACCCCATAGAACAGGGCTGACCAAACCAGTCCTCAAGATCTACCAACAGTTCACATTTTCCAGACCACCTAGCTGGAGCACAGGTGTTGTCATTACTAATTAAGATGTGCTGCATTCATTCCTAACTGACAATTCTACAGATCTCCAGGAGGTCTGGAAAACATGAACTGTTGGTAGATCTCGAGGACCGGTTTGGCCAGCCCTGCCATAGAATATATTATGTTTAGTACCTTGGACACTGTAGCTTATTCACTTAAATCTCTGATAAATTGTGTGCTTGGTATGCACGGTCTGGATAGCACAGTTGGTAAGGTGTTGGGTTTGCACTATCAAATTAAGACTGTCATTGGTTCGAATCCCATGTTATCATGTTTTTATTTTACTAGTGTGGTTTATGGCTCTATAATATGAATGCCTATGTCTTTTAACAACAATAGTCAAGTCTTCCAATGGACTTTTTAGTGAAACCCAATAGATAGCTTTATTTTCTTTTTGTTTTCTCAAATACTGAATGCTTATGTCTTATAAATTTAGTAGGAAAGTATTCTAATGACTTGCTTATGACACCCCATAGAATATATGTTTAGTACCTTGGACACTGTAGCTTATTCACTTAAATCTCTGATAAATTGTGTGTCTGGTATGCACAGTCTGGTTAGCACAGTTAGTAAGGTGTTGGGATTGCACTATCAAATTAAGACTGTCATTGGTTCGAATCCCATGTTATCATGTTTTTATTTTACTAGTGTGGTTTGTGGCTCTTTAATATGAATGCCTATGTCTTTTAACAACAATAGTCAAGTCTTCCAATGGACTTTTTAGTGAAACCCAATAGATAGCTTTATTTTCTCTTTGTTTACTCAAATATTGAATGCTTATGTCTTATAAATTTAGTAGGAAAGTATTCTAATGACTTGCTTATGACACCCCATAGAATATATTATGTTTAGTACCTTGGACACTGTAGCTTATTCACTTAAATCTATGATAAATTGTGTGCCTGGTATGCACAGTCTGGATAGCCCATAGAATATATTATGTTTAGTACCTTGGACACTGTAGCTTATTCACTTAAATCTCTGATAAATTGTGTGCTTGGTATGCACAGTCTGGATAGCACAGTTGGTAAGGTGTTGGGTTTGCACTATCAAATTAAGACTGTCATTGGTTAGAATCCCATGTTATCATGTTTTTATTTTACTAGTGTGGTTTATGGCTCTATAATATGAATGCCTATGTCTTTTAACAACAATAGTCAAGTCTTCCAATGGACTTTTTAGTGAAACCCAATAGATAGCTTTATTTTCTCTTTGTTTACTCAAATATTGAATGCTTATGTCTTATAAATTTAGTAGGAAAGTATTCTAATGGCTTGCTTATGACACCCCATAGAATATATTATGTTTAGTACCTTGGACACTGTAGCTTATTCACTTAAATCTCTGATAAATTGTGTGCCTGGTATGCACAGTCTGGATAGCCCATAGAATATATTATGTTTAGTACCTTGGACACTGTAGCTTATTCACTTAAATCTCTGATAAATTGTGTGCTTGGTATGCACAGTCTGGATAGCACAGTTGGTAAGGTGTTGGTTTTGCACTATCAAATTAAGACTGTCATTGGTTCGAATCCCATGTTATCATGTTTTTATTTTACTAGTGTGGTTTATGGCTCTATAATATGAATGCCTATGTCTTTTAACAACAATAGTCAAGTCTTCCAATGGACTTTTTAGTGAAACCCAATAGATAGCTTTATTTTCTTTTTGTTTACTCAAATACTGAATGCTTATGTCTTATAAATTTAGTAGGAAAGTATTCTAATGACTTGCTTATGACACCCCATAGAATATATTATGTTTAGTACCTTGGACACTGTAGCTTATTCACTTAAATCTCTGATAAATTGTGTGCCTGGTATGCACAGTCTGGTTAGCACCGTTAGTAAGGTGTTGGGTTTGCACTATCAAATTAAGACTGTCATTGGTTCGAATCCCATGTTTTTATTTTACTAGTGTGGTTTATGGCTCTATAATATGAATGCCTATGTCTTTTAACAACAATAGTCAAGTCTTCCAATGGACTTTTTAGTGAAACCCAATAGATAGCTTTATTTTCTTTTTGTTTTCTCAAATACTGAATGCTTATGTCTTATAAATTTAGTAGGAAAGTATTTTAATGACTTGCTTATGACACCCCATAGAATATATGTTTAGTACCTTGGACACTGTAGCTTATTCACTTAAATCTCTGATAAATTGTGTGTCTGGTATGCACAGTCTGGTTAGCACAGTTAGAAAGGTGTTGGGATTGCACTATCAAATTAAGACTGTCATTGGTTCGAATCCCATATTATCATGTTTTTATTTTACTAGTGTGGTTTGTGGCTCTGTAATATGAATGCCTATGTCTTTTAACAACAATAGTCAAGTCTTCCAATGGACTTTTTAGTGAAACCCAATAGATAGCTTTATTTTCTCTTTGTTTACTCAAATATTGAATGCTTATGTCTTATAAATTTAGTAGGAAAGTATTCTAATGACTTGCTTATGACACCCCATAGAATATATTATGTTTAGTACCTTGGACACTGTAGCTTATTCACTTAAATCTCTGATAAATTGTGTGCTTGGTATGCACAGTCTGGATAGCACAGTTGGTAAGGTGTTGGGTTTGCACTATCAAATTAAGACTGTCATTGGTTCGAATCCCATGTTATCATGTTTTTATTTTACTAGTGTGGTTTATGGCTCTATAATATGAATGCCTATGTCTTTTAACAACAATAGTCAAGTCTTCCAATGGACTTTTTAGTGAAACCCAATAGATAGCTTTATTTTCTTTTTGTTTTCTCAAATACTGAATGCTTATGTCTTATAAATTTAGTAGGAAAGTATTCTAATGACTTGCTTATGACACCCCATAGAATATATGTTTAGTACCTTGGACACTGTAGCTTATTCACTTAAATCTCTGATAAATTGTGTGTCTGGTATGCACAGTTTGGTTAGCACAGTTAGTAAGGTGTTGGGATTGCACTATCAAATTAAGACTGTCATTGGTTCGAATCCCATGTTATCATGTTTTTATTTTACTAGTGTGGTTTGTGGCTCTATAATATGAATGCCTATGTCTTTTAACAACAATAGTCAAGTCTTCCAATGGACTTTTTAGTGAAACCCAATAGATAGCTTTATTTTCTCTTTGTTTACTCAAATATTGAATGCTTATGTCTTATAAATTTAGTAGGAAAGTATTCTAATGACTTGCTTATGACACCCCATAGAATATATTATGTTTAGTACCTTGGACACTGTAGCTTATTCACTTAAATCTCTGATAAATTGTGTGCTTGGTATGCACAGTCTGGATAGCACAGTTGGTAAGGTGTTTGGTTTGCACTATCAAATTAAGACTGTCATTGGTTCGAATTCCATGTTATCATGTTTTTATTTTACTAGTGTGGTTTGTGGCTCTATAATATGAATGCCTATGTCTTTTAACAACAATAGTCAAGTCTTCCAATGGACTTTTTAGTGAAACCCAATAGATAGCTTTATTTTCTTTTTGTTTTCTCAAATACTGAATGCTTATGTCTTATGAATTTAGTAGGAAAGTATTCTAATGACTTGCTTATGACACCCCATAGAACAGGGCTGGCCAAACCAGTCCTCAAGATCTACCAACAGTTCACATTTTCCAGACCACCTAGCTGGAGCACAGGTGTTGTCATTACTAATTAAGATGTGCTGCATTCATTCCTAACTGACAATTCTACAGATCTCCAGGAGGTCTGGAAAACATGAACTGTTGGTAGATCTCGAGGACCGGTTTGGCCAGCCCTGCCATAGAATATATTATGTTTAGTACCTTGGACACTGTAGCTTATTCACTTAAATCTCTGATAAATTGTGTGCTGGGTATGCACAGTCTGGATAGCACAGTTGGTAAGGTGTTGGGTTTGCACTATCAAATTAAGACTGTCATTGGTTCGAATCCCATGTTATCATGTTTTTATTTTACTAGTGTGGTTTATGGCTCTATAATATGAATGCCTATGTCTTTTAACAACAATAGTCAAGTCTTACAATGGACTTTTTAGTGAAACCCAATAGATAGCTTTATTTTCTTTTTGTTTTCTCAAATACTGAATGCTTATGTCTTATAAATTTAGTAGGAAAGTATTCTAATGACTTGCTTATGACACCCTATAGAATATATGTTTAGTACCTTGGACACTGTAGCTTATTCACTTAAATCTCTGATAAATTGTGTGTCTGGTATGCACAGTCTGGTTAGCACAGTTAGTAAGGTGTTGGGATTGCACTATCAAATTAAGACTGTCATTGGTTCGAGTCCCATGTTATCATGTTTTTATTTTACTAGTGTGGTTTGTGGCTCTGTAATATGAATGCCTATGTCTTTTAACAACAATAGTCAAGTCATCCAATGGACTTTTTAGTGAAACCCAATAGATAGCTTTATTTTCTCTTTGTTTACTCAAATATTGAATGCTTATGTCTTATAAATTTAGTAGGAAAGTATTCTAATGACTTGCTTATGACACCCCATAGAATATATTATGTTTAGTACCTTGGACACTGTAGCTTATTCACTTAAATCTCTGATAAATTGTATGCTTGGTATGCACAGTTGGTAAGGTGTTGGGTTTGCACTATCAATTTAAGACTGTCATTGGTTCGAATCCCATGTTATCATGTTTTTATTTTACTAGTGTGGTTTGTGGCTCTTTAATATGAATGCCTATGTCTTTTAACAACAATAGTCAAGTCTTCCAATGGACTTTTTAGTGAAACCCAATAGATAGCTTTATTTTCTCTTTGTTTACTCAAATATTGAATGCTTATGTCTTATAAATTTAGTAGGAAAGTATTCTAATGACTTGCTTATGACACCCCATAGAATATATTATGTTTAGTACCTTGGACACTGTAGCTTATTCACTTAAATCTCTGATAAATTGTGTGCTTGGTATGCACAGTCTGGATAGCACAGTTGGTAAGGTGTTGGGTTTGCACTATCAAATTAAGACTGTCATTGGTTCGAATCCCATGTTATCATGTTTTTATTTTACTAGTGTGGTTTATGGCTCTATAATATGAATGCCTATGTCTTTTAACAACAATAGTCAAGTCTTCCAATGGACTTTTTAGTGAAACCCAATAGATAGCTTTATTTTCTTTTTGTTTTCTCAAATACTGAATGCTTATGTCTTATAAATTTAGTAGGAAAGTATTCTAATGACTTGCTTATGACACCCCATAGAATATATGTTTAGTACCTTGGACACTGTAGCTTATTCACTTAAATCTCTGATAAATTGTGTGTCTGGTATGCACAGTCTGGTTAGCACAGTTAGTAAGGTGTTGGGATTGCACTATCAAATTAAGACTGTCATTGGTTCGAATCCCATGTTATCATGTTTTTATTTTACTAGTGTGGTTTGTGGCTCTTTAATATGAATGCCTATGTCTTTTAACAACAATAGTCAAGTCTTCCAATGGACTTTTTAGTGAAACCCAATAGATAGCTTTATTTTCTCTTTGTTTACTCAAATATTGAATGCTTATGTCTTATAAATTTAGTAGGAAAGTATTCTAATGACTTGCTTATGACACCCCATAGAATATATTATGTTTAGTACCTTGGACACTGTAGCTTATTCACTTAAATCTCTGATAAATTGTGTGCCTGGTATGCACAGTCTGGATAGCCCATAGAATATATTATGTTTAGTACCTTGGACACTGTAGCTTATTCACTTAAATCTCTGATAAATTGTGTGCTTGGTATGCACAGTCTGGATAGCACAGTTGGTAAGGTGTTGGGTTTGCACTATCAAATTAAGACTGTCATTGGTTAGAATCCCATGTTATCATGTTTTTATTTTACTAGTGTGGTTTATGGCTCTATAATATGAATGCCTATGTCTTTTAACAACAATAGTCAAGTCTTCCAATGGACTTTTTAGTGAAACCCAATAGATAGCTTTATTTTCTCTTTGTTTACTCAAATATTGAATGCTTATGTCTTATAAATTTAGTAGGAAAGTATTCTAATGGCTTGCTTATGACACCCCATAGAATATATTATGTTTAGTACCTTGGACACTGTAGCTTATTCACTTAAATCTCTGATAAATTGTGTGCCTGGTATGCACAGTCTGGATAGCCCATAGAATATATTATGTTTAGTACCTTGGACACTGTAGCTTATTCACTTAAATCTCTGATAAATTGTGTGCTTGGTATGCACAGTCTGGATAGCACAGTTGGTAAGGTGTTGGTTTTGCACTATCAAATTAAGACTGTCATTGGTTCGAATCCCATGTTATCATGTTTTTATTTTACTAGTGTGGTTTATGGCTCTATAATATGAATGCCTATGTCTTTTAACAACAATAGTCAAGTCTTCCAATGGACTTTTTAGTGAAACCCAATAGATAGCTTTATTTTCTTTTTGTTTACTCAAATACTGAATGCTTATGTCTTATAAATTTAGTAGGAAAGTATTCTAATGACTTGCTTATGACACCCCATAGAATATATTATGTTTAGTACCTTGGACACTGTAGCTTATTCACTTAAATCTCTGATAAATTGTGTGCCTGGTATGCACAGTCTGGTTAGCACCGTTAGTAAGGTGTTGGGTTTGCACTATCAAATTAAGACTGTCATTGGTTCGAATCCCATGTTTTTATTTTACTAGTGTGGTTTATGGCTCTATAATATGAATGCCTATGTCTTTTAACAACAATAGTCAAGTCTTCCAATGGACTTTTTAGTGAAACCCAATAGATAGCTTTATTTTCTTTTTGTTTTCTCAAATACTGAATGCTTATGTCTTATAAATTTAGTAGGAAAGTATTTTAATGACTTGCTTATGACACCCCATAGAATATATGTTTAGTACCTTGGACGCTGTAGCTTATTCACTTAAATCTCTGATAAATTGTATGCTTGGTATGCACAGTTGGTAAGGTGTTGGGTTTGCACTATCAATTTAAGACTGTCATTGGTTCGAATCCCATGTTATCATGTTTTTATTTTACTAGTGTGGTTTGTGGCTCTTTAATATGAATGCCTATGTCTTTTAACAACAATAGTCAAGTCTTCCAATGGACTTTGTAGTGAAACCCAATAGATAGCTTTATTTTCTCTTTGTTTACTCAAATATTGAATGCTTATGTCTTATAAATTTAGTAGGAAAGTATTCTAATGACTTGCTTATGACACCCCATAGAATATATTTTGTTTAGTACCTTGGACACTGTAGCTTATTCACTTAAATCTCTGATAAATTGTGTGCTTGGTATGCACAGTCTGGATAGCACAGTTGGTAAGTTGTTGGGTTTGCACTATCAAATTAAGACTGTCATTGGTTCGAATCCCATGTTATCATGTTTTTATTTTACTAGTGTGGTTTGTGGCTCTATAATATGAATGCCTATGTCTTTTAACAACAATAGTCAAGTCTTCCAATGGACTTTTTAGTGAAACCCAATAGATAGCTTTATTTTCTTTTTGTTTTCTCAAATACTGAATGCTTATGTCTTATGAATTTAGTAGGAAAGTATTCTAATGACTTGCTTATGACACCCCATAGAACAGGGCTGACCAAACCAGTCCTCAAGATCTACCAACAGTTCACATTTTCCAGACCACCTAGCTGGAGCACAGGTGTTGTCATTACTAATTAAGATGTGCTGCATTCATTCCTAACTGACAATTCTACAGATCTCCAGGAGGTCTGGAAAACATGAACTGTTGGTAGATCTCGAGGACCGGTTTGGCCAGCCCTGCCATAGAATATATTATGTTTAGTACCTTGGACACTGTAGCTTATTCACTTAAATCTCTGATAAATTGTGTGCTTGGTATGCACGGTCTGGATAGCACAGTTGGTAAGGTGTTGGGTTTGCACTATCAAATTAAGACTGTCATTGGTTCGAATCCCATGTTATCATGTTTTTATTTTACTAGTGTGGTTTATGGCTCTATAATATGAATGCCTATGTCTTTTAACAACAATAGTCAAGTCTTCCAATGGACTTTTTAGTGAAACCCAATAGATAGCTTTATTTTCTCTTTGTTTACTCAAATATTGAATGCTTATGTCTTATAAATTTAGTAGGAAAGTATTCTAATGACTTGCTTATGACACCCCATAGAATATATTATGTTTAGTACCTTGGACACTGTAGCTTATTCACTTAAATCTCTGATAAATTGTGTGCTTGGTATGCACAGTCTGGATAGCACAGTTGGTAAGGTGTTGGGTTTGCACTATCAAATTAAGACTGTCATTGGTTCGAATCCCATGTTATCATGTTTTTATTTTACTAGTGTGGTTTATGGCTCTATAATATGAATGCCTATGTCTTTTAACAACAATAGTCAAGTCTTCCAATGGACTTTTTAGTGAAACCCAATAGATAGCTTTATTTTCTTTTTGTTTTCTCAAATACTGAATGCTTATGTCTTATAAATTTAGTAGGAAAGTATTCTAATGACTTGCTTATGACACCCCATAGAATATATGTTTAGTACCTTGGACACTGTAGCTTATTCACTTAAATCTCTGATAAATTGTGTGTCTGGTATGCACAGTCTGGTTAGCACAGTTAGTAAGGTGTTGGGATTGCACTATCAAATTAAGACTGTCATTGGTTCGAATCCCATGTTATCATGTTTTTATTTTACTAGTGTGGTTTATGGCTCTATAATATGAATGCCTATGTCTTTTAACAACAATAGTCAAGTCTTCCAATGGACTTTTTAGTGAAACCCAATAGATAGCTTTATTTTCTCTTTGTTTACTCAAATATTGAATGCTTATGTCTTATAAATTTAGTAGGAAAGTATTCTAATGGCTTGCTTATGACACCCCATAGAATATATTATGTTTAGTACCTTGGACACTGTAGCTTATTCACTTAAATCTCTGATAAATTGTGTGCCTGGTATGCACAGTCTGGATAGCCCATAGAATATATTATGTTTAGTACCTTGGACACTGTAGCTTATTCACTTAAATCTCTGATAAATTGTGTGCTTGGTATGCACAGTCTGGATAGCACAGTTGGTAAGGTGTTGGGTTTGCACTATCAAATTAAGACTGTCATTGGTTCGAATCCCATGTTATCATGTTTTTATTTTACTAGTGTGGTTTATGGCTCTATAATATGAATGCCTATGTCTTTTAACAACAATAGTCAAGTCTTCCAATGGACTTTTTAGTGAAACCCAATAGATAGCTTTATTTTCTTTTTGTTTACTCAAATACTGAATGCTTATGTCTTATAAATTTAGTAGGAAAGTATTCTAATGACTTGCTTATGACACCCCATAGAATATATTATGTTTAGTACCTTGGACACTGTAGCTTATTCACTTAAATCTCTGATAAATTGTATGCCTGGTATGCACAGTCTGGTTAGCACAGTTAGTAAGGTGTTGGGTTTGCACTATCAAATTAAGACTGTCATTGGTTCGAATCCCATGTTTTTATTTTACTAGTGTGGTTTATGGCTCTATAATATGAATGCCTATGTCTTTTAACAACAATAGTCAAGTCTTCCAATGGACTTTTTAGTGAAACCCAATAGATAGCTTTATTTTCTTTTTGTTTTCTCAAATACTGAATGCTTATGTCTTATAAATTTAGTAGGAAAGTATTTTAATGACTTGCTTATGACACCCCATAGAATATATGTTTAGTACCTTGGACACTGTAGCTTATTCACTTAAATCTCTGATAAATTGTGTGTCTGGTATGCACAGTCTGGTTAGCACAGTTAGAAAGGTGTTGGGATTGCACTATCAAATTAAGACTGTCATTGGTTCGAATCCCATGTTATCATGTTTTTATTTTACTAGTGTGGTTTGTGGCTCTGTAATATGAATGCCTATGTCTTTTAACAACAATAGTCAAGTCTTCCAATGGACTTTTTAGTGAAACCCAATAGATAGCTTTATTTTCTCTTTGTTTACTCAAATATTGAATGCTTATGTCTTATAAATTTAGTAGGAAAGTATTCTAATGACTTGCTTATGACACCCCATAGAATATATTATGTTTAGTACCTTGGACACTGTAGCTTATTCACTTAAATCTCTGATAAATTGTGTGCTTGGTATGCACAGTCTGGATAGCACAGTTGGTAAGGTGTTGGGTTTGCACTATCAAATTAAGACTGTCATTGGTTCGAATCCCATGTTATCATGTTTTTATTTTACTAGTGTGGTTTATGGCTCTATAATATGAATGCCTATGTCTTTTAACAACAATAGTCAAGTCTTCCAATGGACTTTTTAGTGAAACCCAATAGATAGCTTTATTTTCTTTTTGTTTTCTCAAATACTGAATGCTTATGTCTTATAAATTTAGTAGGAAAGTATTCTAATGACTTGCTTATGACACCCCATAGAATATATGTTTAGTACCTTGGACACTGTAGCTTATTCACTTAAATCTCTGATAAATTGTTTGTCTGGTATGCACAGTTTGGTTAGCACAGTTAGTAAGGTGTTGGGATTGCACTATCAAATTAAGACTGTCATTGGTTCGAATCCCATGTTATCATGTTTTTATTTTACTAGTGTGGTTTGTGGCTCTATAATATGAATGCCTATGTCTTTTAACAACAATAGTCAAGTCTTCCAATGGACTTTTTAGTGAAACCCAATAGATAGCTTTATTTTCTTTTTGTTTTCTCAAATACTGAATGCTTATGTCTTATGAATTTAGTAGGAAAGTATTCTAATGACTTGCTTATGACACCCCATAGAACAGGGCTGGCCAAACCAGTCCTCAAGATCTACCAACAGTTCACATTTTCCAGACCACCTAGCTGGAGCACAGGTGTTGTCATTACTAATTAAGATGTGCTGCATTCATTCCTAACTGACAATTCTACAGATCTCCAGGAGGTCTGGAAAACATGAACTGTTGGTAGATCTCGAGGACCGGTTTGGCCAGCCCTGCCATAGAATATATTATGTTTAGTACCTTGGACACTGTAGCTTATTCACTTAAATCTCTGATAAATTGTGTGCTGGGTATGCACAGTCTGGATAGCACAGTTGGTAAGGTGTTGGGTTTGCACTATCAAATTAAGACTGTCATTGGTTCGAATCCCATGTTATCATGTTTTTATTTTACTAGTGTGGTTTATGGCTCTATAATATGAATGCCTATGTCTTTTAACAACAATAGTCAAGTCTTACAATGGACTTTTTAGTGAAACCCAATAGATAGCTTTATTTTCTTTTTGTTTTCTCAAATACTGAATGCTTATGTCTTATAAATTTAGTAGGAAAGTATTCTAATGACTTGCTTATGACACCCTATAGAATATATGTTTAGTACCTTGGACACTGTAGCTTATTCACTTAAATCTCTGATAAATTGTGTGTCTTGTATGCACAGTCTGGTTAGCACAGTTAGTAAGGTGTTGGGATTGCACTATCAAATTAAGACTGTCATTGGTTCGAGTCCCATGTTATCATGTTTTTATTTTACTAGTGTGGTTTGTGGCTCTGTAATATGAATGCCTATGTCTTTTAACAACAATAGTCAAGTCATCCAATGGACTTTTTAGTGAAACCCAATAGATAGCTTTATTTTCTCTTTGTTTACTCAAATATTGAATGCTTATGTCTTATAAATTTAGTAGGAAAGTATTCTAATGACTTGCTTATGACACCCCATAGAATATATTATGTTTAGTACCTTGGACACTGTAGCTTATTCACTTAAATCTCTGATAAATTGTATGCTTGGTATGCACAGTTGGTAAGGTGTTGGGTTTGCACTATCAATTTAAGACTGTCATTGGTTCGAATCCCATGTTATCATGTTTTTATTTTACTAGTGTGGTTTGTGGCTCTTTAATATGAATGCCTATGTCTTTTAACAACAATAGTCAAGTCTTCCAATGGACTTTTTAGTGAAACCCAATAGATAGCTTTATTTTCTCTTTGTTTACTCAAATATTGAATGCTTATGTCTTATAAATTTAGTAGGAAAGTATTCTAATGACTTGCTTATGACACCCCATAGAATATATTATGTTTAGTACCTTGGACACTGTAGCTTATTCACTTAAATCTATGATAAATTGTGTGCCTGGTATGCACAGTCTGGATAGCCCATAGAATATATTATGTTTAGTACCTTGGACACTGTAGCTTATTCACTTAAATCTCTGATAAATTGTGTGCTTGGTATGCACAGTCTGGATAGCACAGTTGGTAAGGTGTTGGGTTTGCACTATCAAATTAAGACTGTCATTGGTTAGAATCCCATGT
Source organism: Pseudophryne corroboree (assembly GCF_028390025.1). Lineage (NCBI taxonomy): Eukaryota > Metazoa > Chordata > Amphibia > Anura > Myobatrachidae > Pseudophryne > Pseudophryne corroboree. Next base: position 711,491,382 of record NC_086449.1, on the reverse strand, counting down.
TATCATGTTTTTATTTTACTAGTGTGGTTTATGGCTCTATAATATGAATGCCTATGTCTTTTAACAACAATAGTCAAGTCTTCCAATGGACTTTTTAGTGAAACCCAATAGATAGCTTTATTTTCTCTTTGTTTACTCAAATATTGAATGCTTATGTCTTATAAATTTAGTAGGAAAGTATTCTAATGGCTTGCTTATGACACCCCATAGAATATATTATGTTTAGTACCTTGGACACTGTAGCTTATTCACTTAAATCTCTGATAAATTGTGTGCCTGGTATGCACAGTCTGGATAGCCCATAGAATATATTATGTTTAGTACCTTGGACACTGTAGCTTATTCACTTAAATCTCTGATAAATTGTGTGCTTGGTATGCACAGTCTGGATAGCACAGTTGGTAAGGTGTTGGGTTTGCACTATCAAATTAAGACTGTCATTGGTTCGAATCCCATGTTATCATGTTTTTATTTTACTGGTGTGGTTTATGGCTCTATAATATGAATGCCTATGTCTTTTAACAACAATAGTCAAGTCTTCCAATGGACTTTTTAGTGAAACCCAATAGATAGCTTTATTTTCTTTTTGTTTACTCAAATACTGAATGCTTATGTCTTATAAATTTAGTAGGAAAGTATTCTAATGACTTGCTTATGACACCCCATAGAATATATTATGTTTAGTACCTTGGACACTGTAGCTTATTCACTTAAATCTCTGATAAATTGTATGCCTGGTATGCACAGTCTGGTTAGCACCGTTAGTAAGGTGTTGGGTTTGCACTATCAAATTAAGACTGTCATTGGTTCGAATCCCATGTTTTTATTTTACTAGTGTGGTTTATGGCTCTATAATATGAATGCCTATGTCTTTTAACAACAATAGTCAAGTCTTCCAATGGACTTTTTAGTGAAACCCAATAGATAGCTTTATTTTCTTTTTGTTTTCTCAAATACTGAATGCTTATGTCTTATAAATTTAGTAGGAAAGTATTTTAATGACTTGCTTATGACACCCCATAGAATATATGTTTAGTACCTTGGACACTGTAGCTTATTCACTTAAATCTCTGATAAATTGTGTGTCTGGTATGCACAGTCTGGTTAGCACAGTTAGAAAGGTGTTGGGATTGCACTATCAAATTAAGACTGTCATTGGTTCGAATCCCATGTTATCATGTTTTTATTTTACTAGTGTGGTTTGTGGCTCTGTAATATGAATGCCTATGTCTTTTAACAACAATAGTCAAGTCTTCCAATGGACTTTTTAGTGAAACCCAATAGATAGCTTTATTTTCTCTTTGTTTACTCAAATATTGAATGCTTATGTCTTATAAATTTAGTAGGAAAGTATTCTAATGACTTGCTTATGACACCCCATAGAATATATGTTTAGTACCTTGGACACTGTAGCTTATTCACTTAAATCTCTGATAAATTGTTTGTCTGGTATGCACAGTTTGGTTAGCACAGTTAGTAAGGTGTTGGGATTGCACTATCAAATTAAGACTGTCATTGGTTCGAATCCCATGTTATCATGTTTTTATTTTACTAGTGTGGTTTGTGGCTCTATAATATGAATGCCTATGTCTTTTAACAACAATAGTCAAGTCTTCCAATGGACTTTTTAGTGAAACCCAATAGATAGCTTTATTTTCTTTTTGTTTTCTCAAATACTGAATGCTTATGTCTTATAAATTTAGTAGGAAAGTATTCTAATGACTTGCTTATGACACCCCATAGAATATATGTTTAGTACCTTGGACACTGTAGCTTATTCACTTAAATCTCTGATAAATTGTTTGTCTGGTATGCACAGTTTGGTTAGCACAGTTAGTAAGGTGTTGGGATTGCACTATCAAATTAAGACTGTCATTGGTTCGAATCCCATGTTATCATGTTTTTATTTTACTAGTGTGGTTTGTGGCTCTATAATATGAATGCCTATGTCTTTTAACAACAATAGTCAAGTCTTCCAATGGACTTTTTAGTGAAACCCAATAGATAGCTTTATTTTCTCTTTGTTTACTCAAATATTGAATGCTTATGTCTTATAAATTTAGTAGGAAAGTATTCTAATGACTTGCTTATGACACCCCATAGAATATATTATGTTTAGTACCTTGGACACTGTAGCTTATTCACTTAAATCTCTGATAAATTGTGTGCTTGGTATGCACAGTCTGGATAGCACAGTTGGTAAGGTGTTTGGTTTGCACTATCAAATTAAGACTGTCATTGGTTCGAATTCCATGTTATCATGTTTTTATTTTACTAGTGTGGTTTGTGGCTCTATAATATGAATGCCTATGTCTTTTAACAACAATAGTCAAGTCTTCCAATGGACTTTTTAGTGAAACCCAATAGATAGCTTTATTTTCTTTTTGTTTTCTCAAATACTGAATGCTTATGTCTTATGAATTTAGTAGGAAAGTATTCTAATGACTTGCTTATGACACCCCATAGAACAGGGCTGGCCAAACCAGTCCTCAAGATCTACCAACAGTTCACATTTTCCAGACCACCTAGCTGGAGCACAGGTGTTGTCATTACTAATTAAGATGTGCTGCATTCATTCCTAACTGACAATTCTACAGATCTCCAGGAGGTCTGGAAAACATGAACTGTTGGTAGATCTCGAGGACCGGTTTGGCCAGCCCTGCCATAGAATATATTATGTTTAGTACCTTGGACACTGTAGCTTATTCACTTAAATCTCTGATAAATTGTGTGCTGGGTATGCACAGTCTGGATAGCACAGTTGGTAAGGTGTTGGGTTTGCACTATCAAATTAAGACTGTCATTGGTTCGAATCCCATGTTATCATGTTTTTATTTTACTAGTGTGGTTTATGGCTCTATAATATGAATGCCTATGTCTTTTAACAACAATAGTCAAGTCTTACAATGGACTTTTTAGTGAAACCCAATAGATAGCTTTATTTTCTTTTTGTTTTCTCAAATACTGAATGCTTATGTCTTATAAATTTAGTAGGAAAGTATTCTAATGACTTGCTTATGACACCCTATAGAATATATGTTTAGTACCTTGGACACTGTAGCTTATTCACTTAAATCTCTGATAAATTGTGTGTCTTGTATGCACAGTCTGGTTAGCACAGTTAGTAAGGTGTTGGGATTGCACTATCAAATTAAGACTGTCATTGGTTCGAGTCCCATGTTATCATGTTTTTATTTTACTAGTGTGGTTTGTGGCTCTGTAATATGAATGCCTATGTCTTTTAACAACAATAGTCAAGTCATCCAATGGACTTTTTAGTGAAACCCAATAGATAGCTTTATTTTCTCTTTGTTTACTCAAATATTGAATGCTTATGTCTTATAAATTTAGTAGGAAAGTATTCTAATGACTTGCTTATGACACCCCATAGAATATATTATGTTTAGTACCTTGGACACTGTAGCTTATTCACTTAAATCTCTGATAAATTGTATGCTTGGTATGCACAGTTGGTAAGGTGTTGGGTTTGCACTATCAATTTAAGACTGTCATTGGTTCGAATCCCATGTTATCATGTTTTTATTTTACTAGTGTGGTTTGTGGCTCTTTAATATGAATGCCTATGTCTTTTAACAACAATAGTCAAGTCTTCCAATGGACTTTGTAGTGAAACCCAATAGATAGCTTTATTTTCTCTTTGTTTACTCAAATATTGAATGCTTATGTCTTATAAATTTAGTAGGAAAGTATTCTAATGACTTGCTTATGACACCCCATAGAATATATTATGTTTAGTACCTTGGACACTGTAGCTTATTCACTTAAATCTCTGATAAATTGTGTGCTTGGTATGCACAGTCTGGATAGCACAGTTGGTAAGGTGTTGGGTTTGCACTATCAAATTAAGACTGTCATTGGTTCGAATCCCATGTTATCATGTTTTTATTTTACTAGTGTGGTTTATGGCTCTATAATATGAATGCCTATGTCTTTTAACAACAATAGTCAAGTCTTCCAATGGACTTTTTAGTGAAACCCAATAGATAGCTTTATTTTCTTTTTGTTTTCTCAAATACTGAATGCTTATGTCTTATAAATTTAGTAGGAAAGTATTCTAATGACTTGCTTATGACACCCCATAGAATATATGTTTAGTACCTTGGACACTGTAGCTTATTCACTTAAATCTCTGATAAATTGTGTGTCTGGTATGCACAGTCTGGTTAGCACAGTTAGTAAGGTGTTGGGATTGCACTATCAAATTAAGACTGTCATTGGTTCGAATCCCATGTTATCATGTTTTTATTTTACTAGTGTGGTTTGTGGCTCTTTAATATGAATGCCTATGTCTTTTAACAACAATAGTCAAGTCTTCCAATGGACTTTTTAGTGAAACCCAATAGATAGCTTTATTTTCTCTTTGTTTACTCAAATATTGAATGCTTATGTCTTATAAATTTAGTAGGAAAGTATTCTAATGACTTGCTTATGACACCCCATAGAATATATTATGTTTAGTACCTTGGACACTGTAGCTTATTCACTTAAATCTCTGATAAATTGTGTGCCTGGTATGCACAGTCTGGATAGCCCATAGAATATATTATGTTTAGTACCTTGGACACTGTAGCTTATTCACTTAAATCTCTGATAAATTGTGTGCTTGGTATGCACAGTCTGGATAGCACAGTTGGTAAGGTGTTGGGTTTGCACTATCAAATTAAGACTGTCATTGGTTAGAATCCCATGTTATCATGTTTTTATTTTACTAGTGTGGTTTATGGCTCTATAATATGAATGCCTATGTCTTTTAACAACAATAGTCAAGTCTTCCAATGGACTTTTTAGTGAAACCCAATAGATAGCTTTATTTTCTCTTTGTTTACTCAAATATTGAATGCTTATGTCTTATAAATTTAGTAGGAAAGTATTCTAATGGCTTGCTTATGACACCCCATAGAATATATTATGTTTAGTACCTTGGACACTGTAGCTTATTCACTTAAATCTCTGATAAATTGTGTGCCTGGTATGCACAGTCTGGATAGCCCATAGAATATATTATGTTTAGTACCTTGGACACTGTAGCTTATTCACTTAAATCTCTGATAAATTGTGTGCTTGGTATGCACAGTCTGGATAGCACAGTTGGTAAGGTGTTGGTTTTGCACTATCAAATTAAGACTGTCATTGGTTCGAATCCCATGTTATCATGTTTTTATTTTACTAGTGTGGTTTATGGCTCTATAATATGAATGCCTATGTCTTTTAACAACAATAGTCAAGTCTTCCAATGGACTTTTTAGTGAAACCCAATAGATAGCTTTATTTTCTTTTTGTTTACTCAAATACTGAATGCTTATGTCTTATAAATTTAGTAGGAAAGTATTCTAATGACTTGCTTATGACACCCCATAGAATATATTATGTTTAGTACCTTGGACACTGTAGCTTATTCACTTAAATCTCTGATAAATTGTGTGCCTGGTATGCACAGTCTGGTTAGCACCGTTAGTAAGGTGTTGGGTTTGCACTATCAAATTAAGACTGTCATTGGTTCGAATCCCATGTTTTTATTTTACTAGTGTGGTTTATGGCTCTATAATATGAATGCCTATGTCTTTTAACAACAATAGTCAAGTCTTCCAATGGACTTTTTAGTGAAACCCAATAGATAGCTTTATTTTCTTTTTGTTTTCTCAAATACTGAATGCTTATGTCTTATAAATTTAGTAGGAAAGTATTTTAATGACTTGCTTATGACACCCCATAGAATATATGTTTAGTACCTTGGACACTGTAGCTTATTCACTTAAATCTCTGATAAATTGTGTGTCTGGTATGCACAGTCTGGTTAGCACAGTTAGAAAGGTGTTGGGATTGCACTATCAAATTAAGACTGTCATTGGTTCGAATCCCATGTTATCATGTTTTTATTTTACTAGTGTGGTTTGTGGCTCTGTAATATGAATGCCTATGTCTTTTAACAACAATAGTCAAGTCTTCCAATGGACTTTTTAGTGAAACCCAATAGATAGCTTTATTTTCTCTTTGTTTACTCAAATATTGAATGCTTATGTCTTATAAATTTAGTAGGAAAGTATTCTAATGACTTGCTTATGACACCCCATAGAATATATTATGTTTAGTACCTTGGACACTGTAGCTTATTCACTTAAATCTCTGATAAATTGTGTGCTTGGTATGCACAGTCTGGATAGCACAGTTGGTAAGGTGTTGGGTTTGCACTATCAAATTAAGACTGTCATTGGTTCGAATCCCATGTTATCATGTTTTTATTTTACTAGTGTGGTTTATGGCTCTATAATATGAATGCCTATGTCTTTTAACAACAATAGTCAAGTCTTCCAATGGACTTTTTAGTGAAACCCAATAGATAGCTTTATTTTCTTTTTGTTTTCTCAAATACTGAATGCTTATGTCTTATAAATTTAGTAGGAAAGTATTCTAATGACTTGCTTATGACACCCCATAGAATATATGTTTAGTACCTTGGACACTGTAGCTTATTCACTTAAATCTCTGATAAATTGTTTGTCTGGTATGCACAGTTTGGTTAGCACAGTTAGTAAGGTGTTGGGATTGCACTATCAAATTAAGACTGTCATTGGTTCGAATCCCATGTTATCATGTTTTTATTTTACTAGTGTGGTTTGTGGCTCTATAATATGAATGCCTATGTCTTTTAACAACAATAGTCAAGTCTTCCAATGGACTTTTTAGTGAAACCCAATAGATAGCTTTATTTTCTCTTTGTTTACTCAAATATTGAATGCTTATGTCTTATAAATTTAGTAGGAAAGTATTCTAATGACTTGCTTATGACACCCCATAGAATATATTATGTTTAGTACCTTGGACACTGTAGCTTATTCACTTAAATCTCTGATAAATTGTGTGCTTGGTATGCACAGTCTGGATAGCACAGTTGGTAAGGTGTTTGGTTTGCACTATCAAATTAAGACTGTCATTGGTTCGAATTCCATGTTATCATGTTTTTATTTTACTAGTGTGGTTTGTGGCTCTATAATATGAATGCCTATGTCTTTTAACAACAATAGTCAAGTCTTCCAATGGACTTTTTAGTGAAACCCAATAGATAGCTTTATTTTCTTTTTGTTTTCTCAAATACTGAATGCTTATGTCTTATGAATTTAGTAGGAAAGTATTCTAATGACTTGCTTATGACACCCCATAGAACAGGGCTGGCCAAACCAGTCCTCAAGATCTACCAACAGTTCACATTTTCCAGACCACCTAGCTGGAGCACAGGTGTTGTCATTACTAATTAAGATGTGCTGCATTCATTCCTAACTGACAATTCTACAGATCTCCAGGAGGTCTGGAAAACATGAACTGTTGGTAGATCTCGAGGACCGGTTTGGCCAGCCCTGCCATAGAATATATTATGTTTAGTACCTTGGACACTGTAGCTTATTCACTTAAATCTCTGATAAATTGTGTGCTGGGTATGCACAGTCTGGATAGCACAGTTGGTAAGGTGTTGGGTTTGCACTATCAAATTAAGACTGTCATTGGTTCGAATCCCATGTTATCATGTTTTTATTTTACTAGTGTGGTTTATGGCTCTATAATATGAATGCCTATGTCTTTTAACAACAATAGTCAAGTCTTACAATGGACTTTTTAGTGAAACCCAATAGATAGCTTTATTTTCTTTTTGTTTTCTCAAATACTGAATGCTTATGTCTTATAAATTTAGTAGGAAAGTATTCTAATGACTTGCTTATGACACCCTATAGAATATATGTTTAGTACCTTGGACACTGTAGCTTATTCACTTAAATCTCTGATAAATTGTGTGTCTTGTATGCACAGTCTGGTTAGCACAGTTAGTAAGGTGTTGGGATTGCACTATCAAATTAAGACTGTCATTGGTTCGAGTCCCATGTTATCATGTTTTTATTTTACTAGTGTGGTTTGTGGCTCTGTAATATGAATGCCTATGTCTTTTAACAACAATAGTCAAGTCATCCAATGGACTTTTTAGTGAAACCCAATAGATAGCTTTATTTTCTCTTTGTTTACTCAAATATTGAATGCTTATGTCTTATAAATTTAGTAGGAAAGTATTCTAATGACTTGCTTATGACACCCCATAGAATATATTATGTTTAGTACCTTGGACACTGTAGCTTATTCACTTAAATCTCTGATAAATTGTATGCTTGGTATGCACAGTTGGTAAGGTGTTGGGTTTGCACTATCAATTTAAGACTGTCATTGGTTCGAATCCCATGTTATCATGTTTTTATTTTACTAGTGTGGTTTGTGGCTCTTTAATATGAATGCCTATGTCTTTTAACAACAATAGTCAAGTCTTCCAATGGACTTTTTAGTGAAACCCAATAGATAGCTTTATTTTCTCTTTGTTTACTCAAATATTGAATGCTTATGTCTTATAAATTTAGTAGGAAAGTATTCTAATGACTTGCTTATGACACCCCATAGAATATATTATGTTTAGTACCTTGGACACTGTAGCTTATTCACTTAAATCTCTGATAAATTGTGTGCTTGGTATGCACAGTCTGGATAGCACAGTTGGTAAGGTGTTGGGTTTGCATTATCAAATTAAGACTGTCATTGGTTCGAATCCCATGTTATCATGTTTTTATTTTACTAGTGTGGTTTATGGCTCTATAATATGAATGCCTATGTCTTTTAACAACAATAGTCAAGTCTTCCAATGGACTTTTTAGTGAAACCCAATAGATAGCTTTATTTTCTTTTTGTTTTCTCAAATACTGAATGCTTATGTCTTATAAATTTAGTAGGAAAGTATTCTAATGACTTGCTTATGACACCCCATAGAATATATGTTTAGTACCTTGGACACTGTAGCTTATTCACTTAAATCTCTGATAAATTGTTTGTCTGGTATGCACAGTTTGGTTAGCACAGTTAGTAAGGTGTTGGGATTGCACTATCAAATTAAGACTGTCATTGGTTCGAATCCCATGTTATCATGTTTTTATTTTACTAGTGTGGTTTGTGGCTCTATAATATGAATGCCTATGTCTTTTAACAACAATAGTCAAGTCTTCCAATGGACTTTTTAGTGAAACCCAATAGATAGCTTTATTTTCTCTTTGTTTACTCAAATATTGAATGCTTATGTCTTATAAATTTAGTAGGAAAGTATTCTAATGACTTGCTTATGACACCCCATAGAATATATTATGTTTAGTACCTTGGACACTGTAGCTTATTCACTTAAATCTCTGATAAATTGTGTGCTTGGTATGCACAGTCTGGATAGCACAGTTGGTAAGGTGTTTGGTTTGCACTATCAAATTAAGACTGTCATTGGTTCGAATTCCATGTTATCATGTTTTTATTTTACTAGTGTGGTTTGTGGCTCTATAATATGAATGCCTATGTCTTTTAACAACAATAGTCAAGTCTTCCAATGGACTTTTTAGTGAAACCCAATAGATAGCTTTATTTTCTTTTTGTTTTCTCAAATACTGAATGCTTATGTCTTATGAATTTAGTAGGAAAGTATTCTAATGACTTGCTTATGACACCCCATAGAACAGGGCTGGCCAAACCAGTCCTCAAGATCTACCAACAGTTCACATTTTCCAGACCACCTAGCTGGAGCACAGGTGTTGTCATTACTAATTAAGATGTGCTGCATTCATTCCTAACTGACAATTCTACAGATCTCCAGGAGGTCTGGAAAACATGAACTGTTGGTAGATCTCGAGGACCGGTTTGGCCAGCCCTGCCATAGAATATATTATGTTTAGTACCTTGGACACTGTAGCTTATTCACTTAAATCTCTGATAAATTGTGTGCTGGGTATGCACAGTCTGGATAGCACAGTTGGTAAGGTGTTGGGTTTGCACTATCAAATTAAGACTGTCATTGGTTCGAATCCCATGTTATCATGTTTTTATTTTACTAGTGTGGTTTATGGCTCTATAATATGAATGCCTATGTCTTTTAACAACAATAGTCAAGTCTTACAATGGACTTTTTAGTGAAACCCAATAGATAGCTTTATTTTCTTTTTGTTTTCTCAAATACTGAATGCTTATGTCTTATAAATTTAGTAGGAAAGTATTCTAATGACTTGCTTATGACACCCTATAGAATATATGTTTAGTACCTTGGACACTGTAGCTTATTCACTTAAATCTCTGATAAATTGTGTGTCTTGTATGCACAGTCTGGTTAGCACAGTTAGTAAGGTGTTGGGATTGCACTATCAAATTAAGACTGTCATTGGTTCGAGTCCCATGTTATCATGTTTTTATTTTACTAGTGTGGTTTGTGGCTCTGTAATATGAATGCCTATGTCTTTTAACAACAATAGTCAAGTCATCCAATGGACTTTTTAGTGAAACCCAATAGATAGCTTTATTTTCTCTTTGTTTACTCAAATATTGAATGCTTATGTCTTATAAATTTAGTAGGAAAGTATTCTAATGACTTGCTTATGACACCCCATAGAATATATTATGTTTAGTACCTTGGACACTGTAGCTTATTCACTTAAATCTCTGATAAATTGTATGCTTGGTATGCACAGTTGGTAAGGTGTTGGGTTTGCACTATCAATTTAAGACTGTCATTGGTTCGAATCCCATGTTATCATGTTTTTATTTTACTAGTGTGGTTTGTGGCTCTTTAATATGAATGCCTATGTCTTTTAACAACAATAGTCAAGTCTTCCAATGGACTTTTTAGTGAAACCCAATAGATAGCTTTATTTTCTCTTTGTTTACTCAAATATTGAATGCTTATGTCTTATAAATTTAGTAGGAAAGTATTCTAATGACTTGCTTATGACACCCCATAGAATATATTATGTTTAGTACCTTGGACACTGTAGCTTATTCACTTAAATCTCTGATAAATTGTGTGCCTGGTATGCACAGTCTGGATAGCCCATAGAATATATTATGTTTAGTACCTTGGACACTGTAGCTTATTCACTTAAATCTCTGATAAATTGTGTGCTTGGTATGCACAGTCTGGATAGCACAGTTGGTAAGGTGTTGGGTTTGCACTATCAAATTAAGACTGTCATTGGTTAGAATCCCATGTTATCATGTTTTTATTTTACTAGTGTGGTTTATGGCTCTATAATATGAATGCCTATGTCTTTTAACAACAATAGTCAAGTCTTCCAATGGACTTTTTAGTGAAACCCAATAGATAGCTTTATTTTCTCTTTGTTTACTCAAATATTGAATGCTTATGTCTTATAAATTTAGTAGGAAAGTATTCTAATGGCTTGCTTATGACACCCCATAGAATATATTATGTTTAGTACCTTGGACACTGTAGCTTATTCACTTAAATCTCTGATAAATTGTGTGCCTGGTATGCACAGTCTGGATAGCCCATAGAATATATTATGTTTAGTACCTTGGACACTGTAGCTTATTCACTTAAATCTCTGATAAATTGTGTGCTTGGTATGCACAGTCTGGATAGCACAGTTGGTAAGGTGTTGGTTTTGCACTATCAAATTAAGACTGTCATTGGTTCGAATCCCATGTTATCATGTTTTTATTTTACTAGTGTGGTTTATGGCTCTATAATATGAATGCCTATGTCTTTTAACAACAATAGTCAAGTCTTCCAATGGACTTTTTAGTGAAACCCAATAGATAGCTTTATTTTCTTTTTGTTTACTCAAATACTGAATGCTTATGTCTTATAAATTTAGTAGGAAAGTATTCTAATGACTTGCTTATGACACCCCATAGAATATATTATGTTTAGTACCTTGGACACTGTAGCTTATTCACTTAAATCTCTGATAAATTGTGTGCCTGGTATGCACAGTCTGGTTAGCACCGTTAGTAAGGTGTTGGGTTTGCACTATCAAATTAAGACTGTCATTGGTTCGAATCCCATGTTTTTATTTTACTAGTGTGGTTTATGGCTCTATAATATGAATGCCTATGTCTTTTAACAACAATAGTCAAGTCTTCCAATGGACTTTTTAGTGAAACCCAATAGATAGCTTTATTTTCTTTTTGTTTTCTCAAATACTGAATGCTTATGTCTTATAAATTTAGTAGGAAAGTATTTTAATGACTTGCTTATGACACCCCATAGAATATATGTTTAGTACCTTGGACACTGTAGCTTATTCACTTAAATCTCTGATAAATTGTGTGTCTGGTATGCACAGTCTGGTTAGCACAGTTAGAAAGGTGTTGGGATTGCACTATCAAATTAAGACTGTCATTGGTTCGAATCCCATGTTATCATGTTTTTATTTTACTAGTGTGGTTTGTGGCTCTGTAATATGAATGCCTATGTCTTTTAACAACAATAGTCAAGTCTTCCAATGGACTTTTTAGTGAAACCCAATAGATAGCTTTATTTTCTCTTTGTTTACTCAAATATTGAATGCTTATGTCTTATAAATTTAGTAGGAAAGTATTCTAATGACTTGCTTATGACACCCCATAGAATATATTATGTTTAGTACCTTGGACACTGTAGCTTATTCACTTAAATCTCTGATAAATTGTGTGCTTGGTATGCACAGTCTGGATAGCACAGTTGGTAAGGTGTTGGGTTTGCACTATCAAATTAAGACTGTCATTGGTTCGAATCCCATGTTATCATGTTTTTATTTTACTAGTGTGGTTTATGGCTCTATAATATGAATGCCTATGTCTTTTAACAACAATAGTCAAGTCTTCCAATGGACTTTTTAGTGAAACCCAATAGATAGCTTTATTTTCTTTTTGTTTTCTCAAATACTGAATGCTTATGTCTTATAAATTTAGTAGGAAAGTATTCTAATGACTTGCTTATGACACCCCATAGAATATATGTTTAGTACCTTGGACACTGTAGCTTATTCACTTAAATCTCTGATAAATTGTTTGTCTGGTATGCACAGTTTGGTTAGCACAGTTAGTAAGGTGTTGGGATTGCACTATCAAATTAAGACTGTCATTGGTTCGAATCCCATGTTATCATGTTTTTATTTTACTAGTGTGGTTTGTGGCTCTATAATATGAATGCCTATGTCTTTTAACAACAATAGTCAAGTCTTCCAATGGACTTTTTAGTGAAACCCAATAGATAGCTTTATTTTCTCTTTGTTTACTCAAATATTGAATGCTTATGTCTTATAAATTTAGTAGGAAAGTATTCTAATGACTTGCTTATGACACCCCATAGAATATATTATGTTTAGTACCTTGGACACTGTAGCTTATTCACTTAAATCTCTGATAAATTGTGTGCTTGGTATGCACAGTCTGGATAGCACAGTTGGTAAGGTGTTTGGTTTGCACTATCAAATTAAGACTGTCATTGGTTCGAATTCCATGTTATCATGTTTTTATTTTACTAGTGTGGTTTGTGGCTCTATAATATGAATGCCTATGTCTTTTAACAACAATAGTCAAGTCTTCCAATGGACTTTTTAGTGAAACCCAATAGATAGCTTTATTTTCTTTTTGTTTTCTCAAATACTGAATGCTTATGTCTTATGAATTTAGTAGGAAAGTATTCTAATGACTTGCTTATGACACCCCATAGAACAGGGCTGGCCAAACCAGTCCTCAAGATCTACCAACAGTTCACATTTTCCAGACCACCTAGCTGGAGCACAGGTGTTGTCATTACTAATTAAGATGTGCTGCATTCATTCCTAACTGACAATTCTACAGATCTCCAGGAGGTCTGGAAAACATGAACTGTTGGTAGATCTCGAGGACCGGTTTGGCCAGCCCTGCCATAGAATATATTATGTTTAGTACCTTGGACACTGTAGCTTATTCACTTAAATCTCTGATAAATTGTGTGCTGGGTATGCACAGTCTGGATAGCACAGTTGGTAAGGTGTTGGGTTTGCACTATCAAATTAAGACTGTCATTGGTTCGAATCCCATGTTATCATGTTTTTATTTTACTAGTGTGGTTTATGGCTCTATAATATGAATGCCTATGTCTTTTAACAACAATAGTCAAGTCTTACAATGGACTTTTTAGTGAAACCCAATAGATAGCTTTATTTTCTTTTTGTTTTCTCAAATACTGAATGCTTATGTCTTATAAATTTAGTAGGAAAGTATTCTAATGACTTGCTTATGACACCCTATAGAATATATGTTTAGTACCTTGGACACTGTAGCTTATTCACTTAAATCTCTGATAAATTGTGTGTCTTGTATGCACAGTCTGGTTAGCACAGTTAGTAAGGTGTTGGGATTGCACTATCAAATTAAGACTGTCATTGGTTCGAGTCCCATGTTATCATGTTTTTATTTTACTAGTGTGGTTTGTGGCTCTGTAATATGAATGCCTATGTCTTTTAACAACAATAGTCAAGTCATCCAATGGACTTTTTAGTGAAACCCAATAGATAGCTTTATTTTCTCTTTGTTTACTCAAATATTGAATGCTTATGTCTTATAAATTTAGTAGGAAAGTATTCTAATGACTTGCTTATGACACCCCATAGAATATATTATGTTTAGTACCTTGGACACTGTAGCTTATTCACTTAAATCTCTGATAAATTGTATGCTTGGTATGCACAGTTGGTAAGGTGTTGGGTTTGCACTATCAATTTAAGACTGTCATTGGTTCGAATCCCATGTTATCATGTTTTTATTTTACTAGTGTGGTTTGTGGCTCTTTAATATGAATGCCTATGTCTTTTAACAACAATAGTCAAGTCTTCCAATGGACTTTTTAGTGAAACCCAATAGATAGCTTTATTTTCTCTTTGTTTACTCAAATATTGAATGCTTATGTCTTATAAATTTAGTAGGAAAGTATTCTAATGACTTGCTTATGACACCCCATAGAATATATTATGTTTAGTACCTTGGACACTGTAGCTTATTCACTTAAATCTCTGATAAATTGTGTGCTTGGTATGCACAGTCTGGATAGCACAGTTGGTAAGGTGTTGGGTTTGCACTATCAAATTAAGACTGTCATTGGTTCGAATCCCATGTTATCATGTTTTTATTTTACTAGTGTGGTTTATGGCTCTATAATATGAATGCCTATGTCTTTTAACAACAATAGTCAAGTCTTCCAATGGACTTTTTAGTGAAACCCAATAGATAGCTTTATTTTCTTTTTGTTTTCTCAAATACTGAATGCTTATGTCTTATAAATTTAGTAGGAAAGTATTCTAATGACTTGCTTATGACACCCCATAGAATATATGTTTAGTACCTTGGACACTGTAGCTTATTCACTTAAATCTCTGATAAATTGTGTGTCTGGTATGCACAGTCTGGTTAGCACAGTTAGTAAGGTGTTGGGATTGCACTATCAAATTAAGACTGTCATTGGTTCGAATCCCATGTTTTTATTTTACTAGTGTGGTTTATGGCTCTATAATATGAATGCCTATGTCTTTTAACAACAATAGTCAAGTCTTCCAATGGACTTTTTAGTGAAACCCAATAGATAGCTTTATTTTCTTTTTGTTTTCTCAAATACTGAATGCTTATGTCTTATAAATTTAGTAGGAAAGTATTTTAATGACTTGCTTATGACACCCCATAGAATATATGTTTAGTACCTTGGACACTGTAGCTTATTCACTTAAATCTCTGATAAATTGTGTGTCTGGTATGCACAGTCTGGTTAGCACAGTTAGAAAGGTGTTGGGATTGCACTATCAAATTAAGACTGTCATTGGTTCGAATCCCATGTTATCATGTTTTTATTTTACTAGTGTGGTTTGTGGCTCTGTAATATGAATGCCTATGTCTTTTAACAACAATAGTCAAGTCTTCCAATGGACTTTTTAGTGAAACCCAATAGATAGCTTTATTTTCTCTTTGTTTACTCAAATATTGAATGCTTATGTCTTATAAATTTAGTAGGAAAGTATTCTAATGACTTGCTTATGACACCCCATAGAATATATTATGTTTAGTACCTTGGACACTGTAGCTTATTCACTTAAATCTCTGATAAATTGTGTGCTTGGTATGCACAGTCTGGATAGCACAGTTGGTAAGGTGTTGGGTTTGCACTATCAAATTAAGACTGTCATTGGTTCGAATCCCATGTTATCATGTTTTTATTTTACTAGTGTGGTTTATGGCTCTATAATATGAATGCCTATGTCTTTTAACAACAATAGTCAAGTCTTCCAATGGACTTTTTAGTGAAACCCAATAGATAGCTTTATTTTCTTTTTGTTTTCTCAAATACTGAATGCTTATGTCTTATAAATTTAGTAGGAAAGTATTCTAATGACTTGCTTATGACACCCCATAGAATATATGTTTAGTACCTTGGACACTGTAGCTTATTCACTTAAATCTCTGATAAATTGTGTGCTTGGTATGCACAGTCTGGATAGCACAGTTGGTAAGGTGTTGGGTTTGCACTATCAAATTAAGACTGTCATTGGTTAGAATCCCATGTTATCATGTTTTTATTTTACTAGTGTGGTTTATGGCTCTATAATATGAATGCCTATGTCTTTTAACAACAATAGTCAAGTCTTCCAATGGACTTTTTAGTGAAACCCAATAGATAGCTTTATTTTCTCTTTGTTTACTCAAATATTGAATGCTTATGTCTTATAAATTTAGTAGGAAAGTATTCTAATGACTTGCTTATGACACCCCATAGAATATATTATGTTTAGTACCTTGGACACTGTAGCTTATTCACTTAAATCTCTGATAAATTGTGTGCCTGGTATGCACAGTCTGGATAGCACAGTTGGTAAGGTGTTTGGTTTGCACTATCAAATTAAGACTGTCATTGGTTCGAATTCCATGTTATCATGTTTTTATTTTACTAGTGTGGTTTGTGGCTCTATAATATGAATGCCTATGTCTTTTAACAACAATAGTCAAGTCTTCCAATGGACTTTTTAGTGAAACCCAATAGATAGCTTTATTTTCTTTTTGTTTTCTCAAATACTGAATGCTTATGTCTTATGAATTTAGTAGGAAAGTATTCTAATGACTTGCTTATGACACCCCATAGAACAGGGCTGGCCAAACCAGTCCTCAAGATCTACCAACAGTTCACATTTTCCAGACCACCTAGCTGGAGCACAGGTGTTGTCATTACTAATTAAGATGTGCTGCATTCATTCCTAACTGACAATTCTACAGATCTCCAGGAGGTCTGGAAAACATGAACTGTTGGTAGATCTCGAGGACCGGTTTGGCCAGCCCTGCCATAGAATATATTATGTTTAGTACCTTGGACACTGTAGCTTATTCACTTAAATCTCTGATAAATTGTGTGCTGGGTATGCACAGTCTGGATAGCACAGTTGGTAAGGTGTTGGGTTTGCACTATCAAATTAAGACTGTCATTGGTTCGAATCCCATGTTATCATGTTTTTATTTTACTAGTGTGGTTTATGGCTCTATAATATGAATGCCTATGTCTTTTAACAACAATAGTCAAGTCTTACAATGGACTTTTTAGTGAAACCCAATAGATAGCTTTATTTTCTTTTTGTTTTCTCAAATACTGAATGCTTATGTCTTATAAATTTAGTAGGAAAGTATTCTAATGACTTGCTTATGACACCCTATAGAATATATGTTTAGTACCTTGGACACTGTAGCTTATTCACTTAAATCTCTGATAAATTGTGTGCCTGGTATGCACAGTCTGGTTAGCACAGTTAGTAAGGTGTTGGGATTGCACTATCAAATTAAGACTGTCATTGGTTCGAGTCCCATGTTATCATGTTTTTATTTTACTAGTGTGGTTTGTGGCTCTGTAATATGAATGCCTATGTCTTTTAACAACAATAGTCAAGTCATCCAATGGACTTTTTAGTGAAACCCAATAGATAGCTTTATTTTCTCTTTGTTTACTCAAATATTGAATGCTTATGTCTTATAAATTTAGTAGGAAAGTATTCTAATGACTTGCTTATGACACCCCATAGAATATATTATGTTTAGTACCTTGGACACTGTAGCTTATTCACTTAAATCTCTGATAAATTGTATGCTTGGTATGCACAGTTGGTAAGGTGTTGGGTTTGCACTATCAA
This sequence comes from Pseudophryne corroboree, assembly GCF_028390025.1. Lineage (NCBI taxonomy): Eukaryota > Metazoa > Chordata > Amphibia > Anura > Myobatrachidae > Pseudophryne > Pseudophryne corroboree. The sequence continues at coordinate 711,473,383 of NC_086449.1, read as the reverse complement.
TTTAAGACTGTCATTGGTTCGAATCCCATGTTATCATGTTTTTATTTTACTAGTGTGGTTTGTGGCTCTTTAATATGAATGCCTATGTCTTTTAACAACAATAGTCAAGTCTTCCAATGGACTTTTTAGTGAAACCCAATAGATAGCTTTATTTTCTCTTTGTTTACTCAAATATTGAATGCTTATGTCTTATAAATTTAGTAGGAAAGTATTCTAATGACTTGCTTATGACACCCCATAGAATATATTATGTTTAGTACCTTGGACACTGTAGCTTATTCACTTAAATCTCTGATAAATTGTGTGCTTGGTATGCACAGTCTGGATAGCACAGTTGGTAAGGTGTTGGGTTTGCACTATCAAATTAAGACTGTCATTGGTTCGAATCCCATGTTATCATGTTTTTATTTTACTAGTGTGGTTTATGGCTCTATAATATGAATGCCTATGTCTTTTAACAACAATAGTCAAGTCTTCCAATGGACTTTTTAGTGAAACCCAATAGATAGCTTTATTTTCTTTTTGTTTTCTCAAATACTGAATGCTTATGTCTTATAAATTTAGTAGGAAAGTATTCTAATGACTTGCTTATGACACCCCATAGAATATATGTTTAGTACCTTGGACACTGTAGCTTATTCACTTAAATCTCTGATAAATTGTGTGTCTGGTATGCACAGTCTGGTTAGCACAGTTAGTAAGGTGTTGGGATTGCACTATCAAATTAAGACTGTCATTGGTTCGAATCCCATGTTATCATGTTTTTATTTTACTAGTGTGGTTTGTGGCTCTTTAATATGAATGCCTATGTCTTTTAACAACAATAGTCAAGTCTTCCAATGGACTTTTTAGTGAAACCCAATAGATAGCTTTATTTTCTCTTTGTTTACTCAAATATTGAATGCTTATGTCTTATAAATTTAGTAGGAAAGTATTCTAATGACTTGCTTATGACACCCCATAGAATATATTATGTTTAGTACCTTGGACACTGTAGCTTATTCACTTAAATCTCTGATAAATTGTGTGCCTGGTATGCACAGTCTGGATAGCCCATAGAATATATTATGTTTAGTACCTTGGACACTGTAGCTTATTCACTTAAATCTCTGATAAATTGTGTGCTTGGTATGCACAGTCTGGATAGCACAGTTGGTAAGGTGTTGGGTTTGCACTATCAAATTAAGACTGTCATTGGTTAGAATCCCATGTTATCATGTTTTTATTTTACTAGTGTGGTTTATGGCTCTATAATATGAATGCCTATGTCTTTTAACAACAATAGTCAAGTCTTCCAATGGACTTTTTAGTGAAACCCAATAGATAGCTTTATTTTCTCTTTGTTTACTCAAATATTGAATGCTTATGTCTTATAAATTTAGTAGGAAAGTATTCTAATGGCTTGCTTATGACACCCCATAGAATATATTATGTTTAGTACCTTGGACACTGTAGCTTATTCACTTAAATCTCTGATAAATTGTGTGCCTGGTATGCACAGTCTGGATAGCCCATAGAATATATTATGTTTAGTACCTTGGACACTGTAGCTTATTCACTTAAATCTCTGATAAATTGTGTGCTTGGTATGCACAGTCTGGATAGCACAGTTGGTAAGGTGTTGGTTTTGCACTATCAAATTAAGACTGTCATTGGTTCGAATCCCATGTTATCATGTTTTTATTTTACTAGTGTGGTTTATGGCTCTATAATATGAATGCCTATGTCTTTTAACAACAATAGTCAAGTCTTCCAATGGACTTTTTAGTGAAACCCAATAGATAGCTTTATTTTCTTTTTGTTTTCTCAAATACTGAATGCTTATGTCTTATAAATTTAGTAGGAAAGTATTTTAATGACTTGCTTATGACACCCCATAGAATATATGTTTAGTACCTTGGACACTGTAGCTTATTCACTTAAATCTCTGATAAATTGTGTGTCTGGTATGCACAGTCTGGTTAGCACAGTTAGAAAGGTGTTGGGATTGCACTATCAAATTAAGACTGTCATTGGTTCGAATCCTATGTTATCATGTTTTTATTTTACTAGTGTGGTTTGTGGCTCTGTAATATGAATGCCTATGTCTTTTAACAACAATAGTCAAGTCTTCCAATGGACTTTTTAGTGAAACCCAATAGATAGCTTTATTTTCTCTTTGTTTACTCAAATATTGAATGCTTATGTCTTATAAATTTAGTAGGAAAGTATTCTAATGACTTGCTTATGACACCCCATAGAATATATTATGTTTAGTACCTTGGACACTGTAGCTTATTCACTTAAATCTCTGATAAATTGTGTGCTTGGTATGCACAGTCTGGATAGCACAGTTGGTAAGGTGTTGGGTTTGCACTATCAAATTAAGACTGTCATTGGTTCGAATCCCATGTTATCATGTTTTTATTTTACTAGTGTGGTTTATGGCTCTATAATATGAATGCCTATGTCTTTTAACAACAATAGTCAAGTCTTCCAATGGACTTTTTAGTGAAACCCAATAGATAGCTTTATTTTCTTTTTGTTTTCTCAAATACTGAATGCTTATGTCTTATAAATTTAGTAGGAAAGTATTCTAATGACTTGCTTATGACACCCCATAGAATATATGTTTAGTACCTTGGACACTGTAGCTTATTCACTTAAATCTCTGATAAATTGTGTGTCTGGTATGCACAGTTTGGTTAGCACAGTTAGTAAGGTGTTGGGATTGCACTATCAAATTAAGACTGTCATTGGTTCGAATCCCATGTTATCATGTTTTTATTTTACTAGTGTGGTTTGTGGCTCTATAATATGAATGCCTATGTCTTTTAACAACAATAGTCAAGTCTTCCAATGGACTTTTTAGTGAAACCCAATAGATAGCTTTATTTTCTCTTTGTTTACTCAAATATTGAATGCTTATGTCTTATAAATTTAGTAGGAAAGTATTCTAATGACTTGCTTATGACACCCCATAGAATATATTATGTTTAGTACCTTGGACACTGTAGCTTATTCACTTAAATCTCTGATAAATTGTGTGCTTGGTATGCACAGTCTGGATAGCACAGTTGGTAAGGTGTTTGGTTTGCACTATCAAATTAAGACTGTCATTGGTTCGAATTCCATGTTATCATGTTTTTATTTTACTAGTGTGGTTTGTGGCTCTATAATATGAATGCCTATGTCTTTTAACAACAATAGTCAAGTCTTCCAATGGACTTTTTAGTGAAACCCAATAGATAGCTTTATTTTCTTTTTGTTTTCTCAAATACTGAATGCTTATGTCTTATGAATTTAGTAGGAAAGTATTCTAATGACTTGCTTATGACACCCCATAGAACAGGGCTGGCCAAACCAGTCCTCAAGATCTACCAACAGTTCACATTTTCCAGACCACCTAGCTGGAGCACAGGTGTTGTCATTACTAATTAAGATGTGCTGCATTCATTCCTAACTGACAATTCTACAGATCTCCAGGAGGTCTGGAAAACATGAACTGTTGGTAGATCTCGAGGACCGGTTTGGCCAGCCCTGCCATAGAATATATTATGTTTAGTACCTTGGACACTGTAGCTTATTCACTTAAATCTCTGATAAATTGTGTGCTGGGTATGCACAGTCTGGATAGCACAGTTGGTAAGGTGTTGGGTTTGCACTATCAAATTAAGACTGTCATTGGTTCGAATCCCATGTTATCATGTTTTTATTTTACTAGTGTGGTTTATGGCTCTATAATATGAATGCCTATGTCTTTTAACAACAATAGTCAAGTCTTACAATGGACTTTTTAGTGAAACCCAATAGATAGCTTTATTTTCTTTTTGTTTTCTCAAATACTGAATGCTTATGTCTTATAAATTTAGTAGGAAAGTATTCTAATGACTTGCTTATGACACCCTATAGAATATATGTTTAGTACCTTGGACACTGTAGCTTATTCACTTAAATCTCTGATAAATTGTGTGTCTGGTATGCACAGTCTGGTTAGCACAGTTAGTAAGGTGTTGGGATTGCACTATCAAATTAAGACTGTCATTGGTTCGAGTCCCATGTTATCATGTTTTTATTTTACTAGTGTGGTTTGTGGCTCTGTAATATGAATGCCTATGTCTTTTAACAACAATAGTCAAGTCATCCAATGGACTTTTTAGTGAAACCCAATAGATAGCTTTATTTTCTCTTTGTTTACTCAAATATTGAATGCTTATGTCTTATAAATTTAGTAGGAAAGTATTCTAATGACTTGCTTATGACACCCCATAGAATATATTATGTTTAGTACCTTGGACACTGTAGCTTATTCACTTAAATCTCTGATAAATTGTGTGCTTGGTATGCACAGTCTGGATAGCACAGTTGGTAAGGTGTTGGGTTTGCACTATCAAATTAAGACTGTCATTGGTTCGAATCCCATGTTATCATGTTTTTATTTTACTAGTGTGGTTTATGGCTCTATAATATGAATGCCTATGTCTTTTAACAACAATAGTCAAGTCTTCCAATGGACTTTTTAGTGAAACCCAATAGATAGCTTTATTTTCTTTTTGTTTTCTCAAATACTGAATGCTTATGTCTTATAAATTTAGTAGGAAAGTATTCTAATGACTTGCTTATGACACCCCATAGAATATATGTTTAGTACCTTGGACACTGTAGCTTATTCACTTAAATCTCTGATAAATTGTGTGTCTGGTATGCACAGTCTGGTTAGCACAGTTAGTAAGGTGTTGGGATTGCACTATCAAATTAAGACTGTCATTGGTTCGAATCCCATGTTTTTATTTTACTAGTGTGGTTTATGGCTCTATAATATGAATGCCTATGTCTTTTAACAACAATAGTCAAGTCTTCCAATGGACTTTTTAGTGAAACCCAATAGATAGCTTTATTTTCTTTTTGTTTTCTCAAATACTGAATGCTTATGTCTTATAAATTTAGTAGGAAAGTATTTTAATGACTTGCTTATGACACCCCATAGAATATATGTTTAGTACCTTGGACACTGTAGCTTATTCACTTAAATCTCTGATAAATTGTGTGTCTGGTATGCACAGTCTGGTTAGCACAGTTAGAAAGGTGTTGGGATTGCACTATCAAATTAAGACTGTCATTGGTTCGAATCCCATGTTATCATGTTTTTATTTTACTAGTGTGGTTTGTGGCTCTGTAATATGAATGCCTATGTCTTTTAACAACAATAGTCAAGTCTTCCAATGGACTTTTTAGTGAAACCCAATAGATAGCTTTATTTTCTCTTTGTTTACTCAAATATTGAATGCTTATGTCTTATAAATTTAGTAGGAAAGTATTCTAATGACTTGCTTATGACACCCCATAGAATATATTATGTTTAGTACCTTGGACACTGTAGCTTATTCACTTAAATCTCTGATAAATTGTGTGCTTGGTATGCACAGTCTGGATAGCACAGTTGGTAAGGTGTTGGGTTTGCACTATCAAATTAAGACTGTCATTGGTTCGAATCCCATGTTATCATGTTTTTATTTTACTAGTGTGGTTTATGGCTCTATAATATGAATGCCTATGTCTTTTAACAACAATAGTCAAGTCTTCCAATGGACTTTTTAGTGAAACCCAATAGATAGCTTTATTTTCTTTTTGTTTTCTCAAATACTGAATGCTTATGTCTTATAAATTTAGTAGGAAAGTATTCTAATGACTTGCTTATGACACCCCATAGAATATATGTTTAGTACCTTGGACACTGTAGCTTATTCACTTAAATCTCTGATAAATTGTGTGCTTGGTATGCACAGTCTGGATAGCACAGTTGGTAAGGTGTTGGGTTTGCACTATCAAATTAAGACTGTCATTGGTTAGAATCCCATGTTATCATGTTTTTATTTTACTAGTGTGGTTTATGGCTCTATAATATGAATGCCTATGTCTTTTAACAACAATAGTCAAGTCTTCCAATGGACTTTTTAGTGAAACCCAATAGATAGCTTTATTTTCTCTTTGTTTACTCAAATATTGAATGCTTATGTCTTATAAATTTAGTAGGAAAGTATTCTAATGACTTGCTTATGACACCCCATAGAATATATTATGTTTAGTACCTTGGACACTGTAGCTTATTCACTTAAATCTCTGATAAATTGTGTGCCTGGTATGCACAGTCTGGATAGCACAGTTGGTAAGGTGTTTGGTTTGCACTATCAAATTAAGACTGTCATTGGTTCGAATTCCATGTTATCATGTTTTTATTTTACTAGTGTGGTTTGTGGCTCTATAATATGAATGCCTATGTCTTTTAACAACAATAGTCAAGTCTTCCAATGGACTTTTTAGTGAAACCCAATAGATAGCTTTATTTTCTTTTTGTTTTCTCAAATACTGAATGCTTATGTCTTATGAATTTAGTAGGAAAGTATTCTAATGACTTGCTTATGACACCCCATAGAACAGGGCTGGCCAAACCAGTCCTCAAGATCTACCAACAGTTCACATTTTCCAGACCACCTAGCTGGAGCACAGGTGTTGTCATTACTAATTAAGATGTGCTGCATTCATTCCTAACTGACAATTCTACAGATCTCCAGGAGGTCTGGAAAACATGAACTGTTGGTAGATCTCGAGGACCGGTTTGGCCAGCCCTGCCATAGAATATATTATGTTTAGTACCTTGGACACTGTAGCTTATTCACTTAAATCTCTGATAAATTGTGTGCTGGGTATGCACAGTCTGGATAGCACAGTTGGTAAGGTGTTGGGTTTGCACTATCAAATTAAGACTGTCATTGGTTCGAATCCCATGTTATCATGTTTTTATTTTACTAGTGTGGTTTATGGCTCTATAATATGAATGCCTATGTCTTTTAACAACAATAGTCAAGTCTTACAATGGACTTTTTAGTGAAACCCAATAGATAGCTTTATTTTCTTTTTGTTTTCTCAAATACTGAATGCTTATGTCTTATAAATTTAGTAGGAAAGTATTCTAATGACTTGCTTATGACACCCTATAGAATATATGTTTAGTACCTTGGACACTGTAGCTTATTCACTTAAATCTCTGATAAATTGTGTGCCTGGTATGCACAGTCTGGTTAGCACAGTTAGTAAGGTGTTGGGATTGCACTATCAAATTAAGACTGTCATTGGTTCGAGTCCCATGTTATCATGTTTTTATTTTACTAGTGTGGTTTGTGGCTCTGTAATATGAATGCCTATGTCTTTTAACAACAATAGTCAAGTCATCCAATGGACTTTTTAGTGAAACCCAATAGATAGCTTTATTTTCTCTTTGTTTACTCAAATATTGAATGCTTATGTCTTATAAATTTAGTAGGAAAGTATTCTAATGACTTGCTTATGACACCCCATAGAATATATTATGTTTAGTACCTTGGACACTGTAGCTTATTCACTTAAATCTCTGATAAATTGTATGCTTGGTATGCACAGTTGGTAAGGTGTTGGGTTTGCACTATCAATTTAAGACTGTCATTGGTTCGAATCCCATGTTATCATGTTTTTATTTTACTAGTGTGGTTTGTGGCTCTTTAATATGAATGCCTATGTCTTTTAACAACAATAGTCAAGTCTTCCAATGGACTTTTTAGTGAAACCCAATAGATAGCTTTATTTTCTCTTTGTTTACTCAAATATTGAATGCTTATGTCTTATAAATTTAGTAGGAAAGTATTCTAATGACTTGCTTATGACACCCCATAGAATATATTATGTTTAGTACCTTGGACACTGTAGCTTATTCACTTAAATCTCTGATAAATTGTGTGCTTGGTATGCACAGTCTGGATAGCACAGTTGGTAAGGTGTTGGGTTTGCACTATCAAATTAAGACTGTCATTGGTTCGAATCCCATGTTATCATGTTTTTATTTTACTAGTGTGGTTTATGGCTCTATAATATGAATGCCTATGTCTTTTAACAACAATAGTCAAGTCTTCCAATGGACTTTTTAGTGAAACCCAATAGATAGCTTTATTTTCTTTTTGTTTTCTCAAATACTGAATGCTTATGTCTTATAAATTTAGTAGGAAAGTATTCTAATGACTTGCTTATGACACCCCATAGAATATATGTTTAGTACCTTGGACACTGTAGCTTATTCACTTAAATCTCTGATAAATTGTGTGTCTGGTATGCACAGTCTGGTTAGCACAGTTAGTAAGGTGTTGGGATTGCACTATCAAATTAAGACTGTCATTGGTTCGAATCCCATGTTATCATGTTTTTATTTTACTAGTGTGGTTTGTGGCTCTTTAATATGAATGCCTATGTCTTTTAACAACAATAGTCAAGTCTTCCAATGGACTTTTTAGTGAAACCCAATAGATAGCTTTATTTTCTCTTTGTTTACTCAAATATTGAATGCTTATGTCTTATAAATTTAGTAGGAAAGTATTCTAATGACTTGCTTATGACACCCCATAGAATATATTATGTTTAGTACCTTGGACACTGTAGCTTATTCACTTAAATCTCTGATAAATTGTGTGCCTGGTATGCACAGTCTGGATAGCCCATAGAATATATTATGTTTAGTACCTTGGACACTGTAGCTTATTCACTTAAATCTCTGATAAATTGTGTGCTTGGTATGCACAGTCTGGATAGCACAGTTGGTAAGGTGTTGGGTTTGCACTATCAAATTAAGACTGTCATTGGTTAGAATCCCATGTTATCATGTTTTTATTTTACTAGTGTGGTTTATGGCTCTATAATATGAATGCCTATGTCTTTTAACAACAATAGTCAAGTCTTCCAATTGACTTTTTAGTGAAACCCAATAGATAGCTTTATTTTCTCTTTGTTTACTCAAATATTGAATGCTTATGTCTTATAAATTTAGTAGGAAAGTATTCTAATGGCTTGCTTATGACACCCCATAGAATATATTATGTTTAGTACCTTGGACACTGTAGCTTATTCACTTAAATCTCTGATAAATTGTGTGCCTGGTATGCACAGTCTGGATAGCCCATAGAATATATTATGTTTAGTACCTTGGACACTGTAGCTTATTCACTTAAATCTCTGATAAATTGTGTGCTTGGTATGCACAGTCTGGATAGCACAGTTGGTAAGGTGTTGGTTTTGCACTATCAAATTAAGACTGTCATTGGTTCGAATCCCATGTTATCATGTTTTTATTTTACTAGTGTGGTTTATGGCTCTATAATATGAATGCCTATGTCTTTTAACAACAATAGTCAAGTCTTCCAATGGACTTTTTAGTGAAACCCAATAGATAGCTTTATTTTCTTTTTGTTTTCTCAAATACTGAATGCTTATGTCTTATAAATTTAGTAGGAAAGTATTTTAATGACTTGCTTATGACACCCCATAGAATATATGTTTAGTACCTTGGACACTGTAGCTTATTCACTTAAATCTCTGATAAATTGTGTGTCTGGTATGCACAGTCTGGTTAGCACAGTTAGAAAGGTGTTGGGATTGCACTATCAAATTAAGACTGTCATTGGTTCGAATCCTATGTTATCATGTTTTTATTTTACTAGTGTGGTTTGTGGCTCTGTAATATGAATGCCTATGTCTTTTAACAACAATAGTCAAGTCTTCCAATGGACTTTTTAGTGAAACCCAATAGATAGCTTTATTTTCTCTTTGTTTACTCAAATATTGAATGCTTATGTCTTATAAATTTAGTAGGAAAGTATTCTAATGACTTGCTTATGACACCCCATAGAATATATTATGTTTAGTACCTTGGACACTGTAGCTTATTCACTTAAATCTCTGATAAATTGTGTGCTTGGTATGCACAGTCTGGATAGCACAGTTGGTAAGGTGTTGGGTTTGCACTATCAAATTAAGACTGTCATTGGTTCGAATCCCATGTTATCATGTTTTTATTTTACTAGTGTGGTTTATGGCTCTATAATATGAATGCCTATGTCTTTTAACAACAATAGTCAAGTCTTCCAATGGACTTTTTAGTGAAACCCAATAGATAGCTTTATTTTCTTTTTGTTTTCTCAAATACTGAATGCTTATGTCTTATAAATTTAGTAGGAAAGTATTCTAATGACTTGCTTATGACACCCCATAGAATATATGTTTAGTACCTTGGACACTGTAGCTTATTCACTTAAATCTCTGATAAATTGTGTGTCTGGTATGCACAGTTTGGTTAGCACAGTTAGTAAGGTGTTGGGATTGCACTATCAAATTAAGACTGTCATTGGTTCGAATCCCATGTTATCATGTTTTTATTTTACTAGTGTGGTTTGTGGCTCTATAATATGAATGCCTATGTCTTTTAACAACAATAGTCAAGTCTTCCAATGGACTTTTTAGTGAAACCCAATAGATAGCTTTATTTTCTCTTTGTTTACTCAAATATTGAATGCTTATGTCTTATAAATTTAGTAGGAAAGTATTCTAATGACTTGCTTATGACACCCCATAGAATATATTATGTTTAGTACCTTGGACACTGTAGCTTATTCACTTAAATCTCTGATAAATTGTGTGCTTGGTATGCACAGTCTGGATAGCACAGTTGGTAAGGTGTTTGGTTTGCACTATCAAATTAAGACTGTCATTGGTTCGAATTCCATGTTATCATGTTTTTATTTTACTAGTGTGGTTTGTGGCTCTATAATATGAATGCCTATGTCTTTTAACAACAATAGTCAAGTCTTCCAATGGACTTTTTAGTGAAACCCAATAGATAGCTTTATTTTCTTTTTGTTTTCTCAAATACTGAATGCTTATGTCTTATGAATTTAGTAGGAAAGTATTCTAATGACTTGCTTATGACACCCCATAGAACAGGGCTGGCCAAACCAGTCCTCAAGATCTACCAACAGTTCACATTTTCCAGACCACCTAGCTGGAGCACAGGTGTTGTCATTACTAATTAAGATGTGCTGCATTCATTCCTAACTGACAATTCTACAGATCTCCAGGAGGTCTGGAAAACATGAACTGTTGGTAGATCTCGAGGACCGGTTTGGCCAGCCCTGCCATAGAATATATTATGTTTAGTACCTTGGACACTGTAGCTTATTCACTTAAATCTCTGATAAATTGTGTGCTGGGTATGCACAGTCTGGATAGCACAGTTGGTAAGGTGTTGGGTTTGCACTATCAAATTAAGACTGTCATTGGTTCGAATCCCATGTTATCATGTTTTTATTTTACTAGTGTGGTTTATGGCTCTATAATATGAATGCCTATGTCTTTTAACAACAATAGTCAAGTCTTACAATGGACTTTTTAGTGAAACCCAACAGATAGCTTTATTTTCTTTTTGTTTTCTCAAATACTGAATGCTTATGTCTTATAAATTTAGTAGGAAAGTATTCTAATGACTTGCTTATGACACCCTATAGAATATATGTTTAGTACCTTGGACACTGTAGCTTATTCACTTAAATCTCTGATAAATTGTGTGTCTGGTATGCACAGTCTGGTTAGCACAGTTAGTAAGGTGTTGGGATTGCACTATCAAATTAAGACTGTCATTGGTTCGAGTCCCATGTTATCATGTTTTTATTTTACTAGTGTGGTTTGTGGCTCTGTAATATGAATGCCTATGTCTTTTAACAACAATAGTCAAGTCATCCAATGGACTTTTTAGTGAAACCCAATAGATAGCTTTATTTTCTCTTTGTTTACTCAAATATTGAATGCTTATGTCTTATAAATTTAGTAGGAAAGTATTCTAATGACTTGCTTATGACACCCCATAGAATATATTATGTTTAGTACCTTGGACACTGTAGCTTATTCACTTAAATCTCTGATAAATTGTATGCTTGGTATGCACAGTTGGTAAGGTGTTGGGTTTGCACTATCAATTTAAGACTGTCATTGGTTCGAATCCGATGTTATCATGTTTTTATTTTACTAGTGTGGTTTGTGGCTCTTTAATATGAATGCCTATGTCTTTTAACAACAATAGTCAAGTCTTCCAATGGACTTTTTAGTGAAACCCAATAGATAGCTTTATTTTCTCTTTGTTTACTCAAATATTGAATGCTTATGTCTTATAAATTTAGTAGGAAAGTATTCTAATGACTTGCTTATGACACCCCATAGAATATATTATGTTTAGTACCTTGGACACTGTAGCTTATTCACTTAAATCTCTGATAAATTGTATGCTTGGTATGCACAGTTGGTAAGGTGTTGGGTTTGCACTATCAATTTAAGACTGTCATTGGTTCGAATCCCATGTTATCATGTTTTTATTTTACTAGTGTGGTTTGTGGCTCTTTAATATGAATGCCTATGTCTTTTAACAACAATAGTCAAGTCTTCCAATGGACTTTTTAGTGAAACCCAATAGATAGCTTGATTTTCTCTTTGTTTACTCAAATATTGAATGCTTATGTCTTATAAATTTAGTAGGAAAGTATTCTAATGACTTGCTTATGACACCCCATAGAATATATTATGTTTAGTACCTTGGACACTGTAGCTTATTCACTTAAATCTCTGATAAATTGTGTGCTTGGTATGCACAGTCTGGGTTTACACTATCAAATTAAGACTGTCATTGGTTCGAATCCCATGTTATCATGTTTTTATTTTACTAGTGTGGTTTGTGGCTCTTTAATATGAATGCCTATGTCTTTTAACAACAATAGTCAAGTCTTCCAATGGACTTTTTAGTGAAACCCAATAGATAGCTTTATTTTCTCTTTGTTTACTCAAATATTGAATGCTTATGTCTTATAAATTTAGTAGGAAAGTATTCTAATGACTTGCTTATGACACCCTATAGAATATATGTTTAGTACCTTGGACACTGTAGCTTATTCACTTAAATCTCTGATAAATTGTGTGTCTGGTGTGCACAGTCTGGTTAGCACAGTTAGTAAGGTGTTGGGATTGCACTATCAAATTAAGACTGTCATTGGTTCGAATCCCATGTTATCATGTTTTTATTTTACTAGTGTGGTTTGTGGCTCTGTAATATGAATGCCTATGTCTTTTAACAACAATAGTCAAGTCTTCCAATGGACTTTTTAGTGAAACCCAATAGATAGCTTTATTTTCTCTTTGTTTACTCAAATATTGAATGCTTATGTCTTATAAATTTAGTAGGAAAGTATTCTAATGACTTGCTTATGACACCCCATAGAATATATTATGTTTAGTACCTTGGACACTGTAGCTTATTCACTTAAATCTCTGATAAATTGTATGCTTGGTATGCACAGTTGGTAAGGTGTTGGGTTTGCACTATCAATTTAAGACTGTCATTGGTTCGAATCCGATGTTATCATGTTTTTATTTTACTAGTGTGGTTTGTGGCTCTTTAATATGAATGCCTATGTCTTTTAACAACAATAGTCAAGTCTTCCAATGGACTTTTTAGTGAAACCCAATAGATAGCTTTATTTTCTCTTTGTTTACTCAAATATTGAATGCTTATGTCTTATAAATTTAGTAGGAAAGTATTCTAATGACTTGCTTATGACACCCCATAGAATATATTATGTTTAGTACCTTTGACACTGTAGCTTATTCACTTAAATCTCTGATAAATTGTGTGCTTGGTATGCACAGTCTGGGTTTGCACTATCAAATTAAGACTGTCATTGGTTCTAATTCCATGTTATCATGTTTTTATTTTACTAGTGTGGTTTGTGGCTCTTTAATATGAATGCCTATGTCTTTTAACAACAATAGTCAAGTCTTCCAATGGACTTTTTAGTGAATCCCAATAGATAGCTTTATTTTCTCTTTGTTTACTCAAATATTGAATGCTTATGTCTTATAAATTTAGTAGGAAAGTATTCTAATGACTTGCTTATGACACCCCATAGAATATATTATGTTTAGTACCTTTGACACTGTAGCTTATTCACTTAAATCTCTGATAAATTGTGTGCTTGGTATGCACAGTCTGGGTTTGCACTATCAAATTAAGACTGTCATTGGTTTGAATCCCATGTTATCATGTTTTTATTTTACTAGTGTGGTTTGTGGCTCTATAATATGAATGCCTATGTCTTTTAACAACAATAGTCAAGTCTTCCAATGGACTTTTTAGTGAAACCCAATAGATAGCTTTATTTTCTTTTTGTTTTCTCAAATACTGAATGCTTATGTCTTATGAATTTAGTAGGAAAGTATTCTAATGACTTGCTTATGACACCCCATAGAACAGGGCTGGCCAAACCAGTCCTCAAGATCTACCAACAGTTCACATTTTCCAGACCACCTAGCTGGAGCACAGGTGTTGTCATTACTAATTAAGATGTGCTGCATTCATTCCTAACTGACAATTCTACAGATCTCCAGGAGGTCTGGAAAACATGAACTGTTGGTAGATCTCGAGGACCGGTTTGGCCAGCCCTGCCATAGAATATATTATGTTTAGTACCTTGGACACTGTAGCTTATTCACTTAAATCTCTGATAAATTGTGTGCTTGGTATGCATGGTCTGGATAGCACAGTTGGTAAGGTGTTGGGTTTGCACTATCAAATTAAGACTGTCATTGGTTCGAATCCCATGTTATCATGTTTTTATTTTACTAGTGTGGTTTATGGCTCTATAATATGAATGCCTATGTCTTTTAACAACAATAGTCAAGTCTTCCAATGGACTTTTTAGTGAAACCCAATAGATAGCTTTATTTTCTCTTTGTTTACTCAAATATTGAATGCTTATGTCTTATAAATTTAGTAGGAAAGTATTCTAATGACTTGCTTATGACACCCCATAGAATATATTATGTTTAGTACCTTGGACACTGTAGCTTATTCACTTAAATCTCTGATAAATTGTGTGCTTGGTATGCACAGTCTGGATAGCACAGTTGGTAAGTTGTTGGGTTTGCACTATCAAATTAAGACTGTCATTGGTTTGAATCCCATGTTATCATGTTTTTATTTTACTAGTGTGGTTTGTGGCTCTATAATATGAATGCCTATGTCTTTTAACAACAATAGTCAAGTCTTCCAATGGACTTTTTAGTGAAACCCAATAGATAGCTTTATTTTCTTTTTGTTTTCTCAAATACTGAATGCTTATGTCTTATGAATTTAGTAGGAAAGTATTCTAATGACTTGCTTATGACACCCCATAGAACAGGGCTGGCCAAACCAGTCCTCAAGATCTACCAACAGTTCACATTTTCCAGACCACCTAGCTGGAGCACAGGTGTTGTCATTACTAATTAAGATGTGCTGCATTCATTCCTAACTGACAATTCTACAGATCTCCAGGAGGTCTGGAAAACATGAACTGTTGGTAGATCTCGAGGACCGGTTTGGCCAGCCCTGCCATAGAATATATTATGTTTAGTACCTTGGACACTGTAGCTTATTCACTTAAATCTCTGATAAATTGTGTGCTTGGTATGCATGGTCTGGATAGCACAGTTGGTAAGGTGTTGGGTTTGCACTATCAAATTAAGACTGTCATTGGTTCGAATCCCATGTTATCATGTTTTTATTTTACTAGTGTGGTTTATGGCTCTATAATATGAATGCCTATGTCTTTTAACAACAATAGTCAAGTCTTCCAATGGACTTTTTAGTGAAACCCAATAGATAGCTTTATTTTCTCTTTGTTTACTCAAATATTGAATGCTTATGTCTTATAAATTTAGTAGGAAAGTATTCTAATGACTTGCTTATGACACCCCATAGAATATATTATGTTTAGTACCTTGGACACTGTAGCTTATTCACTTAAATCTCTGATAAATTGTGTGCTTGGTATGCACAGTCTGGATAGCACAGTTGGTAAGGTGTTGGGTTTGCACTATCACATTAAGACTGTCATTGGTTCGAATCCCATGTTATCATGTTTTTATTTTACTAGTGTGGTTTATGGCTCTATAACAGGCCTGGCCAACCTGTGGCTCTCCAGCTGTTGTAAAACTACAAGTCCCATCATGCTTTGCCACAGTTTTGCTATTAGGGAATGCTAAAACTGTGGCAAGGCATGCTGGGATGTGTAGTTTCACATCTGGAGAGACACAGGTTGGCCAGGCCTGCTCTATAATATGAATGCCTATGTCTTTTAACAACAATAGTCAAGTCTTCCAATGGACTTTTTAGTGAAACCCAATAGATAGCTTTATTTTCTTTTTGTTTTCTCAAATACTGAATGCTTATGTCTTATAAATTTAGTAGGAAAGTATTCTAATGACTTGCTTATGACACCCCATAGAATATATGTTTAGTACCTTGGACACTGTAGCTTATTCACTTAAATCTCTGATAAATTGTGTGTCTGGTATGCACAGTCTGGTTAGCACAGTTAGTAAGGTGTTGGGATTGCACTATCAAATTAAGACTGTCATTGGTTCGAATCCCATGTTATCATGTTTTTATTTTACTAGTGTGGTTTGTGGCTCTATAATATGAATGCCTATGTCTTTTAACAACAATAGTCAAGTCTTCCAATGGACTTTTTAGTGAAACCCAATAGATAGCTTTATTTTCTCTTTGTTTACTCAAATATTGAATGCTTATGTCTTATAAATTTAGTAGGAAAGTATTCTAATGACTTGCTTATGGCACCCCATAGAATATATTATGTTTAGTACCTTGGACACTGTAGCTTATTCACTTAAATCTCTGATAAATTGTGTGCTTGGTATGCACAGTCTGGATAGCACAGTTGGTAAGGTGTTGGGTTTGCACTATCAAATTAAGACTGTCATTGGTTCGAATCCCATGTTATCATGTTTTTATTTTACTAGTGTGGTTTATGGCTCTATAATATGAATGCCTATGTCTTTTAACAACAATAGTCAAGTCTTCCAATGGACTTTTTAGTGAAACCCAATAGATAGCTTTATTTTCTCTTTGTTTACTCAAATATTGAATGCTTATGTCTTATAAATTTAGTAGGAAAGTATTCTAATGACTTGCTTATGACACCCCATAGAATATATTATGTTTAGTACCTTGGACACTGTAGCTTATTCACTTAAATCTCTGATAAATTGTGTGCTTGGTATGCACAGTCTGGATAGCACAGTTGGTAAGGTGTTGGGTTTGCACTATCAAATTAAGACTGTCATTGGTTCGAATCCCATGTTATCATGTTTTTATTTTACTAGTGTGGTTTATGGCTCTATAATATGAATGCCTATGTCTTTTAACAACAATAGTCAAGTCTTCCAATGGACTTTTTAGTGAAACCCAATAGATAGCTTTATTTTCTTTTTGTTTTCTCAAATACTGAATGCTTATGTCTTATAAATTTAGTAGGAAAGTATTCTAATGACTTGCTTATGACACCCCATAGAATATATGTTTAGTACCTTGGACACTGTAGCTTATTCACTTAAATCTCTGATAAATTGTGTGTCTGCTATGCACAGTCTGGTTAGCACAGTTAGTAAGGTGTTGGGATTGCACTATCAAATTAAGACTGTCATTGGTTCGAATCCCATGTTATCATGTTTTTATTTTACTAGTGTGGTTTGTGGCTCTATAATATGAATGCCTATGTCTTTTAACAACAATAGTCAAGTCTTCCAATGGACTTTTTAGTGAAACCCAATAGATAGCTTTATTTTCTCTTTGTTTACTCAAATATTGAATGCTTATGTCTTATAAATTTAGTAGGAAAGTATTCTAATGACTTGCTTATGACACCCCATAGAATATATTATGTTTAGTACCTTGGACACTGTAGCTTATTCACTTAAATCTCTGATAAATTGTGTGCTTGGTATGCACAGTCTGGATAGCACAGTTGGTAAGGTGTTGGGTTTGCACTATCAAATTACGACTTTCATTGGTTCGAATTCCATGTTATCATGTTTTTATTTTACTAGTGTGGTTTATGGCTCTATAATATGAATGCCTATGTCTTTTAACAACAATAGTCAAGTCTTACAATGGACTTTTTAGTGAAACCCAATAGATAGCTTTATTTTCTTTTTGGTTTCTCAAATACTGAATGCTTATGTCTTATAAATTTAGTAGGAAAGTATTCTAATGACTTGCTTATGACACCCTATAGAATATATGTTTAGTACCTTGGACACTGTAGCTTATTCACTTAAATCTCTGATAAATTGTGTGTCTGGTATGCACAGTCTGGTTAGCACAGTTAGTAAGGTGTTGGGATTGCACTATCAAATTAAGACTGTCATTGGTTCGAATCCCATGTTATCATGTTTTTATTTTACTAGTGTGGTTTGTGGCTCTATAATATGAATGCCTATGTCTTTTAACAACAATAGTCAAGTCTTCCAATGGATTTTTTAGTGAAACCCAATAGATAGCTTTATTTTCTCTTTGTTTACTCAAATATTGAATGCTTATGTCTTATTAATTTAGAAGGAAAGTATTCTAATGACTTGCTTATGACACCCCATAGAATATATTATGTTTAGTACCTTGGACACTGTAGCTTATTCACTTAAATCTCTGATAAATTGTGTGCTTGGTATGCACAGTCTGGATAGCACAGTTGGTAAGGTGTTGGGTTTGCACTATCAAATTAAGACTGTCATTGGTTCGAATCCCATGTTATCATGTTTTTATTTTACTAGTGTGGTTTATGGCTCTATAATATGAATGCCTATGTCTTTTAACAACAATAGTCAAGTCTTCCAATGGACTTTTTAGTGAAACCCAATAGATAGCTTTATTTTCTTTTTGTTTTCTCAAATACTGAATGCTTATGTCTTATAAATTTAGTAGGAAAGTATTCTAATGACTTGCTTATGACACCCCATAGAATATATGTTTAGTACCTTGGACACTGTAGCTTATTCACTTAAATCTCTGATAAATTGTGTGCTGGGTATGCACAGTCTGGATAGCACAGTTGGTAAGGTGTTGGGTTTGCACTATCAAATTAAGACTGTCATTGGTTCGAATCCCATGTTATCATGTTTTTATTTTACTAGTGTGGTTTATGGCTCTATAATATGAATGCCTATGTCTTTTAACAACAATAGTCAAGTCTTACAATGGACTTTTTAGTGAAACCCAATAGATAGCTTTATTTTCTTTTTGTTTTCTCAAATACTGAATGCTTATGTCTTATAAATTTAGTAGGAAAGTATTCTAATGACTTGCTTATGACACCCTATAGAATATATGTTTAGTACCTTGGACACTGTAGCTTATTCACTTAAATCTCTGATAAATTGTGTGTCTGGTATGCACAGTCTGGTTAGCACAGTTAGTAAGGTGTTGGGATTGCACTATCAAATTAAGACTGTCATTGGTTCGAGTCCCATGTTATCATGTTTTTATTTTACTAGTGTGGTTTGTGGCTCTGTAATATGAATGCCTATGTCTTTTAACAACAATAGTCAAGTCATCCAATGGACTTTTTAGTGAAACCCAATAGATAGCTTTATTTTCTCTTTGTTTACTCAAATATTGAATGCTTATGTCTTATAAATTTAGTAGGAAAGTATTCTAATGACTTGCTTATGACACCCCATAGAATATATTATGTTTAGTACCTTGGACACTGTAGCTTATTCACTTAAATCTCTGATAAATTGTATGCTTGGTATGCACAGTTGGTAAGGTGTTGGGTTTGCACTATCAATTTAAGACTGTCATTGGTTCGAATCCCATGTTATCATGTTTTTATTTTACTAGTGTGGTTTGTGGCTCTTTAATATGAATGCCTATGTCTTTTAACAACAATAGTCAAGTCTTCCAATGGACTTTTTAGTGAAACCCAATAGATAGCTTTATTTTCTCTTTGTTTACTCAAATATTGAATGCTTATGTCTTATAAATTTAGTAGGAAAGTATTCTAATGACTTGCTTATGACACCCCATAGAATATATTATGTTTAGTACCTTGGACACTGTAGCTTATTCACTTAAATCTCTGATAAATTGTGTGCTTGGTATGCACAGTCTGGGTTTACACTATCAAATTAAGACTGTCATTGGTTCGAATCCCATGTTATCATGTTTTTATTTTACTAGTGTGGTTTGTGGCTCTTTAATATGAATGCCTATGTCTTTTAACAACAATAGTCAAGTCTTCCAATGGACTTTTTAGTGAAACCCAATAGATAGCTTTATTTTCTCTTTGTTTACTCAAATATTGAATGCTTATGTCTTATAAATTTAGTAGGAAAGTATTCTAATGACTTGCTTATGACACCCTATAGAATATATTATGTTTAGTACCTTGGACACTGTAGCTTATTCACTTAAATCTCTGATAAATTGTATGCTTGGTATGCACAGTTGGTAAGGTGTTGGGTGTGCAATATCAATTTAAGACTGTCATTGGTTCGAATCCGATGTTATCATGTTTTTATTTTACTAGTGTGGTTTGTGGCTCTATAATATGAATGCCTATGTCTTTTAACAACAATAGTCAAGTCTTCCAATGGACTTTTTAGTGAAACCCAATAGATAGCTTTATTTTCTTTTTGTTTTCTCAAATACTGAATGCTTATGTCTTATAAATTTAGTAGGAAAGTATTCTAATGACTTGCTTATGACACCCCATAGAATATATTATGTTTAGTACCTTGGACACTGTAGCTTATTCACTTAAATCTCTGATAAATTGTGTGCTTGGTATGCACAGTCTGGATAGCACAGTTGGTAAGGTGTTGGGTTTGCACTATCAAATTAAGACTGTCATTGGTTCGAATCCCATGTTATCATGTTTTTATTTTACTAGTGTGGTTTGTGGCTCTATAATATGAATGCCTATGTCTTTTAACAACAATAGTCAAGTCTTCCAATGGACTTTTTAGTGAAACCCAATAGATAGCTTTATTTTCTCTTTGTTTACTCAAATATTGAATGCTTATGTCTTATAAATTTAGTAGGAAAGTATTCTAATGACTTGCTTATGACACCCCATAGAATATATTATGTTTAGTACCTTGGACACTGTAGCTTATTCACTTAAATCTCTGATAAATTGTGTGCTTGGTATGCACAGTCTGGATAGCACAGTTGGTAAGGTGTTGGGTTTGCACTATCAAATTAAGACTGTCATTGGTTCGAATCCCATGTTTTTATTTTACTAGTGTGGTTTATGGCTCTATAATATGAATGCCTATGTCTTTTAACAACAATAGTCAAGTCTTCCAATGGACTTTTTAGTGAAACCCAATAGATAGCTTTATTTTCTTTTTGTTTTCTCAAATACTGAATGCTTATGTCTTATAAATTTAGTAGGAAAGTATTTTAATGACTTGCTTATGACACCCCATAGAATATATGTTTAGTACCTTGGACACTGTAGCTTATTCACTTAAATCTCTGATAAATTGTGTGTCTGGTATGCACAGTCTGGTTAGCACAGTTAGTAAGGTGTTGGGATTGCATTATCAAATTAAGACTGTCATTGGTTCAAATCCCATGTTATCATGTTTTTATTTTACTAGTGTGGTTTATGGCTCTATAATATGAATGCCTATGTCTTTTAACAACAATAGTCAAGTCTTCCAATGGACTTTTTAGTGAAACCCAATAGATAGCTTTATTTTCTTTTTGTTTTCTCAAATACTGAATGCTTATGTCTTATAAATTTAGTAGGAAAGTATTTTAATGACTTGCTTATGACACCCCATAGAATATATGTTTAGTACCTTGGACACTGTAGCTTATTCACTTAAATCTCTGATAAATTGTGTGCTTGGTATGCACAGTCTGGATAGCACAGTTGGTAAGGTGTTGGGTTTGCACTATCAAATTAAGACTGTCATTGGTTCGAATCCCATGTTTTTATTTTACTAGTGTGGTTTATGGCTCTATAATATGAATGCCTATGTCTTTTAACAACAATAGTCAAGTCTTCCAATGGACTTTTTAGTGAAACCCAATAGATAGCTTTATTTTCTTTTTGTTTTCTCAAATACTGAATGCTTATGTCTTATAAATTTAGTAGGAAAGTATTCTAATGACTTGCTTATGACACCCCATAGAATATATGTTTAGTACCTTGGACACTGTAGCTTATTCACTTAAATCTCTGATAAATTGTGTGTCTGGTATGCACAGTCTGGTTAGCACAGTTAGTAAGGTGTTGGGATTGCACTATCAAATTAAGACTGTCATTGGTTCGAATCCCATGTTATCATGTTTTTATTTTACTAGTGTGGTTTGTGGCTCTATAATATGAATGCCTATGTCTTTTAACAACAATAGTCAAGTCTTCCAATGGACTTTTTAGTGAAACCCAATAGATAGCTTTATTTTCTCTTTGTTTACTCAAATATTGAATGCTTATGTCTTATAAATTTAGTAGGAAAGTATTCTAATGACTTGCTTATGACACCCCATAGAATATATTATGTTTAGTACCTTGGACACTGTAGCTTATTCACTTAAATCTCTGATAAATTGTGTGCTTGGTATGCACAGTCTGGATAGCACAGTTGGTAAGGTGTTGGGTTTGCACTATCAAATTAAGACTGTCATTGGTTCGAATCCCATCTTATCATGTTTTTATTTTACTAGTGTGGTTTGTGGCTCTATAATATGAATGCCTATGTCTTTTAACAACAATAGTCAAGTCTTCCAATGGACTTTTTAGTGAAACCCAATAGATAGCTTTATTTTCTTTTTGTTTTCTCAAATACTGAATGCTTATGTCTTATGAATTTAGTAGGAAAGTATTCTAATGACTTGCTTATGACACCCCATAGAACAGGGCTGGCCAAACCAGTCCTCAAGATCTACCAACAGTTCACATTTTCCAGACCACCTAGCTGGAGCACAGGTGTTGTCATTACTAATTAAGATGTGCTGCATTCATTCCTAACTGACAATTCTACAGATCTCCAGGAGGTCTGGAAAACATGAACTGTTGGTAGATCTCGAGGACCGGTTTGGCCAGCCCTGCCATAGAATATATTATGTTTAGTACCTTGGACACTGTAGCTTATTCACTTAAATCTCTGATAAATTGTGTGCTTGGTATGCACAGTCTGGATAGCACAGTTGGTAAGGTGTTGGGTTTGCACTGAGACTGTCATTGGTTCGAATCCCATGTTATCATGTTTTTATTTTACTAGTGTGGTTTATGGCTCTATAATATGAATGCCTATGTCTTTTAACAACAATAGTCAAGTCTTACAATGGACTTTTTAGTGAAACCCAATAGATAGCTTTATTTTCTTTTTGGTTTCTCAAATACTGAATGCTTATGTCTTATAAATTTAGTAGGAAAGTATTCTAATGACTTGCTTATGACACCCTATAGAATATATGTTTAGTACCTTGGACACTGTAGCTTATTCACTTAAATCTCTGATAAATTGTATGCTTGGTATGCACAGTTGGTAAGGTGTTGGGTTTGCACTATCAATTTAAGACTGTCATTGGTTCGAATCCGATGTTATCATGTTTTTATTTTACTAGTGTGGTTTGTGGCTCTTTAATATGAATGCCTTTGTCTTTTAACAACAATAGTCAAGTCTTCCAATGGACTTTTTAGTGAAACCCAATAGATAGCTTTATTTTCTCTTTGTTTACTCAAATATTGAATGCTTATGTCTTATAAATTTAGTAGGAAAGTATTCTAATGACTTGCTTATGACACCCCATAGAATATATTATGTTTAGTACCTTAGACACTGTAGCTTATTCACTTAAATCTCTGATAAATTGTGTGCTTGGTATGCACAGTCTGGGTTTGCACTATCAAATTAAGACTGTCATTGGTTCGAATCCCATGTTATCATGTTTTTATTTTACTAGTGTGGTTTGTGGCTCTTTAATATGAATGCCTATGTCTTTTAACAACAATAGTCAAGTCTTCCAATGGACTTTTTAGTGAAACCCAATAGATAGCTTTATTTTCTCTTTGTTTACTCAAATATTGAATGCTTATGTCTTATAAATTTAGTAGGAAAGTATTCTAATGACTTGTTTATGACACCCCATAGAATATATTATGTTTAGTACCTTGGACACTGTAGCTTATTCACTTAAATCTCTGATAAATTGTGTGCCTGGTATGCACAGTCTGGTTAGCACAGTTAGTAAGGTGTTGGGTTTGCACTATCAAATTAAGACGGTCATTGGTTCGAGTCCCATGTTATCATGTTTTTATTGTACTAGTGTGGTTTATGGCTCTATAATATGAATGCCTATGTCTTTTAACAACAATAGTCTAGTCTTCCAATGGACTTTTTAGTGAAACCCAATAGATAGCTTTATTTTCTTTTTGTTTTCTCAAATACTGAATGCTTATGTCTTATAAATTTAGTAGGAAAGTATTCTAATGACTTGCTTATGACACCCCATAGAATATATTATGTTTAGTACCTTGGACACTGTAGCTTATTCACTTAAATCTCTGATAAATTGTGTGCTTGGTATGCACAGTCTGGATAGCACAGTTGGTAAGGTGTTGGGTTTGCACTATCAAATTAAGACTGTCATTGGTTCGAATCCCATGTTATCATGTTTTTATTTTACTAGTGTGGTTTATGGCTCTATAATATGAATGCCTATGTCTTTTAACAACAATAGTCAAGTCTTACAATGGACTTTTTAGTGAAACCCAATAGATAGCTTTATTTTCTTTTTGGTTTCTCAAATACTGAATGCTTATGTCTTATAAATTTAGTAGGAAAGTATTCTAATGACTTGCTTATGACACCCTATAGAATATATGTTTAGTACCTTGGACACTGTAGCTTATTCACTTAAATCTCTGATAAATTGTGTGTCTGGTATGCACAGTCTGGTTAGCACAGTTAGTAAGGTGTTGGGATTGCACTATCAAATTAAGACTGTCATTGGTTCGAATCCCATGTTATCATGTTTTTATTTTACTAGTGTGGTTTGTGGCTCTATAATATGAATGCCTATGTCTTTTAACAACAATAGTCAAGTCTTCCAATGGACTTTTTAGTGAAACCCAATAGATAGCTTTATTTTCTCTTTGTTTACTCAAATATTGAATGCTTATGTCTTATAAATTTAGTAGGAAAGTATTCTAATGACTTGCTTATGACACCCCATAGAATATATTATGTTTAGTACCTTGGACACTGTAGCTTATTCACTTAAATCTCTGATAAATTGTGTGCTTGGTATGCACAGTCTGGATAGCACAGTTGGTAAGGTGTTGGGTTTGCACTATCAAATTAAGACTGTCATTGGTTCGAATCCCATGTTATCATGTTTTTATTTTACTAGTGTGGTTTATGGCTCTATAATATGAATGCCTATGTCTTTTAACAACAATAGTCAAGTCTTACAATGGACTTTTTAGTGAAACCCAATAGATAGCTTTATTTTCTTTTTGGTTTCTCAAATACTGAATGCTTATGTCTTATAAATTTAGTAGGAAAGTATTCTAATGACTTGCTTATGACACCCTATAGAATATATGTTTAGTACCTTGGACACTGTAGCTTATTCACTTAAATCTCTGATAAATTGTGTGTCTGGTATGCACAGTCTGGTTAGCACAGTTAGTAAGGTGTTGGGATTGCACTATCAAATTAAGACTGTCATTGGTTCGAATCCCATGTTATCATGTTTTTATTTTACTAGTGTGGTTTGTGGCTCTGTAATATGAATGCCTATGTCTTTTAACAACAATAGTCAAGTCTTCCAATGGACTTTTTAGTGAAACCCAATAGATAGCTTTATTTTCTCTTTGTTTACTCAAATATTGAATGCTTATGTCTTATAAATTTAGTAGGAAAGTATTCTAATGACTTGCTTATGACACCCCATAGAATATATTATGTTTAGTACCTTGGACACTGTAGCTTATTCACTTAAATCTCTGATAAATTGTATGCTTGTTATGCACAGTTGGTAAGGTGTTGGGTTTGCACTATCAATTTAAGACTGTCATTGGTTCGAATCCGATGTTATCATGTTTTTATTTTACTAGTGTGGTTTGTGGCTCTATAATATGAATGCCTATGTCTTTTAACAACAATAGTCAAGTCTTCCAATGGACTTTTTAGTGAAACCCAATAGATAGCTTTATTTTCTTTTTGTTTTCTCAAATACTGAATGCTTATGTCTTATAAATTTAGTAGGAAAGTATTCTAATGACTTGCTTATGACACCCCATAGAATATATTATGTTTAGTACCTTGGACACTGTAGCTTATTCACTTAAATCTCTGATAAATTGTGTGCTTGTTATGCACAGTCTGGATAGCACAGTTGGTAAGGTGTTGGGTTTGCACTATCAAATTAAGACTGTCATTGGTTCGAATCCCATGTTATCATGTTTTTATTTTACTAGTGTGGTTTGTGGCTCTATAATATGAATGCCTATGTCTTTTAACAACAATAGTCAAGTCTTCCAATGGACTTTTTAGTTAAACCCAATAGATAGCTTTATTTTCTCTTTGTTTACTCAAATATTGAATGCTTATGTCTTATAAATTTAGTAGGAAAGTATTCTAATGACTTGCTTATGACACCCCATAGAATATATTATGTTTAGTACCTTGGACACTGCAGCTTATTCACTTAAATCTCTGATAAATTGTGTGCTTGGTATGCACAGTCTGGGTTTGCACTATCAAATTAAGACTGTCATTGGTTCGAATCCCATGTTATCATGTTTTTATTTTACTAGTGTGGTTTGTGGCTCTTTAATATGAATGCCTATGTCTTTTAACAACAATAGTCAAGTCTTCCAATGGACTTTTTAGTGAAACCCAATAGATAGCTTTATTTTCTCTTTGTTTACTCAAATATTGAATGCTTATGTCTTATAAATTTAGTAGGAAAGTATTCTAATGACTTGTTTATGACACCCCATAGAATATATTATGTTTAGTACCTTGGACACTGTAGCTTATTCACTTAAATCTCTGATAAATTGTGTGCCTGGTATGCACAGTCTGGTTAGCACAGTTAGTAAGGTGTTGGGTTTGCACTATCAAATTAAGACGGTCATTGGTTCGAATCCCATGTTATCATGTTTTTATTTTACTAGTGTGGTTTATGGCTCTATAATATGAATGCCTATGTCTTTTAACAACAATAGTCAAGTCTTCCAATGGACTTTTTAGTGAAACCCAATAGATAGCTTTATTTTCTTTTTGTTTTCTCAAATACTGAATGCTTATGTCTTATAAATTTAGTAGGAAAGTATTCTAATGACTTGCTTATGACACCCCATAGAATATATTATGTTTAGTACCTTGGACACTGTAGCTTATTCACTTAAATCTCTGATAAATTGTGTGTCTGGTATGCACAGTCTGGTTAGCACAGTTAGTAAGGTGTTGGGATTGCACTATCAAATTAAGACTGTCATTGGTTCGAATCCCATGTTATCATGTTTTTATTTTACTAGTGTGGTTTGTGGCTCTATAATATGAATGCCTATGTCTTTTAACAACAATAGTCAAGTCTTCCAATGGACTTTTTAGTGAAACCCAATAGATAGCTTTATTTTCTCTTTGTTTACTCAAATATTGAATGCTTATGTCTTATAAATTTAGTAGGAAAGTATTCTAATGACTTGCTTATGACACCCCATAGAATATATTATGTTTAGTACCTTGGACACTGTAGCTTATTCACTTAAATCTCTGATAAATTGTGTGCTTGGTATGCACAGTCTGGGTTTGCACTATCAAATTAAGACTGTCATTGGTTCGAATCCCATGTTATCATGTTTTTATTTTACTAGTGTGGTTTGTGGCTCTGTAATATGAATGCCTATGTCTTTTAACAACAATAGTCAAGTCTTCCAATGGACTTTTTAGTGAAACCCAATAGATAGCTTTATTTTCTCTTTGTTTACTCAAATATTGAATGCTTATGTCTTATAAATTTAGTAGGAAAGTATTCTAATGACTTGCTTATGACACCCTATAGAATATATGTTTAGTACCTTGGACACTGTAGCTTATTCACTTAAATCTCTGATAAATTGTGTGTCTGGTATGCACAGTCTGGTTAGCACAGTTAGTAAGGTGTTGGGATTGCACTATCAAATTAAGACTGTCATTGGTTCGAATCCCATGTTATCACGTTTTTATTTTACTAGTGTGGTTTGTGGCTCTGTAATATGAATGCCTATGTCTTTTAACAACAATAGTCAAGTCTTCCAATGGACTTTTTAATGAAACCCAATAGATAGCTTTATTTTCTCTTTGTTTACTCAAATATTGAATGCTTATGTCTTATAAATTTAGTAGGAAAGTATTCTAATGACTTGCTTATGACACCCCATAGAATATATTATGTTTAGTACCTTGGACACTGTAGCTTATTCACTTAAATCTCTGATAAATTGTATGCTTGGTATGCACAGTTGGTAAGGTGTTGGGTCTGCACTATCAATTTAAGACTGTCATTGGTTCGAATCCGATGTTATCATGTTTTTCTTTTACTAGTGTGGTTTGTGGCTCTATAATATGAATGCCTATGTCTTTTAACAACAATAGTCAAGTCTTCCAATGGACTTTTTAGTGAAACCCAATAGATAGCTTTATTTTCTTTTTGTTTTCTCAAATACTGAATGCTTATGTCTTATAAATTTAGTAGGAAAGTATTCTAATGACTTGCTTATGACACCCCATAGAATATATTATGTTTAGTACCTTGGACACTGTAGCTTATTCACTTAAATCTCTGATAAATTGTGTGCTTGTTATGCACAGTCTGGATAGCACAGTTGGTAAGGTGTTGGGTTTGCACTATCAAATTAAGACTGTCATTGGTTCGAATCCCATGTTTTTATTTTACTAGTGTGGTTTATGGCTCTATAATATGAATGCCTATGTCTTTTAACAACAATAGTCAAGTCTTCCAATGGACTTTTTAGTGAAACCCAATAGATAGCTTTATTTTCTTTTTGTTTTCTCAAATACTGAATGCTTATGTCTTATTAATTTAGTAGGAAAGTATTTTAATGACTTGCTTATGACACCCCATAGAATATATGTTTAGTACCTTGGACACTGTAGCTTATTCACTTAAATCTCTGATAAATTGTATGCTTGGTATGCACAGTTGGTAAGGTGTTGGGTTTGCACTATCAATTTAAGACTGTCATTGGTTCGAATCCCATGTTATCATGTTTTTATTTTACTAGTGTGGTTTGTGGCTCTTTAATATGAATGCCTATGTCTTTTAACAACAATAGTCAAGTCTTCCAATGGACTTTTTAGTGAAACCCAATAGATAGCTTTATTTTCTCTTTGTTTACTCAAATATTGAATGCTTATGTCTTATAAATTTAGTAGGAAAGTATTCTAATGACTTGCTTATGACACCCCATAGAATATATTATGTTTAGTACCTTTGACACTGTAGCTTATTCACTTAAATCTCTGATAAATTGTGTGCTTGGTATGCACAGTCTGGGTTTGCACTATCAAATTAAGACTGTCATTGGTTCGAATTCCATGTTATCATGTTTTTATTTTACTAGTGTGGTTTGTGGCTCTTTAATATGAATGCCTATGTCTTTTAACAACAATAGTCAAGTCTTCCAATGGACTTTTTAGTGAAACCCAATAGATAGCTTTATTTTCTCTTTGTTTACTCAAATATTGAATGCTTATGTCTTATAAATTTAGTAGGAAAGTATTCTAATGACTTGCTTATGACACCCCATAGAATATATTATGTTTAGTACCTTGGACACTGTAGCTTATTCACTTAAATCTCTGATAAATTGTGTGTCTGGTATGCACAGTCTGGTTAGCACAGTTAGTAAGGTGTGGGGGTTGCACTATCAAATTAAGACTGTCATTGGTTCGAATCCCATGTTATCATGTTTTTATTTTACTAGTGTGGTTTGTGGCTCTATAATATGAATGCCTATGTCTTTTAACAACAATAGTCAAGTCTTCCAATGGACTTTTTAGTGAAACCCAATAGATAGCTTTATTTTCTCTTTGTTTACTCAAATATTGAATGCTTATGTCTTATAAATTTAGTAGGAAAGTATTCTAATGACTTGTTTATGACACCCCATAGAATATATTATGTTTAGTACCTTGGACACTGTAGCTTATTCACTTAAATCTCTGATAAATTGTGGGCCTGGTATGCACAGTCTGGTTAGCACAGTTAGTAAGGTGTTGGGTTTGCACTATCAAATTAAGACGGTCATTGGTTCGAATCCCATGTTATCATGTTTTTATTTTACTAGTGTGGTTTATGGCTCTATAATATGAATGCCTATGTCTTTTAACAACAATAGTCAAGTCTTCCAATGGACTTTTTAGTGAAACCCAATAGATAGCTTTATTTTCTTTTTGTTTTCTCAAATACTGAATGCTTATGTCTTATAAATTTAGTAGGAAAGTATTCTAATGACTTGCTTATGACACCCCATAGAATATATTATGTTTAGTACCTTGGACACTGTAGCTTATTCACTTAAATCTCTGATAAATTGTGTGCATGGTATGCACAGTCTGGATAGCACAGTTGGTAAGGTGTTGGGTTTGCACTATCAAATTAAGACTGTCATTGGTTCGAATCCCATGTTATCATGTTTTTATTTAACTAGTGTGGTTTATGGCTCTATAATATGAATGCCTATGTCTTTTAACAACAATAGTCAAGTCTTCCAATGGACTTTTTAGTGAAACCCAATAGATAGCTTTATTTTCTTTTTGTTTACTCAAATATTGAATGCTTATGTCTTATAAATTTAGTAGGAAAGTATTCTAATGACTTGCTTATGACACCCCATAGAATATATTATGTTTAGTACCTTGGACACTGTAGCTTATTCACTTAAATCTCTGATAAATTGTGTGTCTGGTATGCACAGTCTGGTTAGCACAGTTAGTAAGGTGTTGGGATTGCACTATCAAATTAAGACGGTCATTGGTTCGAATCCCATGTTATCATGTTTTTATTTTACTAGTGTGGTTTATGGCTCTATAATATGAATGCCTATGTCTTTTAACAACAATAGTCAAGTCTTCCAATGGACTTTTTAGTGAAACCCAATAGATAGCTTTATTTTCTTTTTGTTTTCTCAAATACTGAATGCTTATGTCTTATAAATTTAGTAGGAAAGTATTCTAATGACTTGCTTATGACACCCCATAGAATATATTATGTTTAGTACCTTGGACACTGTAGCTTATTCACTTAAATCTCTGATAAATTGTGTGCTTGGTATGCACAGTCTGGGTTTGCACTATCAAATTAAGACTGTCATTGGTTCGAATCCCATGTTATCATGTTTTTATTTTACTAGTGTGGTTTGTGGCTCTTTAATATGAATGCCTATGTCTTTTAACAACAATAGTCAAGTCTTCCAATGGACTTTTTAGTGAAACCCAATAGATAGCTTTATTTTCTCTTTGTTTACTCAAATATTGAATGCTTATGTCTTATAAATTTAGTAGGAAAGTATTCTAATGACTTGTTTATGACACCCCATAGAATATATTATGTTTAGTACCTTGGACACTGTAGCTTATTCACTTAAATCTCTGATAAATTGTGTGCCTGGTATGCACAGTCTGGTTAGCACAGTTAGTAAGGTGTTGGGTTTGCACTATCAAATTAAGACGGTCATTGGTTCGAATCCCATGTTATCATGTTTTTATTTTACTAGTGTGGTTTATGGCTCTATAATATGAATGCCTATGTCTTTTAACAACAATAGTCAAGTCTTCCAATGGACTTTTTAGTGAAACCCAATAGATAGCTTTATTTTC
The DNA here is from genome assembly GCF_028390025.1 of Pseudophryne corroboree. NCBI lineage: Eukaryota > Metazoa > Chordata > Amphibia > Anura > Myobatrachidae > Pseudophryne > Pseudophryne corroboree. The sequence goes on along the minus strand of NC_086449.1, from coordinate 711,441,817 downwards.
TTTTTGTTTTCTCAAATACTGAATGCTTATGTCTTATAAATTTAGTAGGAAAGTATTCTAATGACTTGCTTATGACACCCCATAGAATATATTATGTTTAGTACCTTGGACACTGTAGCTTATTCACTTAAATCTCTGATAAATTGTGTGTCTGGTATGCACAGTCTGGTTAGCACAGTTAGTAAGGTGTTGGGATTGCACTATCAAATTAAGACTGTCATTGGTTCGAATCCCATGTTATCATGTTTTTATTTTACTAGTGTGGTTTGTGGCTCTATAATATGAATGCCTATGTCTTTTAACAACAATAGTCAAGTCTTCCAATGGACTTTTTAGTGAAACCCAATAGATAGCTTTATTTTCTCTTTGTTTACTCAAATATTGAATGCTTATGTCTTATAAATTTAGTAGGAAAGTATTCTAATGACTTGCTTATGACACCCCATAGAATATATTATGTTTAGTACCTTGGACACTGTAGCTTATTCACTTAAATCTCTGATAAATTGTGTGCTTGGTATGCACAGTCTGGATAGCACAGTTGGTAAGGTGTTGGGTTTGCACTATCAAATTACGACTTTCATTGGTTCGAATTCCATGTTATCATGTTTTTATTTTACTAGTGTGGTTTATGGCTCTATAATATGAATGCCTATGTCTTTTAACAACAATAGTCAAGTCTTACAATGGACTTTTTAGTGAAACCCAATAGATAGCTTTATTTTCTTTTTGGTTTCTCAAATACTGAATGCTTATGTCTTATAAATTTAGTAGGAAAGTATTCTAATGACTTGCTTATGACACCCTATAGAATATATGTTTAGTACCTTGGACACTGTAGCTTATTCACTTAAATCTCTGATAAATTGTGTGTCTGGTATGCACAGTCTGGTTAGCACAGTTAGTAAGGTGTTGGGATTGCACTATCAAATTAAGACTGTCATTGGTTCGAATCCCATGTTATCATGTTTTTATTTTACTAGTGTGGTTTGTGGCTCTATAATATGAATGCCTATGTCTTTTAACAACAATAGTCAAGTCTTCCAATGGATTTTTTAGTGAAACCCAATAGATAGCTTTATTTTCTCTTTGTTTACTCAAATATTGAATGCTTATGTCTTATTAATTTAGAAGGAAAGTATTCTAATGACTTGCTTATGACACCCCATAGAATATATTATGTTTAGTACCTTGGACACTGTAGCTTATTCACTTAAATCTCTGATAAATTGTGTGCTTGGTATGCACAGTCTGGATAGCACAGTTGGTAAGGTGTTGGGTTTGCACTATCAAATTAAGACTGTCATTGGTTCGAATCCCATGTTATCATGTTTTTATTTTACTAGTGTGGTTTATGGCTCTATAATATGAATGCCTATGTCTTTTAACAACAATAGTCAAGTCTTACAATGGACTTTTTAGTGAAACCCAATAGATAGCTTTATTTTCTTTTTGGTTTCTCAAATACTGAATGCTTATGTCTTATAAATTTAGTAGGAAAGTATTCTAATGACTTGCTTATGACACCCTATAGAATATATGTTTAGTACCTTGGACACTGTAGCTTATTCACTTAAATCTCTGATAAATTGTGTGTCTGGTATGCACAGTCTGGTTAGCACAGTTAGTAAGGTGTTGGGATTGCACTATCAAATTAAGACTGTCATTGGTTCGAATCCCATGTTATCATGTTTTTATTTTACTAGTGTGGTTTGTGGCTCTATAATATGAATGCCTATGTCTTTTAACAACAATAGTCAAGTCTTCCAATGGATTTTTTAGTGAAACCCAATAGATAGCTTTATTTTCTCTTTGTTTACTCAAATATTGAATGCTTATGTCTTATTAATTTAGAAGGAAAGTATTCTAATGACTTGCTTATGACACCCCATAGAATATATTATGTTTAGTACCTTGGACACTGTAGCTTATTCACTTAAATCTCTGATAAATTGTGTGCTTGGTATGCACAGTCTGGATAGCACAGTTGGTAAGGTGTTGGGTTTGCACTATCAAATTAAGACTGTCATTGGTTCGAATCCCATGTTATCATGTTTTTATTTTACTAGTGTGGTTTATGGCTCTATAATATGAATGCCTATGTCTTTTAACAACAATAGTCAAGTCTTCCAATGGACTTTTTAGTGAAACCCAATAGATAGCTTTATTTTCTTTTTGTTTTCTCAAATACTGAATGCTTATGTCTTATAAATTTAGTAGGAAAGTATTCTAATGACTTGCTTATGACACCCCATAGAATATATGTTTAGTACCTTGGACACTGTAGCTTATTCACTTAAATCTCTGATAAATTGTGTGTCTGGTATGCACAGTCTGGTTAGCGCAGTTAGTAAGGTGTTGGGATTGCACTATCAAATTAAGACTGTCATTGGTTCGAATCCCATGTTATCATGTTTTTATTTTACTAGTGTGGTTTGTGGCTCTATAATATGAATGCCTATGTCTTTTAACAACAATAGTCAAGTCTTCCAATGGACTTTTTAGTGAAACCCAATAGATAGCTTTATTTTCTCTTTGTTTACTCAAATATTGAATGCTTATGTCTTATAAATTTAGTAGGAAAGTATTCTAATGACTTGCTTATGACACCCCATAGAATATATTATGTTTAGTACCTTGGACACTGTAGCTTATTCACTTAAATCTCTGATAAATTGTGTGCTTGGTATGCACAGTCTGGATAGCACAGTTGGTAAGGTGTTGGGTTTGCACTATCAAATTAAGACTGTCATTGGTTCGAATCCCATGTTATCATGTTTTTATTTTACTAGTGTGGTTTGTGGCTCTATAATATGAATGCCTATGTCTTTTAACAACAATAGTCAAGTCTTCCAATGGACTTTTTAGTGAAACCCAATAGATAGCTTTATTTTCTTTTTGTTTTCTCAAATACTGAATGCTTATGTCTTATGAATTTAGTAGGAAAGTATTCTAATGACTTGCTTATGACACCCCATAGAACAGGGCTGGCCAAACCAGTCCTCAAGATCTACCAACAGTTCACATTTTCCAGACCACCTAGCTGGAGCACAGGTGTTGTCATTACTAATTAAGATGTGCTGCATTCATTCCTAACTGACAATTCTACAGATCTCCAGGAGGTCTGGAAAACATGAACTGTTGGTAGATCTCGAGGACCGGTTTGGCCAGCCCTGCCATAGAATATATTATGTTTAGTACCTTGGACACTGTAGCTTATTCACTTAAATCTCTGATAAATTGTGTGCTTGGTATGCACAGTCTGGATAGCACAGTTGGTAAGGTGTTGGGTTTGCACTATCAAATTAAGACTTTCATTGGTTCGAATCCCATGTTATCATGTTTTTATTTTACTAGTGTGGTTTATGGCTCTATAATATGAATGCCTATGTCTTTTAACAACAATAGTCAAGTCTTACAATGGACTTTTTAGTGAAACCCAATAGATAGCTTTATTTTCTTTTTGGTTTCTCAAATACTGAATGCTTATGTCTTATAAATTTAGTAGGAAAGTATTCTAATGACTTGCTTATGACACCCTATAGAATATATGTTTAGTACCTTGGACACTGTAGCTTATTCACTTAAATCTCTGATAAATTGTGTGTCTGGTATGCACAGTCTGGTTAGCACAGTTAGAAAGGTTTTGGGATTGCACTATCAAATTAAGACTGTCATTGGTTCGAATCCCATGTTATCATGTTTTTATTTTACTAGTGTGGTTTGTGGCTCTGTAATATGAATGCCTATGTCTTTTAACAACAATAGTCAAGTCTTCCAATGGACTTTTTAGTGAAACCCAATAGATAGCTTTATTTTCTCTTTGTTTACTCAAATATTGAATGCTTATGTCTTATAAATTTAGTAGGAAAGTATTCTAATGACTTGCTTATGACACCCCATAGAATATATTATGTTTAGTACCTTGGACACTGTAGCTTATTCACTTAAATCTCTGATAAATTGTATGCTTGGTATGCACAGTTGGTAAGGTGTTGGGTGTGCAATATCAATTTAAGACTGTCATTGGTTCGAATCCGATGTTATCATGTTTTTATTTTACTAGTGTGGTTTGTGGCTCTATAATATGAATGCCTATGTCTTTTAACAACAATAGTCAAGTCTTCCAATGGACTTTTTAGTGAAACCCAATAGATAGCTTTATTTTCTTTTTGTTTTCTCAAATACTGAATGCTTATGTCTTATAAATTTAGTAGGAAAGTATTCTAATGACTTGCTTATGACACCCCATAGAATATATTATGTTTAGTACCTTGGACACTGTAGCTTATTCACTTAAATCTCTGATAAATTGTGTGCTTGGTATGCACAGTCTGGATAGCACAGTTGGTAAGGTGTTGGGTTTGCACTATCAAATTAAGACTGTCATTGGTTCGAATCCCATGTTATCATGTTTTTATTTTACTAGTGTGGTTTGTGGCTCTATAATATGAATGCCTATGTCTTTTAACAACAATAGTCAAGTCTTCCAATGGACTTTTTAGTGAAACCCAATAGATAGCTTTATTTTCTCTTTGTTTACTCAAATATTGAATGCTTATGTCTTATAAATTTAGTAGGAAAGTATTCTAATGACTTGCTTATGACACCCCATAGAATATATTATGTTTAGTACCTTGGACACTGTAGCTTATTCACTTAAATCTCTGATAAATTGTGTGCTTGGTATGCACAGTCTGGATAGCACAGTTGGTAAGGTGTTGGGTTTGCACTATCAAATTAAGACTGTCATTGGTTCGAATCCCATGTTTTTATTTTACTAGTGTGGTTTATGGCTCTATAATATGAATGCCTATGTCTTTTAACAACAATAGTCAAGTCTTCCAATGGACTTTTTAGTGAAACCCAATAGATAGCTTTATTTTCTTTTTGTTTTCTCAAATACTGAATGCTTATGTCTTATAAATTTAGTAGGAAAGTATTTTAATGACTTGCTTATGACACCCCATAGAATATATGTTTAGTACCTTGGACACTGTAGCTTATTCACTTAAATCTCTGATAAATTGTGTGTCTGGTATGCACAGTCTGGTTAGCACAGTTAGTAAGGTGTTGGGATTGCATTATCAAATTAAGACTGTCATTGGTTCGAATCCCATGTTATCATGTTTTTATTTTACTAGTGTGGTTTATGGCTCTATAATATGAATGCCTATGTCTTTTAACAACAATAGTCAAGTCTTCCAATGGACTTTTTAGTGAAACCCAATAGATAGCTTTATTTTCTTTTTGTTTTCTCAAATACTGAATGCTTATGTCTTATAAATGTAGTAGGAAAGTATTTTAATGACTTGCTTATGACACCCCATAGAATATATGTTTAGTACCTTGGACACTGTAGCTTATTCACTTAAATCTCTGATAAATTGTGTGCTTGGTATGCACAGTCTGGATAGCACAGTTGGTAAGGTGTTGGGTTTGCACTATCAAATTAAGACTGTCATTGGTTCGAATCCCATGTTTTTATTTTACTAGTGTGGTTTATGGCTCTATAATATGAATGCCTATGTCTTTTAACAACAATAGTCAAGTCTTCCAATGGACTTTTTAGTGAAACCCAATAGATAGCTTTATTTTCTTTTTGTTTTCTCAAATACTGAATGCTTATGTCTTATAAATTTAGTAGGAAAGTATTCTAATGACTTGCTTATGACACCCCATAGAATATATGTTTAGTACCTTGGACACTGTAGCTTATTCACTTAAATCTCTGATAAATTGTGTGTCTGGTATGCACAGTCTGGTTAGCACAGTTAGTAAGGTGTTGGGATTGCACTATCAAATTAAGACTGTCATTGGTTCGTATCCCATGTTATCATGTTTTTATTTTACTAGTGTGGTTTGTGGCTCTATAATATGAATGCCTATGTCTTTTAACAACAATAGTCAAGTCTTCCAATGGACTTTTTAGTGAAACCCAATAGATAGCTTTATTTTCTCTTTGTTTACTCAAATATTGAATGCTTATGTCTTATAAATTTAGTAGGAAAGTATTCTAATGACTTGCTTATGACACCCCATAGAATATATTATGTTTAGTACCTTGGACACTGTAGCTTATTCACTTAAATCTCTGATAAATTGTGTGCTTGGTATGCACAGTCTGGATAGCACAGTTGGTAAGGTGTTGGGTTTGCACTATCAAATTAAGACTGTCATTGGTTCGAATCCCATGTTATCATGTTTTTATTTTACTAGTGTGATTTGTGGCTCTATAATATGAATGCCTATGTCTTTTAACAACAATAGTCAAGTCTTCCAATGGACTTTTTAGTGAAACCCAATAGATAGCTTTATTTTCTTTTTGTTTTCTCAAATACTGAATGCTTATGTCTTATGAATTTAGTAGGAAAGTATTCTAATGACTTGCTTATGACACCCCATAGAACAGGGCTGGCCAAACCAGTCCTCAAGATCTACCAACAGTTCACATTTTCCAGACCACCTAGCTGGAGCACAGGTGTTGTCATTACTAATTAAGATGTGCTGCATTCATTCCTAACTGACAATTCTACAGATCTCCAGGAGGTCTGGAAAACATGAACTGTTGGTAGATCTCGAGGACCGGTTTGGCCAGCCCTGCCATAGAATATATTATGTTTAGTACCTTGGACACTGTAGCTTATTCACTTAAATCTCTGATAAATTGTGTGCTTGGTATGCACAGTCTGGATAGCACAGTTGGTAAGGTGTTGGGTTTGCACTGAGACTGTCATTGGTTTGAATCCCATGTTATCATGTTTTTATTTTACTAGTGTGGTTTGTGGCTCTTTAATATGAATGCCTTTGTCTTTTAACAACAATAGTCAAGTCTTCCAATGGACTTTTTAGTGAAACCCAATAGATAGCTTTATTTTCTCTTTGTTTACTCAAATATTGAATGCTTATGTCTTATAAATTTAGTAGGAAAGTATTCTAATGACTTGCTTATGACACCCCATAGAATATATTATGTTTAGTACCTTGGACACTGTAGCTTATTCACTTAAATCTCTGATAAATTGTGTGCTTGGTATGCACAGTCTGGGTTTGCACTATCAAATTAAGACTGTCATTGGTTCGAATCCCATGTTATCATGTTTTTATTTTACTAGTGTGGTTTGTGGCTCTTTAATATGAATGCCTATGTCTTTTAACAACAATAGTCAAGTCTTCCAATGGACTTTTTAGTGAAACCCAATAGATAGCTTTATTTTCTCTTTGTTTACTCAAATATTGAATGCTTATGTCTTATAAATTTAGTAGGAAAGTATTCTAATGACTTGTTTATGACACCCCATAGAATATATTATGTTTAGTACCTTGGACACTGTAGCTTATTCACTTAAATCTCTGATAAATTGTGTGCTTGGTATGCACAGTCTGGATAGCACAGTTGGTAAGGTGTTGGGTTTGCACTATCAAATTAAGACTGTCATTGGTTCGAATCCCATGTTATCATGTTTTTATTTTACTAGTGTGGTTTATGGCTCTATAATATGAATGCCTATGTCTTTTAACAACAATAGTCAAGTCTTACAATGGACTTTTTAGTGAAACCCAATAGATAGCTTTATTTTCTTTTTGGTTTCTCAAATACTGAATGCTTATGTCTTATAAATTTAGTAGGAAAGTATTCTAATGACTTGCTTATGACACCCTATAGAATATATGTTTAGTACCTTGGACACTGTAGCTTATTCACTTAAATCTCTGATAAATTGTGTGTCTGGTATGCACAGTCTGGTTAGCACAGTTAGTAAGGTGTTGGGATTGCACTATCAAATTAAGACTGTCATTGGTTCGAATCCCATGTTATCATGTTTTTATTTTACTAGTGTGGTTTGTGGCTCTGTAATATGAATGCCTATGTCTTTTAACAACAATAGTCAAGTCTTCCAATGGACTTTTTAGTGAAACCCAATAGATAGCTTTATTTTCTCTTTGTTTACTCAAATATTGAATGCTTATGTCTTATAAATTTAGTAGGAAAGTATTCTAATGACTTGCTTATGACACCCCATAGAATATATTATGTTTAGTACCTTGGACACTGTAGCTTATTCACTTAAATCTCTGATAAATTGTATGCTTGGTATGCACAGTTGGTAAGGTGTTGGGTTTGCACTATCAATTTAAGACTGTCATTGGTTCGAATCCGATGTTATCATGTTTTTATTTTACTAGTGTGGTTTGTGGCTCTATAATATGAATGCCTATGTCTTTTAACAACAATAGTCAAGTCTTCCAATGGACTTTTTAGTGAAACCCAATAGATAGCTTTATTTTCTTTTTGTTTTCTCAAATACTGAATGCTTATGTCTTATAAATTTAGTAGGAAAGTATTCTAATGACTTGCTTATGACACCCCATAGAATATATTATGTTTAGTACCTTGGACACTGTAGCTTATTCACTTAAATCTCTGATAAATTGTGTGCTTGTTATGCACAGTCTGGATAGCACAGTTGGTAAGGTGTTGGGTTTGCACTATCAAATTAAGACTGTCATTGGTTCGAATCCCATGTTTTTATTTTACTAGTGTGGTTTATGGCTCTATAATATGAATGCCTATGTCTTTTAACAACAATAGTCAAGTCTTCCAATGGACTTTTTAGTGAAACCCAATAGATAGCTTTATTTTCTTTTTGTTTTCTCAAATACTGAATGCTTATGTCTTATTAATTTAGTAGGAAAGTATTTTAATGACTTGCTTATGACACCCCATAGAATATATGTTTAGTACCTTGGACACTGTAGCTTATTCACTTAAATCTCTGATAAATTGTATGCTTGGTATGCACAGTTGGTAAGGTGTTCGGTTTGCACTATCAATTTAAGACAGTCATTGGTTCGAATCCGATGTTATCATGTTTTTATTTTACTAGTGTGGTTTGTGGCTCTTTAATATGAATGCCTATGTCTTTTAACAACAATAGTCAAGTCTTCCAATGGACTTTTTAGTGAAACCCAATAGATAGCTTTATTTTCTCTTTGTTTACTCAAATATTGAATGCTTATGTATTATAAATTTAGTAGGAAAGTATTCTAATGACTTGCTTATGACACCCCATAGAATATATTATGTTTAGTACCTTTGACACTGTAGCTTATTCACTTAAATCTCTGATAAATTGTGTGCTTGGTATGCACAGTCTGGGTTTGCACTATCAAATTAAGACTGTCATTGGTTCGAATTCCATGTTATCATGTTTTTATTTTACTAGTGTGGTTTGTGGCTCTTTAATATGAATGCCTATGTCTTTTAACAACAATAGTCAAGTCTTCCAATGGACTTTTTAGTGAAACCCAATAGATAGCTTTATTTTCTCTTTGTTTACTCAAATATTGAATGCTTATGTCTTATAAATTTAGTAGGAAAGTATTCTAATGACTTGCTTATGACACCCCATAGAATATATTATGTTTAGTACCTTGGACACTGTAGCTTATTCACTTAAATCTCTGATAAATTGTGTGTCTGGTATGCACAGTCTGGTTAGCACAGTTAGTAAGGTGTTGGGTTTGCACTATCAAATTAAGACTGTCATTGGTTCGAATCCCATGTTATCATGTTTTTATTTTACTAGTGTGGTTTGTGGCTCTATAATATGAATGCCTATGTCTTTTAACAACAATAGTCAAGTCTTCCAATGGACTTTTTAGTTAAACCCAATAGATAGCTTTATTTTCTCTTTGTTTACTCAAATATTGAATGCTTATGTCTTATAAATTTAGTAGGAAAGTATTCTAATGACTTGCTTATGACACCCCATAGAATATATTATGTTTAGTACCTTGGACACTGCAGCTTATTCACTTAAATCTCTGATAAATTGTGTGCTTGGTATGCACAGTCTGGGTTTGCACTATCAAATTAAGACTGTCATTGGTTCGAATCCCATGTTATCATGTTTTTATTTTACTAGTGTGGTTTGTGGCTCTTTAATATGAATGCCTATGTCTTTTAACAACAATAGTCAAGTCTTCCAATGGACTTTTTAGTGAAACCCAATAGATAGCTTTATTTTCTCTTTGTTTACTCAAATATTGAATGCTTATGTCTTATAAATTTAGTAGGAAAGTATTCTAATGACTTGTTTATGACACCCCATAGAATATATTATGTTTAGTACCTTGGACACTGTAGCTTATTCACTTAAATCTCTGATAAATTGTGTGCCTGGTATGCACAGTCTGGTTAGCACAGTTAGTAAGGTGTTGGGTTTGCACTATCAAATTAAGACGGTCATTGGTTCGAATCCCATGTTATCATGTTTTTATTTTACTAGTGTGGTTTATGGCTCTATAATATGAATGCCTATGTCTTTTAACAACAATAGTCAAGTCTTCCAATGGACTTTTTAGTGAAACCCAATAGATAGCTTTATTTTCTTTTTGTTTTCTCAAATACTGAATGCTTATGTCTTATAAATTTAGTAGGAAAGTATTCTAATGACTTGCTTATGACACCCCATAGAATATATTATGTTTAGTACCTTGGACACTGTAGCTTATTCACTTAAATCTCTGATAAATTGTGTGTCTGGTATGCACAGTCTGGTTAGCACAGTTAGTAAGGTGTTGGGATTGCACTATCAAATTAAGACTGTCATTGGTTCGAATCCCATGTTATCATGTTTTTATTTTACTAGTGTGGTTTGTGGCTCTATAATATGAATGCCTATGTCTTTTAACAACAATAGTCAAGTCTTCCAATGGACTTTTTAGTGAAACCCAATAGATAGCTTTATTTTCTCTTTGTTTACTCAAATATTGAATGCTTATGTCTTATAAATTTAGTAGGAAAGTATTCTAATGACTTGCTTATGACACCCCATAGAATATATTATGTTTAGTACCTTGGACACTGTAGCTTATTCACTTAAATCTCTGATAAATTGTGTGCTTGGTATGCACAGTCTGGGTTTGCACTATCAAATTAAGACTGTCATTGGTTCGAATCCCATGTTATCATGTTTTTATTTTACTAGTGTGGTTTGTGGCTCTGTAATATGAATGCCTATGTCTTTTAACAACAATAGTCAAGTCTTCCAATGGACTTTTTAGTGAAACCCAATAGATAGCTTTATTTTCTCTTTGTTTACTCAAATATTGAATGCTTATGTCTTATAAATTTAGTAGGAAAGTATTCTAATGACTTGCTTATGACACCCTATAGAATATATGTTTAGTACCTTGGACACTGTAGCTTATTCACTTAAATCTCTGATAAATTGTGTGTCTGGTATGCACAGTCTGGTTAGCACAGTTAGTAAGGTGTTGGGATTGCACTATCAAATTAAGACTGTCATTGGTTCGAATCCCATGTTATCATGTTTTTATTTTACTAGTGTGGTTTGTGGCTCTGTAATATGAATGCCTATGTCTTTTAACAACAATAGTCAAGTCTTCCAATGGACTTTTTAATGAAACCCAATAGATAGCTTTATTTTCTCTTTGTTTACTCAAATATTGAATGCTTATGTCTTATAAATTTAGTAGGAAAGTATTCTAATGACTTGCTTATGACACCCCATAGAATATATTATGTTTAGTACCTTGGACACTGTAGCTTATTCACTTAAATCTCTGATAAATTGTGTGCTTGTTATGCACAGTCTGGATAGCACAGTTGGTAAGGTGTTGGGTTTGCACTATCAAATTAAGACTGTCATTGGTTCGAATCCCATGTTTTTATTTTACTAGTGTGGTTTATGGCTCTATAATATGAATGCCTATGTCTTTTAACAACAATAGTCAAGTCTTCCAATGGACTTTTTAGTGAAACCCAATAGATAGCTTTATTTTCTTTTTGTTTTCTCAAATACTGAATGCTTATGTCTTATTAATTTAGTAGGAAAGTATTTTAATGACTTGCTTATGACACCCCATAGAATATATGTTTAGTACCTTGGACACTGTAGCTTATTCACTTAAATCTCTGATAAATTGTATGCTTGGTATGCACAGTTGGTAAGGTGTTGGGTTTGCACTATCAATTTAAGACTGTCATTGGTTCGAATCCCATGTTATCATGTTTTTATTTTACTAGTGTGGTTTGTGGCTCTTTAATATGAATGCCTATGTCTTTTAACAACAATAGTCAAGTCTTCCAATGGACTTTTTAGTGAAACCCAATAGATAGCTTTATTTTCTCTTTGTTTACTCAAATATTGAATGCTTATGTCTTATAAATTTAGTAGGAAAGTATTCTAATGACTTGCTTATGACACCCCATAGAATATATTATGTTTAGTACCTTTGACACTGTAGCTTATTCACTTAAATCTCTGATAAATTGTGTGCTTGGTATGCACAGTCTGGGTTTGCACTATCAAATTAAGACTGTCATTGGTTCGAATTCCATGTTATCATGTTTTTATTTTACTAGTGTGGTTTGTGGCTCTTTAATATGAATGCCTATGTCTTTTAACAACAATAGTCAAGTCTTCCAATGGACTTTTTAGTGAAACCCAATAGATAGCTTTATTTTCTCTTTGTTTACTCAAATATTGAATGCTTATGTCTTATAAATTTAGTAGGAAAGTATTCTAATGACTTGCTTATGACACCCCATAGAATATATTATGTTTAGTACCTTGGACACTGTAGCTTATTCACTTAAATCTCTGATAAATTGTGTGTCTGGTATGCACAGTCTGGTTAGCACAGTTAGTAAGGTGTGGGGGTTGCACTATCAAATTAAGACTGTCATTGGTTCGAATCCCATGTTATCATGTTTTTATTTTACTAGTGTGGTTTGTGGCTCTATAATATGAATGCCTATGTCTTTTAACAACAATAGTCAAGTCTTCCAATGGACTTTTTAGTGAAACCCAATAGATAGCTTTATTTTCTCTTTGTTTACTCAAATATTGAATGCTTATGTCTTATAAATTTAGTAGGAAAGTATTCTAATGACTTGTTTATGACACCCCATAGAATATATTATGTTTAGTACCTTGGACACTGTAGCTTATTCACTTAAATCTCTGATAAATTGTGGGCCTGGTATGCACAGTCTGGTTAGCACAGTTAGTAAGGTGTTGGGTTTGCACTATCAAATTAAGACGGTCATTGGTTCGAATCCCATGTTATCATGTTTTTATTTTACTAGTGTGGTTTATGGCTCTATAATATGAATGCCTATGTCTTTTAACAACAATAGTCAAGTCTTCCAATGGACTTTTTAGTGAAACCCAATAGATAGCTTTATTTTCTTTTTGTTTTCTCAAATACTGAATGCTTATGTCTTATAAATTTAGTAGGAAAGTATTCTAATGACTTGCTTATGACACCCCATAGAATATATTATGTTTAGTACCTTGGACACTGTAGCTTATTCACTTAAATCTCTGATAAATTGTGTGCATGGTATGCACAGTCTGGATAGCACAGTTGGTAAGGTGTTGGGTTTGCACTATCAAATTAAGACTGTCATTGGTTCGAATCCCATGTTATCATGTTTTTATTTAACTAGTGTGGTTTATGGCTCTATAATATGAATGCCTATGTCTTTTAACAACAATAGTCAAGTCTTCCAATGGACTTTTTAGTGAAACCCAATAGATAGCTTTATTTTCTTTTTGTTTACTCAAATATTGAATGCTTATGTCTTATAAATTTAGTAGGAAAGTATTCTAATGACTTGCTTATGACACCCCATAGAATATATTATGTTTAGTACCTTGGACACTGTAGCTTATTCACTTAAATCTCTGATAAATTGTGTGTCTGGTATGCACAGTCTGGTTAGCACAGTTAGTAAGGTGTTGGGATTGCACTATCAAATTAAGACGGTCATTGGTTCGAATCCCATGTTATCATGTTTTTATTTTACTAGTGTGGTTTATGGCTCTATAATATGAATGCCTATGTCTTTTAACAACAATAGTCAAGTCTTCCAATGGACTTTTTAGTGAAACCCAATAGATAGCTTTATTTTCTTTTTGTTTTCTCAAATACTGAATGCTTATGTCTTATAAATTTAGTAGGAAAGTATTCTAATGACTTGCTTATGACACCCCATAGAATATATTATGTTTAGTACCTTGGACACTGTAGCTTATTCACTTAAATCTCTGATAAATTGTGTGCTTGGTATGCACAGTCTGGGTTTGCACTATCAAATTAAGACTGTCATTGGTTCGAATCCCATGTTATCATGTTTTTATTTTACTAGTGTGGTTTGTGGCTCTTTAATATGAATGCCTATGTCTTTTAACAACAATAGTCAAGTCTTCCAATGGACTTTTTAGTGAAACCCAATAGATAGCTTTATTTTCTCTTTGTTTACTCAAATATTGAATGCTTATGTCTTATAAATTTAGTAGGAAAGTATTCTAATGACTTGTTTATGACACCCCATAGAATATATTATGTTTAGTACCTTGGACACTGTAGCTTATTCACTTAAATCTCTGATAAATTGTGTGCCTGGTATGCACAGTCTGGTTAGCACAGTTAGTAAGGTGTTGGGTTTGCACTATCAAATTAAGACGGTCATTGGTTCGAATCCCATGTTATCATGTTTTTATTTTACTAGTGTGGTTTATGGCTCTATAATATGAATGCCTATGTCTTTTAACAACAATAGTCAAGTCTTCCAATGGACTTTTTAGTGAAACCCAATAGATAGCTTTATTTTCTTTTTGTTTTCTCAAATACTGAATGCTTATGTCTTATAAATTTAGTAGGAAAGTATTCTAATGACTTGCTTATGACACCCCATAGAATATATTATGTTTAGTACCTTGGACACTGTAGCTTATTCACTTAAATCTCTGATAAATTGTGTGTCTGGTATGCACAGTCTGGTTAGCACAGTTAGTAAGGTGTTGGGATTGCACTATCAAATTAAGACTGTCATTGGTTCGAATCCCATGTTATCATGTTTTTATTTTACTAGTGTGGTTTGTGGCTCTATAATATGAATGCCTATGTCTTTTAACAACAATAGTCAAGTCTTCCAATGGACTTTTTAGTGAAACCCAATAGATAGCTTTATTTTCTCTTTGTTTACTCAAATATTGAATGCTTATGTCTTATAAATTTAGTAGGAAAGTATTCTAATGACTTGCTTATGACACCCCATAGAATATATTATGTTTAGTACCTTGGACACTGTAGCTTATTCACTTAAATCTCTGATAAATTGTGTGCTTGGTATGCACAGTCTGGGTTTGCACTATCAAATTAAGACTGTCATTGGTTCGAATCCCATGTTATCATGTTTTTATTTTACTAGTGTGGTTTGTGGCTCTTTAATATGAATGCCTATGTCTTTTAACAACAATAGTCAAGTCTTCCAATGGACTTTTTAGTGAAACCCAATAGATAGCTTTATTTTCTCTTTGTTTACTCAAATATTGAATGCTTATGTCTTATAAATTTAGTAGGAAAGTATTCTAATGACTTGCTTATGACACCCTATAGAATATATGTTTAGTACCTTGGACACTGTAGCTTATTCACTTAAATCTCTGATAAATTGTGTGTCTGGTATGCACAGTCTGGTTAGCACAGTTAGTAAGGTGTTGGGGTTGCACTATCAAATTAAGACTGTCATTGGTTCGAGTCCCATGTTATCATGTTTTTATTTTACTAGTGTGGTTTGTGGCTCTGTAATATGAATGCCTATGTCTTTTAACAACAATAGTCAAGTCTTCCAATGGACTTTTTAATGAAACCCAATAGATAGCTTTATTTTCTCTTTGTTTACTCAAATATTGAATGCTTATGTCTTATAAATTTAGTAGGAAAGTATTCTAATGACTTGCTTATGACACCCCATAGAATATATTATGTTTAGTACCTTGGACACTGTAGCTTATTCACTTAAATCTCTGATAAATTGTATGCTTGGTATGCACAGTTGGTAAGGTGTTGGGTTTGCACTATCAATTTAAGACTGTCATTGGTTCGAATCCGATGTTATCATGTTTTTCTTTTACTAGTGTGGTTTGTGGCTCTATAATATGAATGCCTATGTCTTTTAACAACAATAGTCAAGTCTTCCAATGGACTTTTTAGTGAAACCCAATAGATAGCTTTATTTTCTTTTTGTTTTCTCAAATACTGAATGCTTATGTCTTATAAATTTAGTAGGAAAGTATTCTAATGACTTGCTTATGACACCCCATAGAATATATTATGTTTAGTACCTTGGACACTGTAGCTTATTCACTTAAATCTCTGATAAATTGTGTGCTTGTTATGCACAGTCTGGATAGCACAGTTGGTAAGGTGTTGGGTTTGCACTATCAAATTAAGACTGTCATTGGTTCGAATCCCATGTTTTTATTTTACTAGTGTGGTTTATGGCTCTATAATATGAATGCCTATGTCTTTTAACAACAATAGTCAAGTCTTCCAATGGACTTTTTAGTGAAACCCAATAGATAGCTTTATTTTCTTTTTGTTTTCTCAAATACTGAATGCTTATGTCTTATTAATTTAGTAGGAAAGTATTTTAATGACTTGCTTATGACACCCCATAGAATATATGTTTAGTACCTTGGACACTGTAGCTTATTCACTTAAATCTCTGATAAATTGTATGCTTGGTATGCACAGTTGGTAAGGTGTTGGGTTTGCACTATCAATTTAAGACTGTCATTGGTTCGAATCCCATGTTATCATGTTTTTATTTTACTAGTGTGGTTTGTGGCTCTTTAATATGAATGCCTATGTCTTTTAACAACAATAGTCAAGTCTTCCAATGGACTTTTTAGTGAAACCCAATAGATAGCTTTATTTTCTCTTTGTTTACTCAAATATTGAATGCTTATGTCTTATAAATTTAGTAGGAAAGTATTCTAATGACTTGCTTATGACACCCCATAGAATATATTATGTTTAGTACCTTTGACACTGTAGCTTATTCACTTAAATCTCTGATAAATTGTGTGCTTGGTATGCACAGTCTGGGTTTGCACTATCAAATTAAGACTGTCATTGGTTCGAATTCCATGTTATCATGTTTTTATTTTACTAGTGTGGTTTGTGGCTCTTTAATATGAATGCCTATGTCTTTTAACAACAATAGTCAAGTCTTCCAATGGACTTTTTAGTGAAACCCAATAGATAGCTTTATTTTCTCTTTGTTTACTCAAATATTGAATGCTTATGTCTTATAAATTTAGTAGGAAAGTATTCTAATGACTTGCTTATGACACCCCATAGAATATATTATGTTTAGTACCTTGGACACTGTAGCTTATTCACTTAAATCTCTGATAAATTGTGTGTCTGGTATGCACAGTCTGGTTAGCACAGTTAGTAAGGTGTGGGGGTTGCACTATCAAATTAAGACTGTCATTGGTTCGAATCCCATGTTATCATGTTTTTATTTTACTAGTGTGGTTTGTGGCTCTATAATATGAATGCCTATGTCTTTTAACAACAATAGTCAAGTCTTCCAATGGACTTTTTAGTGAAACCCAATAGATAGCTTTATTTTCTCTTTTTTTACTCAAATACTGAATGCTTATGTCTTATAAATTTAGTAGGAAAGTATTCTAATGACTTGCTTATGACACCCCATAGAATATATTATGTTTAGTACCTTGGACACTGTAGCTTATTCACTTAAATCTCTGATAAATTGTGTGCCTGGTATGCACAGTCTGGTTAGCACAGTTAGTAAGGTGTTGGGTTTGCACTATCAAATTAAGACGGTCATTGGTTCGAATCCCATGTTATCATGTTTTTATTTTACTAGTGTGGTTTATGGCTCTATAATATGAATGCCTATGTCTTTTAACAACAATAGTCAAGTCTTCCAATGGACTTTTTAGTGAAACCCAATAGATAGCTTTATTTTCTCTTTGTTTACTCAAATATTGAATGCTTATGTCTTATAAATTTAGTAGGAAAGTATTCTAATGACTTGTTTATGACACCCCATAGAATATATTATGTTTAGTACCTTGGACACTGTAGCTTATTCACTTAAATCTCTGATAAATTGTGTGCCTGGTATGCACAGTCTGGTTAGCACAGTTAGTAAGGTGTTGGGTTTGCACTATCAAATTAAGACGGTCATTGGTTCGAATCCCATGTTATCATGTTTTTATTTTACTAGTGTGGTTTATGGCTCTATAATATGAATGCCTATGTCTTTTAACAACAATAGTCAAGTCTTCCAATGGACTTTTTAGTGAAACCCAATAGATAGCTTTATTTTCTTTTTGTTTACTCAAATATTGAATGCTTATGTCTTATAAATTTAGTAGGAAAGTATTCTAATGACTTGCTTATGACACCCCATAGAATATATTATGTTTAGTACCTTGGACACTGTAGCTTATTCACTTAAATCTCTGATAAATTGTGTGCTTGGTATGCACAGTCTGGATAGCACAGTTGGTAAGTTGTTGGGTTTGCACTATCAAATTAAGACTGTCATTGGTTCGAATCCCATGTTATCATGTTTTTATTTTACTAGTGTGGTTTGTGGCTCTATAATATGAATGCCTATGTCTTTTAACAACAATAGTCAAGTCTTCCAATGGACTTTTTAGTGAAACCCAATAGATAGCTTTATTTTCTTTTTGTTTTCTCAAATACTGAATGCTTATGTCTTATGAATTTAGTAGGAAAGTATTCTAATGACTTGCTTATGACACCCCATAGAACAGGGCTGGCCAAACCAGTCCTCAAGATCTACCAACAGTTCACATTTTCCAGACCACCTAGCTGGAGCACAGGTGTTGTCATTACTAATTAAGATGTGCTGCATTCATTCCTAACTGACAATTCTACAGATCTCCAGGAGGTCTGGAAAACATGAACTGTTGGTAGATCTCGAGGACCGGTTTGGCCTGCCCTGCCATAGAATATATTATGTTTAGTACCTTGGACACTGTAGCTTATTCACTTAAATCTCTGATACATTGTGTGCTTGGTATGCACGGTCTGGATAGCACAGTTGGTAAGATGTTGGGTTTGCACTATCAAATTAAGACTGTCATTGGTTTGAATCCCATGTTATCATGTTTTTATTTTACTAGTGTGGTTTATGGCTCTATAATATGAATGCCTATGTCTTTTAACAACAATAGTCAAGTCTTCCAATGGACTTTTTAGTGAAACCCAATAGATAGCTTTATTTTCTCTTTGTTTACTCAAATATTGAATGCTTATGTCTTATAAATTTAGTAGGAAAGTATTCTAATGACTTGCTTATGACACCCCATAGAATATATTATGTTTAGTACCTTGGACACTGTAGCTTATTCACTTAAATCTCTGATAAATTGTATGCTTGGTATGCACAGTTGGTAAGGTGTTGGGTTTGCACTATCAATTTAAGACTGTCATTGGTTCGAATCCGATGTTATCATGTTTTTATTTTACTAGTGTGGTTTGTGGCTCTATAATATGAATGCCTATGTCTTTTAACAACAATAGTCAAGTCTTCCAATGGACTTTTTAGTGAAACCCAATACATAGCTTTATTTTCTTTTTGTTTTCTCAAATACTGAATGCTTATGTCTTATAAATTTAGTAGGAAAGTATTCTAATGACTTGCTTATGACACCCCATAGAATATATGTTTAGTACCTTGGACACTGTAGCTTATTCACTTAAATCTCTGATAAATTGTGTGTCTGGTATGCACAGTCTGGTTAGCACAGTTAGTAAGGTGTTGGGATTGCACTATCAAATTAAGACTGTCATTGGTTCGAATCCCATGTTATCATGTTTTTATTTTACTAGTGTGGTTTGTGGCTCTATAATATGAATGCCTATGTCTTTTAACAACAATAGTCAAGTCTTCCAATGGACTTTTTAGTGAAACCCAATAGATAGCTTTATTTTCTCTTTGTTTACTCAAATATTGAATGCTTATGTCTTATAAATTTAGTAGGAAAGTATTCTGACTTGCTTATGACACCCCATAGAATATATTATGTTTAGTACCTTGGACACTGTAGCTTATTCACTTAAATCTCTGATAAATTGTGTGCTTGGTATGCACAGTCTGGATAGCACAGTTGGTAAGGTGTTGGGTTTGCACTATCAAATTAAGACTGTCATTGGTTCGAATCCCATGTTGTCATGTTTTTATTTTACTAGTGTGGTTTGTGGCTCTATAATATGAATGCCTATGTCTTTTAACAACAATAGTCAAGTCTTCCAATGGACTTTTTAGTGAAACCCAATAGATAGCTTTATTTTCTTTTTGTTTTCTCAAATACTGAATGCTTATGTCTTATGAATTTAGTAGGAAAGTATTCTAATGACTTGCTTATGACACCCCATAGAACAGGGCTGGCCAAACCAGTCCTCAAGATCTACCAACAGTTCACATTTTCCAGACCACCTAGCTGGAGCACAGGTGTTGTCATTACTAATTAAGATGTGCTGCATTCATTCCTAACTGACAATTCTACAGATCTCCAGGAGGTCTGGAAAACATGAACTGTTGGTAGATCTCGAGGACCGGTTTGGCCAGCCCTGCCATAGAATATATTATGTTTAGTACCTTGGACACTGTAGCTTATTCACTTAAATCTCTGATAAATTGTGTGCTTGGTATGCACAGTCTGGATAGCACAGTTGGTAAGGTGTTGGGTTTGCACTATCAAATTAAGACTGTCATTGGTTCGAATCCCATGTTATCATGTTTTTATTTTACTAGTGTGGTTTATGGCTCTATAATATGAATGCCTATGTCTTTTAACAACAATAGTCAAGTCTTACAATGGACTTTTTAGTGAAACCCAATAGATAGCTTTATTTTCTTTTTGGTTTCTCAAATACTGAATGCTTATGTCTTATAAATTTAGTAGGAAAGTATTCTAATGACTTGCTTATGACACCCTATAGAATATATGTTTAGTACCTTGGACACTGTAGCTTATTCACTTAAATCTCTGATAAATTGTGTGTCTGGTATGCACAGTCTGGTTAGCACAGTTAGTAAGGTGTTGGGATTGCACTTTCAAATTAAGACTGTCATTGGTTCGAATCCCATGTTATCATGTTTTTATTTTACTAGTGTGGTTTGTGGCTCTGTAATATGAATGCCTATGTCTTTTAACAACAATAGTCAAGTCTTCCAATGGACTTTTTAGTGAAACCCAATAGATAGCTTTATTTTCTCTTTGTTTACTCAAATATTGAATGCTTATGTCTTATAAATTTAGTAGGAAAGTATTCTAATGACTTGCTTATGACACCCTATAGAATATATGTTTAGTACCTTGGACACTGTAGCTTATTCACTTAAATCTCTGATAAATTGTGTGTCTGGTATGCACAGTCTGGTTAGCACAGTTAGTAAGGTGTTGGGATTGCACTATCAAATTAAGACTGTCATTGGTTCGAATCCCATGTTATCATGTTTTTATTTTACTAGTGTGGTTTGTGGCTCTGTAATATGAATGCCTATGTATTTTAACAACAATAGTCAAGTCTTCCAATGGACTTTTTAATGAAACCCAATAGATAGCTTTATTTTCTCTTTGTTTACTCAAATATTGAATGCTTATGTCTTATAAATTTAGTAGGAAAGTATTCTAATGACTTGCTTATGACACCCCATAGAATATATTATGTTTAGTACCTTGGACACTGTAGCTTATTCACTTAAATCTCTGATAAATTGTATGCTTGGTATGCACAGTTGGTAAGGTGTTGGGTTTGCACTATCAATTTAAGACTGTCATTGGTTCGAATCCGATGTTATCATGTTTTTATTTTACTAGTGTGGTTTGTGGCTCTATAATATGAATGCCTATGTCTTTTAACAACAATAGTCAAGTCTTCCAATGGACTTTTTAGTGAAACCCAATAGATAGCTTTATTTTCTTTTTGTTTTCTCAAATACTGAATGCTTATGTCTTATAAATTTAGTAGGAAAGTATTCTAATGACTTGCTTATGACACCCCATAGAATATATGTTTAGTACCTTGGACACTGTAGCTTATTCACTTAAATCTCTGATAAATTGTGTGTCTGGTATGCACAGTCTGGTTAGCACAGTTAGTAAGGTGTTGGGATTGCACTATCAAATTAAGACTGTCATTGGTTCGAATCCCATGTTATCATGTTTTTATTTTACTAGTGTGGTTTGTGGCTCTATAATATGAATGCCTATGTCTTTTAACAACAATAGTCAAGTCTTCCAATGGACTTTTTAGTGAAACCCAATAGATAGCTTTATTTTCTCTTTGTTTACTCAAATATTGAATGCTTATGTCTTATAAATTTAGTAGGAAAGTATTCTGACTTGCTTATGACACCCCATAGAATATATTATGTTTAGTACCTTGGACACTGTAGCTTATTCACTTAAATCTCTGATAAATTGTGTGCTTGGTATGCACAGTCTGGATAGCACAGTTGGTAAGGTGTTGGGTTTGCACTATCAAATTAAGACTGTCATTGGTTCGAATCCCATGTTATCATGTTTTTATTTTACTAGTGTGGTTTGTGGCTCTATAATATGAATGCCTATGTCTTTTAACAACAATAGTCAAGTCTTCCAATGGACTTTTTAGTGAAACCCAATAGATAGCTTTATTTTCTTTTTGTTTTCTCAAATACTGAATGCTTATGTCTTATGAATTTAGTAGGAAAGTATTCTAATGACTTGCTTATGACACCCCATAGAACAGGGCTGGCCAAACCAGTCCTCAAGATCTACCAACAGTTCACATTTTCCAGACCACCTAGCTGGAGCACAGGTGTTGTCATTACTAATTAAGATGTGCTGCATTCATTCCTAACTGAAAATTCTACAGATCTCCAGGAGGTCTGGAAAACATGAACTGTTGGTAGATCTCGAGGACCGGTTTGGCCAGCCCTGCCATAGAATATATTATGTTTAGTACCTTGGACACTGTAGCTTATTCACTTAAATCTCTGATAAATTGTGTGCTTGGTATGCACAGTCTGGATAGCACAGTTGGTAAGGTGTTGGGTTTGCACTATCAAATTAAGACTGTCATTGGTTCGAATCCCATGTTATCATGTTTTTATTTTACTAGTGTGGTTTATGGCTCTATAATATGAATGCCTATGTCTTTTAACAACAATAGTCAAGTCTTACAATGGACTTTTTAGTGAAACCCAATAGATAGCTTTATTTTCTTTTTGGTTTCTCAAATACTGAATGCTTATGTCTTATAAATTTAGTAGGAAAGTATTCTAATGACTTGCTTATGACACCCTATAGAATATATGTTTAGTACCTTGGACACTGCAGCTTATTCACTTAAATCTCTGATAAATTGTGTGTCTGGTATGCACAGTCTGGTTAGCACAGTTAGTAAGGTGTTGGGATTGCACTTTCAAATTAAGACTGTCATTGGTTCGAATTCTATGTTATCATGTTTTTATTTTACTAGTGTGGTTTGTGGCTCTGTAATATGAATGCCTATGTCTTTTAACAACAATAGTCAAGTCTTCCAATGGACTTTTTAGTGAAACCCAATAGATAGCTTTATTTTCTCTTTGTTTACTCAAATATTGAATGCTTATGTCTTATAAATTTAGTAGGAAAGTATTCTAATGACTTGCTTATGACACCCTATAGAATATATGTTTAGTACCTTGGACACTGTAGCTTATTCACTTAAATCTCTGATAAATTGTGTGTCTGGTATGCACAGTCTGGTTAGCACAGTTAGTAAGGTGTTGGGATTGCACTATCAAATTAAGACTGTCATTGGTTCGAATCCCATGTTATCATGTTTTTATTTTACTAGTGTGGTTTGTGGCTCTGTAATATGAATGCCTATGTATTTTAACAACAATAGTCAAGTCTTCCAATGGACTTTTTAATGAAACCCAATAGATAGCTTTATTTTCTCTTTGTTTACTCAAATATTGAATGCTTATGTCTTATAAATTTAGTAGGAAAGTATTCTAATGACTTGCTTATGACACCCCATAGAATATATTATGTTTAGTACCTTGGACACTGTAGCTTATTCACTTAAATCTCTGATAAATTGTATGCTTGGTATGCACAGTTGGTAAGGTGTTGGGTTTGCACTATCAATTTAAGACTGTCATTGGTTCGAATCCGATGTTATCATGTTTTTATTTTACTAGTGTGGTTTGTGGCTCTATAATATGAATGCCTATGTCTTTTAACAACAATAGTCAAGTCTTCCAATGGACTTTTTAGTGAAACCCAATAGATAGCTTTATTTTCTTTTTGTTTTCTCAAATACTGAATGCTTATGTCTTATAAATTTAGTAGGAAAGTATTCTAATGACTTGCTTATGACACCCCATAGAATATATGTTTAGTACCTTGGACACTGTAGCTTATTCACTTAAATCTCTGATAAATTGTGTGTCTGGTATGCACAGTCTGGTTAGCACAGTTAGTAAGGTGTTGGGATTGCACTATCAAATTAAGACTGTCATTGGTTCGAATCCCATGTTATCATGTTTTTATTTTACTAGTGTGGTTTGTGGCTCTATAATATGAATGCCTATGTCTTTTAACAACAATAGTCAAGTCTTCCAATGGACTTTTTAGTGAAACCCAATAGATAGCTTTATTTTCTCTTTGTTTACTCAAATATTGAATGCTTATGTCTTATAAATTTAGTAGGAAAGTATTCTGACTTGCTTATGACACCCCATAGAATATATTATGTTTAGTACCTTGGACACTGTAGCTTATTCACTTAAATCTCTGATAAATTGTGTGCTTGGTATGCACAGTCTGGATAGCACAGTTGGTAAGGTGTTGGGTTTGCACTATCAAATTAAGACTGTCATTGGTTCGAATCCCATGTTATCATGTTTTTATTTTACTAGTGTGGTTTGTGGCTCTATAATATGAATGCCTATGTCTTTTAACAACAATAGTCAAGTCTTCCAATGGACTTTTTAGTGAAACCCAATAGATAGCTTTATTTTCTTTTTGTTTTCTCAAATACTGAATGCTTATGTCTTATGAATTTAGTAGGAAAGTATTCTAATGACTTGCTTATGACACCCCATAGAACAGGGCTGGCCAAACCAGTCCTCAAGATCTACCAACAGTTCACATTTTCCAGACCACCTAGCTGGAGCACAGGTGTTGTCATTACTAATTAAGATGTGCTGCATTCATTCCTAACTGAAAATTCTACAGATCTCCAGGAGGTCTGGAAAACATGAACTGTTGGTAGATCTCGAGGACCGGTTTGGCCAGCCCTGCCATAGAATATATTATGTTTAGTACCTTGGACACTGTAGCTTATTCACTTAAATCTCTGATAAATTGTGTGCTTGGTATGCACAGTCTGGATAGCACAGTTGGTAAGGTGTTGGGTTTGCACTATCAAATTAAGACTGTCATTGGTTCGAATCCCATGTTATCATGTTTTTATTTTACTAGTGTGGTTTATGGCTCTATAATATGAATGCCTATGTCTTTTAACAACAATAGTCAAGTCTTACAATGGACTTTTTAGTGAAACCCAATAGATAGCTTTATTTTCTTTTTGGTTTCTCAAATACTGAATGCTTATGTCTTATAAATTTAGTAGGAAAGTATTCTAATGACTTGCTTATGACACCCTATAGAATATATGTTTAGTACCTTGGACACTGCAGCTTATTCACTTAAATCTCTGATAAATTGTGTGTCTGGTATGCACAGTCTGGTTAGCACAGTTAGTAAGGTGTTGGGATTGCACTTTCAAATTAAGACTGTCATTGGTTCGAATCCCATGTTATCATGTTTTTATTTTACTAGTGTGGTTTGTGGCTCTGTAATATGAATGCCTATGTCTTTTAACAACAATAGTCAAGTCTTCCAATGGACTTTTTAGTGAAACCCAATAGATAGCTTTATTTTCTCTTTGTTTACTCAAATATTGAATGCTTATGTCTTATAAATTTAGTAGGAAAGTATTCTAATGACTTGCTTATGACACCCTATAGAATATATGTTTAGTACCTTGGCACTGTAGCTTATTCACTTAAATCTCTGATAAATTGTGTGTCTGGTATGCACAGTCTGGTTAGCACAGTTAGTAAGGTGTTGGGATTGCACTATCAAATTAAGACTGTCATTGGTTCGAATCCCATGTTATCATGTTTTTATTTTACTAGTGTGGTTTGTGGCTCTGTAATATGAATGCCTATGTCTTTTAACAACAATAGTCAAGTCTTCCAATGGACTTTTTAATGAAACCCAATAGATAGCTTTATTTTCTCTTTGTTTACTCAAATATTGAATGCTTATGTCTTATAAATTTAGTAGGAAAGTATTCTAATGACTTGCTTATGACACCCCATAGAATATATTATGTTTAGTACCTTGGACACTGTAGCTTATTCACTTAAATCTCTGATAAATTGTATGCTTGGTATGCACAGTTGGTAAGGTGTTGGGTTTGCACTATCAATTTAAGACTGTCATTGGTTCGAATCCGATGTTATCATGTTTTTATTTTACTAGTGTGGTTTGTGGCTCTATAATATGAATGCCTATGTCTTTTAACAACAATAGTCAAGTCTTCCAATGGACTTTTTAGTGAAACCCAATAGATAGCTTTATTTTCTTTTTGTTTTCTCAAATACTGAATGCTTATGTCTTATGAATTTAGTAGGAAAGTATTCTAATGACTTGCTTATGACACCCCATAGAACAGGGCTGGCCAAACCAGTCCTCAAGATCTACCAACAGTTCACATTTTCCAGACCACCTAGCTGGAGCACAGGTGTTGTCATTACTAATTAAGATGTGCTGCATTCATTCCTAACTGACAATTCTACAGATCTCCAGGAGGTCTGGAAAACATGAACTGTTGGTAGATCTCGAGGACCGGTTTGGCCAGCCCTGCCATAGAATATATTATGTTTAGTACCTTGCACACTGTAGCTTATTCACTTAAATCTCTGATAAATTGTGTGCTTGGTATGCACAGTCTGGATAGCACAGTTGGTAAGGTGTTGGGTTTGCACTATCAAATTAAGACTGTCATTGGTTCGAATCCCATGTTATCATGTTTTTATTTTACTAGTGTGGTTTATGGCTCTATAATATGAATGCCTATGTCTTTTAACAACAATAGTCAAGTCTTACAATGGACTTTTTAGTGAAACCCAATAGATAGCTTTATTTTCTTTTTGGTTTCTCAAATACTGAATGCTTATGTCTTATAAATTTAGTAGGAAAGTATTCTAATGACTTGCTTATGACACCCTATAGAATATATGTTTAGTACCTTGGACACTGCAGCTTATTCACTTAAATCTCTGATAAATTGTGTGTCTGGTATGCACAGTCTGGTTAGCACAGTTAGTAAGGTGTTGGGATTGCACTTTCAAATTAAGACTGTCATTGGTTCGAATCCCATGTTATCATGTTTTTATTTTACTAGTGTGGTTTGTGGCTCTGTAATATGAATGCCTATGTCTTTTAACAACAATAGTCAAGTCTTCCAATGGACTTTTTAGTGAAACCCAATAGATAGCTTTATTTTCTCTTTGTTTACTCAAATATTGAATGCTTATGTCTTATAAATTTAGTAGGAAAGTATTCTAATGACTTGCTTATGACACCCTATAGAATATATGTTTAGTACCTTGGACACTGTAGCTTATTCACTTAAATCTCTGATAAATTGTGTGTCTGGTATGCACAGTCTGGTTAGCACAGTTAGTAAGGTGTTGGGATTGCACTATCAAATTAAGACTGTCATTGGTTCGAATCCCATGTTATCATGTTTTTATTTTACTAGTGTGGTTTGTGGCTCTGTAATATGAATGCCTATGTCTTTTAACAACAATAGTCAAGTCTTCCAATGGACTTTTTAATTAAACCCAATAGATAGCTTTATTTTCTCTTTGTTTACTCAAATATTGAATGCTTATGTCTTATAAATTTAGTAGGAAAGTATTCTAATGACTTGCTTATGACACCCCATAGAATATATTATGTTTAGTACCTTGGACACTGTAGCTTATTCACTTAAATCTCTGATAAATTGTATGCTTGGTATGCACAGTTGGTAAGGTGTTGGGTTTGCACTATCAATTTAAGACTGTCATTGGTTCGAATCCGATGTTATCATGTTTTTATTTTACTAGTGTGGTTTGTGGCTCTATAATATGAATGCCTATGTCTTTTAACAACAATAGTCAAGTCTTCCAATGGACTTTTTAGTGAAACCCAATAGATAGCTTTATTTTCTTTTTGTTTTCTCAAAAACTGAATGCTTATGTCTTATTAATTTAGTAGGAAAGTATTTTAATGACTTGCTTATGACACCCCATAGAATATATGTTTAGTACCTTGGACACTGTAGCTTATTCACTTAAATCTCTGATAAATTGTATGCTTGGTATGCACAGTTGGTAAGGTGTTGGGTTTGCACTATCAATTTAAGACTGTCATTGGTTCGAATCCCATGTTATCATGTTTTTATTTTACTAGTGTGGTTTGTGGCTCTTTAATATGAATGCCTATGTCTTTTAACAACAATAGTCAAGTCTTCCAATGGACTTTTTAGTGAAACCCAATAGATAGCTTTATTTTCTCTTTGTTTACTCAAATATTGAATGCTTATGTCTTATAAATTTAGTAGGAAAGTATTCTAATGACTTGCTTATGACACCCCATAGAATATATTATGTTTAGTACCTTTGACACTGTAGCTTATTCACTTAAATCTCTGATAAATTGTGTGCTTGGTATGCACAGTCTGGGTTTGCACTATCAAATTAAGACTGTCATTGGTTCGAATTCCATGTTATCATGTTTTTATTTTACTAGTGTGGTTTGTGGCTCTTTAATATGAATGCCTATGTCTTTTAACAACAATAGTCAAGTCTTCCAATGGACTTTTTAGTGAAACCCAATAGATAGCTTTATTTTCTCTTTGTTTACTCAAATATTGAATGCTTATGTCTTATAAATTTAGTAGGAAAGTATTCTAATGACTTGCTTATGACACCCCATAGAATATATTATGTTTAGTACCTTGGACACTGTAGCTTATTCACTTAAATCTCTGATAAATTGTGTGTCTGGTATGCACAGTCTGGTTAGCACAGTTAGTAAGGTGTGGGGGTTGCACTATCAAATTAAGACTGTCATTGGTTCGAATCCCATGTTATCATGTTTTTATTTTACTAGTGTGGTTTGTGGCTCTATAATATGAATGCCTATGTCTTTTAACAACAATAGTCAAGTCTTCCAATTGACTTTTTAGTGAAACCCAATAGATAGCTTTATTTTCTCTTTTTTTACTCAAATATTGAATGCTTATGTCTTATAAATTTAGTAGGAAAGTATTCTAATGACTTGCTTATGACACCCCATAGAATATATTATGTTTAGTACCTTGGACACTGTAGCTTATTCACTTAAATCTCTGATAAATTGTGTGCTTGGTATGCACAGTCTGGGTTTGCACTATCAAATTAAGACTGTCATTGGTTCGAATCCCATGTTATCATGTTTTTATTTTACTAGTGTGGTTTGTGGCTCTTTAATATGAATGCCTATGTCTTTTAACAACAATAGTCAAGTCTTCCAATGGACTTTTTAGTGAAACCCAATAGATAGCTTTATTTTCTCTTTGTTTACTCAAATATTGAATGCTTATGTCTTATAAATTTAGTAGGAAAGTATTCTAATGACTTGTTTATGACACCCCATAGAATATATTATGTTTAGTACCTTGGACACTGTAGCTTATTCACTTAAATCTCTGATAAATTGTGTGCCTGGTATGCACAGTCTGGTTAGCACAGTTAGTAAGGTGTTGGGTTTGCACTATCAAATTAAGACGGTCATTGGTTCGAATCCCATGTTATCATGTTTTTATTTTACTAGTGTGGTTTATGGCTCTATAATATGAATGCCTATGTCTTTTAACAACAATAGTCAAGTCTTCCAATGGACTTTTTAGTGAAACCCAATAGATAGCTTTATTTTCTTTTTGTTTTCTCAAATACTGAATGCTTATGTCTTATAAATTTAGTAGGAAAGTATTCTAATGACTTGCTTATGACACCCCATAGAATATATTATGTTTAGTACCTTGGACACTGTAGCTTATTCACTTAAATCTCTGATAAATTGTGTGCTTGGTATGCACAGTCTGGATAGCACAGTTGGTAAGGTGTTGGGTTTGCACTATCAAATTAAGACTGTCATTGGTTCGAATCCCATGTTATCATGTTTTTATTTTACTAGTGTGGTTTATGGCTCTATAATATGAATGCCTATGTCTTTTAACAACAATAGTCAAGTCTTCCAATGGACTTTTTAGTGAAACCCAATAGATAGCTTTATTTTCTTTTTGTTTACTCAAATATTGAATGCTTATGTCTTATAAATTTAGTAGGAAAGTATTCTAATGACTTGCTTATGACACCCCATAGAATATATTATGTTTAGTACCTTGGACACTGTAGCTTATTCACTTAAATCTCTGATAAATTGTGTGTCTGGTATGCACAGTCTGGTTAGCACAGTTAGTAAGGTGTTGGGATTGCACTATCAAATTAAGACGGTCATTGGTTCGAATCCCATGTTATCATGTTTTTATTTTACTAGTGTGGTTTATGGCTCTATAATATGAATGCCTATGTCTTTTAACAACAATAGTCAAGTCTTCCAATGGACTTTTTAGTGAAACCCAATAGATAGCTTTATTTTCTTTTTGTTTTCTCAAATACTGAATGCTTATGTCTTATAAATTTAGTAGGAAAGTATTCTAATGACTTGCTTATGACACCCCATAGAATATATTATGTTTAGTACCTTGGACACTGTAGCTTATTCACTTAAATCTCTGATAAATTGTGTGCTTGGTATGCACAGTCTGGGTTTGCACTATCAAATTAAGACTGTCATTGGTTCGAATCCCATGTTATCATGTTTTTATTTTACTAGTGTGGTTTGTGGCTCTTTAATATGAATGCCTATGTCTTTTAACAACAATAGTCAAGTCTTCCAATGGACTTTTTAGTGAAACCCAATAGATAGCTTTATTTTCTCTTTGTTTACTCAAATATTGAATGCTTATGTCTTATAAATTTAGTAGGAAAGTATTCTAATGACTTGTTTATGACACCCCATAGAATATATTATGTTTAGTACCTTGGACACTGTAGCTTATTCACTTAAATCTCTGATAAATTGTGTGCCTGGTATGCACAGTCTGGTTAGCACAGTTAGTAAGGTGTTGGGTTTGCACTATCAAATTAAGACGGTCATTGGTTCGAATCCCATGTTATCATGTTTTTATTTTACTAGTGTGGTTTATGGCTCTATAATATGAATGCCTATGTCTTTTAACAACAATAGTCAAGTCTTCCAATGGACTTTTTAGTGAAACCCAATAGATAGCTTTATTTTCTCTTTGTTTTCTCAAATACTGAATGCTTATGTCTTATAAATTTAGTAGGAAAGTATTCTAATGACTTGCTTATGACACCCCATAGAATATATTATGTTTAGTACCTTGGACACTGTAGCTTATTCACTTAAATCTCTGATAAATTGTGTGTCTGGTATGCATAGTCTGGTTAGCACAGTTAGTAAGGTGTTGGGATTGCACTATCAAATTAAGACTGTCATTGGTTCGAATCCCATGTTATCATGTTTTTATTTTACTAGTGTGGTTTGTGGCTCTATAATATGAATGCCTATGTCTTTTAACAACAATAGTCAAGTCTTCCAATGGACTTTTTAGTGAAACCCAATAGATAGCTTTATTTTCTTTTTGTTTACTCAAATATTGAATGCTTATGTCTTATAAATTTAGTAGGAAAGTATTCTAATGACTTGCTTATGACACCCCATAGAATATATTATGTTTAGTACCTTGGACACTGTAGCTTATTCACTTAAATCTCTGATAAATTGTGTGTCTGGTATGCACAGTCTGGTTAGCACAGTTAGTAAGGTGTTGGGATTGCACTATCAAATTAAGACGGTCATTGGTTCGAATCCCATGTTATCATGTTTTTATTTTACTAGTGTGGTTTATGGCTCTATAATATGAATGCCTATGTCTTTTAACAACAATAGTCAAGTCTTCCAATGGACTTTTTAGTGAAACCCAATAGATAGCTTTATTTTCTTTTTGTTTTCTCAAATACTGAATGCTTATGTCTTATAAATTTAGTAGGAAAGTATTCTAATGACTTGCTTATGACACCCCATAGAATATATTATGTTTAGTACCTTGGACACTGTAGCTTATTCACTTAAATCTCTGATAAATTGTGTGCTTGGTATGCACAGTCTGGGTTTGCACTATCAAATTAAGACTCATTGGTTCGAATCCCATGTTATCATGTTTTTATTTTACTAGTGTGGTTTGTGGCTCTTTAATATGAATGCCTATGTCTTTTAACAACAATAGTCAAGTCTTCCAATGGACTTTTTAGTGAAACCCAATAGATAGCTTTATTTTCTCTTTGTTTACTCAAATATTGAATGCTTATGTCTTATAAATTTAGTAGGAAAGTATTCTAATGACTTGTTTATGACACCCCATAGAATATATTATGTTTAGTACCTTGGACACTGTAGCTTATTCACTTAAATCTCTGATAAATTGTGTGCCTGGTATGCACAGTCTGGTTAGCACAGTTAGTAAGGTGTTGGGTTTGCACTATCAAATTAAGACGGTCATTGGTTCGAATCCCATGTTATCATGTTTTTATTTTACTAGTGTGGTTTATGGCTCTATAATATGAATGCCTATGTCTTTTAACAACAATAGTCAAGTCTTCCAATGGACTTTTTAGTGAAACCCAATAGATAGCTTTATTTTCTTTTTGTTTTCTCAAATACTGAATGCTTATGTCTTATAAATTTAGTAGGAAAGTATTCTAATGACTTGCTTATGACACCCCATAGAATATATTATGTTTAGTACCTTGGACACTGTAGCTTATTCACTTAAATCTCTGATAAATTGTGTGTCTGGTATGCATAGTCTGGTTAGCACAGTTAGTAAGGTGTTGGGATTGCACTATCAAATTAAGACTGTCATTGGTTCGAATCCCATGTTATCATGTTTTTATTTTACTAGTGTGGTTTGTGGCTCTATAATATGAATGCCTATGTCTTTTAACAACAATAGTCAAGTCTTCCAATGGACTTTTTAGTGAAACCCAATAGATAGCTTTATTTTCTCTTTGTTTACTCAAATATTGAATGCTTATGTCTTATAAATTTAGTAGGAAAGTATTCTAATGACTTGCTTATGACACCCCATAGAATATATTATGTTTAGTACCTTGGACACTGTAGCTTATTCACTTAAATCTCTGATAAATTGTGTGCTTGGTATGCACAGTCTGGGTTTGCACTATCAAATTAAGACTGTCATTGGTTCGAATCCCATGTTATCATGTTTTTATTTTACTAGTGTGGTTTGTGGCTCTTTAATATGAATGCCTATGTCTTTTAACAACAATAGTCAAGTCTTCCAATGGACTTTTTAGTGAAACCCAATAGATAGCTTTATTTTCTCTTTGTTTACTCAAATATTGAATGCTTATGTCTTATAAATTTAGTAGGAAAGTATTCTAATGACTTGCTTATGACACCCTATAGAATATATGTTTAGTACCTTGGACACTGTAGCTTATTCACTTAAATCTCTGATAAATTGTGTGTCTGGTATGCACAGTCTGGTTAGCACAGTTAGTAAGGTGTTGGGATTGCACTATCAAATTAAGACTGTCATTGGTTCGAATCCCATGTTATCATGTTTTTATTTTACTAGTGTGGTTTGTGGCTCTGTAATATGAATGCCTATGTCTTTTAACAACAATAGTCAAGTCTTCCAATGGACTTTTTAATGAAACCCAATAGATAGCTTTATTTTCTCTTTGTTTACTCAAATATTGAATGCTTATGTCTTATAAATTTAGTAGGAAAGTATTCTAATGACTTGCTTATGACACCCCATAGAATATATTATGTTTAGTACCTTGGACACTGTAGCTTATTCACTTAAATCTCTGATAAATTGTATGCTTGGTATGCACAGTTGGTAAGGTGTTGGGTTTGCACTATCAATTTAAGACTGTCATTGGTTCGAATCCGATGTTATCATGTTTTTCTTTTACTAGTGTGGTTTGTGGCTCTATAATATGAATGCCTATGTCTTTTAACAACAATAGTCAAGTCTTCCAATGGACTTTTTAGTGAAACCCAATAGATAGCTTTATTTTCTTTTTGTTTTCTCAAATACTGAATGCTTATGTCTTATAAATTTAGTAGGAAAGTATTCTAATGACTTGCTTATGACACCCCATAGAATATATTATGTTTAGTACCTTGGACACTGTAGCCTATTCACTTAAATCTCTGATAAATTGTGTGCTTGTTATGGACAGTCTGGATAGCACAGTTGGTAAGGTGTTGGGTTTGCACTATCAAATTAAGACTGTCATTGGTTCGAATCCCATGTTTTTATTTTACTAGTGTGGTTTATGGCTCTATAATATGAATGCCTATGTCTTTTAACAACAATAGTCAAGTCTTCCAATGGACTTTTTAGTGAAACCCAATAGATAGCTTTATTTTCTTTTTGTTTTCTCAAATACTGAATGCTTATGTCTTATTAATTTAGTAGGAAAGTATTTTAATGACTTGCTTATGACACCCCATAGAATATATGTTTAGTACCTTGGACACTGTAGCTTATTCACTTAAATCTCTGATAAATTGTATGCTTGGTATGCACAGTTGGTAAGGTGTTGGGTTTGCACTATCAATTTAAGACTGTCATTGGTTCGAATCCCATGTTATCATGTTTTTATTTTACTAGTGTGGTTTGTGGCTCTTTAATATGAATGCCTATGTCTTTTAACAACAATAGTCAAGTCTTCCAATGGACTTTTTAGTGAAACCCAATAGATAGCTTTATTTTCTCTTTGTTTACTCAAATATTGAATGCTTATGTCTTATAAATTTAGTAGGAAAGTATTCTAATGACTTGCTTATGACACCCCATAGAATATATTATGTTTAGTACCTTTGACACTGTAGCTTATTCACTTAAATCTCTGATAAATTGTGTGCTTGGTATGCACAGTCTGGGTTTGCACTATCAAATTAAGACTGTCATTGGTTCGAATTCCATGTTATCATGTTTTTATTTTACTAGTGTGGTTTGTGGCTCTTTAATATGAATGCCTATGTCTTTTAACAACAATAGTCAAGTCTTCCAATGGACTTTTTAGTGAAACCCAATAGATAGCTTTATTTTCTCTTTGTTTACTCAAATATTGAATGCTTATGTCTTATAAATTTAGTAGGAAAGTATTCTAATGACTTGCTTATGACACCCCATAGAATATATTATGTTTAGTACCTTGGACACTGTAGCTTATTCACTTAAATCTCTGATAAATTGTGTGTCTGGTATGCACAGTCTGGTTAGCACAGTTAGTAAGGTGTGGGGGTTGCACTATCAAATTAAGACTGTCATTGGTTCGAATCCCATGTTATCATGTTTTTATTTTACTAGTGTGGTTTGTGGCTCTTTAATATGAATGCCTATGTCTTTTAACAACAATAGTCAAGTCTTCCAATGGACTTTTTAGTGAAACCCAATAGATAGCTTTATTTTCTCTTTGTTTACTCAAATATTGAATGCTTATGTCTTATAAATTTAGTAGGAAAGTATTCTAATGACTTGCTTATGACACCCCATAGAATATATTATGTTTAGTACCTTGGACACTGTAGCTTATTCACTTAAATCTCTGATAAATTGTGTGTCTGGTATGCACAGTCTGGTTAGCACAGTTAGTAACGTGTGGGGGTTGCACTATCAAATTAAGACTGTCATTGGTTCGAATCCCATGTTATCATGTTTTTATTTTACTAGTGTGGTTTATGGCTCTATAATATGAATGCCTATGTCTTTTAACAACAATAGTCAAGTCTTCCAATGGACTTTTTAGTGAAACCCAATAGATAGCTTTATTTTCTCTTTGTTTACTCAAATATTGAATGCTTATGTCTTATAAATTTAGTAGGAAAGTATTCTAATGACTTGTTTATGACACCCCATAGAATATATTATGTTTAGTACCTTGGACACTGTAGCTTATTCACTTAAATCTCTGATAAATTGTGTGCCTGGTATGCACAGTCTGGTTAGCACAGTTAGTAAGGTGTGGGGATTGCACTATCAAATTAAGACTGTCATTGGTTCGAATCCCATGTTATCATGTTTTTATTTTACTAGTGTGGTTTATGGCTCTATAATATGAATGCCTATGTCTTTTAACAACAATAGTCAAGTCTTCCAATGGACTTTTTAGTGAAACCCAATAGATAGCTTTATTTTCTCTTTGTTTACTCAAATATTGAATGCTTATGTCTTATAAATTTAGTAGGAAAGTATTCTAATGACTTGTTTATGACACCCCATAGAATATATTATGTTTAGTACCTTGGACACTGTAGCTTATTCACTTAAATCTCTGATAAATTGTGTGCCTGGTATGCACAGTCTGGTTAGCACAGTTAGTAAGGTGTTGGGTTTGCACTATCAAATTAAGACGGTCATTGGTTCGAATCCCATGTTATCATGTTTTTATTTTACTAGTGTGGTTTATGGCTCTATAATATGAATGCCTATGTCTTTTAACAACAATAGTCAAGTCTTCCAATGGACTTTTTAGTGAAACCCAATAGATAGCTTTATTTTCTTTTTGTTTACTCAAATATTGAATGCTTATGTCTTATAAATTTAGTAGGAAAGTATTCTAATGACTTGCTTATGACACCCCATAGAATATATTATGTTTAGTACCTTGGACACTGTAGCTTATTCACTTAAATCTCTGATAAATTGTGTGTCTGGTATGCACAGTCTGGTTAGCACAGTTAGTAAGGTGTTGGGATTGCACTATCAAATTAAGACGGTCATTGGTTCGAATCCCATGTTATCATGTTTTTATTTTACTAGTGTGGTTTATGGCTCTATAATATGAATGCCTATGTCTTTTAACAACAATAGTCAAGTCTTCCAATGGACTTTTTAGTGAAACCCAATAGATAGCTTTATTTTCTTTTTGTTTTCTCAAATACTGAATGCTTATGTCTTATAAATTTAGTAGGAAAGTATTCTAATGACTTGCTTATGACACCCCATAGAATATATTATGTTTTGTACCTTGGACACTGTAGCTTATTCACTTAAATCTCTGATAAATTGTGTGCTTGGTATGCACAGTCTGGGTTTGCACTATCAAATTAAGACTGTCATTGGTTCGAATCCCATGTTATCATGTTTTTATTTTACTAGTGTGGTTTGTGGCTCTTTAATATGAATGCCTATGTCTTTTAACAACAATAGTCAAGTCTTCCAATGGACTTTTTAGTGAAACCCAATAGATAGCTTTATTTTCTCTTTGTTTACTCAAATATTGAATGCTTATGTCTTATAAATTTAGTAGGAAAGTATTCTAATGACTTGTTTATGACACCCCATAGAATATATTATGTTTAGTACCTTGGACACTGTAGCTTATTCACTTAAATCTCTGATAAATTGTGTGCCTGGTATGCACAGTCTGGTTAGCACAGTTAGTAAGGTGTTGGGTTTGCACTATCAAATTAAGACGGTCATTGGTTCGAATCCCATGTTATCATGTTTTTATTTTACTAGTGTGGTTTATGGCTCTATAATATGAATGCCTATGTCTTTTAACAACAATAGTCAAGTCTTCCAATGGACTTTTTAGTGAAACCCAATAGATAGCTTTATTTTCTTTTTGTTTTCTCAAATACTGAATGCTTATGTCTTATAAATTTAGTAGGAAAGTATTCGAATGACTTGCTTATGACACCCCATAGAATATATTATGTTTAGTACCTTGGACACTGTAGCTTATTCACTTAAATCTCTGATAAATTGTGTGTCTGGTATGCATAGTCTGGTTAGCACAGTTAGTAAGGTGTTGGGATTGCACTATCAAATTAAGACTGTCATTGGTTCGAATCCCATGTTATCATGTTTTTATTTTACTAGTGTGGTTTGTGGCTCTATAATATGAATGCCTATGTCTTTTAACAACAATAGTCAAGTCTTCCAATGGACTTTTTAGTGAAACCCAATAGATAGCTTTATTTTCTCTTTGTTTACTCAAATATTGAATGCTTATGTCTTATAAATTTAGTAGGAAAGTATTCTAATGACTTGCTTATGACACCCTATAGAATATATGTTTAGTACCTTGGACACTGTAGCTTATTCACTTAAATCTCTGATAAATTGTGTGTCTGGTATGCACAGTCTGGTTAGCACAGTTAGTAAGGTGTTGGGATTGCACTATCAAATTAAGACTGTCATTGGTTCGAATCCCATGTTATCATGTTTTTATTTTACTAGTGTGGTTTGTGGCTCTGTAATATGAATGCCTATGTCTTTTAACAACAATAGTCAAGTCTTCCAATGGACTTTTTAATGAAACCCAATAGATAGCTTTATTTTCTCTTTGTTTACTCAAATATTGAATGCTTATGTCTTATAAATTTAGTAGGAAAGTATTCTAATGACTTGCTTATGACACCCCATAGAATATATTATGTTTAGTACCTTGGACACTGTAGCTTATTCACTTAAATCTCTGATAAATTGTATGCTTGGTATGCACAGTTGGTAAGGTGTTGGGTTTGCACTATCAATTTAAGACTGTCATTGGTTCGAATCCGATGTTATCATGTTTTTAATTTACTAGTGTGGTTTGTGGCTCTATAATATGAATGCCTATGTCTTTTAACAACAATAGTCAAGTCTTCCAATGGACTTTTTAGTGAAACCCAATAGATAGCTTTATTTTCTTTTTGTTTTCTCAAATACTGAATGCTTATGTCTTATAAATTTAGTAGGAAAGTATTCTAATGACTTGCTTATGACACCCCATAGAATATATTATGTTTAGTACCTTGGACACTGTAGCTTATTCACTTAAATCTCTGATAAATTGTGTGCTTGTTATGCACAGTCTGGATAGCACAGTTGGTAAGGTGTTGGGTTTGCACTATCAAATTAAGACTGTCATTGGTTCGAATCCCATGTTTTTATTTTACTAGTGTGGTTTATGGCTCTATAATATGAATGCCTATGTCTTTTAACAACAATAGTCAAGTCTTCCAATGGACTTTTTAGTGAAACCCAATAGATAGCTTTATTTTCTTTTTGTTTTCTCAAATACTGAATGCTTATGTCTTATTAATTTAGTAGGAAAGTATTTTAATGACTTGCTTATGACACCCCATAGAATATATGTTTAGTACCTTGGACACTGTAGCTTATTCACTTAAATCTCTGATAAATTGTATGCTTGGTATGCACAGTTGGTAAGGTGTTGGGTTTGCACTATCAATTTAAGACTGTCATTGGTTCGAATCCCATGTTATCATGTTTATATTTTACTAGTGTGGTTTGTGGCTCTTTAATATGAATGCCTATGTCTTTTAACAACAATAGTCAAGTCTTCCAATGGACTTTTTAGTGAAACCCAATAGATAGCTTTATTTTCTCTTTGTTTACTCAAATATTGAATGCTTATGTCTTATAAATTTAGTAGGAAAGTATTCTAATGACTTGCTTATGACACCCCATAGAATATATTATGTTTAGTACCTTTGACACTGTAGCTTATTCACTTAAATCTCTGATAAATTGTGTGCTTGGTATGCACAGTCTGGGTTTGCACTATCAAATTAAGACTGTCATTGGTTCGAATTCCATGTTATCATGTTTTTATTATACTAGTGTGGTTTGTGGCTCTTTAATATGAATGCCTATGTCTTTTAACAACAATAGTCAAGTCTTCCAATGGACTTTTTAGTGAAACCCAATAGATAGCTTTATTTTCTCTTTGTTTACTCAAATATTGAATGCTTATGTCTTATAAATTTAGTAGGAAAGTATTCTAATGACTTGCTTATGACACCCCATAGAATATATTATGTTTAGTACCTTGGACACTGTAGCTTATTCACTTAAATCTCTGATAAATTGTGTGTCTGGTATGCACAGTCTGGTTAGCACAGTTAGTAAGGTGTGGGGGTTGCACTATCAAATTAAGACTGTCATTGGTTCGAATCCCATGTTATCATGTTTTTATTTTACTAGTGTGGTTTGTGGCTCTATAATATGAATGCCTATGTCTTTTAACAACAATAGTCAAGTCTTCCAATGGACTTTTTAGTGAAACCCAATAGATAGCTTTATTTTCTCTTTTTTTACTCAAATATTGAATGCTTATGTCTTATAAATTTAGTAGGAAAGTATTCTAATGACTTGCTTATGACACCCCATAGAATATATTATGTTTAGTACCTTGGACACTGTAGCTTATTCACTTAAATCTCTGATAAATTGTGTGCTTGGTATGCACAGTCTGGGTTTGCACTATCAAATTAAGACTGTCATTGGTTCGAATCCCATGTTATCATGTTTTTATTTTACTAGTGTGGTTTGTGGCTCTTTAATATGAATGCCTATGTCTTTTAACAACAATAGTCAAGTCTTCCAATGGACTTTTTAGTGAAACCCAATAGATAGCTTTATTTTCTTTTTGTTTTCTCAAATACTGAATGCTTATGTCTTATAAATTTAGTAGGAAAGTATTCTAATGACTTGCTTATGACACCCCATAGAATATATTATGTTTAGTACCTTGGACACTGTAGCTTATTCACTTAAATCTCTGATAAATTGTGTGCTTGTTATGCACAGTCTGGATAGCACAGTTGGTAAGGTGTTGGGTTTGCACTATCAAATTAAGACTGTCATTGGTTCGAATCCCATGTTTTTATTTTACTAGTGTGGTTTATGGCTCTATAATATGAATGCCTATGTCTTTTAACAACAATAGTCAAGTCTTCCAATGGACTTTTTAGTGAAACCCAATAGATAGCTTTATTTTCTTTTTGTTTTCTCAAATACTGAATGCTTATGTCTTATTAATTTAGTAGGAAAGTATTTTAATGACTTGCTTATGACACCCCATAGAATATATGTTTAGTACCTTGGACACTGTAGCTTATTCACTTAAATCTCTGATAAATTGTATGCTTGGTATGCACAGTTGGTAAGGTGTTGGGTTTGCACTATCAATTTACGACTGTCATTGGTTCGAATCCCATGTTATCATGTTTATATTTTACTAGTGTGGTTTGTGGCTCTTTAATATGAATGCCTATGTCTTTTAACAACAATAGTCAAGTCTTCCAATGGACTTTTTAGTGAAACCCAATAGATAGCTTTATTTTCTCTTTGTTTACTCAAATATTGAATGCTTATGTCTTATAAATTTAGTAGGAAAGTATTCTAATGACTTGCTTATGACACCCCATAGAATATATTATGTTTAGTACCTTTGACACTGTAGCTTATTCACTTAAATCTCTGATAAATTGTGTGCTTGGTATGCACAGTCTGGGTTTGCACTATCAAATTAAGACTGTCATTGGTTCGAATTCCATGTTATCATGTTTTTATTTTACTAGTGTGGTTTGTGGCTCTTTAATATGAATGCCTATGTCTTTTAACAACAATAGTCAAGTCTTCCAATGGACTTTTTAGTGAAACCCAATAGATAGCTTTATTTTCTCTTTGTTTACTCAAATATTGAATGCTTATGTCTTATAAATTTAGTAGGAAAGTATTCTAATGACTTGCTTATGACACCCCATAGAATATATTATGTTTAGTACCTTGGACACTGTAGCTTATTCACTTAAATCTCTGATAAATTGTGTGTCTGGTATGCACAGTCTGGTTAGCACAGTTAGTAAGGTGTGGGGGTTGCACTATCAAATTAAGACTGTCATTGGTTCGAATCCCATGTTATCATGTTTTTATTTTACTAGTGTGGTTTGTGGCTCTATAATATGAATGCCTATGTCTTTTAACAACAATAGTCAAGTCTTCCAATGGACTTTTTAGTGAAACCCAATAGATAGCTTTATTTTCTCTTTTTTTACTCAAATATTGAATGCTTATGTCTTATAAATTTAGTAGGAAAGTATTCTAATGACTTGCTTATGACACCCCATAGAATATATTATGTTTAGTACCTTGGACACTGTAGCTTATTCACTTAAATCTCTGATAAATTGTGTGCTTGGTATGCACAGTCTGGGTTTGCACTATCAAATTAAGACTGTCATTGGTTCGAATCCCATGTTATCATGTTTTTATTTTACTAGTGTGGTTTGTGGCTCTTTAATATGAATGCCTATGTCTTTTAACAACAATAGTCAAGTCTTCCAATGGACTTTTTAGTGAAACCCAATAGATAGCTTTATTTTCTCTTTTACTCAAATATTGAATGCTTATGTCTTATAAATTTAGTAGGAAAGTATTCTAATGACTTGTTTATGACACCCCATAGAATATATTATGTTTAGTACCTTGGACACTGTAGCTTATTCACTTAAATCTCTGATAAATTGTGTGACTGGTATGCACAGTCTGGTTAGCACAGTTAGTAAGGTGTTGGGTTTGCACTATCAAATTAAGACGGTCATTGGTTCGAATCCCATGTTATCATGTTTTTATTTTACTAGTGTGGTTTATGGCTCTATAATATGAATGCCTATGTCTTTTAACAACAATAGTCAAGTCTTCCAATGGACTTTTTAGTGAAACCCAATAGATAGCTTTATTTTCTTTTTGTTTTCTCAAATACTGAATGCTTATGTCTTATAAATTTAGTAGGAAAGTATTCTAATGACTTGCTTATGACACCCCATAGAATATATTATGTTTAGTACCTTGGACACTGTAGCTTATTCACTTAAATCTCTGATAAATTGTGTGCTTGGTATGCACAGTCTGGATAGCACAGTTGGTAAGGTGTTGGGTTTGCACTATCAAATTAAGGCTGTCATTGGTTCTAATCCCATGTTATCATGTTTTTATTTTACTAGTGTGGTTTATGGCTCTATAATATGAATGCCTATGTCTTTTAACAACAATAGTCAAGTCTTCCAATGGACTTTTTAGTGAAACCCAATAGATAGCTTTATTTTCTTTTTGTTTACTCAAATATTGAATGCTTATGTCTTATAAATTTAGTAGGAAAGTATTCTAATGACTTGCTTATGACACCCCATAGAATATATTATGTTTAGTACCTTGGACACTGTAGCTTATTCACTTAAATCTCTGATAAATTGTGTGCTTGGTATGCACAGTCTGGATAGCACAGTTGGTAAGTTGTTGGGTTTGCACTATCAAATTAAGACTGTCATTGGTTCGAATCCCATGTTATCATGTTTTTATTTTACTAGTGTGGTTTGTGGCTCTATAATATGAATGCCTATGTCTTTTAACAACAATAGTCAAGTCTTCCAATGGACTTTTTAGTGAAACCCAATAGATAGCTTTATTTTCTTTTTGTTTTCTCAAATACTGAATGCTTATGTCTTATGAATTTAGTAGGAAAGTATTCTAATGACTTGCTTATGACACCCCATAGAACAGGGCTGGCCAAACCAGTCCTCAAGATCTACCAACAGTTCACATTTTCCAGACCACCTAGCTGGAGCACAGGTGTTGTCATTACTAATTAAGATGTGCTGCATTCATTCCTAACTGACAATTCTACAGATCTCCAGGAGGTCTGGAAAACATGAACTGTTGGTAGATCTCGAGGACCGGTTTGGCCAGCCCTGCCATAGAATATATTATGTTTAGTACCTTGGACACTGTAGCTTATTCACTTAAATCTCTGATACATTGTGTGCTTGGTATGCACGGTCTGGATAGCACAGTTGGTAAGATGTTGGGTTTGCACTATCAAATTAAGACTGTCATTGGTTCGAATCCCATGTTATCATGTTTTTATTTTACTAGTGTGGTTTATGGCTCTATAATATGAATGCCTATGTCTTTTAACAACAATAGTCAAGTCTTCCAATGGACTTTTTAGTGAAACCCAATAGATAGCTTTATTTTCTCTTTGTTTACTCAAATATTGAATGCTTATGTCTTATAAATTTAGTAGGAAAGTATTCTAATGACTTGCTTATGACACCCCATAGAATATATTATGTTTAGTACCTTGGACACTGTAGCTTATTCACTTAAATCTCTGATAAATTGTATGCTTGGTATGCACAGTTGGTAAGGTGTTGGGTTTGCACTATCAATTTAAGACTGTCATTGGTTCGAATCCCATGTTATCATGTTTATATTTTACTAGTGTGGTTTGTGGCTCTTTAATATGAATGCCTATGTCTTTTAACAACAATAGTCAAGTCTTCCAATGGACTTTTTAGTGAAACCCAATAGATAGCTTTATTTTCTCTTTGTTTACTCAAATATTGAATGCTTATGTCTTATAAATTTAGTAGGAAAGTATTCTAATGACTTGCTTATGACACCCCATAGAATATATTATGTTTAGTACCTTTGACACTGTAGCTTATTCACTTAAATCTCTGATAAATTGTGTGCTTGGTATGCACAGTCTGGGTTTGCACTATCAAATTAAGACTGTCATTGGTTCGAATTCCATGTTATCATGTTTTTATTTTACTAGTGTGGTTTGTGGCTCTTTAATATGAATGCCTATGTCTTTTAACAACAATAGTCAAGTCTTCCAATGGACTTTTTAGTGAAACCCAATAGATAGCTTTATTTTCTCTTTGTTTACTCAAATATTGAATGCTTATGTCTTATAAATTTAGTAGGAAAGTATTCTAATGACTTGCTTATGACACCCCATAGAATATATTATGTTTAGTACCTTGGACACTGTAGCTTATTCACTTAAATCTCTGATAAATTGTGTGTCTGGTATGCACAGTCTGGTTAGCACAGTTAGTAAGGTGTGGGGGTTGCACTATCAAATTAAGACTGTCATTGGTTCGAATCCCATGTTATCATGTTTTTATTTTACTAGTGTGGTTTGTGGCTCTATAATATGAATGCCTATGTCTTTTAACAACAATAGTCAAGTCTTCCAATGGACTTTTTAGTGAAACCCA
Source organism: Pseudophryne corroboree (assembly GCF_028390025.1). NCBI lineage: Eukaryota > Metazoa > Chordata > Amphibia > Anura > Myobatrachidae > Pseudophryne > Pseudophryne corroboree. The sequence goes on along the minus strand of NC_086449.1, from coordinate 711,396,842 downwards.
ATAGATAGCTTTATTTTCTCTTTTTTTACTCAAATATTGAATGCTTATGTCTTATAAATTTAGTAGGAAAGTATTCTAATGACTTGCTTATGACACCCCATAGAATATATTATGTTTAGTACCTTGGACACTGTAGCTTATTCACTTAAATCTCTGATAAATTGTGTGCTTGGTATGCACAGTCTGGGTTTGCACTATCAAATTAAGACTGTCATTGGTTCGAATCCCATGTTATCATGTTTTTATTTTACTAGTGTGGTTTGTGGCTCTTTAATATGAATGCCTATGTCTTTTAACAACAATAGTCAAGTCTTCCAATGGACTTTTTAGTGAAACCCAATAGATAGCTTTATTTTCTCTTTTACTCAAATATTGAATGCTTATGTCTTATAAATTTAGTAGGAAAGTATTCTAATGACTTGTTTATGACACCCCATAGAATATATTATGTTTAGTACCTTGGACACTGTAGCTTATTCACTTAAATCTCTGATAAATTGTGTGACTGGTATGCACAGTCTGGTTAGCACAGTTAGTAAGGTGTTGGGTTTGCACTATCAAATTAAGACGGTCATTGGTTCGAATCCCATGTTATCATGTTTTTATTTTACTAGTGTGGTTTATGGCTCTATAATATGAATGCCTATGTCTTTTAACAACAATAGTCAAGTCTTCCAATGGACTTTTTAGTGAAACCCAATAGATAGCTTTATTTTCTTTTTGTTTTCTCAAATACTGAATGCTTATGTCTTATAAATTTAGTAGGAAAGTATTCTAATGACTTGCTTATGACACCCCATAGAATATATTATGTTTAGTACCTTGGACACTGTAGCTTATTCACTTAAATCTCTGATAAATTGTGTGCTTGGTATGCACAGTCTGGATAGCACAGTTGGTAAGGTGTTGGGTTTGCACTATCAAATTAAGGCTGTCATTGGTTCTAATCCCATGTTATCATGTTTTTATTTTACTAGTGTGGTTTATGGCTCTATAATATGAATGCCTATGTCTTTTAACAACAATAGTCAAGTCTTCCAATGGACTTTTTAGTGAAACCCAATAGATAGCTTTATTTTCTTTTTGTTTACTCAAATATTGAATGCTTATGTCTTATAAATTTAGTAGGAAAGTATTCTAATGACTTGCTTATGACACCCCATAGAATATATTATGTTTAGTACCTTGGACACTGTAGCTTATTCACTTAAATCTCTGATAAATTGTGTGCTTGGTATGCACAGTCTGGATAGCACAGTTGGTAAGTTGTTGGGTTTGCACTATCAAATTAAGACTGTCATTGGTTCGAATCCCATGTTATCATGTTTTTATTTTACTAGTGTGGTTTGTGGCTCTATAATATGAATGCCTATGTCTTTTAACAACAATAGTCAAGTCTTCCAATGGACTTTTTAGTGAAACCCAATAGATAGCTTTATTTTCTTTTTGTTTTCTCAAATACTGAATGCTTATGTCTTATGAATTTAGTAGGAAAGTATTCTAATGACTTGCTTATGACACCCCATAGAACAGGGCTGGCCAAACCAGTCCTCAAGATCTACCAACAGTTCACATTTTCCAGACCACCTAGCTGGAGCACAGGTGTTGTCATTACTAATTAAGATGTGCTGCATTCATTCCTAACTGACAATTCTACAGATCTCCAGGAGGTCTGGAAAACATGAACTGTTGGTAGATCTCGAGGACCGGTTTGGCCAGCCCTGCCATAGAATATATTATGTTTAGTACCTTGGACACTGTAGCTTATTCACTTAAATCTCTGATACATTGTGTGCTTGGTATGCACGGTCTGGATAGCACAGTTGGTAAGATGTTGGGTTTGCACTATCAAATTAAGACTGTCATTGGTTCGAATCCCATGTTATCATGTTTTTATTTTACTAGTGTGGTTTATGGCTCTATAATATGAATGCCTATGTCTTTTAACAACAATAGTCAAGTCTTCCAATGGACTTTTTAGTGAAACCCAATAGATAGCTTTATTTTCTCTTTGTTTACTCAAATATTGAATGCTTATGTCTTATAAATTTAGTAGGAAAGTATTCTAATGACTTGCTTATGACACCCCATAGAATATATTATGTTTAGTACCTTGGACACTGTAGCTTATTCACTTAAATCTCTGATAAATTGTATGCTTGGTATGCACAGTTGGTAAGGTGTTGGGTTTGCACTATCAATTTAAGACTGTCATTGGTTCGAATCCGATGTTATCATGTTTTTATTTTACTAGTGTGGTTTGTGGCTCTATAATATGAATGCCTATGTCTTTTAACAACAATAGTCAAGTCTTCCAATGGACTTTTTAGTGAAACCCAATAGATAGCTTTATTTTCTTTTTGTTTTCTCAAATACTGAATGCTTATGTCTTATAAATTTAGTAGGAAAGTATTCTAATGACTTGCTTATGACACCCCATAGAATATATGTTTAGTACCTTGGACACTGTAGCTTATTCACTTAAATCTCTGATAAATTGTGTGTCTGGTATGCACAGTCTGGTTAGCACAGTTAGTAAGGTGTTGGGATTGCACTATCAAATTAAGACTGTCATTGGTTCGAATCCCATGTTATCATGTTTTTATTTTACTAGTGTGGTTTGTGGCTCTATAATATGAATGCCTATGTCTTTTAACAACAATAGTCAAGTCTTCCAATGGACTTTTTAGTGAAACCCAATAGATAGCTTTATTTTCTCTTTGTTTACTCAAATATTGAATGCTTATGTCTTATAAATTTAGTAGGAAAGTATTCTGACTTGCTTATGACACCCCATAGAATATATTATGTTTAGTACCTTGGACACTGTAGCTTATTCACTTAAATCTCTGATAAATTGTGTGCTTGGTATGCACAGTCTGGATAGCACAGTTGGTAAGGTGTTGGGTTTGCACTATCAAATTAAGACTGTCATTGGTTTGAATCCCATGTTATCATGTTTTTATTTTACTAGTGTGGTTTGTGGCTCTATAATATGAATGCCTATGTCTTTTAACAACAATAGTCAAGTCTTCCAATGGACTTTTTAGTGAAACCCAATAGATAGCTTTATTTTCTTTTTGTTTTCTCAAATACTGAATGCTTATGTCTTATGAATTTAGTAGGAAAGTATTCTAATGACTTGCTTATGACACCCCATAGAACAGGGCTGGCCAAACCAGTCCTCAAGATCTACCAACAGTTCACATTTTCCAGACCACCTAGCTGGAGCACAGGTGTTGTCATTACTAATTAAGATGTGCTGCATTCATTCCTAACTGACAATTCTACAGATCTCCAGGAGGTCTGGAAAACATGAACTGTTGGTAGATCTCGAGGACCGGTTTGGCCAGCCCTGCCATAGAATATATTATGTTTAGTACCTTGGACACTGTAGCTTATTCACTTAAATCTCTGATAAATTGTGTGCTTGATATGCACAGTCTGGATAGCACAGTTGGTAAGGGCTTGGGTTTGCACTATCAAATTAAGACTGTCATTGGTTCGAATCCCATGTTATCATGTTTTTATTTTACTAGTGTGTTTTATGGCTCTATAATATGAATGCCTATGTCTTTTAACAACAATAGTCAAGTCTTACAATGGACTTTTTAGTGAAACCCAATAGATAGCTTTATTTTCTTTTTGGTTTCTCAAATACTGAATGCTTATGTCTTATAAATTTAGTAGGAAAGTATTCTAATGACTTGCTTATGACACCCTATAGAATATATGTTTAGTACCTTGGACACTGTAGCTTATTCACTTAAATCTCTGATAAATTGTGTGTCTGGTATGCACAGTCTGGTTAGCACAGTTAGTAAGGTGTTGGGATTGCACTTTCAAATTAATACTGTCATTGGTTCGAATCCCATGTTATCATGTTTTTATTTTACTAGTGTGGTTTGTGGCTCTGTAATATGAATGCCTATGTCTTTTAACAACAATAGTCAAGTCTTCCAATGGACTTTTTAGTGAAACCCAATAGATAGCTTTATTTTCTCTTTGTTTACTCAAATATTGAATGCTTATGTCTTATAAATTTAGTAGGAAAGTATTCTAATGACTTGCTTATGACACCCCATAGAATATATTATGTTTAGTACCTTGGACACTGTAGCTTATTCACTTAAATCTCTGATAAATTGTGTGATTGGTATGCACAGTCTGGATAGCACAGTTGGTAAGGTGTTGGGTTTGCACTATCAAATTAAGACTGTCATTGGTTCGAATCCCATGTTTTTATTTTACTAGTGTGGTTTATGGCTCTATAATATGAATGCCTATGTCTTTTAACAACAATAGTCAAGTCTTCCAATGGACTTTTTAGTGAAACCCAATAGATAGCTTTATTTTCTTTTTGTTTTCTCAAATACTGAATGCTTATGTCTTATTAATTTAGTAGGAAAGTATTTTAATGACTTGCTTATGACACCCCATAGAATATATGTTTAGTACCTTGGACACTGTAGCTTATTCACTTAAATATCTGATAAATTGTATGCTTGGTATGCACAGTTGGTAAGGTGTTGGGTTTGCACTATCAATTTAAGACTGTCATTGGTTCGAATCCTATGTTATCATGTTTTTATTTTACTAGTGTGGTTTGTGGCTCTTTAATATGAATGCCTATGTCTTTTAACAACAATAGTCAAGTCTTCCAATGGACTTTTTAGTGAAACCCAATAGATAGCTTTATTTTCTCTTTGTTTACTCAAATATTGAATGCTTATGTCTTATAAATTTAGTAGGAAAGTATTCTAATGACTTGCTTATGACACCCCATAGAATATATTATGTTTAGTACCTTTGACTCTGTAGCTTATTCACTTAAATCTCTGATAAATTGTGTGCTTGGTATGCACAGTCTGGGTTTGCACTATCAAATTAAGACTGTCATTGGTTCGAATCCCATGTTATCATGTTTTTATTTTACTAGTGTGGTTTGTGGCTCTATAATATGAATGCCTATGTCTTTTAACAACAATAGTCAAGTCTTCCAATGGACTTTTTAGTGAAACCCAATAGATAGCTTTATTTTCCCTTTGTTTACTCAAATATTGAATGCTTATGTCTTATAAATTTAGTAGGAAAGTATTCTAATGACTTGCTTATGACACCCCATAGAATATATTATGTTTAGTACCTTGGACACTGTAGCTTATTCACTTAAATCTCTGATAAATTGTGTGTCTGGTATGCACAGTCTGGTTAGCACAGTTAGTAAGGTGTTGGGTTTGCACTATCAAATTAAGACTGTCATTGGTTCGAATCCCATGTTATCATGTTTTTATTTTACTAGTGTGGTTTGTGGCTCTATAATATGAATGCCTATGTCTTTTAACAACAATAGTCAAGTCTTCCAATGGACTTTTTAGTGAAACCCAATAGATAGCTTTATTTTCTCTTTGTTTACTCAAATATTGAATGCTTATGTCTTATAAATTTAGTAGGAAAGTATTCTAATGACTTGCTTATGACACCCCATAGAATATATTATGTTTAGTACCTTGGACACTGTAGCTTATTCACTTAAATCTCTGATAAATTGTGTGCTTGGTATGCACAGTCTGGGTTTGCACTATCAAATTAAGACTGTCATTGGTTCGAATCCCATGTTATCATGTTTTTATTTTACTAGTGTGGTTTGTGGCTCTTTAATATGAATGCCTATGTCTTTTAACAACAATAGTCAAGTCTTCCAATGGACTTTTTAGTGAAACCCAATAGATAGCTTTATTTTCTCTTTGTTTACTCAAATATTGAATGCTTATGTCTTATAAATTTAGTAGGAAAGTATTCTAATGACTTGTTTATGACACCCCATAGAATATATTATGTTTAGTACCTTGGACACTGTAGCTTATTCACTTAAATCTCTGATAAATTGTGTGATTGGTATGCACGGTCTGGATAGCACAGTTGGTAAGGTGTTGGGTTTGCACTATCAAATTAAGACTGTCATTGGTTCGAATCCCATGTTATCATGTTTTTATTTTACTAGTGTGGTTTATGGCTCTATAATATGAATGCCTATGTCTTTTAACAACAATAGTCAAGTCTTCCAATGGACTTTTTAGTGAAACCCAATAGATAGCTTTATTTTCTCTTTGTTTACTCAAATATTGAATGCTTATGTCTTATAAATTTAGTAGGAAAGTATTCTAATGACTTGCTTATGACACCCCATAGAATATATTATGTTTAGTACCTTGGACACTGTAGCTTATTCACTTAAATCTCTGATAAATTGTGTGCTTGGTATGCACAGTCTGGATAGCACAGTTGGTAAGGTGTTGGGTTTGCACTATCAAATTAAGACTGTCATTGGTTCGAATCCCATGTTATCATGTTTTTATTTTACTAGTGTGGTTTATGGCTCTATAATATGAATGCCTATGTCTTTTAACAACAATAGTCAAGTCTTCCAATGGACTTTTTAGTGAAACCCAATAGATAGCTTTATTTTCTCTTTGTTTACTCAAATATTGAATGCTTATGTCTTATAAATTTAGTAGGAAAGTATTCTAATGACTTGCTTATGACACCCCATAGAATATATTATGTTTAGTACCTTGGACACTGTAGCTTATTCACTTAAATCTCTGATAAATTGTGTGCTTGGTATGCACAGTCTGGATAGCACAGTTGGTAAGGTGTTGGGTTTGCACTATCAAATTAAGACTGTCATTGGTTTGAATCCCATGTTATCATGTTTTTATTTTACTAGTGTGGTTTGTGGCTCTATAATATGAATGCCTATGTCTTTTAACAACAATAGTCAAGTCTTCCAATGGACTTTTTAGTGAAACCCAATAGATAGCTTTATTTTCTTTTTGTTTTCTCAAATACTGAATGCTTATGTCTTATGAATTTAGTAGGAAAGTATTCTAATGACTTGCTTATGACACCCCATAGAACAGGGCTGGCCAAACCAGTCCTCAAGATCTACCAACAGTTCACATTTTCCAGACCACCTAGCTGGAGCACAGGTGTTGTCATTACTAATTAAGATGTGCTGCATTCATTCCTAACTGACAATTCTACAGATCTCCAGGAGGTCTGGAAAACATGAACTGTTGGTAGATCTCGAGGACCGGTTTGGCCAGCCCTGCCATAGAATATATTATGTTTAGTACCTTGGACACTGTAGCTTATTCACTTAAATCTCTGATAAATTGTGTGCTTTGTATGCACAGTCTGGATAGCACAGTTGGTAAGGTGTTGGGTTTGCACTATTAAATTAAGACTGTCATTGGTTCGAATCCCATGTTATCATGTTTTTATTTTACTAGTGTGGTTTATGGCTCTATAATATGAATGCCTATGTCTTTTAACAACAATAGTCAAGTCTTCCAATGGACTTTTTAGTGAAACCCAATAGATAGCTTTATTTTCTTTTTGTTTTCTCAAATACTGAATGCTTATGTCTTATGAATTTAGTAGGAAAGTATTCTAATGACTTGCTTATGACACCCCATAGAACAGGGCTGGCCAAACCAGTCCTCAAGATCTACCAACAGTTCACATTTTCCAGACCACCTAGCTGGAGCACAGGTGTTGTCATTACTAATTAAGATGTGCTGCATTCATTCCTAACTGACAATTCTACAGATCTCCAGGAGGTCTGGAAAACATGAACTGTTGGTAGATCTCGAGGACCGGTTTGGCCAGCCCTGCCATAGAATATATTATGTTTAGTACCTTGGACACTGTAGCTTATTCACTTAAATCTCTGATAAATTGTGTGCTTGGTATGCACAGTCTGGATAGCACAGTTGGTAAGGTGTTGGGTTTGCACTATCAAATTAAGACTGTCATTGGTTCGAATCCCATGTTATCATGTTTTTATTTTACTAGTGTGGTTTATGGCTCTATAATATGAATGCCTATGTCTTTTAACAACAATAGTCAAGTCTTCCAATGGACTTTTTAGTGAAACCCAATAGATAGCTTTATTTTCTCTTTGTTTACTCAAATATTGAATGCTTATGTCTTATAAATTTAGTAGGAAAGTATTCTAATGACTTGCTTATGACACCCCATAGAATATATTATGTTTAGTACCTTTGACACTGTAGCTTATTCACTTAAATCTCTGATAAATTGTGTGCTTGGTATGCACAGTCTGGGTTTGCACTATCAAATTAAGACTGTCATTGGTTCGAATTCCATGTTATCATGTTTTTATTTTACTAGTGTGGTTTGTGGCTCTTTAATATGAATGCCTATGTCTTTTAACAACAATAGTCAAGTCTTCCAATGGACTTTTTAGTGAAACCCAATAGATAGCTTTATTTTCTCTTTGTTTACTCAAATATTGAATGCTTATGTCTTATAAATTTAGTAGGAAAGTATTCTAATGACTTGCTTATGACACCCCATAGAATATATTATGTTTAGTACCTTGGACACTGTAGCTTATTCACTTAAATCTCTGATAAATTGTGTGTCTGGTATGCACAGTCTGGTTAGCACAGTTAGTAAGGTGTTGGGTTTGCACTATCAAATTAAGACTGTCATTGGTTCGAATCCCATGTTATCATGTTTTTATTTTACTAGTGTGGTTTGTGGCTCTATAATATGAATGCCTATGTCTTTTAACAACAATAGTCAAGTCTTCCAATGGACTTTTTAGTGAAACCCAATAGATAGCTTTATTTTCTCTTTGTTTACTCAAATATTGAATGCTTATGTCTTATAAATTTAGTAGGAAAGTATTCTAATGACTTGCTTATGACACCCCATAGAATATATTATGTTTAGTACCTTGGACACTGTAGCTTATTCACTTAAATCTCTGATAAATTGGGTGTCTGGTATGCACAGTCTGGTTAGCACAGTTAGTAAGGTGTTGGGTTTGCACTATCAAATTAAGACTGTCATTGGTTCGAATCCCATGTTATCATGTTTTTATTTTACTAGTGTGGTTTGTGGCTCTATAATATGAATGCCTATGTCTTTTAACAACAATAGTCAAGTCTTCCAATGGACTTTTTAGTGAAACCCAATAGATAGCTTTATTTTCTCTTTGTTTACTCAAATATTGAATGCTTATGTCTTATAAATTTAGTAGGAAAGTATTCTAATGACTTGCTTATGACACCCCATAGAATATATTATGTTTAGTACCTTGGACACTGTAGCTTATTCACTTAAATCTCTGATAAATTGTGTGCTTGGTATGCACAGTCTGGGTTTGCACTATCAAATTAAGACTGTCATTGGTTCGAATCCCATGTTATCATGTTTTTATTTTACTAGTGTGGTTTGTGGCTCTTTAATATGAATGCCTATGTCTTTTAACAACAATAGTCAAGTCTTCCAATGGACTTTTTAGTGAAACCCAATAGATAGCTTTATTTTCTCTTTGTTTACTCAAATATTGAATGCTTATGTCTTATAAATTTAGTAGGAAAGTATTCTAATGACTTGTTTATGACACCCCATAGAATATATTATGTTTAGTACCTTGGACACTAGCTTATTCACTTAAATCTCTGATAAATTGTGTGCTTGGTATGCACGGTCTAGATAGCACAGTTGGTAAGGTGTTGGGTTTGCACTATCAAATTAAGACTGTCATTGGTTCGAATCCCATGTTATCATGTTTTTATTTTACTAGTGTGGTTTATGGCTCTATAATATGAATGCCTATGTCTTTTAACAACAATAGTCAAGTCTTCCAATGGACTTTTTAGTGAAACCCAATAGATAGCTTTATTTTCTCTTTGTTTACTCAAATATTGAATGCTTATGTCTTATAAATTTAGTAGGAAAGTATTCTAATGACTTGCTTATGACACCCCATAGAATATATTATGTTTAGTACCTTTGACACTGTAGCTTATTCACTTAAATCTCTGATAAATTGTGTGCTTGGTATGCACAGTCTGGGTTTGCACTATCAAATTAAGACTGTCATTGGTTCGAATTCCATGTTATCATGTTTTTATTTTACTAGTGTGGTTTGTGGCTCTTTAATATGAATGCCTATGTCTTTTAACAACAATAGTCAAGTCTTCCAATGGACTTTTTAGTGAAACCCAATAGATAGCTTTATTTTCTCTTTGTTTACTCAAATATTGAATGCTTATGTCTTATAAATTTAGTAGGAAAGTATTCTAATGACTTGCTTATGACACCCCATAGAATATATTATGTTTAGTACCTTGGACACTGTAGCTTATTCACTTAAATCTCTGATAAATTGTGTGTCTGGTATGCACAGTCTGGTTAGCACAGTTAGTAAGGTGTTGGGTTTGCACTATCAAATTAAGACTGTCATTGGTTCGAATCCCATGTTATCATGTTTTTATTTTACTAGTGTGGTTTGTGGCTCTATAATATGAATGCCTATGTCTTTTAACAACAATAGTCAAGTCTTCCAATGGACTTTTTAGTGAAACCCAATAGATAGCTTTATTTTCTCTTTGTTTACTCAAATATTGAATGCTTATGTCTTATAAATTTAGTAGGAAAGTATTCTAATGACTTGCTTATGACACCCCATAGAATATATTATGTTTAGTACCTTGGACACTGTAGCTTATTCACTTAAATCTCTGATAAATTGTGTGTCTGGTATGCACAGTCTGGTTAGCACAGTTAGTAAGGTGTTGGGTTTGCACTATCAAATTAAGACTGTCATTGGTTCGAATCCCATGTTATCATGTTTTTATTTTACTAGTGTGGTTTGTGGCTCTATAATATGAATGCCTATGTCTTTTAACAACAATAGTCAAGTCTTCCAATGGACTTTTTAGTGAAACCCAATAGATAGCTTTATTTTCTCTTTGTTTACTCAAATATTGAATGCTTATGTCTTATAAATTTAGTAGGAAAGTATTCTAATGACTTGCTTATGACACCCCATAGAATATATTATGTTTAGTACCTTGGACACTGTAGCTTATTCACTTAAATCTCTGATAAATTGTGTGTCTGGTATGCACAGTCTGGTTAGCACAGTTAGTAAGGTGTTGGGTTTGCACTATCAAATTAAGACTGTCATTGGTTCGAATCCCATGTTATCATGTTTTTATTTTACTAGTGTGGTTTGTGGCTCTATAATATGAATGCCTATGTCTTTTAACAACAATAGTCAAGTCTTCCAATGGACTTTTTAGTGAAACCCAATAGATAGCTTTATTTTCTCTTTGTTTACTCAAATATTGAATGCTTATGTCTTATAAATTTAGTAGGAAAGTATTCTAATGACTTGTTTATGACACCCCATAGAATATATTATGTTTAGTACCTTGGACACTGTAGCTTATTCACTTAAATCTCTGATAAATTGTGTGCTTGGTATGCACAGTCTGGATAGCACAGTTGGTAAGGTGTTGGGTTTGCACTATCAAATTAAGACTGTCATTGGTTCGAATCCCATGTTATCATGTTTTTATTTTACTAGTGTGGTTTATGGCTCTATAATATGAATGCCTATGTCTTTTAACAACAATAGTCAAGTCTTCCAATGGACTTTTTAGTGAAACCCAATAGATAGCTTTATTTTCTCTTTTTTTACTCAAATATTGAATGCTTATGTCTTATAAATTTAGTAGGAAAGTATTCTAATGACTTGCTTATGACACCCCATAGAATATATTATGTTTAGTACCTTGGACACTGTAGCTTATTCACTTAAATCTCTGATAAATTGTGTGCTTGGTATGCACAGTCTGGATAGCACAGTTGGTAAGGTGTTGGGTTTGCACTATCAAATTAAGACTGTCATTGGTTTGAATCCCATGTTATCATGTTTTTATTTTACTAGTGTGGTTTGTGGCTCTATAATATGAATGCCTATGTCTTTTAACAACAATAGTCAAGTCTTCCAATGGACTTTTTAGTGAAACCCAATAGATAGCTTTATTTTCTTTTTGTTTTCTCAAATACTGAATGCTTATGTCTTATGAATTTAGTAGGAAAGTATTCTAATGACTTGCTTATGACACCCCATAGAACAGGGCTGGCCAAACCAGTCCTCAAGATCTACCAACAGTTCACATTTTCCAGACCACCTAGCTGGAGCACAGGTGTTGTCATTACTAATTAAGATGTGCTGCATTCATTCCTAACTGACAATTCTACAGATCTCCAGGAGGTCTGGAAAACATGAACTGTTGGTAGATCTCGAGGACCGGTTTGGCCAGCCCTGCCATAGAATATATTATGTTTAGTACCTTGGACACTGTAGCTTATTCACTTAAATCTCTGATAAATTGTGTGCTTTGTATGCACAGTCTGGATAGCACAGTTGGTAAGGTGTTGGGTTTGCACTATTAAATTAAGACTGTCATTGGTTCGAATCCCATGTTATCATGTTTTTATTTTACTAGTGTGGTTTATGGCTCTATAATATGAATGCCTATGTCTTTTAACAACAATAGTCAAGTCTTCCAATGGACTTTTTAGTGAAACCCAATAGATAGCTTTATTTTCTCTTTGTTTACTCAAATATTGAATGCTTATGTCTTATAAATTTAGTAGGAAAGTATTCTAATGACTTGCTTATGACACCCCATAGAATATATTATGTTTAGTACCTTGGACACTGTAGCTTATTCACTTAAATCTCTGATAAATTGTGTGCTTGGTATGCACAGTCTGGATAGCACAGTTGGTAAGGTGTTGGGTTTGCACTATCAAATTAAGACTGTCATTGGTTCGAATCCCATGTTATCATGTTTTTATTTTACTAGTGTGGTTTATGGCTCTATAATATGAATGCCTATGTCTTTTAACAACAATAGTCAAGTCTTCCAATGGACTTTTTAGTGAAACCCAATAGATAGCTTTATTTTCTCTTTGTTTACTCAAATATTGAATGCTTATGTCTTATAAATTTAGTAGGAAAGTATTCTAATGACTTGCTTATGACACCCCATAGAATATATTATGTTTAGTACCTTGGACACTGTAGCTTATTCACTTAAATCTCTGATAAATTGTGTGCTTGGTATGCACAGTCTGGATAGCACAGTTGGTAAGGTGTTGGGTTTGCACTATCAAATTAAGACTGTCATTGGTTTGAATCCCATGTTATCATGTTTTTATTTTACTAGTGTGGTTTGTGGCTCTATAATATGAATGCCTATGTCTTTTAACAACAATAGTCAAGTCTTCCAATGGACTTTTTAGTGAAACCCAATAGATAGCTTTATTTTCTTTTTGTTTTCTCAAATACTGAATGCTTATGTCTTATGAATTTAGTAGGAAAGTATTCTAATGACTTGCTTATGACACCCCATAGAAAAGGGCTGGCCAAACCAGTCCTCAAGATCTACCAACAGTTCACATTTTCCAGACCACCTAGCTGGAGCACAGGTGTTGTCATTACTAATTAAGATGTGCTGCATTCATTCCTAACTGACAATTCTACAGATCTCCAGGAGATCTGGAAAACATGAACTGTTGGTAGATCTCGAGGACCGGTTTGGCCAGCCCTGCCATAGAATATATTATGTTTAGTACCTTGGACACTGTAGCTTATTCACTTAAATCTCTGATAAATTGTGTGCTTTGTATGCACAGTCTGGATAGCACAGTTGGTAAGGTGTTGGGTTTGCACTATTAAATTAAGACTGTCATTGGTTCGAATCCCATGTTATCATGTTTTTATTTTACTAGTGTGGTTTATGGCTCTATAATATGAATGCCTATGTCTTTTAACAACAATAGTCAAGTCTTCCAATGGACTTTTTAGTGAAACCCAATAGATAGCTTTATTTTCTTTTTGTTTTCTCAAATACTGAATGCTTATGTCTTATGAATTTAGTAGGAAAGTATTCTAATGACTTGCTTATGACACCCCATAGAACAGGGCTGGCCAAACCAGTCCTCAAGATCTACCAACAGTTCACATTTTCCAGACCACCTAGCTGGAGCACAGGTGTTGTCATTACTAATTAAGATGTGCTGCATTCATTCCTAACTGACAATTCTACAGATCTCCAGGAGGTCTGGAAAACATGAACTGTTGGTAGATCTCGAGGACCGGTTTGGCCAGCCCTGCCATAGAATATATTATGTTTAGTACCTTGGACACTGTAGCTTATTCACTTAAATCTCTGATAAATTGTGTGCTTGGTATGCACAGTCTGGATAGCACAGTTGGTAAGGTGTTGGGTTTGCACTATTAAATTAAGACTGTCATTGGTTCGAATCCCATGTTATCATGTTTTTATTTTACTAGTGTGGTTTATGGCTCTATAATATGAATGCCTATGTCTTTTAACAACAATAGTCAAGTCTTACAATGGACTTTTTAGTGAAACCCAATAGATAGCTTTATTTTCTTTTTGTTTTCTCAAATACTGAATGCTTATGTCTTATAAATTTAGTAGGAAAGTATTCTAATGACTTGATTATGACACCCTATAGAATATATGTTTAGTACCTTGGACACTGTAGCTTATTCACTTAAATCTCTGATAAATTGTGTGTCTGGTATGCACAGTCTGGTTAGCACAGTTAGTAAGGTGTTGGGATTGCACTATCAAATTAAGACTGTCATTGGTTCGAATCCCATGTTATCATGTTTTTGTTTTACTAGTGTGGTTTGTGGCTCTGTAATATGAATGCCTATGTCTTTTAACAACAATAGTCAAGTCTTCCAATGGACTTTTTAGTGAAACCCAATAGATAGCTTTATTTTCTCTTTGTTTACTCAAATATTGAATGCTTATGTCTTATAAATTTAGTAGGAAAGTATTCTAATGACTTGCTTATGACACCCCATAGAATATATTATGTTTAGTACCTTGGACACTGTAGCTTATTCACTTAAATCTCTGATAAATTGTATGCTTGGTATGCACAGTTGGTAAGGTGTTGGGTTTGCACTATCAATTTAAGACTGTCATTGGTTCGAATCCCATGTTATCATGTTTTTATTTTACTAGTGTGGTTTGTGGCTCTTTAATATGAATGCCTATGTCTTTTAACAACAATAGTCAAGTCTTCCAATGGACTTTTTAGTGAAACCCAATAGATAGCTTTATTTTCTCTTTGTTTACTCAAATATTGAATGCTTATGTCTTATAAATTTAGTAGGAAAGTATTCTAATGACTTGCTTATGACACCCCATAGAATATATTATGTTTAGTACCTTGGACACTGTAGCTTATTCACTTAAATCTCTGATAAATTGTGTGCTTGGTATGCACAGTCTGGGTTTGCACTATCAAATTAAGACTGTCATTGGTTCGAATTCCATGTTATCATGTTTTTATTTTACTAGTGTGGTTTGTGGCTCTTTAATATGAATGCCTATGTCTTTTAACAACAATAGTCAAGTCTTCCAATGGACTTTTTAGTGAAACCCAATAGATAGCTTTATTTTCTCTTTGTTTACTCAAATATTGAATGCTTATGTCTTATAAATTTAGTAGGAAAGTATTCTAATGACTTGCTTATGACACCCCATAGAATATATTATGTTTAGTACCTTGGACACTGTAGCTTATTCACTTAAATCTCTGATAAATTGTGTGTCTGGTGTGCACAGTCTGGTTAGCACAGTTAGTAAGGTGTTGGGTTTGCACTATCAAATTAAGACTGTCATTGGTTCGAATCCCATGTTATCATGTTTTTATTTTACTAGTGTGGTTTGTGGCTCTATAATATGAATGCCTATGTCTTTTAACAACAATAGTCAAGTCTTCCAATGGACTTTTTAGTGAAACCCAATAGATAGCTTTATTTTCTCTTTGTTTACTCAAATATTGAATGCTTATGTCTTATAAATTTAGTAGGAAAGTATTCTAATGACTTGCTTATGACACCCCATAGAATATATTATGTTTAGTACCTTGGACACTGTAGCTTATTCACTTAAATCTCTGATAAATTGTGTGCTTGGTATGCACAGTCTGGGTTTGCACTATCAAATTAAGACTGTCATTGGTTCGAATCCCATGTTATCATGTTTTTATTTTACTAGTGTGGTTTGTGGCTCTTTAATATGAATGCCTATGTCTTTTAACAACAATAGTCAAGTCTTCCAATGGACTTTTTAGTGAAACCCAATAGATAGCTTTATTTTCTCTTTGTTTACTCAAATATTGAATGCTTATGTCTTATAAATTTAGTAGGAAAGTATTCTAATGACTTGCTTATGACACCCCATAGAATATATTATGTTTAGTACCTTGGACACTGTAGCTTATTCACCTAAATCTCTGATAAATTGTGTGCTTGGTATGCCCAGTCTGGGATTGCACTATCAAATTAAGACTGTCATTGGTTCGAATTCCATGTTATCATGTTTTTATTTTACATAGAATATATTATGTTTAGTACCTTGGACACTGTAGCTTATTCACTTAAATCTCTGATAAATTGTGTGTCTGGTATGCACAGTCTGGTTAGCACAGTTAGTAAGGTGTTGGGTTTGCACTATCAAATTAAGACTGTCATTGGTTCAAATCCCATGTTATCATGTTTTTATTTTACTAGTGTGGTTTGTGGCTCTATAATATGAATGCCTATGTCTTTTAACAACAATAGTCAAGTATTCCAATGGACTTTTTAGTGAAACCCAATAGATAGCTTTATTTTCTCTTTGTTTACTCAAATATTGAATGCTTATGTCTTATAAATTTAGTAGGAAAGTATTCTAATGACTTGCTTATGACACCCCATAGAATATATTATGTTTAGTACCTTGGACACTGTAGCTTATTCACTTAAATCTCTGATAAATTGTGTGCTTGGTATGCACAGTCTGGGTTTGCACTATCAAATTAAGACTGTCATTGGTTCGAATCCCATGTTATCATGTTTTTATTTTACTAGTGTGGTTTGTGGCTCTTTAATATGAATGCCTATGTCTTTTAACAACAATAGTCAAGTCTTCCAATGGACTTTTTAGTGAAACCCAATAGATAGCTTTATTTTCTCTTTGTTTACTCAAATATTGAATGCTTATGTCTTATAAATTTAGTAGGAAAGTATTCTAATGACTTGTTTATGACACCCCATAGAATATATTATGTTTAGTACCTTGGACACTGTAGCTTATTCACTTAAATCTCTGATAAATTGTGTGCTTGGTATGCACAGTCTGGTTAGCACAGTTAGTAAGGTGTTGGGTTTGCACTATCAAATTAAGACGGTCATTGGTTCGAATACCATGTTATCATGTTTTTATTTTACTAGTGTGGTTTATGGCTCTATAATATGAATGCCTATGTCTTTTAACAACAATAGTCAAGTCTTCCAATGGACTTTTTAGTGAAACCCAATAGATAGCTTTATTTTCTTTTTGTTTTCTCAAATACTGAATGCTTAAGTCTTATAAATTTAGTAGGAAAGTATTCTAATGACTTGCTTATGACACCACATAGAATATATTATGTTTAGTACCTTGGACACTGTAGCTTATTCACTTAAATCTCTGATAAATTGTGTGCTTGGTATGCACAGTCTGGGTTTGCACTATCAAATTAAGACTGTCATTGGTTCGAATCCCATGTTATCATGTTTTTATTTTACTAGTGTGGTTTGTGGCTCTTTAATATGAATGCCTATGTCTTTTAACAACAATAGTCAAGTCTTCCAATGGACTTTTTAGTGAAACCCAATAGATAGCTTTATTTTCTCTTTGTTTACTCAAATATTGAATGCTTATGTCTTATAAATTTAGTAGGAAAGTATTCTAATGACTTGCTTATGACACCCCATAGAATATATTATGTTTAGTACCTTGGACACTGTAGCTTATTCACCTAAATCTCTGATAAATTGTGTGCTTGGTATGCCCAGTCTGGGATTGCACTATCAAATTAAGACTGTCATTGGTTCGAATTCCATGTTATCATGTTTTTATTTTACATAGAATATATTATGTTTAGTACCTTGGACACTGTAGCTTATTCACTTAAATCTCTGATAAATTGTGTGTCTGGTATGCACAGTCTGGTTAGCACAGTTAGTAAGGTGTTGGGTTTGCACTATCAAATTAAGACTGTCATTGGTTCAAATCCCATGTTATCATGTTTTTATTTTACTAGTGTGGTTTGTGGCTCTATAATATGAATGCCTATGTCTTTTAACAACAATAGTCAAGTCTTCCAATGGACTTTTTAGTGAAACCCAATAGATAGCTTTATTTTCTCTTTGTTTACTCAAATATTGAATGCTTATGTCTTATAAATTTAGTAGGAAAGTATTCTAATGACTTGCTTATGACACCCCATAGAATATATTATGTTTAGTACCTTGGACACTGTAGCTTATTCACTTAAATCTCTGATAAATTGTGTGCTTGGTATGCACAGTCTGGGTTTGCACTATCAAATTAAGACTGTCATTGGTTCGAATCCCATGTTATCATGTTTTTATTTTACTAGTGTGGTTTGTGGCTCTTTAATATGAATGCCTATGTCTTTTAACAACAATAGTCAAGTCTTCCAATGGACTTTTTAGTGAAACCCAATAGATAGCTTTATTTTCTCTTTGTTTACTCAAATATTGAATGCTTATGTCTTATAAATTTAGTAGGAAAGTATTCTAATGACTTGTTTATGACACCCCATAGAATATATTATGTTTAGTACCTTGGACACTGTAGCTTATTCACTTAAATCTCTGATAAATTGTGTGCTTGGTATGCACAGTCTGGTTAGCACAGTTAGTAAGGTGTTGGGTTTGCACTATCAAATTAAGACGGTCATTGGTTCGAATACCATGTTATCATGTTTTTATTTTACTAGTGTGGTTTATGGCTCTATAATATGAATGCCTATGTCTTTTAACAACAATAGTCAAGTCTTCCAATGGACTTTTTAGTGAAACCCAATAGATAGCTTTATTTTCTTTTTGTTTTCTCAAATACTGAATGCTTAAGTCTTATAAATTTAGTAGGAAAGTATTCTAATGACTTGCTTATGACACCACATAGAATATATTATGTTTAGTACCTTGGACACTGTAGCTTATTCACTTAAATCTCTGATAAATTGTGTGCTTGGTATGCACAGTCTGGGTTTGCACTATCAAATTAAGACTGTCATTGGTTCAAATTCCATGTTATCATGTTTTTATTTTACTAGTGTGGTTTGTGGCTCTTTAATATGAATGCCTATGTCTTTTAACAACAATAGTCAAGTCTTCCAATGGACTTTTTAATGAAACCCAATAGATAGCTTTATTTTCTCTTTGTTTACTCAAATATTGAATGCTTATGTCTTATAAATTTAGTAGGAAAGTATTCTAATGACTTGCTTATGACACCCCATAGAATATATTATGTTTAGTACCTTGGACACTGTAGCTTATTCACTTAAATCTCTGATAAATTGTGTGCTTGGTATGCACAGTCTGGGTTTGCACTATCAAATTAAGACTGTCATTGGTTCGAATCCCATGTTATCATGTTTTTATTTTACTAGTGTGGTTTGTGGCTCTTTAATATGAATGCCTATGTCTTTTAACAACAATAGTCAAGTCTTCCAATGGACTTTTTAATGAAACCCAATAGATAGCTTTATTTTCTCTTTGTTTACTCAAATATTGAATGCTTATGTCTTATAAATTTAGTAGGAAAGTATTCTAATGACTTGTTTATGACACCCCATAGAATATATTATGTTTAGTACCTTGGACACTGTAGCTTATTCACTTAAATCTCTGATAAATTGTGTGCCTGGTATGCACAGTCTGGTTAGCACAGTTAGTAAGGTGTTGGGTTTGCACTATCAAATTAAGACGGTCATTGGTTCGAATCCCATGTTATCATGTTTTTATTTTACTAGTGTGGTTTATGGCTCTATAATATGAATGCCTATGTCTTTTAACAACAATAGTCAAGTCTTCCAATGGACTTTTTAGTGAAACCCAATAGATAGCTTTATTTTCTTTTTGTTTTCTCAAATACTGAATGCTTATGTCTTATAAATTTAGTAGGAAAGTATTCTAATGACTTGCTTATGACACCCCATAGAATATATTATGTTTAGTACCTTGGACACTGTAGCTTATTCACTTAAATCTCTGATAAATTGTGTGTCTGGTGTGCACAGTCTGGTTAGCACAGTTAGTAAGGTGTTGGGTTTGCACTATCAAATTAAGACTGTCATTGGTTCGAATCCCATGTTATCATGTTTTTATTTTACTAGTGTGGTTTGTGGCTCTATAATATGAATGCCTATGTCTTTTAACAACAATAGTCAAGTCTTCCAATGGACTTTTTAGTGAAACCCAATAGATAGCTTTATTTTCTCTTTGTTTACTCAAATATTGAATGCTTATGTCTTATAAATTTAGTAGGAAAGTATTCTAATGACTTGCTTATGACACCCCATAGAATATATTATGTTTAGTACCTTGGACACTGTAGCTTATTCACTTAAATCTCTGATAAATTGTGTGCTTGGTATGCACAGTCTGGGTTTGCACTATCAAATTAAGACTGTCATTGGTTCGAATCCCATGTTATCATGTTTTTATTTTACTAGTGTGGTTTGTGGCTCTTTAATATGAATGCCTATGTCTTTTAACAACAATAGTCAAGTCTTCCAATGGACTTTTTAGTGAAACCCAATAGATAGCTTTATTTTCTCTTTGTTTACTCAAATATTGAATGCTTATGTCTTATAAATTTAGTAGGAAAGTATTCTAATGACTTGCTTATGACACCCCATAGAATATATTATGTTTAGTACCTTGGACACTGTAGCTTATTCACCTAAATCTCTGATAAATTGTGTGCTTGGTATGCCCAGTCTGGGATTGCACTATCAAATTAAGACTGTCATTGGTTCGAATTCCATGTTATCATGTTTTTATTTTACATAGAATATATTATGTTTAGTACCTTGGACACTGTAGCTTATTCACTTAAATCTCTGATAAATTGTGTGTCTGGTATGCACAGTCTGGTTAGCACAGTTAGTAAGGTGTTGGGTTTGCACTATCAAATTAAGACTGTCATTGGTTCAAATCCCATGTTATCATGTTTTTATTTTACTAGTGTGGTTTGTGGCTCTATAATATGAATGCCTATGTCTTTTAACAACAATAGTCAAGTCTTCCAATGGACTTTTTAGTGAAACCCAATAGATAGCTTTATTTTCTCTTTGTTTACTCAAATATTGAATGCTTATGTCTTATAAATTTAGTAGGAAAGTATTCTAATGACTTGCTTATGACACCCCATAGAATATATTATGTTTAGTACCTTGGACACTGTAGCTTATTCACTTAAATCTCTGATAAATTGTGTGCTTGGTATGCACAGTCTGGGTTTGCACTATCAAATTAAGACTGTCATTGGTTCGAATCCCATGTTATCATGTTTTTATTTTACTAGTGTGGTTTGTGGCTCTTTAATATGAATGCCTATGTCTTTTAACAACAATAGTCAAGTCTTCCAATGGACTTTTTAGTGAAACCCAATAGATAGCTTTATTTTCTCTTTGTTTACTCAAATATTGAATGCTTATGTCTTATAAATTTAGTAGGAAAGTATTCTAATGACTTGTTTATGACACCCCATAGAATATATTATGTTTAGTACCTTGGACACTGTAGCTTATTCACTTAAATCTCTGATAAATTGTGTGCTTGGTATGCACAGTCTGGTTAGCACAGTTAGTAAGGTGTTGGGTTTGCACTATCAAATTAAGACGGTCATTGGTTCGAATACCATGTTATTATGTTTTTATTTTACTAGTGTGGTTTATGGCTCTATAATATGAATGCCTATGTCTTTTAACAACAATAGTCAAGTCTTCCAATGGACTTTTTAGTGAAACCCAATAGATAGCTTTATTTTCTTTTTGTTTTCTCAAATACTGAATGCTTAAGTCTTATAAATTTAGTAGGAAAGTATTCTAATGACTTGCTTATGACACCACATAGAATATATTATGTTTAGTACCTTGGACACTGTAGCTTATTCACTTAAATCTCTGATAAATTGTGTGCTTGGTATGCACAGTCTGGGTTTGCACTATCAAATTAAGACTGTCATTGGTTCGAATCCCATGTTATCATGTTTTTATTTTACTAGTGTGGTTTGTGGCTCTTTAATATGAATGCCTATGTCTTTTAACAACAATAGTCAAGTCTTCCAATGGACTTTTTAGTGAAACCCAATAGATAGCTTTATTTTCTCTTTGTTTACTCAAATATTGAATGCTTATGTCTTATAAATTTAGTAGGAAAGTATTCTAATGACTTGCTTATGACACCCCATAGAATATATTATGTTTAGTACCTTGGACACTGTAGCTTATTCACCTAAATCTCTGATAAATTGTGTGCTTGGTATGCCCAGTCTGGGATTGCACTATCAAATTAAGACTGTCATTGGTTCGAATTCCATGTTATCATGTTTTTATTTTACATAGAATATATTATGTTTAGTACCTTGGACACTGTAGCTTATTCACTTAAATCTCTGATAAATTGTGTGTCTGGTATGCACAGTCTGGTTAGCACAGTTAGTAAGGTGTTGGGTTTGCACTATCAAATTAAGACTGTCATTGGTTCAAATCCCATGTTATCATGTTTTTATTTTACTAGTGTGGTTTGTGGCTCTATAATATGAATGCCTATGTCTTTTAACAACAATAGTCAAGTCTTCCAATGGACTTTTTAGTGAAACCCAATAGATAGCTTTATTTTCTCTTTGTTTACTCAAATATTGAATGCTTATGTCTTATAAATTTAGTAGGAAAGTATTCTAATGACTTGCTTATGACACCCCATAGAATATATTATGTTTAGTACCTTGGACACTGTAGCTTATTCACTTAAATCTCTGATAAATTGTGTGCTTGGTATGCACAGTCTGGGTTTGCACTATCAAATTAAGACTGTCATTGGTTCGAATCCCATGTTATCATGTTTTTATTTTACTAGTGTGGTTTGTGGCTCTTTAATATGAATGCCTATGTCTTTTAACAACAATAGTCAAGTCTTCCAATGGACTTTTTAGTGAAACCCAATAGATAGCTTTATTTTCTCTTTGTTTACTCAAATATTGAATGCTTATGTCTTATAAATTTAGTAGGAAAGTATTCTAATGACTTGTTTATGACACCCCATAGAATATATTATGTTTAGTACCTTGGACACTGTAGCTTATTCACTTAAATCTCTGATAAATTGTGTGCTTGGTATGCACAGTCTGGTTAGCACAGTTAGTAAGGTGTTGGGTTTGCACTATCAAATTAAGACGGTCATTGGTTCGAATACCATGTTATCATGTTTTTATTTTACTAGTGTGGTTTATGGCTCTATAATATGAATGCCTATGTCTTTTAACAACAATAGTCAAGTCTTCCAATGGACTTTTTAGTGAAACCCAATAGATAGCTTTATTTTCTTTTTGTTTTCTCAAATACTGAATGCTTAAGTCTTATAAATTTAGTAGGAAAGTATTCTAATGACTTGCTTATGACACCACATAGAATATATTATGTTTAGTACCTTGGACACTGTAGCTTATTCACTTAAATCTCTGATAAATTGTGTGCTTGGTATGCACAGTCTGGGTTTGCACTATCAAATTAAGACTGTCATTGGTTCGAATTCCATGTTATCATGTTTTTATTTTACTAGTGTGGTTTGTGGCTCTTTAATATGAATGCCTATGTCTTTTAACAACAATAGTCAAGTCTTCCAATGGACTTTTTAATGAAACCCAATAGATAGCTTTATTTTCTCTTTGTTTACTCAAATATTGAATGCTTATGTCTTATAAATTTAGTAGGAAAGTATTCTAATGACTTGCTTATGACACCCCATAGAATATATTATGTTTAGTACCTTGGACACTGTAGCTTATTCACTTAAATCTCTGATAAATTGTGTGCTTGGTATGCACAGTCTGGGTTTGCACTATCAAATTAAGACTGTCATTGGTTCGAATCCCATGTTATCATGTTTTTATTTTACTAGTGTGGTTTGTGGCTCTTTAATATGAATGCCTATGTCTTTTAACAACAATAGTCAAGTCTTCCAATGGACTTTTTAATGAAACCCAATAGATAGCTTTATTTTCTCTTTGTTTACTCAAATATTGAATGCTTATGTCTTATAAATTTAGTAGGAAAGTATTCTAATGACTTGTTTATGACACCCCATAGAATATATTATGTTTAGTACCTTGGACACTGTAGCTTATTCACTTAAATCTCTGATAAATTGTGTGCCTGGTATGCACAGTCTGGTTAGCACAGTTAGTAAGGTGTTGGGATTGCACTATCAAATTAAAACTGTCATTGGTTCGAATCCCATGTTATCATGTTTTTATTTTACTAGTGTGGTTTGTGGCTCTGTAATATGAATGCCTATGTCTTTTAACAACAATAGTCAAGTCTTCCAATGGACTTTTTAGTGAAACCCAATAGATAGCTTTATTTTCTCTTTGTTTACTCAAATATTGAATGCTTATGTCTTATAAATTTAGTAGGAAAGTATTCTAATGACTTGCTTATGACACCCCATAGAATATATTATGTTTAGTACCTTGGACACTGTAGCTTATTCACTTAAATCTCTGATAAATTGTGTGCTTGGTATGCACAGTCTGGATAGCACAGTTGGTAAGGTGTTGGGTTTGCACTATCAAATTAAGACTGTCATTGGTTCGAATCCCATGTTATCATGTTTTTATTTTACTAGTGTGGTTTATGGCTCTATAATATGAATGCCTGTGTCTTTTATCAACAATAGTCAAGTCTTCCAATGGACTTTTTAGTGAAACCCAATAGATAGCTTTATTTTCTTTTTGTTTTCTCAAATACTGAATGCTTATGTCTTATAAATTTAGTAGGAAAGTATTCTAATGACTTGCTTATGACACCCCATAGAATATATTATGTTTAGTACCTTGGACACTGCAGCTTATTCACTTAAATCTCTGATAAATTGTGTGCTTGGTATGCACAGTCTGGATAGCACAGTTGGTAAGGTGTTGGGTTTGCACTATCAAATTAAGACTGTCATTGGTTCGAATCCTATGTTATCATGTTTTTATTTTACTAGTGTGGTTTATGGCTCTATAATATGAATGCCTATGTCTTTTAACAACAATAGTCAAGTCTTCCAATGGACTTTTTAGTGAAACCCAATAGATAGCTTTATTTTCTTTTTGTTTTCTCAAATACTGAATGCTTATGTCTTATAAATTTAGTAGGAAAGTATTCTAATGACTTGCTTATGACACCCCATAGAATATATGTTTAGTACCTTGGACACTGTAGCTTATTCACTTAAATCTCTGATAAATTGTGTGTCTGGTATGCACAGTCTGGTTAGCACAGTTAGTAAGGTGTTGGGATTGCACTATCAAATTAAGACTGTCATTGGTTCGAATCCCATGTTATCATGTTTTTATTTTACTAGTGTGGTTTGTGGCTCTATAATATGAATGCCTATGTCTTTTAACAACAATAGTCAAGTCTTCCAATGGACTTTTTAGTGAAACTCAATAGATAGCTTTATTTTCTCTTTGTTTACTCAAATATTGAATGCTTATGTCTTATAAATTTAGTAGGAAAGTATTCTAATGACTTGCTTATGACACCCCATAGAATATATTATGTTTAGTACCTTGGACACTGTAGCTTATTCACTTAAATCTCTGATAAATTGTGTGTCTGGTATGCACAGTCTGGTTAGCACAGTTAGTAAGGTGTTGGGTTTGCACTATCAAATTAAGACTGTCATTGGTTTGAATCCCATGTTATGTTTTTATTTTACTAGTGTGGTTTCTGGCTCTATAATATGAATGCCTATGTCTTTTAACAACAATAGTCAAGTCTTCCAATGGACTTTTTAGTGAAACTCAATAGATAGCTTTATTTTCTCTTTGTTTACTCAAATATTGAATGCTTATGTCTTATAAATTTAGTAGGAAAGTATTCTAATGACTTGCTTATGACACCCCATAGAATATATTATGTTTAGTACCTTGGGCACTGTAGCTTATTCACTTAAATCTCTGATAAATTGTGTGCTTGGTATGCACAGTCTGGTTAGCATAGTTAGTATGATGTTGGATTTGCACTATCAAATTAAGACTGTCATTGGTTCGAATCCCAAGTTGTTATGTTTTTATTTTACTAGTGTGGTTTGTGGCTCTTTAATATGAATGCCTATGTCTTTTAACAACAATAGTCAAGTCTTCCAATGGACTTTTTAGTGAAACCCAATAGATAGCTTTATTTTCTCTTTGTTTACTCAAATATTGAATGCTTATGTCTTATAAATTTAGTAGGAAAGTATTCTAATGACTTGCTTATGACACCCCATAGAATATATTATGTTTAGTACCTTGGACACTGTAGCTTATTCACTTAAATCTCTGATAAATTGTGTGCTTGGTATGCACAGTCTGGATAGCACAGTTGGTAAGGTGTTGGGTTTGCACTATCAAATTAAGACTGTCATTGGTTCGAATCCCATGTTACCATGTTTTTATTTTACTAGTGTGGTTTATGGCTCTATAATATGAATGCCTATGTATTTTAACAACAATAGTCAAGTCTTCCAATGGACTTTTTAGTGAAACCCAATAGATAGCTTTATTTTCTTTTTGTTTACTCAAATACTGAATGCTTATGTCTTATAAATTTAGTAGGAAAGTATTCTAATGACTTGCTTATGACACCCCATAGAATATATTATGTTTAGTACCGTGGACACTGTAGCTTATTCACTTAAATCTCTGATAAATTGTGCACTTCGTATGCACAGTCTGGATAGCACAGTTGGTAGGGTGTTGGGTTTGCACTATCAAATTAAGACTGTCATTGGTTCGAATCCCATGTTATCATGTTTTTATTTTTCTAGTGTGGTTTATGGCTCTATAATATGAATGCCTATGTCTTTTAACAACAATAGTCAAGTCTTCCAATGGACTTTTTAGTGAAACCCAATAGATAGCTTTATTTTCTTTTT
Organism: Pseudophryne corroboree; assembly: GCF_028390025.1. Taxonomy (NCBI): domain Eukaryota; kingdom Metazoa; phylum Chordata; class Amphibia; order Anura; family Myobatrachidae; genus Pseudophryne; species Pseudophryne corroboree. The sequence continues at coordinate 711,369,919 of NC_086449.1, read as the reverse complement.
GTTTACTCAAATACTGAATGCTTATGTCTTATAAATTTAGTAGGAAAGTATTCTAATGACTTGCTTATGACACCCCATAGAATATATTATGTTTAGTACCTTGGACACTGTAGATTATTCACTTAAATCTCTGATAAATTGAGTGCTTGGTATGCACAGTCTGGATAGCACAGTTGGTAAGTTGTTGGGTTTGCACTATCAAATTAAGACTGTCATTGGTTCGAATCCCATGTTATCATGTTTTTATTTTACTAGTGTGGTTTATGGCTCTATAATATGAATGCCTATGTCTTTTAACAACAATAGTCAAGTCTTCCAATGGACTTTTTAGTGAAACCCAATAGATAGCTTTATTTTCTTTTTGTTTTCTCAAATACTGAATGCTTATGTCTTATAAATTTAGTAGGAAAGTATTCTAATGACTTGCTTATGACACCCCATAGAATATATTATGTTTAGTACCTTGGACACTGTAGCTTATTCACTTAAATCTCTGATAAATTGTGTGCCTGGTATGCACAGTCTGGTTAGCACAGTTAGTAAGGTGTTGGGTTTGCACTATCAAATTAAGACTGTCATTGGTTCGAATCCCATGTTATCATGTTTTTATTTTACTAGTGTGGTTTGTGGCTCTATAATATGAATGCCTATGTCTTTTAACAACAATAGTCAAGTCTTCCAATGGACTTTTTAGTGAAACCCAATAGATAGCTTTATTTTCTCTTTGTTTACTCAAATATTGAATGCTTATGTCTTATAAATTTAGTAGGAAAGTATTCTAATGACTTGCTTATGACACCCCATAGATTATATTATGTTTAGTACCTTGGACACTGTAGCTTATTCACTTAAATCTCTGATAAATTGTGTGCCTGGTATGCACAGTCTGGATAGCACAGTTAGTAAGGTGTTGGGTTTGCACTATCAAATTAAGACTGTCATTGGTTCGAATCCCATGTTATCTTGTTTTTAATTTACTAGTGTGGTTTATGGCTCTATAATATGAATGCCTATGTCTTTTAACAACAATAGTCAAGTCTTCCAATGGACTTTTTAGTGAAACCCAATAGATAGCTTTATTTTCTTTTTGTTTACTCAAATACTGAATGCTTATGTCTTATAAATTTAGTAGGAAAGTATTCTAATGACTTGCTTATGACACCCCATAGAATATATTATGTTTAGTACCTTGGACACTGTAGCTTATTCACTTAAATCTCTGATAAATTGTGTGCCTGGTATGCACAGTCTGGTTAGCACAGTTAGTAAGGTGTTGGGTTTGCACTATCAAATTAAGACTGTCATTGGTTCGAATGTCATGTTTTTATTTTACTAGTGTGGTTTGTGGCTCTATAATATGAATGCCTATGTCTTTTAACAACAATAGTCAAGTCTTCCAATGGACTTTTTAGTGAAACCCAATAGATAGCTTTATTTTCTTTTTGTTTACTCAAATACTGAATGCTTATGTCTTATAAATTTAGTAGGAAAGTATTCTAATGACTTGCTTATGACACCCCATAGAATATATTATGTTTAGTACCTTGGACACTGTAGCTTATTCACTTAAATCTCTGATAAATTGTGTGCCTGGTATGCACAGTCTGGTTAGCACAGTTAGTAAGGTGGTGGGTTTGCACTATCAAATTAAGACTGTCATTGGTTCGAATCCCATGTTATCATGTTTTTATTTTACTAGTGTGGTTTGTGGCTCTATAATATGAATGCCTATGTCTTTTAACAACAATAGTCAAGTCTTCCAATGGACTTTTTAGTGAAACCCAATAGATAGCTTTATTTTCTCTTTGTTTACTCAAATATTGAATGCTTATGTCTTATAAATTTAGTAAGAAAGTATTCTAATGACTTGCTTATGACACCACATAGAATATATTATGTTTAGTACCTTGGACACTGTAGCTTATTCACTTAAATATCTGATAAATTGTGTGCTTGGTATGCACAGTCTGGATAGCACAGTTGGTAAGGTGTTGGGTTTGCACTATCAAATTAAGACTGTCATTGGTTCGAATCCCATGTTATCATGTTTTTATTTTACTAGTGTGGTTTGTGGCTCTATAATATGAATGCCTATGTCTTTTAACAACAATAGTAAAGTCTTGCAATGGACTTTTTAGTGAAACCCAATAGATAGCTTTATTTTCTCTTTGTTTACTCAAATATTGAATGCTTATGTCTTATAAATTTAGTAAGAAAGTATTCTAATGACTTGCTTATGACACCACATAGAATATATTATGTTTAGTACCTTGGACACTGTAGCTTATTCACTTAAATCTCTGATAAATTGTGTGCTTGGTATGCACAGTCTGGATAGCACAGTTGGTAAGGTGTTGGGTTTGCACTATCAAATTAAGACTGTCATTGGTTCGAATCCCATGTTATCATGTTTTTATTTTACTAGTGTGGTTTGTGGCTCTATAATATGAATGCCTATGTCTTTTAACAACAATAGTCAAGTCTTCCAATGGACTTTTTAGTGAAACCCAATAGATAGCTTTATTTTCTCTTTGTTTACTCAAATATTGAATGCTTATGTCTTATAAATTTAGTAGGAAAGTATTCTAATGACTTGCTTATGACACCCCATAGAATATATTATGTTTAGTACCTTGGACACTGTAGCTTATTCACTTAAATCTCTGATAAATTGTGTGTCTGGTATGCACAGTCTGGTTAGCACAGTTAGTAAGGTGTTGGGTTTGCACTATCAAATTAAGACTGTCATTGGTTCGAATCCCATGCTATCATGTTTTTATTTTACTAGTGTGGTTTGTGGCTCTATAATATGAATGCCTATGTCTTTTAACAACAATAGTCAAGTCTTCCAATGGACTTTTTAGTGAAACCCAATAGATAGCTTTATTTTCTCTTTGTTTACTCAAATATTGAATGCTTATGTCTTATAAATTTAGTAAGAAAGTATTCTAATGACTTGCTTATGACACCACATAGAATATATTATGTTTAGTACCTTGGACACTGTAGCTTATTCACTTAAATATCTGATAAATTGTGTGCTTGGTATGCACAGTCTGGATAGCACAGTTGGTAAGGTGTTGGGTTTGCACTATCAAATTAAGACTGTCATTGGTTCGAATCCCATGTTATCATGTTTTTATTTTACTAGTGTGGTTTGTGGCTCTATAATATGAATGCCTATGTCTTTTAACAACAATAGTAAAGTCTTGCAATGGACTTTTTAGTGAAACCCAATAGATAGCTTTATTTTCTCTTTGTTTACTCAAATATTGAATGCTTATGTCTTATAAATTTAGTAAGAAAGTATTCTAATGACTTGCTTATGACACCACATAGAATATATTATGTTTAGTACCTTGGACACTGTAGCTTATTCACTTAAATCTCTGATAAATTGTGTGCCTGGTATGCACAGTCTGGTTAGCACAGTTAGTAAGGTGTTGGATTTGCACTATCAAATTAAGACTGTCATTGGTTCGAATCCCATGTTATCATGTTTTTATTTTACTAGTGTGGTTTGTGGCTCTATAATATGAATGCCTATGTCTTTTAACAACAATAGTCAAGTCTTCCAATGGACTTTTTAGTGAAACCCAATAGATAGCTTTATTTTCTCTTTGTTTACTCAAATATTGAATGCTTATGTCTTATAAATTTAGTAGGAAAGTATTCTAATGACTTGCTTATGACACCCCATAGAATATATTATGTTTAGTACCTTGGACACTGTAGCTTATTCACTTAAATCTCTGATAAATTGTGTGCTTGGTATGCACAGTCTGGATAGCACAGTTGGTAAGGTGTTGGGTTTGCACTATCAAATTAAGACTGTCATTGGTTCGAATCCCATGTTATCATGTTTTTATTTTACTAGTGTGGTTTGTGGCTCTATAATATGAATGCCTATGTCTTTTAACAACAATAGTCAAGTCTTCCAATGGACTTTTTAGTGAAACCCAATAGATAGCTTTATTTTCTTTTTGTTTTCTCAAATACTGAATGCTTATGTCTTATGAATTTAGTAGGAAAGTATTCTAATGACTTGCTTATGACACCCCATAGAACAGGGCTGGCCAAACCAGTCCTCAAGATCTACCAACAGTTCACATTTTCCAGACCACCTAGCTGGAGCACAGGTGTTGTCATTACTAATTAAGATGTGCTGCATTCATTCCTAACTGACAATTCTACAGATCTCCAGGAGGTCTGGAAAACATGAACTGTTGGTAGATCTCGAGGACCGGTTTGGCCAGCCCTGCCATAGAATATATTATGTTTAGTACCTTGGACACTGTAGCTTATTCACTTAAATCTCTGATAAATTGTGTGCTTTGTATGCACAGTCTGGATAGCACAGTTGGTAAGGTGTTGGGTTTGCACTATTAAATTAAGACTGTCATTGGTTCGAATCCCATGTTATCATGTTTTTATTTTACTAGTGTGGTTTATGGCTCTATAATATGAATGCCTATGTCTTTTAACAACAATAGTCAAGTCTTCCAATGGACTTTTTAGTGAAACCCAATAGATAGCTTTATTTTCTTTTTGTTTTCTCAAATACTGAATGCTTATGTCTTATGAATTTAGTAGGAAAGTATTCTAATGACTTGCTTATGACACCCCATAGAACAGGGCTGGCCAAACCAGTCCTCAAGATCTACCAACAGTTCACATTTTCCAGACCACCTAGCTGGAGCACAGGTGTTGTCATTACTAATTAAGATGTGCTGCATTCATTCCTAACTGACAATTCTACAGATCTCCAGGAGGTCTGGAAAACATGAACTGTTGGTAGATCTCGAGGACCGGTTTGGCCAGCCCTGCCATAGAATATATTATGTTTAGTACCTTGGACACTGTAGCTTATTCACTTAAATCTCTGATAAATTGTGTGTCTGGTATGCACAGTCTGGTTAGCACAGTTAGTAAGGTGTTGGGATTGCACTATCAAATTAAGACTGTCATTGGTTCGAATCCCATGTTATCATGTTTTTGTTTTACTAGTGTGGTTTGTGGCTCTGTAATATGAATGCCTATGTCTTTTAACAACAATAGTCAAGTCTTCCAATGGACTTTTTAGTGAAACCCAATAGATAGCTTTATTTTCTCTTTGTTTACTCAAATATTGAATGCTTATGTCTTATAAATTTAGTAGGAAAGTATTCTAATGACTTGCTTATGACACCCCATAGAATATATTATGTTTAGTACCTTGGACACTGTAGCTTATTCACTTAAATCTCTGATAAAGTGTATGCTTGGTATGCACAGTTGGTAAGGTGTTGGGTTTGCACTATCAATTTAAGACTGTCATTGGTTCGAATCCCATGTTATCATGTTTTTATTTTACTAGTGTGGTTTGTGGCTCTTTAATATGAATGCCTATGTCTTTTAACAACAATAGTCAAGTCTTCCAATGGACTTTTTAGTGAAACCCAATAGATAGCTTTATTTTCTCTTTGTTTACTCAAATATTGAATGCTTATGTCTTATAAATTTAGTAGGAAAGTATTCTAATGACTTGCTTATGACACCCCATAGAATATATTATGTTTAGTACCTTGGACACTGTAGCTTATTCACTTAAATCTCTGATAAATTGTGTGTCTGGTATGCACAGTCTGGTTAGCACAGTTAGTAAGGTGTTGGGTTTGCACTATCAAATTAAGACTGTCATTGGTTCGAATCCCATGCTATCATGTTTTTATTTTACTAGTGTGGTTTGTGGCTCTATAATATGAATGCCTATGTCTTTTAACAACAATAGTCAAGTCTTCCAATGGACTTTTTAGTGAAACCCAATAGATAGCTTTATTTTCTCTTTGTTTACTCAAATATTGAATGCTTATGTCTTATAAATTTAGTAAGAAAGTATTCTAATGACTTGCTTATGACACCACATAGAATATATTATGTTTAGTACCTTGGACACTGTAGCTTATTCACTTAAATATCTGATAAATTGTGTGCTTGGTATGCACAGTCTGGATAGCACAGTTGGTAAGGTGTTGGGTTTGCACTATCAAATTAAGACTGTCATTGGTTCGAATCCCATGTTATCATGTTTTTATTTTACTAGTGTGGTTTGTGGCTCTATAATATGAATGCCTATGTCTTTTAACAACAATAGTAAAGTCTTGCAATGGACTTTTTAGTGAAACCCAATAGATAGCTTTATTTTCTCTTTGTTTACTCAAATATTGAATGCTTATGTCTTATAAATTTAGTAAGAAAGTATTCTAATGACTTGCTTATGACACCACATAGAATATATTATGTTTAGTACCTTGGACACTGTAGCTTATTCACTTAAATCTCTGATAAATTGGGTGCCTGGTATGCACAGTCTGGTTAGCACAGTTAGTAAGGTGTTGGATTTGCACTATCAAATTAAGACTGTCATTGGTTCGAATCCCATGTTATCATGTTTTTATTTTACTAGTGTGGTTTGTGGCTCTATAATATGAATGCCTATGTCTTTTAACAACAATAGTCAAGTCTTCCAATGGACTTTTTAGTGAAACCCAATAGATAGCTTTATTTTCTCTTTGTTTACTCAAATATTGAATGCTTATGTCTTATAAATTTAGTAGGAAAGTATTCTAATGACTTGCTTATGACACCCCATAGAATATATTATGTTTAGTACCTTGGACACTGTAGCTTATTCACTTAAATCTCTGATAAATTGTGTGCTTGGTATGCACAGTCTGGATAGCACAGTTGGTAAGGTGTTGGGTTTGCACTATCAAATTAAGACTGTCATTGGTTCGAATCCCATGTTATCATGTTTTTATTTTACTAGTGTGGTTTGTGGCTCTATAATATGAATGCCTATGTCTTTTAACAACAATAGTCAAGTCTTCCAATGGACTTTTTAGTGAAACCCAATAGATAGCTTTATTTTCTTTTTGTTTTCTCAAATACTGAATGCTTATGTCTTATGAATTTAGTAGGAAAGTATTCTAATGACTTGCTTATGACACCCCATAGAACAGGGCTGGCCAAACCAGTCCTCAAGATCTACCAACAGTTCACATTTTCCAGACCACCTAGCTGGAGCACAGGTGTTGTCATTACTAATTAAGATGTGCTGCATTCATTCCTAACTGACAATTCTACAGATCTCCAGGAGGTCTGGAAAACATGAACTGTTGGTAGATCTCGAGGACCGGTTTGGCCAGCCCTGCCATAGAATATATTATGTTTAGTACCTTGGACACTGTAGCTTATTCACTTAAATCTCTGATAAATTGTGTGCTTTGTATGCACAGTCTGGATAGCACAGTTGGTAAGGTGTTGGGTTTGCACTATTAAATTAAGACTGTCATTGGTTCGAATCCCATGTTATCATGTTTTTATTTTACTAGTGTGGTTTATGGCTCTATAATATGAATGCCTATGTCTTTTAACAACAATAGTCAAGTCTTCCAATGGACTTTTTAGTGAAACCCAATAGATAGCTTTATTTTCTTTTTGTTTTCTCAAATACTGAATGCTTATGTCTTATGAATTTAGTAGGAAAGTATTCTAATGACTTGCTTATGACACCCCATAGAACAGGGCTGGCCAAACCAGTCCTCAAGATCTACCAACAGTTCACATTTTCCAGACCACCTAGCTGGAGCACAGGTGTTGTCATTACTAATTAAGATGTGCTGCATTCATTCCTAACTGACAATTCTACAGATCTCCAGGAGGTCTGGAAAACATGAACTGTTGGTAGATCTCGAGGACCGGTTTGGCCAGCCCTGCCATAGAATATATTATGTTTAGTACCTTGGACACTGTAGCTTATTCACTTAAATCTCTGATAAATTGTGTGTCTGGTATGCACAGTCTGGTTAGCACAGTTAGTAAGGTGTTGGGATTGCACTATCAAATTAAGACTGTCATTGGTTCGAATCCCATGTTATCATGTTTTTGTTTTACTAGTGTGGTTTGTGGCTCTGTAATATGAATGCCTATGTCTTTTAACAACAATAGTCAAGTCTTCCAATGGACTTTTTAGTGAAACCCAATAGATAGCTTTATTTTCTCTTTGTTTACTCAAATATTGAATGCTTATGTCTTATAAATTTAGTAGGAAAGTATTCTAATGACTTGCTTATGACACCCCATAGAATATATTATGTTTAGTACCTTGGACACTGTAGCTTATTCACTTAAATCTCTGATAAAGTGTATGCTTGGTATGCACAGTTGGTAAGGTGTTGGGTTTGCACTATCAATTTAAGACTGTCATTGGTTCGAATCCCATGTTATCATGTTTTTATTTTACTAGTGTGGTTTGTGGCTCTTTAATATGAATGCCTATGTCTTTTAACAACAATAGTCAAGTCTTCCAATGGACTTTTTAGTGAAACCCAATAGATAGCTTTATTTTCTCTTTGTTTACTCAAATATTGAATGCTTATGTCTTATAAATTTAGTAGGAAAGTATTCTAATGACTTGCTTATGACACCCCATAGAATATATTATGTTTAGTACCTTGGACACTGTAGCTTATTCACTTAAATCTCTGATAAATTGTGTGTCTGGTATGCACAGTCTGGTTAGCACAGTTAGTAAGGTGTTGGGTTTGCACTATCAAATTAAGACTGTCATTGGTTCAAATCCCATGTTATCATGTTTTTATTTTACTAGTGTGGTTTGTGGCTCTATAATATGAATGCCTATGTCTTTTAACAACAATAGTCAAGTCTTCCAATGGACTTTTTAGTGAAACCCAATAGATAGCTTTATTTTCTCTTTGTTTACTCAAATATTGAATGCTTATGTCTTATAAATTTAGTAGGAAAGTATTCTAATGACTTGCTTATGACACCCCATAGAATATATTATGTTTAGTACCTTGGACACTGTAGCTTATTCACTTAAATCTCTGATAAATTGTGTGCTTGGTATGCACAGTCTGGGTTTGCACTATCAAATTAAGACTGTCATTGGTTCGAATCCCATGTTATCATGTTTTTATTTTACTAGTGTGGTTTGTGGCTCTTTAATATGAATGCCTATGTCTTTTAACAACAATAGTCAAGTCTTCCAATGGACTTTTTAGTGAAACCCAATAGATAGCTTTATTTTCTCTTTGTTTACTCAAATATTGAATGCTTATGTCTTATAAATTTAGTAGGAAAGTATTCTAATGACTTGTTTATGACACCCCATAGAATATATTATGTTTAGTACCTTGGACACTGTAGCTTATTCACTTAAATCTCTGATAAATTGTGTGCTTGGTATGCACAGTCTGGTTAGCACAGTTAGTAAGGTGTTGGGTTTGCACTATCAAATTAAGACGGTCATTGGTTCGAATCCCATGTTATCATGTTTTTATTTTACTAGTGTGGTTTATGGCTCTATAATATGAATGCCTATGTCTTTTAACAACAATAGTCAAGTCTTCCAATGGACTTTTTAGTGAAACCCAATAGATAGCTTTATTTTCTTTTTGTTTTCTCAAATACTGAATGCTTAAGTCTTATAAATTTAGTAGGAAAGTATTCTAATGACTTGCTTATGACACCACATAGAATATATTATGTTTAGTACCTTGGACACTGTAGCTTATTCACTTAAATCTCTGATAAATTGTGTGCTTGGTATGCACAGTCTGGGTTTGCACTATCAAATTAAGACTGTCATTGGTTCGAATTCCATGTTATCATGTTTTTATTTTACTAGTGTGGTTTGTGGCTCTTTAATATGAATGCCTATGTCTTTTAACAACAATAGTCAAGTCTTCCAATGGACTTTTTAATGAAACCCAATAGATAGCTTTATTTTCTCTTTGTTTACTCAAATATTGAATGCTTATGTCTTATAAATTTAGTAGGAAAGTATTCTAATGACTTGCTTATGACACCCCATAGAATATATTATGTTTAGTACCTTGGACACTGTAGCTTATTCACTTAAATCTCTGATAAATTGTGTGCTTGGTATGCACAGTCTGGGTTTGCACTATCAAATTAAGACTGTCATTGGTTCGAATCCCATGTTATCATGTTTTTATTTTACTAGTGTGGTTTGTGGCTCTTTAATATGAATGCCTATGTCTTTTAACAACAATAGTCAAGTCTTCCAATGGACTTTTTAATGAAACCCAATAGATAGCTTTATTTTCTCTTTGTTTACTCAAATATTGAATGCTTATGTCTTATAAATTTAGTAGGAAAGTATTCTAATGACTTGTTTATGACACCCCATAGAATATATTATGTTTAGTACCTTGGACACTGTAGCTTATTCACTTAAATCTCTGATAAATTGTGTGCCTGGTATGCACAGTCTGGTTAGCACAGTTAGTAAGGTGTTGGGTTTGCACTATCAAATTAAGACGGTCATTGGTTCGAATCCCATGTTATCATGTTTTTATTTTACTAGTGTGGTTTATGGCTCTATAATATGAATGCCTAAGTCTTTTAACAACAATAGTCAAGTCTTCCAATGGACTTTTTAGTGAAACCCAATAGATAGCTTTATTTTCTTTTTGTTTTCTCAAATACTGAATGCTTATGTCTTATAAATTTAGTAGGAAAGTATTCTAATGACTTGCTTATGACACCCCATAGAATATATTATGTTTAGTACCTTGGACACTGTAGCTTATTCACTTAAATCTCTGATAAATTGTGTGCTTGGTATGCACAGTCTGGATAGCACAGTTGGTAAGGTGTTGGGTTTGCACTATCAAATTAAGACTGTCATTGGTTCGAATCCCATGTTATAATGTTTTTATTTTACTAGTGTGGTTTATGGCTCTATAATATGAATGCCTATGTCTTTTAACAACAATAGTCAAGTCTTCCAATGGACTTTTTAGTGAAACCCAATAGATAGCTTTATTTTCTTTTTGTTTTCTCAAATACTGAATGCTTATGTCTTATAAATTTAGTAGGAAAGTATTCTAATGACTTGCTTATGACACCTCATAGAATATATGTTTAGTACCTTGGACACTGTAGCTTATTCACTTAAATCTCTGATAAATTGTGTGTCTGGTATGCACAGTCTGGTTAGCACAGTTAGTAAGGTGTTGGAATTGCACTATCAAATTAAGACTGTCATTGGTTCGAATCCCATGTTATCATGTTTTTATTTTACTAGTGTGGTTTGTGGCTCTATAATATGAATGCCTATGTCTTTTAACAACAATAGTCAAGTCTTCCAATGGACTTTTTAGTGAAACCCAATAGATAGCTTTATTTTCTCTTTGTTTACTCAAATATTGAATGCTTATGTCTTATAAATTTAGTAGGAAAGTATTCTAATGACTTGCTTATGACACCCCATAGAATATATTATGTTTAGTACCTTGGACACTGTAGCTTATTCACTTAAATCTCTGATAAATTGAGTGCTTGGTATGCACAGTTGGTAAGGTGTTGGGTTTGCACTATCAAATTAAGACTGTCATTGGTTCGAATCCCATGTTATCATGTTTTTATTTTACTAGTGTGGTTTGTGGCTCTTTAATATGAATGCCTATGTTTTTTAACAACAATCGTCAAGTCTTCCAATGGACTTTTTAGTGAAACCCAATAGATAGCTTTATTTTCTCTTTGTTTACTCAAATATTGAATGCTTATGTCTTATAAATTTAGTAGGAAAGTATTCTAATGACTTGCTTATGACACCCCATAGAATATATTATGTTTAGTACCTTGGACACTGTAGCTTATTCACTTAAATCTCTGATAAATTGTGTGCTTGGTATGCACAGTCTTGGTTTGCACTATCAAATTAAGACTGTTATTGGTTCGAATTCCATGTTATCATGTTTTTATTTTACTAGTGTGGTCTGTGGCTCTTTAATATGAATGCCTATGTCTTTTAACAACAATAGTCAAGTCTTCCAATGGACTTTTTAGTGAAACCCAATAGATAGCTTTATTTTCTCTTTGTTTACTCAAATATTGAATGCTTATGTCTTATAAATTTAGTAGGAAAGTATTCTAATGACTTGCTTATGACACCCCATAGAATATATTATGTTTAGCACCTTGGACACTGTAGCTTATTCACTTAAATCTCTGATAAATTGTGTGTCTGGTATGCACAGTCTGGTTAGCACAGTTAGTAAGGTGTTGGGTTTGCACTATCAAATTAAGACTGTCATTGGTTCGAATCCCATGTTATCATGTTTTTATTTTACTAGTGTGGTTTGTGGCTCTATAATATGAATGCCTATGTCTTTTAACAACAATAGTCAAGTCTTCCAATGGACTTTTTAGTGAAACCCAATAGATAGCTTTATTTTCTCTTTGTTTACTCAAATATTGAATGCTTATGTCTTATAAATTTAGTAGGAAAGTATTCTAATGACTTGCTTATGACACCCCATAGAATATATTATGTTTAGTACCTTGGACACTGTAGCTTATTCACTTAAATCTCTGATAAATTGTGTGCTTGGTATGCACAGTCTGGGTTTGCACTATCAAATTAAGACTGTCATTGGTTCGAATCCCATGTTATCATGTTTTTATTTTACTAGTGTGGTTTGTGGCTCTTTAATATGAATGCCTATGTCTTTTAACAACAATAGTCAAGTCTTCCAATGGACTTTTTAGTGAAACCCAATAGATAGCTTTATTTTCTCTTTGTTTACTCAAATATTGAATGCTTATGTCTTATAAATTTAGTAGGAAAGTATTATAATGACTTGTTTATGACACCCCATAGAATATATTATGTTTAGTACCTTGGACACTGTAGCTTATTCACTTAAATCTCTGATGAATTGTGTGCCTGGTATGCACAGTCTGGTTAGCACAGTTAGTAAGGTGCTGGGTTTGCACTATCAAATTAAGACGGTCATTGGTTCGAATCCCATGTTATCATGTTTTTATTTTACTAGTGTGGTTTATGGCTCTATAATATGAATGCCTATGTCTTTTAACAACAATAGTCAAGTCTTCCAATGGACTTTTTAGTGAAACCCAATAGATAGCTTTATTTTCTTTTTGTTTTCTCAAATACTGAATGCTTATGTCTTATAAATTTAGTAGGAAAGTATTCTAATGACTTGCTTATGACACCCCATAGAATATATTATGTTTAGTACCTTGGACACTGTAGCTTATTCACTAAAATCTCTGATAAATTGTGTGCTTGGTATGCACAGTCTGGATAGCACAGTTGGTAAGTTGTTGGGTTTGCACTATCAAATTAAGACTGTCATTGGTTCGAATCCCATGTTATCATGTTTTTATTTTACTAGTGTGGTTTATGGCTCTATAATATGAATGCCTATGTCTTTTAACAACAATAGTCAAGTCTTCCAATGGACTTTTTAGTGAAACCCAATAGATAGCTTTATTTTCTTTTTGTTTTCTCAAATACTGAATGCTTATGTCTTATAAATTTAATAGGAAAGTATTCTAATGACTTGCTTATGACACCCCATAGAATATATGTTTAGTACCTTGGACACTGTAGCTTATTCACTTAAATCTCTGATAAATTGTGTGTCTGGTATGCACAGTCTGGTTAGCACAGTTAGTAAGGTGTTGGGATTGCACTATCAAATTAAGACTGTCATTTGTTCGAATCCCATGTTATCATGTTTTTATTTTACTAGTGTGGTTTGTGGCTCTGTAATATGAATGCCTATGTCTTTTAACAACAATAGTCAAGTCTTCCAATGGACTTTTTAGTGAAACCCAATAGATAGCTTTATTTTCTCTTTGTTTACTCAAATATTGAATGCTTATGTCTTATAAATTTAGTAGGAAAGTATTCTAATGACTTGCTTATGACACCCCATAGAATATATTATGTTTAGTACCTTGGACACTGTAGCTTATTCACTTAAATCTCTGATAAATTGTGTGCTTGGTATGCACAGTCTGGATAGCACAGTTGGTAAGGTGTTGGGTTTGCACTATCAAATTAAGACTGTCATTGGTTCGAATCCCATGTTATCATGTTTTTATTTTACTAGTGTGGTTTATGGCTCTATAATATGAATGCCTATGTCTTTTAACAACAATAGTAAAGTCTTACAATGGACTTTTTAGTGAAACCCAATAGATAGCTTTATTTTCTTTTTGTTTTCTCAAATACTGAATGCTTATGTCTTATAAATTTAGTAGGAAAGTATTCTAATGACTTGCTTATGACACCCTATAGAATATATGTTTAGTACCTTGGACACTGTAGCTTATTCACTTAAATCTCTGATAAATTGTGTGTCTGGTATGCACAGTCTGGTTAGCACAGTTAGTAAGGTGTTGGGATTGCACTATCAAATTAAGACTGTCATTGGTTCGAATCCCATGTTATCATGTTTTTATTTTACTAGTGTGGTTTGTGGCTCTGTAATATGAATGCCTATGTCTTTTAACAACAATAGTCAAGTCTTCCAATGGACTTTTTAGTGAAACCCAATAGATAGCTTTATTTTCTCTTTGTTTACTCAAATATTGAATGCTTATGTCTTATAAATTTAGTAGGAAAGTATTCTAATGACTTGCTTATGACACCCTATAGAATATATTATGTTTAGTACCTTGGACACTGTAGCTTATTCACTTAAATCTCTGATAAATTGAGTGCTTGGTATGCACAGTTGGTAAGGTGTTGGGTTTGCACTATCAAATTAAGACTGTCATTGGTTCGAATCCCATGTTATCATGTTTTTATTTTACTAGTGTGGTTTGTGGCTCTTTAATATGAATGCCTATGTCTTTTAACAACAATAGTCAAGTCTTCCAATGGACTTTTTAGTGAAACCCAATAGATAGCTTTATTTTCTCTTTGTTTACTCAAATATTGAATGCTTATGTCTTATAAATTTAGTAGGAAAGTATTCTAATGACTTGTTTATGACACCCCATAGAATATATTATGTTTAGTACCTTGGACACTGTAGCTTATTCACTTAAATCTCTGATAAATTGTGTGCCTGGTATGCACAGTCTGGTTAGCACAGTTAGTAAGGTGTTGGGTTTGCACTATCAAATTAAGACGGTTGTTGGTTCGAATCCCATGTTATCATGTTTTTATTTTACTAGTGTGGTTTATGGCTCTATAATATGAATGCCTATGTCTTTTAACAACAATAGTCAAGTCTTCCAATGGACTTCTTAGTGAAACCCAATAGATAGCTTTATTTTCTTTTTGTTTTCTCAAATACTGAATGCTTATGTCTTATAAATTTAGTAGGAAAGTATTCTAATGACTTGCTTATGACACCCCATAGAATATATTATGTTTAGTACCTTGGACACTGTAGCTTATTCACTTAAATCTCTGATAAATTGTGTGCTTGCTATGCACAGTCTGGATAGCACAGTTGGTAAGTTGTTGGGTTTGCACTATCAAATTAAGACTGTCATTGGTTCGAATCCCATGTTATCATGTTTTTATTTTACTAGTGTGGTTTATGGCTCTATAATATGAATGCCTATGTCTTTTAACAACAATAGTCAAGTCTTCCAATGGACTTTTTAGTGAAACCCAATAGATAGCTTTATTTTCTTTTTGTTTTCTCAAATACTGAATGCTTATGTCTTATAAATTTAATAGGAAAGTATTCTAATGACTTGCTTATGACACCCCATAGAATATATGTTTAGTACCTTGGACACTGTAGCTTATTCACTTAAATCTCTGATAAATTGTGTGTCTGGTATGCACAGTCTGGTTAGCACAGTTAGTAAGGTGTTGCGATTGCACTATCAAATTAAAACTGTCATTGGTTCGAATCCCATGTTATCATGTTTTTATTTTACTAGTGTGGTTTGTGGCTCTGTAATATGAATGCCTATGTCTTTTAACAACAATAGTCAAGTCTTCCAATGGACTTTTTAGTGAAACCCAATAGATAGCTTTATTTTCTCTTTGTTTACTCAAATATTGAATGCTTATGTCTTATAAATTTAGTAGGAAAGTATTCTAATGACTTGCTTATGACACCCCATAGAATATATTATGTTTAGTACCTTGGACACTGTAGCTTATTCACTTAAATCTCTGATAAATTGTGTGCTTGGTATGCACAGTCTGGATAGCACGGTTGGTAAGGTGTTGGGTTTGCACTATCAAATTAAGACTGTCATTGGTTCGAATCCCATGTTAAAATGTTTTTATTTTACTAGTGTGGTTTATGGCTCTATAATATGAATGCCTGTGTCTTTTAACAACAATAGTCAAGTCTTCCAATGGACTTTTTAGTGAAACCCAATAGATAGCTTTATTTTCTTTTTGTTTTCTCAAATACTGAATGCTTATGTCTTATAAATTTAGTAGGAAAGTATTCTAATGACTTGCTTATGACACCCCATAGAATATATTATGTTTAGTACCTTGGACACTGCAGCTTATTCACTTAAATCTCTGATAAATTGTGTGCTTGGTATGCACAGTCTGGATAGCACAGTTGGTAAGGTGTTGGGTTTGCACTATCAAATTAAGACTGTCATTGGTTCGAATCCTATGTTATCATGTTTTTATTTTACTAGTGTGGTTTATGGCTCTATAATATGAATGCCTATGTCTTTTAACAACAATAGTCAAGTCTTCCAATGGACTTTTTAGTGAAACCCAATAGATAGCTTTATTTTCTTTTTGTTTTCTCAAATACTGAATGCTTATGTCTTATAAATTTAGTAGGAAAGTATTCTAATGACTTGCTTATGACACCCCATAGAATATATGTTTAGTACCTTGGACACTGTAGCTTATTCACTTAAATCTCTGATAAATTGTGTGTCTGGTATGCACAGTCTGGTTAGCACAGTTAGTAAGGTGTTGGGATTGCACTATCAAATTAAGACTGTCATTGGTTCGAATCCCATGTTATCATGTTTTTATTTTACTAGTGTGGTTTGTGGCTCTATAATATGAATGCCTATGTCTTTTAACAACAATAGTCAAGTCTTCCAATGGACTTTTTAGTGAAACTCAATAGATAGCTTTATTTTCTCTTTGTTTACTCAAATATTGAATGCTTATGTCTTATAAATTTAGTAGGAAAGTATTCTAATGACTTGCTTATGACACCCCATAGAATATATTATGTTTAGTACCTTGGACACTGTAGCTTATTCACTTAAATCTCTGATAAATTGTGTGTCTGGTATGCACAGTCTGGTTAGCACAGTTAGAAGGTGTTGGGTTTGCACTATCAAATTAAGACTGTCATTGGTTTGAATCCCATGTTATGTTTTTATTTTACTAGTGTGGTTTCTGGCTCTATAATATGAATGCCTATGTCTTTTAACAACAATAGTCAAGTCTTCCAATGGACTTTTTAGTGAAACTCAATAGATAGCTTTATTTTCTCTTTGTTTACTCAAATATTGAATGCTTATGTCTTATAAATTTAGTAGGAAAGTATTCTAATGACTTGCTTATGACACCCCATAGAATATATTATGTTTAGTACCTTGGGCACTGTAGCTTATTCACTTAAATCTCTGATAAATTGTGTGCTTGGTATGCACAGTCTGGTTAGCATAGTTAGTATGATGTTGGATTTGCACTATCAAATTAAGACTGTCATTGGTTCGAATCCCAAGTTGTTATGTTTTTATTTTACTAGTGTGGTTTGTGGCTCTTTAATATGAATGCCTATGTCTTTTAACAACAATAGTCAAGTCTTCCAATGGACTTTTTAGTGAAACCCAATAGATAGCTTTATTTTCTCTTTGTTTACTCAAATATTGAATGCTTATGTCTTATAAATTTAGTAGGAAAGTATTCTAATGACTTGCTTATGACACCCCATAGAATATATTATGTTTAGTACCTTGGACACTGTAGCTTATTCACTTAAATCTCTGATAAATTGTGTGCTTGGTATGCACAGTCTGGATAGCACAGTTGGTAAGGTGTTGGGTTTGCACTATCAAATTAAGACTGTCATTGGTTCGAATCCCATGTTACCATGTTTTTATTTTACTAGTGTGGTTTATGGCTCTATAATATGAATGCCTATGTATTTTAACAACAATAGTCAAGTCTTCCAATGGACTTTTTAGTGAAACCCAATAGATAGCTTTATTTTCTTTTTGTTTACTCAAATACTGAATGCTTATGTCTTATAAATTTAGTAGGAAAGTATTCTAATGACTTGCTTATGACACCCCATAGAATATATTATGTTTAGTACCGTGGACACTGTAGCTTATTCACTTAAATATCTGATAAATTGTGCGCTTCGTATGCACAGTCTGGATAGCACAGTTGGTAGGGTGTTGGGTTTGCACTATCAAATTAAGACTGTCATTGGTTCGAATCCCATGTTATCATGTTTTTATTTTTCTAGTGTGGTTTATGGCTCTATAATATGAATGCCTATGTCTTTTAACAACAATAGTCAAGTCTTCCAATGGACTTTTTAGTGAAACCCAATAGATAGCTTTATTTTCTTTTTGTTTACTCAAATACTGAATGCTTATGTCTTATAAATTTAGTAGGAAAGTATTCTAATGACTTGCTTATGACACCCCATAGAATATATTATGTTTAGTACCTTGGACACTGTAGCTTATTCACTTAAATCTCTGATAAATTGGGTGCTTGGTATGCACAGTCTGGATAGCACAGTTGGTAAGTTGCTGGGTTTGCACTATCAAATTAAGACTGTCATTGGTTCGAATCCCATGTTATCATGTTTTTATTTTACTAGTGTGGTTTATGGCTCTATAATATGAATGCCTATGTCTTTTAACAACAATAGTCAAGTCTTCCAATGGACTTTTTAGTGAAACCCAATAGATAGCTTTATTTTCTTTTTGTTTTCTCAAATACTGAATGCTTATGTCTTATAAATTTAGTAGGAAAGTATTCTAATGACTTGCTTATGACACCCCATAGAATATATTATGTTTAGTACCTTGGACACTGTAGCTTATTCACTTAAATCTCTGATAAATTGTGTGCCTGGTATGCACAGTCTGGTTAGCACAGTTAGTAAGGTGTTGGGTTTGCACTATCAAATTAAGACTGTCATTGGTTCGAATCCCATGTTATCATGTTTTTATTTTACTAGTGTGGTTTGTGGCTCTATAATATGAATGCCTATGTCTTTTAACAACAATAGTCAAGTCTTCCAATGGACTTTTTAGTGAAACCCAATAGATAGCTTTATTTTCTCTTTGTTTACTCAAATATTGAATGCTTATGTCTTATAAATTTAGTAGGAAAGTATTCTAATGACTTGCTTATGACACCCCATAGATTATATTATGTTTAGTACCTTGGACACTGTAGCTTATTCACTTAAATCTCTGATAAATTGTGTGCCTGGTATGCACAGTCTGGATAGCACAGTTAGTAAGGTGTTGGGTTTGCACTATCAAATTAAGACTGTCATTGGTTCGAATCCCATGTTATCTTGTTTTTAATTTACTAGTGTGGTTTATGGCTCTATAATATGAATGCCTATGTCTTTTAACAACAATAGTCAAGTCTTCCAATGGACTTTTTAGTGAAACCCAATAGATAGCTTTATTTTCTTTTTGTTTACTCAAATACTGAATGCTTATGTCTTATAAATTTAGTAGGAAAGTATTCTAATGACTTGCTTATGACACCCCATAGAATATATTATGTTTAGTACCTTGGACACTGTAGCTTATTCACTTAAATCTCTGATAAATTGTGTGCCTGGTATGCACAGTCTGGTTAGCACAGTTAGTAAGGTGTTGGGTTTGCACTATCAAATTAAGACTGTCATTGGTTCGAATGTCATGTTTTTATTTTACTAGTGTGGTTTGTGGCTCTATAATATGAATGCCTATGTCTTTTAACAACAATAGTCAAGTCTTCCAATGGACTTTTTAGTGAAACCCAATAGATAGCTTTATTTTCTTTTTGTTTACTCAAATACTGAATGCTTATGTCTTATAAATTTAGTAGGAAAGTATTCTAATGACTTGCTTATGACACCCCATAGAATATATTATGTTTAGTACCTTGGACACTGTAGCTTATTCACTTAAATCTCTGATAAATTGTGTGCCTGGTATGCACAGTCTGGTTAGCACAGTTAGTAAGGTGTTGGGTTTGCACTATCAAATTAAGACTGTCATTGGTTCGAATCCCATGTTATCATGTTTTTATTTTACTAGTGTGGTTTGTGGCTCTATAATATGAATGCCTATGTCTTTTAACAACAATAGTCAAGTCTTCCAATGGACTTTTTAGTGAAACCCAATAGATAGCTTTATTTTCTCTTTGTTTACTCAAATATTGAATGCTTATGTCTTATAAATTTAGTAAGAAAGTATTCTAATGACTTGCTTATGACACCACATAGAATATATTATGTTTAGTACCTTGGACACTGTAGCTTATTCACTTAAATATCTGATAAATTGTGTGCTTGGTATGCACAGTCTGGATAGCACAGTTGGTAAGGTGTTGGGTTTGCACTATCAAATTAAGACTGTCATTGGTTCGAATCCCATGTTATCATGTTTTTATTTTACTAGTGTGGTTTGTGGCTCTATAATATGAATGCCTATGTCTTTTAACAACAATAGTAAAGTCTTGCAATGGACTTTTTAGTGAAACCCAATAGATAGCTTTATTTTCTCTTTGTTTACTCAAATATTGAATGCTTATGTTTTATAAATTTAGTAAGAAAGTATTCTAATGACTTGCTTATGACACCACATAGAATATATTATGTTTAGTACCTTGGACACTGTAGCTTATTCACTTAAATCTCTGATAAATTGTGTGCTTGGTATGCACAGTCTGGATAGCACAGTTGGTAAGGTGTTGGGTTTGCACTATCAAATTAAGACTGTCATTGGTTCGAATCCCATGTTATCATGTTTTTATTTTACTAGTGTGGTTTGTGGCTCTATAATATGAATGCCTATGTCTTTTAACAACAATAGTCAAGTCTTCCAATGGACTTTTTAGTGAAACCCAATAGATAGCTTTATTTTCTCTTTGTTTACTCAAATATTGAATGCTTATGTCTTATAAATTTAGTAGGAAAGTATTCTAATGACTTGCTTATGACACCCCATAGAATATATTATGTTTAGTACCTTGGACACTGTAGCTTATTCACTTAAATCTCTGATAAATTGTGTGTCTGGTATGCACAGTCTGGTTAGCACAGTTAGTAAGGTGTTGGGTTTGCACTATCAAATTAAGACTGTCATTGGTTCGAATCCCATGCTATCATGTTTTTATTTTACTAGTGTGGTTTGTGGCTCTATAATATGAATGCCTATGTCTTTTAACAACAATAGTCAAGTCTTCCAATGGACTTTTTAGTGAAACCCAATAGATAGCTTTATTTTCTCTTTGTTTACTCAAATATTGAATGCTTATGTCTTATAAATTTAGTAAGAAAGTATTCTAATGACTTGCTTATGACACCACATAGAATATATTATGTTTAGTACCTTGGACACTGTAGCTTATTCACTTAAATATCTGATAAATTGTGTGCTTGGTATGCACAGTCTGGATAGCACAGTTGGTAAGGTGTTGGGTTTGCACTATCAAATTAAGACTGTCATTGGTTCGAATCCCATGTTATCATGTTTTTATTTTACTAGTGTGGTTTGTGGCTCTATAATATGAATGCCTATGTCTTTTAACAACAATAGTAAAGTCTTGCAATGGACTTTTTAGTGAAACCCAATAGATAGCTTTATTTTCTCTTTGTTTACTCAAATATTGAATGCTTATGTCTTATAAATTTAGTAAGAAAGTATTCTAATGACTTGCTTATGACACCACATAGAATATATTATGTTTAGTACCTTGGACACTGTAGCTTATTCACTTAAATCTCTGATAAATTGTGTGCCTGGTATGCACAGTCTGGTTAGCACAGTTAGTAAGGTGTTGGATTTGCACTATCAAATTAAGACTGTCATTGGTTCGAATCCCATGTTATCATGTTTTTATTTTACTAGTGTGGTTTGTGGCTCTATAATATGAATGCCTATGTCTTTTAACAACAATAGTCAAGTCTTCCAATGGACTTTTTAGTGAAACCCAATAGATAGCTTTATTTTCTCTTTGTTTACTCAAATATTGAATGCTTATGTCTTATAAATTTAGTAGGAAAGTATTCTAATGACTTGCTTATGACACCCCATAGAATATATTATGTTTAGTACCTTGGACACTGTAGCTTATTCACTTAAATCTCTGATAAATTGTGTGCTTGGTATGCACAGTCTGGATAGCACAGTTGGTAAGGTGTTGGGTTTGCACTATCAAATTAAGACTGTCATTGGTTCGAATCCCATGTTATCATGTTTTTATTTTACTAGTGTGGTTTATGGCTCTATAATATGAATGCCTATGTCTTTTAACAACAATAGTCAAGTCTTCCAATGGACTTTTTAGTGAAACCCAATAGATAGCTTTATTTTCTCTTTGTTTACTCAAATATTGAATGCTTATGTCTTATAAATTTAGTAGGAAAGTATTCTAATGACTTGCTTATGACACCCCATAGAATATATTATGTTTAGTACCTTGGACACTGTAGCTTATTCACTTAAATCTCTGATAAATTGTGTGCTTGGTATGCACAGTCTGGATAGCACAGTTGGTAAGGTGTTGGGTTTGCACTATCAAATTAAGACTGTCATTGGTTCGAATCCCATGTTATCATGTTTTTATTTTACTAGTGTGGTTTGTGGCTCTATAATATGAATGCCTATGTCTTTTAACAACAATAGTCAAGTCTTCCAATGGACTTTTTAGTGAAACCCAATAGATAGCTTTATTTTCTTTTTGTTTTCTCAAATACTGAATGCTTATGTCTTATGAATTTAGTAGGAAAGTATTCTAAAGACTTGCTTATGACACCCCATAGAACAGGGCTGGCCAAACCAGTCCTCAAGATCTACCAACAGTTCACATTTTCCAGACCACCTAGCTGGAGCACAGGTGTTGTCATTACTAATTAAGATGTGCTGCATTCATTCCTAACTGACAATTCTACAGATCTCCAGGAGGTCTGGAAAACATGAACTGTTGGTAGATCTCGAGGACCGGTTTGGCCAGCCCTGCCATAGAATATATTATGTTTAGTACCTTGGACACTGTAGCTTATTCACTTAAATCTCTGATAAATTGTGTGCTTTGTATGCACAGTCTGGATAGCACAGTTGGTAAGGTGTTGGGTTTGCACTATTAAATTAAGACTGTCATTGGTTCGAATCCCATGTTATCATGTTTTTATTTTACTAGTGTGGTTTATGGCTCTATAATATGAATGCCTATGTCTTTTAACAACAATAGTCAAGTCTTCCAATGGACTTTTTAGTGAAACCCAATAGATAGCTTTATTTTCTTTTTGTTTTCTCAAATACTGAATGCTTATGTCTTATGAATTTAGTAGGAAAGTATTCTAATGACTTGCTTATGACACCCCATAGAACAGGGCTGGCCAAACCAGTCCTCAAGATCTACCAACAGTTCACATTTTCCAGACCACCTAGCTGGAGCACAGGGGTTGTCATTACTAATTAAGATGTGCTGCATTCATTCCTAACTGACAATTCTACAGATCTCCAGGAGGTCTGGAAAACATGAACTGTTGGTAGATCTCGAGGACCGGTTTGGCCAGCCCTGCCATAGAATATATTATGTTTAGTACCTTGGACACTGTAGCTTATTCACTTAAATCTCTGATAAATTGTGTGCTTGGTATGCACAGTCTGGATAGCACAGTTGGTAAGGTGTTGGGTGTGCACTATTAAATTAAGACTGTCATTGGTTCGAATCCCATGTTATCATGTTTTTATTTTACTAGTGTGGTTTATGGCTCTATAATATGAATGCCTATGTCTTTTAACAACAATAGTCAAGTCTTACAATGGACTTTTTAGTGAAACCCAATAGATAGCTTTATTTTCTTTTTGTTTTCTCAAATACTGAATGCTTATGTCTTATAAATTTAGTAGGAAAGTATTCTAATGACTTGATTATGACACCCTATAGAATATATGTTTAGTACCTTGGACACTGTAGCTTATTCACTTAAATCTCTGATAAATTGTGTGTCTGGTATGCACAGTCTGGTTAGCACAGTTAGTAAGGTGTTGGGATTGCACTATCAAATTAAGACTGTCATTGGTTCGAATCCAATGTTATCATGTTTTTGTTTTACTAGTGTGGTTTGTGGCTCTGTAATATGAATGCCTATGTCTTTTAACAACAATAGTCAAGTCTTCCAATGGACTTTTTAGTGAAACCCAATAGATAGCTTTATTTTCTCTTTGTTTACTCAAATATTGAATGCTTATGTCTTATAAATTTAGTAGGAAAGTATTCTAATGACTTGCTTATGACACCCCATAGAATATATTATGTTTAGTACCTTGGACACTGTAGCTTATTCACTTAAATCTCTGATAAAGTGTATGCTTGGTATGCACAGTTGGTAAGGTGTTGGGTTTGCACTATCAATTTAAGACTGTCATTGGTTCGAATCCCATGTTATCATGTTTTTATTTTACTAGTGTGGTTTGTGGCTCTTTAATATGAATGCCTATGTCTTTTAACAACAATAGTCAAGTCTTCCAATGGACTTTTTAGTGAAACCCAATAGATAGCTTTATTTTCTCTTTGTTTACTCAAATATTGAATGCTTATGTCTTATAAATTTAGTAGGAAAGTATTCTAATGACTTGTTTATGACACCCCATAGAATATATTATGTTTAGTACCTTGGACACTGTAGCTTATTCACTTAAATCTCTGATGAATTGTGTGCCTGGTATGCACAGTCTGGTTAGCACAGTTAGTAAGGTGTTGGGTTTGCACTATCAAATTAAGACGGTCATTGGTTCGAATCCCATGTTATCATGTTTTTATTTTACTAGTGTGGTTTATGGCTCTATAATATGAATGCCTATGTCTTTTAACAACAATAGTAAAGTCTTACAATGGACTTTTTAGTGAAACCCAATAGATAGCTTTATTTTCTTTTTGTTTTCTCAAATACTGAATGCTTATGTCTTATAAATTTAGTAGGAAAGTATTCTAATGACTTGCTTATGACACCCTATAGAATATATGTTTAGTACCTTGGACACTGTAGCTTATTCACTTAAATCTCTGATAAATTGTGTGTCTGGTATGCACAGTCTGGTTAGCACAGTTAGTAAGGTGTTGGGATTGCACTATCAAATTAAGACTGTCATTGGTTCGAATCCCATGTTATCATGTTTTTATTTTACTAGTGTGGTTTGTGGCTCTGTAATATGAATGCCTATGTCTTTTAACAACAATAGTCAAGTCTTCCAATGGACTTTTTAGTGAAACCCAATAGATAGCTTTATTTTCTCTTTGTTTACTCAAATATTGAATGCTTATGTCTTATAAATTTAGTAGGAAAGTATTCTAATGACTTGCTTATGACACCCTATAGAATATATTATGTTTAGTACCTTGGACACTGTAGCTTATTCACTTAAATCTCTGATAAATTGTGTGTCTGGTATGCACAGTCTGGTTAGCACAGTTAGTAAGGTGTTGGGTTTGCACTATCAAATTAAGACTGTCATTGGTTCGAATCTCATGTTATCATGTTTTTATTTTACTAGTGTGGTTTGTGGCTCTATAATATGAATTCCTATGTCTTTTAACAACAATAGTCAAGTCTTCCAATGGACTTTTTAGTGAAACCCAATAGATAGCTTTATTTTCTCTTTGTTTACTCAAATATTGAATGCTTATGTCTTATAAATTTAGTAGGAACGTATTCTAATGACTTGCTTATGACACCCCATAGAATATATTATGTTTAGTACCTTGGACACTGTAGCTTATTCACTTAAATCTCTGATAAATTGTGTGCCTGGTATGCACAGTCTGGATAGCACAGTTAATAAGGTGTTGGGTTTGCACTATTAAATTAAGACTGTCATTGGTTCAAATCCCATGTTATCATGTTTTTATTTTACTAGTGTGGTTTGTGGCTCTATAATATGAATTCCTATGTCTTTTAACAACAATAGTCAAGTCTTCCAATGGACTTTTTAGTGAAACCCAATAGATAGCTTTATTTTCTTTTTGTTTACTCAAATACTGAATGCTTATGTCTTATAAATTTAGTAGGAAAGTATTCTAATGACTTGCTTATGACACCCCATAGAATATATTATGTTTAGTACCTTGGACACTGTAGCTTATTCACTTAAATCTCTGATAAATTGTGTGCCTGGTATGCACAGTCTGGATAGCACAGTTAATAAGGTGTTGGGTTTGCACTATCAAATTAAGACTGTCATTGGTTCGAATACCATGTTATCATGTTTTTATTTTACTAGTGTGGTTTATGGCTCTATAATATGAATGCCTATGTCTTTTAACAACAATAGTCAAGTCTTCCAATGGACTGTTTAGTGAAACCCAATAGATAGCTTTATTTTCTTTTTGTTTACTCAAATACTGAATGCTTATGTCTTATAAATTTAGTAGGAAAGTATTCTAATGACTTGCTTATGACACCCCATAGAATATATTATGTTTAGTACCTTGGACACTGTAGCTTATTCACTTAAATCTCTGATAAATTGTGTGCCTGGTATGCACAGTCTGGATAGCACAGTTAATAAGGTGTTGGGTTTGCACTATCAAATTAAGACTGTCATTGGTTCGAATCCCATGTTATCATGTTTTTATTTTACTAGTGTGGTTTATGGCTCTATAATATGAATGCCTATGTCTTTTAACAACAATAGTCAAGTCTTCCAATGGACTTTTTAGTGAAACCCAATAGATAGCTTTATTTTCTTTTTGTTTACTCAAATACTGAATGCTTATGTCTTATAAATTTAGTAGGAAAGTATTCTAATGACTTGCTTATGACACCCCATAGAATATATTATGTTTAGTACCTTGGACACTGTAGCTTATTCACTTAAATCTCTGATAAATTGTGCACCTGGTGTGCACAGTCTGGATAGCACAGTTGGTAAGGTGTTGGGTTTGCACTATCAAATTAAGACTGTCATTGGTTCGAATCCCATGTTATCATGTTTTTATTTTACTAGTGTGGTTTGTGGCTCTATAATATGAATGCCTATGTCTTTTAACAACAATAGTCAAGTCTTCCAATGGACTTTTTAGTGAAACCCAATAGATAGCTTTATTTTCTCTTTGTTTACTCAAATATTGAATGCTTATGTCTTATAAATTTAGTAGGAAAGTATTCTAATGACTTGCTTATGACACACCATAGAATATATTATGTTTAGCACCTTGGACACTGTAGCTTATTCACTTAAATCTTTGATAAATTGCATGTTTGGTATGAACAGTCTGGTTAGCACAGTTAGTAAGGTGTTGGGTTTGCACTATCAAATTAAGACTGTCATTGGTTCGAATCCTATGTTATCATGTTTTTATTTTACTAGTGTGGTTTGTGGCTCTATAATATGAATGCCTATGTCTTTTAACAATAATAGTCAAGTCTTCCAATGGACTTTTTAGTGAAACCCAATAGATTGCTTTATTTTCTCTTTGTTTACTCAAATATTGAATGCTTATGTCTTATAAATTTAGTAAGAAAGTATTCAAATGACATGCTTATGACACCCCATAGAATATATTATGTTTAGCACCTTGGACACTGTAGCTTATTCACTTAAATCTTTGATAAATTGTGTGTTTGGTATGCACAGTCTGGTTAGCACAGTTAATAAGGTGTTGGGTTTGCACTGTCAAATTAAGATTGTCATTGGTTCGAATCCCATGTTATCATGTTTTTATTTTACTAGTGTTGCTTGTGACTCTATAATATGAATGCCTATGTCTTTTAACAACAATAGTCAAGTATTCCAATGGACTTTTTAGTGAAACCCAATAGATAGCTTTATTTTCTCTTTGTTTACTCAAATATTGAATGCTTATGTCTTATAAATTTAGTAGGAAAGTATTCTAATGACTTGCTTATGACACCCCATAGAATATATTATGTTTAGTACCTTGGACACTATAGATTATTCACTTAAATCTCTGATAAATTGTGTGTCTGGTTTGCACAGTCTGGTTAGCACAGTTAGTAAGGTGTTGGGTTTGCACTATCAAATTAAGACTGTCATTGGTTCGAATCCCATGTTATCATGTTTTTATTTTACTAGTGTGGTTTGTAGCTCTATAATATGAATGCCTATGTCTTTTAACAACAATAGTCAAGTCTTCCAATGGACTTTTTAGTGAAACCCAATAGATAGCTTTATTTTCTCTTTGTTTACTCAAATATTGAATGCTTATGTCTTATAAATTTAGTAGGAAAGTATTCTAATGACTTGCTTATGACACCCCATAGAATATATTATGTTTAGTACCTTGGACACTGTAGCTTATTCACTTAAATCTCTGATAAATTGTGATTTGGTATGCACAGTCTGGTTAGCACAGTTAGTAAGATGTTGGGTTTGCACTATCAAATTAAGACTGTCATTAGTTTGAATCCCATGTTATCATGGTTTTTTTTTACCAGTGTGGTTTGTGGCTCTATAATATGAATGCCTATGTCTTTTAACAACAATAGTCAAGTCTTCCAATGGACTTTTTAGTGAAACCCAATAGATAGCTTTATTTTCTTTTTGTTTTCTCAAATACTGAATGCTTATGTCTTATAAATTTAGTAGGAAAGTATTCTAATGACTTGCTTATGACACCCCATAGAATATATTATGTTTAGTACCTTGGACACTGTAGCTTATTCACTTAAATCTCTGATAAATTGTATGTCTGGTATGCACAGTCTGGTTAGCACAGTTAGTAAGGTGTTGGGTTTGCACTATCAAATTAAGACTGTCATTGGTTCGAATCCCATGTTATCATGTTTTTATTTTACTAGTGTGGTTTGTGGCTCTATAATATGAATGCATATGTTTTTTAACAACAATAGTCAAGTCTTCCAATTGACTTTTTAGTGAAACCCAATAGATAGCTTTATTTTCTCTTTGTTTACTCAAATATTGAATGCTTATGTCTTATAAATTTAGTAGGAAAATATTCTAATGACTTGCTTATGACACCCCATTGAATATATTATGTTTAGTACCTTGGACACTGTAGCTTATTCACTTAAATCTCTGATAAATTGTGTGTCTGGTATGCACAGTCTGGTTAGCACAGTTAGTAAGGTGTTGGGTTTGCACTATCAAATTAAGACTGTCATTGGAATGAATCCCATGTTATCATGTTTTTATTTTACTAGTGTGGTTTGTGGCTCTATAATATGAATTCCTATGTCTTTTAACAACAATAGTCAAGTCTTCCAATGGACTTTTTAGTGAAACCCAATAGATAGCTTTATTTTCTCTTTGTTTACTCAAATATTGAATGCTTATGTCTTATAAATTTAGTAGGAACGTATTCTAATGACTTGCTTATGACACCCCATAGAATATATTATGTTTAGTACCTTGGACACTGTAGCTTATTCACTTAAATCTCTGATAAATTGTGTGTCTGGTATGCACAGTCTGGATAGCACAGTTAATAAGGTGTTGGGTTTTCACTATCAAATTAAGACTGTCATTGGTTCGAATCCCATGTTATCATGTTTTTATTTTACTAGTGTGGTTTGTGGCTCTATAATATGAATTCCTATGTCTTTTAACAACAATAGTCAAGTCTTCCAATTGACTTTTTAGTGAAACCCAATAGATAGCTTTATTTTCTTTTTGTTTACTCAAATACTGAATGCTTATGTCTTATAAATTTAGTAGGAAAGTATTCTAATGACTTGCTTATGACACCCCATAGAATATATTATGTTTAGTACCTTGGACACTGTAGCTTATTAACTTAAATCTCTGATAAATTGTGGGCCCGGTATGCACAGTCTGGATAGCACAGTTAATAAGGTGTTGGGTTTGCACTATCAAATTAAGACTGTCATTGGTTCGAATCCCATGTTATCATGTTTTTATTTTACTAGTGTGGTTTATGGCTCTATAATATGAATGCCTATGTCTTTTAACAACAATAGTCAAGTCTTCCAATGGACTTTTTAGTGAAACCCAATAGATAGCTTTATTTTCTTTTTGTTTACTCAAATACTGAATGCTTATGTCTTATAAATTTAGTAGGAAAGTATTCTAATGACTTGCTTATGACACCCCATAGAATATATTATGTTTAGTACCTTGGACACTGTAGCTTATTCACTTAAATCTCTGATAAATTGTGTGCCTGGTATGCACAGTCTGGATAGCACAGTTGGTAAGGTGTTGGGTTTGCACTATCAAATTAAGACTGTCATTGGTTCGAATCCCATGTTATCATGTTTTTATTTTACTAGTGTGGTTTATGGCTCTATAATATGAATGCCTATGTCTTTTAACAACAATAGTCAAGTCTTACAATGGACTTTTTAGTGAAACCCAATAGATAGCTTTATTTTCTTTTTGTTTACTCAAATACTGAATGCTTATGTCTTATAAATTTAGTAGGAAAGTATTCTAATGACTTGCTTATGACACCCCATAGAATATATTATGTTTAGTACCTTGGACACTGTAGCTTATTCACTTAAATCTCTGATAAATTGTGTGCCTGGTATGCACAGTCTGGATAGCACAGTTAATAACGTGTTGGGTTTGCACTATCAAATTAAGACTGTCATTGGTTCGAATCCCATGTTATCATGTTTTTATTTTACTAATGTGGTTTGTGGCTCTATAATATGAATTCCTATGTCTTTTAACAACAATAGTCAAGTCTTCCAATGGACTTTTTAGTGAAACCCAATAGATAGCTTTATTTTCTCTTTGTTTACTCAAATATTGAATGCTTATGTCTTATAAATTTAGTAGGAAAGTATTCTAATGACTTGCTTATGACACCCCATAGAATATATTATGTTTAGTACCTTGGACACTGTAGCTTATTCACTTAAATCTCTGATAAATTGTGTGTCTGGTATGCACAGTCTGGTTAGCACAGTTAGTAAGGTGTTGGGTTTGCACTATCAAATTAAGACTGTCATTGGTTCGAATCCCATTTTATCATGTTTTTATTTTACTAGTGTGGTTTGTGGCTCTATAATATGAATGCCTATGTCTTTTAACAACAATAGTCAAGTCTTCCAATGGACTTTTTAGTGAAACCCAATAGATAGCTTTATATTCTCAAATATTGAATGCTTATGTCTTATAAATTTAGTAAGAAAGTATTCAAATGACTTGCTTATGACACCCCATAGAATATATTATGTTTAGCACCTTGGACACTGTAGCTTATTCACTTAAATCTTTGATAAATTGTGGGTTTGGCATGCACAGTCTGGTTAGCACAGTTAATAAGGTGTTGGGTTTGCACTGTCAAATTAAGATTGTCATTGGTTCGAATCCCATGTTATCATGTTTTTATTTTACTAGTGTTGTTTGTGACTCTATAATATGAATGCCTATGTCTTTTAACAACAATAGTCAAGTATTCCAATGGACTTTTTAGTGAAACCCAATAGATAGCTTTATTTTCTCTTTGTTTACTCAAATATTGAATGCTTATGTCTTATAAATTTAGTAGGAAAGTATTCTAATGACTTGCTTATGACACCCCATAGAATATATTATGTTTAGTACCTTGGACGCTGTAGATTATTCACTTAAATCTCTGATAAATTGTGTGTCTGGTATGCACAGTCTGGTTAGCACAGTTAGTAAGGTGTTGGGTTTGCACTATCAAATTAAGACTGTCATTGGTTCGAATCCCATGTTATCATGTTTTTATTTTACTAGTGTGGTTTGTAGCTCTATAATATGAATGCCTATGTCTTTTAACAACAATAGTCAAGTCTTCCAATGGACTTTTTAGTGAAACCCAATAGATAGCTTTATTTTCTCTTTGTTTACTCAAATATTGAATGCTTATGTCTTATAAATTTAGTAGGAAAGTATTCTAATGACTTGCTTATGACACCCCATAGAATATATTATGTTTAGTACCTTGGACACTGTAGCTTATTCACTTAAATCTCTGATAAATTGTGCACCTGGTGTGCACAGTCTGGATAGCACAGTTGGTAAGGTGTTGGGTTTGCACTATCAAATTAAGACTGTCATTGGTTCGAATCCCATGTTATCATGTTTTTATTTTACTAGTGTGGTTTGTGGCTCTATAATATGAATGCCTATGTCTTTTAACAACAATAGTCAAGTCTTCCAATGGACTTTTTAGTGAAACCCAATAGATAGCTTTATTTTCTCTTTGTTTACTCAAATATTGAATGCTTATGTCTTATAAATTTAGTAGGAAAGTATTCTAATGACTTGCTTATGACACACCATAGAATATATTATGTTTAGCACCTTGGACACTGTAGCTTATTCACTTAAATCTTTGATAAATTGCATGTTTGGTATGCACAGTCTGGTTAGCACAGTTAGTAAGGTGTTGGGTTTGCACTATCAAATTAAGACTGTCATTGGTTCGAATCCTATGTTATCATGTTTTTATTTTACTAGTGTGGTTTGTGGCTCTATAATATGAATGCCTATGTCTTTTAACAATAATAGTCAAGTCTTCCAATGGACTTTTTAGTGAAACCCAATAGATTGCTTTATTTTCTCTTTGTTTACTCAAATATTGAATGCTTATGTCTTATAAATTTAGTAAGAAAGTATTCAAATGACATGCTTATGACACCCCATAGAATATATTATGTTTAGCACCTTGGACACTGTAGCTTATTCACTTAAATCTTTGATAAATTGTGTGTTTGGTATGCACAGTCTGGTTAGCACAGTTAATAAGGTGTTGGGTTTGCACTGTCAAATTAAGATTGTCATTGGTTCGAATCCCATGTTATCATGTTTTTATTTTACTAGTGTTGCTTGTGACTCTATAATATGAATGCCTATGTCTTTTAACAACAATAGTCAAGTATTCCAATGGACTTTTTAGTGAAACCCAATAGATAGCTTTATTTTCTCTTTGTTTACTCAAATATTGAATGCTTATGTCTTATAAATTTAGTAGGAAAGTATTCTAATGACTTGCTTATGACACCCCATAGAATATATTATGTTTAGTACCTTGGACACTATAGATTATTCACTTAAATCTCTGATAAATTGTGTGTCTGGTTTGCACAGTCTGGTTAGCACAGTTAGTAAGGTGTTGGGTTTGCACTATCAAATTAAGACTGTCATTGGTTCGAATCCCATGTTATCATGTTTTTATTTTACTAGTGTGGTTTGTAGCTCTATAATATGAATGCCTATGTCTTTTAACAACAATAGTCAAGTCTTCCAATGGACTTTTTAGTGAAACCCAATAGATAGCTTTATTTTCTCTTTGTTTACTCAAATATTGAATGCTTATGTCTTATAAATTTAGTAGGAAAGTATTCTAATGACTTGCTTATGACACCCCATAGAATATATTATGTTTAGTACCTTGGACACTGTAGCTTATTCACTTAAATCTCTGATAAATTGTGATTTGGTATGCACAGTCTGGTTAGCACAGTTAGTAAGATGTTGGGTTTGCACTATCAAATTAAGACTGTCATTAGTTTGAATCCCATGTTATCATGGTTTTTTTTTACCAGTGTGGTTTGTGGCTCTATAATATGAATGCCTATGTCTTTTAACAACAATAGTCAAGTCTTCCAATGGACTTTTTAGTGAAACCCAATAGATAGCTTTATTTTCTTTTTGTTTTCTCAAATACTGAATGCTTATGTCTTATAAATTTAGTAGGAAAGTATTCTAATGACTTGCTTATGACACCCCATAGAATATATTATGTTTAGTACCTTGGACACTGTAGCTTATTCACTTAAATCTCTGATAAATTGTATGTCTGGTATGCACAGTCTGGTTAGCACAGTTAGTAAGGTGTTGGGTTTGCACTATCAAATTAAGACTGTCATTGGTTCGAATATCATGTTTTTATTTTACTAGTGTGGTTTGTGGCTCTATAATATGAATGCATATGTTTTTTAACAACAATAGTCAAGTCTTCCAATTGACTTTTTAGTGAAACCCAATAGATAGCTTTATTTTCTCTTTGTTTACTCAAATATTGAATGCTTATGTCTTATAAATTTAGTAGGAAAATATTCTAATGACTTGCTTATGACACCCCATTGAATATATTATGTTTAGTACCTTGGACACTGTAGCTTATTCACTTAAATCTCTGATAAATTGTGTGTCTGGTATGCACAGTCTGGTTAGCACAGTTAGTAAGGTGTTGGGTTTGCACTATCAAATTAAGACTGTCATTGGAATGAATCCCATGTTATCATGTTTTTATTTTACTAGTGTGGTTTGTGGCTCTATAATATGAATTCCTATGTCTTTTAACAACAATAGTCAAGTCTTCCAATGGACTTTTTAGTGAAACCCAATAGATAGCTTTATTTTCTCTTTGTTTACTCAAATATTGAATGCTTATGTCTTATAAATTTAGTAGGAACGTATTCTAATGACTTGCTTATGACACCCCATAGAATATATTATGTTTAGTACCTTGGACACTGTAGCTTATTCACTTAAATCTCTGATAAATTGTGTGTCTGGTATGCACAGTCTGGATAGCACAGTTAATAAGGTGTTGGGTTTTCACTATCAAATTAAGACTGTCATTGGTTCGAATCCCATGTTATCATGTTTTTATTTTACTAGTGTGGTTTGTGGCTCTATAATATGAATTCCTATGTCTTTTAACAACAATAGTCAAGTCTTCCAATTGACTTTTTAGTGAAACCCAATAGATAGCTTTATTTTCTTTTTGTTTACTCAAATACTGAATGCTTATGTCTTATAAATTTAGTAGGAAAGTATTCTAATGACTTGCTTATGACACCCCATAGAATATATTATGTTTAGTACCTTGGACACTGTAGCTTATTCACTTAAATCTCTGATAAATTGTGGGCCTGGTATGCACAGTCTGGATAGCACAGTTAATAAGGTGTTGGGTTTGCACTATCAAATTAAGACTGTCATTGGTTCGAATCCCATGTTATCATGTTTTTATTTTACTAGTGTGGTTTATGGCTCTATAATATGAATGCCTATGTCTTTTAACAACAATAGTCAAGTCTTCCAATGGACTTTTTAGTGAAACCCAATAGATAGCTTTATTTTCTTTTTGTTTACTCAAATACTGAATGCTTATGTCTTATAAATTTAGTAGGAAAGTATTCTAATGACTTGCTTATGACACCCCATAGAATATATTATGTTTAGTACCTTGGACACTGTAGCTTATTCACTTAAATCTCTGATAAATTGTGTGCCTGGTATGCACAGTCTGGATAGCACAGTTGGTAAGGTGTTGGGTTTGCACTATCAAATTAAGACTGTCATTGGTTCGAATCCCATGTTATCATGTTTTTATTTTACTAGTGTGGTTTATGGCTCTATAATATGAATGCCTATGTCTTTTAACAACAATAGTCAAGTCTTACAATGGACTTTTTAGTGAAACCCAATAGATAGCTTTATTTTCTTTTTGTTTACTCAAATACTGAATGCTTATGTCTTATAAATTTAGTAGGAAAGTATTCTAATGACTTGCTTATGACACCCCATAGAATATATTATGTTTAGTACCTTGGACACTGTAGCTTATTCACTTAAATCTCTGATAAATTGTGTGCCTGGTATGCACAGTCTGGATAGCACAGTTAATAACGTGTTGGGTTTGCACTATCAAATTAAGACTGTCATTGGTTCGAATCCCATGTTATCATGTTTTTATTTTACTAGTGTGGTTTGTGGCTCTATAATATGAATTCCTATGTCTTTTAACAACAATAGTCAAGTCTTCCAATGGACTTTTTAGTGAAACCCAATAGATAGCTTTATTTTCTCTTTGTTTACTCAAATATTGAATGCTTATGTCTTATAAATTTAGTAGGAAAGTATTCTAATGACTTGCTTATGACACTCCATAGAATATATTATGTTTAGTACCTTGGACACTGTAGCTTATTCACTTAAATCTCTGATAAATTGTGTGTCTGGTATGCACAGTCTGGTTAGCACAGTTAGTAAGGTGTTGGGTTTGCACTATCAAATTAAGACTGTCATTGGTTCGAATCCCATTTTATCATGTTTTTATTTTACTAGTGTGGTTTGTGGCTCTATAATATGAATGCCTATGTCTTTTAACAACAATAGTCAAGTCTTCCAATGGACTTTTTAGTGAAACCCAATAGATAGCTTTATATTCTCAAATATTGAATGCTTATGTCTTATAAATTTAGTAAGAAAGTATTCAAATGACTTGCTTATGACACCCCATAGAATATATTATGTTTAGCACCTTGGACACTGTAGCTTATTCACTTAAATCTTTGATAAATTGTGGGTTTGGCATGCACAGTCTGGTTAGCACAGTTAATAAGGTGTTGGGTTTGCACTGTCAAATTAAGATTGTCATTGGTTCGAATCCCATGTTATCATGTTTTTATTTTACTAGTGTTGTTTGTGACTCTATAATATGAATGCCTATGTCTTTTAACAACAATAGTCAAGTATTCCAATGGACTTTTTAGTGAAACCCAATAGATAGCTTTATTTTCTCTTTGTTTACTCAAATATTGAATGCTTATGTCTTATAAATTTAGTAGGAAAGTATTCTAATGACTTGCTTATGACACCCCATAGAATATATTATGTTTAGTACCTTGGACGCTGTAGATTATTCACTTAAATCTCTGATAAATTGTGTGTCTGGTATGCACAGTCTGGTTAGCACAGTTAGTAAGGTGTTGGGTTTGCACTATCAAATTAAGACTGTCATTGGTTCGAATCCCATGTTATCATGTTTTTATTTTACTAGTGTGGTTTGTAGCTCTATAATATGAATGCCTATGTCTTTTAACAACAATAGTCAAGTCTTCCAATGGACTTTTTAGTGAAACCCAATAGATAGCTTTATTTTCTCTTTGTTTACTCAAATATTGAATGCTTATGTCTTATAAATTTAGTAGGAAAGTATTCTAATGACTTGCTTATGACACCCCATAGAATATATTATGTTTAGTACCTTGGACACTGTAGCTTATTCACTTAAATCTCTGATAAATTGTGATTTAATATGCACAGTCTGGTTAGCACAGTTAGTAAGGTGTTGGGTTTGCACTATCAAATTAAGACTGTCATTAGTTTGAATCCCATGTTATCATGGTTTTTTTTTACCAGTGTGGTTTGTGGCTCTATAATATGAATGCCTATGTCTTTTAACAACAATAGTCAAGTCTTCCAATGGACTTTTTAGTGAAACCCAATAGATAGCTTTATTTTCTTTTTGTTTTCTCAAATACTGAATGCTTATGTCTTATAAATTTAGTAGGAAAGTATTCTAATGACTTGCTTATGACACCCCATAGAATATATTATGTTTAGTACCTTGGACACTGTAGCTTATTCACTTAAATCTCTGATAAATTGTGTGCCTGGGATGCACAGTCTGGATAGCACAGTTAATAAGGTGTTGGGTTTGCACTATCAAATTAAGACTGTCATTGGTTCGAATCCCATGTTATCATGTTTTTATTTTACTAGTGTGGTTTATGGCTCTATAATATGAATGCCTATGTCTTTTAACAACAATAGTCAAGTCTTCCAATGGACTTTTTAGTGAAACCCAATAGATAGCTTTATTTTCTTTTTGTTTACTCAAATACTGAATGCTTATGTCTTATAAATTTAGTAGGAAAGTATTCTAATGACTTGCTTATGACACCCTATAGAATATATTATGTTTAGTACCTTGGACACTGTAGCTTATTCACTTAAATCTCTGATAAATTGTGCACCTGGTATGCACAGTCTGGATAGCACAGTTGGTAAGGTGTTGGGTTTGCACTATCAAATTAAGACTGTCATTGGTTCGAATCCCATGTTATCATGTTTTTATTTTACTAGTGTGGTTTGTGGCTCTATAATATGAATGCCTATGTCTTTTAACAACAATAGTCAAGTCTTCCAATGGACTTTTTTAGTGAAACCCAATAGATAGCTTTATTTTCTCTTTGTTTACTCAAATATTGAATGCTTATGTCTTATAAATTTAGTAGGAAAGTATTCTAATGACTTGCTTATGACACACCATAGAATATATTATGTTTAGCACCTTGGACACTGTAGCTTATTCACTTAAATCTTTGATAAATTGCGTGTTTGGTATGCACAGTCTGGTTAGCACAGTTAGTAAGGTGTTGGGTTTGCACTATCAAATTAAGACTGTCATTGGTTCGAATCCTATGTTATCATGTTTTTATTTTACTAGTGTGGTTTGTGGCTCTATAATATGAATGCCTATGTCTTTTAACAATAATAGTCAAGTCTTCCAATGGACTTTTTAGTGAAACCCAATAGATTGCTTTATTTTCTCTTTGTTTACTCAAATATTGAATGCTTATGTCTTATAAATTTAGTAAGAAAGTATTCAAATGACATGCTTATGACACCCCATAGAATATATTATGTTTAGCACCTTGGACACTGTAGCTTATTCACTTAAATCTTTGATAAATTGTGTGTTTGGTATGCACAGTCTGGTTAGCACAGTTAATAAGGTGTTGGGTTTGCACTGTCAAATTAAGATTGTCATTGGTTCGAATCCCATGTTATCATGTTTTTATTTTACTAGTGTTGCTTGTGACTCTATAATATGAATGCCTATGTCTTTTAACAACAATAGTCAAGTATTCCAATGGACTTTTTAGTGAAACCCAATAGATAGCTTTATTTTCTCTTTGTTTACTCAAATATTGAATGCTTATGTCTTATAAATTTAGTAGGAAAGTATTCTAATGACTTGCTTATGACACCCCATAGAATATATTATGTTTAGTACCTTGGACACTATAGATTATTCACTTAAATCTCTGATAAATTGTGTGTCTGGTTTGCACAGTCTGGTTAGCACAGTTAGTAAGGTGTTGGGTTTGCACTATCAAATTAAGACTGTCATTGGTTCGAATCCCATGTTATCATGTTTTTATTTTACTAGTGTGGTTTGTAGCTCTATAATATGAATGCCTATGTCTTTTAACAACAATAGTCAAGTCTTCCAATGGACTTTTTAGTGAAACCCAATAGATAGCTTTATTTTCTCTTTGTTTACTCAAATATTGAATGCTTATGTCTTATAAATTTAGTAGGAAAGTATTCTAATGACTTGCTTATGACACCCCATAGAATATATTATGTTTAGTACCTTGGACACTGTAGATTATTCACTTAAATCTCTGATAAATTGTGTGTCTGGTATGCACAGTCTGGTTAGCACAGTTAGTAAGGTGTTGGGTTTGCACTATCAAATTAAGACTGTCATTGGTTCGAATCCCATGTTATCATGTTTTTATTTTACTAGTGTGGTTTGTAGCTCTATAATATGAATGCCTATGTCTTTTAACAACAATAGTCAAGTCTTCCAATGGACTTTTTAGTGAAACCCAATAGATAGCTTTATTTTCTCTTTGTTTACTCAAATATTGAATGCTTATGTCTTATAAATTTAGTAGGAAAGTATTCTAATGACTTGCTTATGACACCCCATAGAATATATTATGTTTAGTACCTTGGACACTGTAGCTTATTCACTTAAATCTCTGATAAATTGTGATTTAATATGCACAGTCTGGTTAGCACAGTTAGTAAGGTGTTGGGTTTGCACTATCAAATTAAGACTGTCATTAGTTTGAATCCCATGTTATCATGGTTTTTTTTTACCAGTGTGGTTTGTGGCTCTATAATATGAATGCCTATGTCTTTTAACAACAATAGTCAAGTCTTCCAATGGACTTTTTAGTGAAACCCAATAGATAGCTTTATTTTCTTTTTGTTTTCTCAAATACTGAATGCTTATGTCTTATAAATTTAGTAGGAAAGTATTCTAATGACTTGCTTATGACACCCCATAGAATATATTATGTTTAGTACCTTGGACACTGTAGCTTATTCACTTAAATCTCTGATAAATTGTGCACCTGGTATGCACAGTCTGGATAGCACAGTTGGTAAGGTGTTGGGTTTGCACTATCAAATTAAGACTGTCATTGGTTCGAATCCCATGTTATCATGTTTTTATTTTACTAGTGTGGTTTGTGGCTCTATAATATGAATGCCTATGTCTTTTAACAACAATAGTCAAGTCTTCCAATGGACTTTTTTAGTGAAACCCAATAGATAGCTTTATTTTCTCTTTGTTTACTCAAATATTGAATGCTTATGTCTTATAAATTTAGTAGGAAAGTATTCTAATGACATGCTTATGACACCCCATAGAATATATTATGTTTAGCACCTTTGACACTGTAGCTTATTCACTTAAATCTTTGATAAATTGCGTGTTTGGTATGCACAGTCTGGTTAGCACAGTTAGTAAGGTGTTGGGTTTGCACTATCAAATTAAGACTGTCATTGGTTCGAATCCTATGTTATCATGTTTTTATTTTACTAGTGTGGTTTGTGGCTCTATAATATGAATGCCTATGTCTTTTAACAATAATAGTCAAGTCTTCCAATGGACTTTTTAGTGAAACCCAATAGATTGCTTTATTTTCTCTTTGTTTACTCAAATATTGAATGCTTATGTCTTATAAATTTAGTAAGAAAGTATTCAAATGACATGCTTATGACACCCCATAGAATATATTATGTTTAGCACCTTTGACACTGTAGCTTATTCACTTAAATCTTTGATAAATTGTGTGTTTGGTATGCACAGTCTGGTTAGCACAGTTAATAAGGTGTTGGGTTTGCACTGTCAAATTAAGATTGTCATTGGTTCGAATCCCATGTTATCATGTTTTTATTTTACTAGTGTTGCTTGTGACTCTATAATATGAATGCCTATGTCTTTTAACAACAATAGTCAAGTATTCCAATGGACTTTTTAGTGAAACCCAATAGATAGCTTTATTTTCTCTTTGTTTACTCAAATATTGAATGCTTATGTCTTATAAATTTAGTAGGAAAGTATTCTAATGACTTGCTTATGACACCCCATAGAATATATTATGTTTAGTACCTTGGACACTATAGATTATTCACTTAAATTTCTGATAAATTGTGTGTCTGGTTTGCACAGTCTGGTTAGCACAGTTAGTAAGGTGTTGGGTTTGCACTATCAAATTAAGACTGTCATTGGTTCGAATCCCATGTTATCATGTTTTTATTTTACTAGTGTGGTTTGTAGCTCTATAATATGAATGCCTATGTCTTTTAACAACAATAGTCAAGTCTTCCAATGGACTTTTTAGTGAAACCCAATAGATAGCTTTATTTTCTCTTTGTTTACTCAAATATTGAATGCTTATGTCTTATAAATTTAGTAGGAAAGTATTCTAATGACTTGCTTATGACACCCCATAGAATATATTATGTTTAGTACCTTGGACACTGTAGCTTATTCACTTAAATCTCTGATAAATTGTGATTTGGTATGCACAGTCTGGTTAGCACAGTTAGTAAGGTGTTGGGTTTGCACTATCAAATTAAGACTGTCATTAGTTCGAATCCCATGTTATCATGGTTTTTTTTTACCAGTGTGGTTTGTGGCTCTATAATATGAATGCCTATGTCTTTTAACAACAATAGTCAAGTCTTCCAATGGACTTTTTAGTGAAACCCAATAGATAGCTTTATTTTCTTTTTGTTTTCTCAAATACTGAATGCTTATGTCTTATAAATTTAGTAGGAAAGTATTCTAATGACTTGCTTATGACACCCCATAGAATATATTATGTTTAGTACCTTGGACACTGTAGCTTATTCACTTAAATCTCTGATAAATTGTATGT
This sequence comes from Pseudophryne corroboree, assembly GCF_028390025.1. Taxonomy (NCBI): domain Eukaryota; kingdom Metazoa; phylum Chordata; class Amphibia; order Anura; family Myobatrachidae; genus Pseudophryne; species Pseudophryne corroboree. The sequence goes on along the minus strand of NC_086449.1, from coordinate 711,328,169 downwards.
CTGGTATGCACAGTCTGGTTAGCACAGTTAGTAAGGTGTTGGGTTTGCACTATCAAATTAAGACTGTCATTGGTTCGAATCCCATGTTATCATGTTTTTATTTTACTAGTGTGGTTTGTGGCTCTATAATATGAATGCATATGTTTTTTAACAACAATAGTCAAGTCTTCCAATTGACTTTTTAGTGAAACCCAATAGATAGCTTTATTTTCTCTTTGTTTACTCAAATATTGAATGCTTATGTCTTATAAATTTAGTAGGAAAATATTCTAATGACTTGCTTATGACACCCCATTGAATATATTATGTTTAGTACCTTGGACACTGTAGCTTATTCACTTAAATCTCTGATAAATTGTGTGTCTGGTATGCACAGTCTGGTTAGCACAGTTAGTAAGGTGTTGGGTTTGCACTATCAAATTAAGACTGTCATTGGAATGAATCCCATGTTATCATGTTTTTATTTTACTAGTGTGGTTTGTGGCTCTATAATATGAATTCCTATGTCTTTTAACAACAATAGTCAAGTCTTCCAATGGACTTTTTAGTGAAACCCAATAGATAGCTTTATTTTCTCTTTGTTTACTCAAATATTGAATGCTTATGTCTTATAAATTTAGTAGGAACGTATTCTAATGACTTGCTTATGACACCCCATAGAATATATTATGTTTAGTACCTTGGACACTGTAGCTTATTCACTTAAATCTCTGATAAATTGTGTGTCTGGTATGCACAGTCTGGATAGCACAGTTAATAAGGTGTTGGGTTTGCACTATCAAATTAAGACTGTCATTGGTTCGAATCCCATGTTATCATGTTTTTATTTTACTAGTGTGGTTTGTGGCTCTATAATATGAATTCCTATGTCTTTTAACAACAATAGTCAAGTCTTCCAATTGACTTTTTAGTGAAACCCAATAGATAGCTTTATTTTCTTTTTGTTTACTCAAATACTGAATGCTTATGTCTTATAAATTTAGTAGGAAAGTATTCTAATGACTTGCTTATGACACCCCATAGAATATATTATGTTTAGTACCTTGGACACTGTAGCTTATTCACTTAAATCTCTGATAAATTGTGTGCCTGGTATGCACAGTCTGGATAGCACAGTTAATAAGGTGTTGGGTTTGCACTATCAAATTAAGACTGTCATTGGTTCGAATCCCATGTTATCATGTTTTTATTTTACTAGTGTGGTTTATGGCTCTATAATATGAATGCCTATGTCTTTTAACAACAATAGTCAAGTCTTCCAATGGACTTTTTAGTGAAACCCAATAGATAGCTTTATTTTCTTTTTGTTTACTCAAATACTGAATGCTTATGTCTTATAAATTTAGTAGGAAAGTATTCTAATGACTTGCTTATGACACCCCATAGAATATATTATGTTTAGTACCTTGGACACTGTAGCTTATTCACTTAAATCTCTGATAAATTGTGTGCCTGGTATGCACAGTCTGGATAGCACAGTTGGTAAGGTGTTGGGTTTGCACTATCAAATTAAGACTGTCATTGGTTCGAATCCCATGTTATCATGTTTTTATTTACTAGTGTGGTTTGTGGCTCTATAATATGAATGCCTATGTCTTTTAACAACAATAGTCAAGTCTTCCAATGGACTTTTTAGTGAAACCCAATAGATAGCTTTATTTTCTTTTTGTTTACTCAAATACTGAATGCTTATGTCTTATAAATTTAGTAGGAAAGTATTCTAATGACTTGCTTATGACACCCCATAGAATATATTATGTTTAGTACCTTGGACACTGTAGCTTATTCACTTAAATCTCTGATAAATTGTGTGTCTGGTATGCACAGTCTGGATAGCACAGTTGGTAAGGTGTTGGGTTTGCACTATCAAATTAAGACTGTCATTGGTTCGAATCCCATGTTATCATGTTTTTATTTTACTAGTGTGGTTTGTGGCTCTATAATATGAATGCCTATGTCTTTTAACAACAATAGTCAAGTCTTCCAATGGACTTTTTAGTGAAACCCAATAGATAGCTTTATTTTCTTTTTGTTTACTCAAATACTGAATGCTTAAGTCTTATACATTTAGTAGGAAAGTATTCTAATGACTTGCTTATGACACACCATAGAATATATTATGTTTAGCACCTTGGACACTGTAGCTTATTCACTTAAATCTTTGATAAATTGTGTGTTTGGTATGCACAGTCTGGTTAGCACAGTTAGTAAGGTGTTGGGTTTGCACTATCAAATTAAGACTGTCATTGGTTCGAATCCTATGTTATCATGTTTTTATTTTACTAGTGTGGTTTGTGGCTCTATAATATGAATGCCTATGTCTTTTAACAACAATAGTCAAGTCTTCCAATGGACTTTTTAGTGAAACCCAATAGATAGCTTTATTTTCTCTTTGTTTACTCAAATATTGAATGCTTATGTCTTATAAATTTAGTAGGAAAGTATTCTAATGACTTGCTTATGACACCCCATAGAATATATTATGTTTAGTACCTTGGACACTGTAGCTTATTCACTTAAATCTCTGATAAATTGTGTGCCTGGTATGCACAGTCTGGATAGCACAGTTAATAAGGTGTTGGGTTTGCACTATCAAATTAAGACTGTCATTGGTTCGAATCCCATGTTATCATGTTTTTATTTTACTAGTGTGGTTTATGGCTCTATAATATGAATGCCTATGTCTTTTAACAACAATAGTCAAGTCTTACAATGGACTTTTTAGTGAAACCCAATAGATAGCTTTATTTTCTTTTTGTTTACTCAAATACTGAATGCTTATGTCTTATAAATTTAGTAGGAAAGTATTCTAATGACTTGCTTATGACACCCCATAGAATATATTATGTTTAGTACCTTGGACACTGTAGCTTATTCACTTAAATCTCTGATAAATTGTGTGCCTGGTATGCACAGTCTGGATAGCACAGTTAATAACGTGTTGGGTTTGCACTATCAAATTAAGACTGTCATTGGTTCGAATCCCATGTTATCATGTTTTTATTTTACTAGTGTGGTTTGTGGCTCTATAATATGAATTCCTATGTCTTTTAACAACAATAGTCAAGTCTTCCAATGGACTTTTTAGTGAAACCCAATAGATAGCTTTATTTTCTCTTTGTTTACTCAAATATTGAATGCTTATGTCTTATAAATTTAGTAGGAAAGTATTCTAATGACTTGCTTATGACACCCCATAGAATATATTATGTTTAGTACCTTGGACACTGTAGCTTATTCACTTAAATCTCTGATAAATTGTGTGTCTGGTATGCACAGTCTGGTTAGCACAGTTAGTAAGGTGTTGGGTTTGCACTATCAAATTATACTGTCATTGGTTCGAATCCCATTTTATCATGTTTTTATTTTACTAGTGTGGTTTGTGGCTCTATAATATGAATGCCTATGTCTTTTAACAACAATAGTCAAGTCTTCCAATGGACTTTTTAGTGAAACCCAATAGATAGCTTTATATTCTCAAATATTGAATGCTTATGTCTTATAAATTTAGTAAGAAAGTATTCAAATGACTTGCTTATGACACCCCATAGAATATATTATGTTTAGCACCTTGGACACTGTAGCTTATTCACTTAAATCTTTGATAAATTGTGGGTTTGGCATGCACAGTCTGGTTAGCACAGTTAATAAGGTGTTGGGTTTGCACTGTCAAATTAAGATTGTCATTGGTTCGAATCCCATGTTATCATGTTTTTATTTTACTAGTGTTGTTTGTGACTCTATAATATGAATGCCTATGTCTTTTAACAACAATAGTCAAGTATTCCAATGGACTTTTTAGTGAAACCCAATAGATAGCTTTATTTTCTCTTTGTTTACTCAAATATTGAATGCTTATGTCTTATAAATTTAGTAGGAAAGTATTCTAATGACTTGCTTATGACACCCCATAGAATATATTATGTTTAGTACCTTGGACACTGTAGATTATTCACTTAAATCTCTGATAAATTGTGTGTCTGGTATGCACAGTCTGGTTAGCACAGTTAGTAAGGTGTTGGGTTTGCACTATCAAATTAAGACTGTCATTGGTTCGAATCCCATGTTATCATGTTTTTATTTTACTAGTGTGGTTTGTAGCTCTATAATATGAATGCCTATGTCTTTTAACAACAATAGTCAAGTCTTCCAATGGACTTTTTAGTGAAACCCAATAGATAGCTTTATTTTCTCTTTGTTTACTCAAATATTGAATGCTTATGTCTTATAAATTTAGTAGGAAAGTATTCTAATGACTTGCTTATGACACCCCATAGAATATATTATGTTTAGTACCTTGGACACTGTAGCTTATTCACTTAAATCTCTGATAAATTGTGATTTAATATGCACAGTCTGGTTAGCACAGTTAGTAAGGTGTTGGGTTTGCACTATCAAATTAAGACTGTCATTAGTTTGAATCCCATGTTATCATGGTTTTTTTTTACCAGTGTGGTTTGTGGCTCTATAATATGAATGCCTATGTCTTTTAACAACAATAGTCAAGTCTTCCAATGGACTTTTTAGTGAAACCCAATAGATAGCTTTATTTTCTTTTTGTTTTCTCAAATACTGAATGCTTATGTCTTATAAATTTAGTAGGAAAGTATTCTAATGACTTGCTTATGACACCCCATAGAATATATTATGTTTAGTACCTTGGACACTGTAGCTTATTCACTTAAATCTCTGATAAATTGTGTGCCTGGTATGCACAGTCTGGATAGCACAGTTAATAAGGTGTTGGGTTTGTACTATCAAATTAAGACTGTCATTGGTTCGAATCCCATGTTATCATGTTTTTATTTTACTAGTGTGGTTTATGGCTCTATAATATGAATGCCTATGTCTTTTAACAACAATAGTCAAGTCTTCCAATGGACTTTTTAGTGAAACCCAATAGATAGCTTTATTTTCTTTTTGTTTACTCAAATACTGAATGCTTATGTCTTATAAATTTAGTAGGAAAGTATTCTAATGACTTGCTTATGACACCCCATAGAATATATTATGTTTAGTACCTTGGACACTGTAGCTTATTCACTTAAATCTCTGATAAATTGTGCACCTGGTATGCACAGTCTGGATAGCACAGTTGGTAAGGTGTTGGGTTTGCACTATCAAATTAAGACTGTCATTGGTTCGAATCCCATGTTATCATGTTTTTATTTTACTAGTGTGGTTTGTGGCTCTATAATATGAATGCCTATGTCTTTTAACAACAATAGTCAAGTCTTCCAATGGACTTTTTTAGTGAAACCCAATAGATAGCTTTATTTTCTCTTTGTTTACTCAAATATTGAATGCTTATGTCTTATAAATTTAGTAGGAAAGTATTCTAATGACTTGCTTATGACACACCATAGAATATATTATGTTTAGCACCTTGGACACTGTAGCTTATTCACTTAAATCTTTGATAAATTGCGTGTTTGGTATGCACAGTCTGGTTAGCACAGTTAGTAAGGTGTTGGGTTTGCACTATCAAATTAAGACTGTCATTGGTTCGAATCCTATGTTATCATGTTTTTATTTTACTAGTGTGGTTTGTGGCTCTATAATATGAATGCCTATGTCTTTTAACAATAATAGTCAAGTCTTCCAATGGACTTTTTAGTGAAACCCAATAGATTGCTTTATTTTCTCTTTGTTTACTCAAATATTGAATGCTTATGTCTTATAAATTTAGTAAGAAAGTATTCAAATGACTTGCTTATGACACCCCATAGAATATATTATGTTTAGCACCTTGGACACTGTAGCTTATTCACTTAAATCTTTGATAAATTGTGGGTTTGGCATGCACAGTCTGGTTAGCACAGTTAATAAGGTGTTGGGTTTGCACTGTCAAATTAAGATTGTCATTGGTTCGAATCCCATGTTATCATGTTTTTATTTTACTAGTGTTGCTTGTGACTCTATAATATGAATGCCTATGTCTTTTAACAACAATAGTCAAGTATTCCAATGGACTTTTTAGTGAAACCCAATAGATAGCTTTATTTTCTCTTTGTTTACTCAAATATTGAATGCTTATGTCTTATAAATTTAGTAGGAAAGTATTCTAATGACTTGCTTATGACACCCCATAGAATATATTATGTTTAGTACCTTGGACACTGTAGATTATTCACTTAAATCTCTGATAAATTGAGTGTCTGGTATGCACAGTCTGGTTAGCACAGTTAGTAAGGTGTTGGGTTTGCACTATCAAATTAAGACTGTCATTGGTTCGAATCCCATGTTATCATGTTTTTATTTTACTAGTGTGGTTTGTAGCTCTATAATATGAATGCCTATGTCTTTTAACAACAATAGTCAAGTCTTCCAATGGACTTTTTAGTGAAACCCAATAGATAGCTTTATTTTCTCTTTGTTTACTCAAATATTGAATGCTTATGTCTTATAAATTTAGTAGGAAAGTATTCTAATGACTTGCTTATGACACCCCATAGAATATATTATGTTTAGTACCTTGGACACTGTAGCTTATTCACTTAAATCTCTGATAAATTGTGATTTAATATGCACAGTCTGGTTAGCACAGTTAGTAAGGTGTTGGGTTTGCACTATCAAATTAAGACTGTCATTAGTTTGAATCCCATGTTAACATGGTTTTTTTTTACCAGTGTGGTTTGTGGCTCTATAATATGAATGCCTATGTCTTTTAACAACAATAGTCAAGTCTTCCAATGGACTTTTTAGTGAAACCCAATAGATAGCTTTATTTTCTTTTTGTTTTCTCAAATACTGAATGCTTATGTCTTATAAATTTAGTAGGAAAGTATTCTAATGACTTGCTTATGACACCCCATAGAATATATTATGTTTAGTACCTTGGACACTGTAGCTTATTCACTTAAATCTCTGATAAATTGTGTGCCTGGTATGCACAGTCTGGATAGCACAGTTAATAAGGTGTTGGGTTTGTACTATCAAATTAAGACTGTCATTGGTTCGAATCCCATGTTATCATGTTTTTATTTTACTAGTGTGGTTTATGGCTCTATAATATGAATGCCTATGTCTTTTAACAACAATAGTCAAGTCTTCCAATGGACTTTTTAGTGAAACCCAATAGATAGCTTTATTTTCTTTTTGTTTACTCAAATACTGAATGCTTATGTCTTATAAATTTAGTAGGAAAGTATTCTAATGACTTGCTTATGACACCCCATAGAATATATTATGTTTAGTACCTTGGACACTGTAGCTTATTCACTTAAATCTCTGATAAATTGTGCACCTGGTATGCACAGTCTGGATAGCACAGTTGGTAAGGTGTTGGGTTTGCACTATCAAATTAAGACTGTCATTGGTTCGAATCCCATGTTATCATGTTTTTATTTTACTAGTGTGGTTTGTGGCTCTATAATATGAATGCCTATGTCTTTTAACAACAATAGTCAAGTCTTCCAATGGACTTTTTTAGTGAAACCCAATAGATAGCTTTATTTTCTCTTTGTTTACTCAAATATTGAATGCTTATGTCTTATAAATTTAGTAGGAAAGTATTCTAATGACTTGCTTATGACACACCATAGAATATATTATGTTTAGCACCTTGGACACTGTAGCTTATTCACTTAAATCTTTGATAAATTGCGTGTTTGGTATGCACAGTCTGGTTAGCACAGTTAGTAAGGTGTTGGGTTTGCACTATCAAATTAAGACTGTCATTGGTTCGAATCCTATGTTATCATGTTTTTATTTTACTAGTGTGGTTTGTGGCTCTATAATATGAATGCCTATGTCTTTTAACAATAATAGTCAAGTCTTCCAATGGACTTTTTAGTGAAACCCAATAGATTGCTTTATTTTCTCTTTGTTTACTCAAATATTGAATGCTTATGTCTTATAAATTTAGTAAGAAAGTATTCAAATGACATGCTTATGACACCCCATAGAATATATTATGTTTAGCACCTTGGACACTGTAGCTTATTCACTTAAATCTTTGATAAATTGTGTGTTTGGTATGCACAGTCTGGTTAGCACAGTTAATAAGGTGTTGGGTTTGCACTGTCAAATTAAGATTGTCATTGGTTCGAATCCCATGTTATCATGTTTTTATTTTACTAGTGTTGCTTGTGACTCTATAATATGAATGCCTATGTCTTTTAACAACAATAGTCAAGTATTCCAATGGACTTTTTAGTGAAACCCAATAGATAGCTTTATTTTCTCTTTGTTTACTCAAATATTGAATGCTTATGTCTTATAAATTTAGTAGGAAAGTATTCTAATGACTTGCTTATGACACCCCATAGAATATATTATGTTTAGTACCTTGGACACTATAGATTATTCACTTAAATCTCTGATAAATTGTGTGTCTGGTTTGCACAGTCTGGTTAGCACAGTTAGTAAGGTGTTGGGTTTGCACTATCAAATTAAGACTGTCATTGGTTCGAATCCCATGTTATCATGTTTTTATTTTACTAGTGTGGTTTGTAGCTCTATAATATGAATGTCTATGTCTTTTAACAACAATAGTCAAGTCTTCCAATGGACTTTTTAGTGAAACCCAATAGATAGCTTTATTTTCTCTTTGTTTACTCAAATATTGAATGCTTATGTCTTATAAATTTAGTAGGAAAGTATTCTAATGACTTGCTTATGACACCCCATAGAATATATTATGTTTAGTACCTTGGACACTGTAGCTTATTCACTTAAATCTCTGATAAATTGTGATTTGGTATGCACAGTCTGGTTAGCACAGTTAGTAAGGTGTTGGGTTTGCACTATCAAATTAAGACTGTCATTAGTTCGAATCCCATGTTATCATGGTTTTTTTTTACCAGTGTGGTTTGTGGCTCTATAATATGAATGCCTATGTCTTTTAACAACAATAGTCAAGTCTTCCAATGGACTTTTTAGTGAAACCCAATAGATAGCTTTATTTTCTTTTTGTTTTCTCAAATACTGAATGCTTATGTCTTATAAATTTAGTAGGAAAGTATTCTAATGACTTGCTTATGACACCCCATAGAATATATTATGTTTAGTACCTTGGACACTGTAGCTTATTCACTTAAATCTCTGATAAATTGTATGTCTGGTATGCACAGTCTGGTTAGCACAGTTAGTAAGGTGTTGGGTTTGCACTATCAAATTAAGACTGTCATTGGTTCGAATCCCATGTTATCATGTTTTTATTTTACTAGTGTGGTTTGTGGCTCTATAATATGAATGCATATGTTTTTTAACAACAATAGTCAAGTCTTCCAATTGACTTTTTAGTGAAACCCAATAGATAGCTTTATTTTCTCTTTGTTTACTCAAATATTGAATGCTTATGTCTTATAAATTTAGTAGGAAAATATTCTAATGACTTGCTTATGACACCCCATTGAATATATTATGTTTAGTACCTTGGACACTGTAGCTTATTCACTTAAATCTCTGATAAATTGTGTGTCTGGTATGCACAGTCTGGTTAGCACAGTTAGTAAGGTGTTGGGTTTGCACTATCAAATTAAGACTGTCATTGGAATGAATCCCATGTTATCATGTTTTTATTTTACTAGTGTGGTTTGTGGCTCTATAATATGAATTCCTATGTCTTTTAACAACAATAGTCAAGTCTTCCAATGGACTTTTTAGTGAAACCCAATAGATAGCTTTATTTTCTCTTTGTTTACTCAAATATTGAATGCTTATGTCTTATAAATTTAGTAGGAACGTATTCTAATGACTTGCTTATGACACCCCATAGAATATATTATGTTTAGTACCTTGGACACTGTAGCTTATTCACTTAAATCTCTGATAAATTGTGTGTCTGGTATGCACAGTCTGGATAGCACAGTTAATAAGGTGTTGGGTTTGCACTATCAAATTAAGACTGTCATTGGTTCGAATCCCATGTTATCATGTTTTTATTTTACTAGTGTGGTTTGTGGCTCTATAATATGAATTCCTATGACTTTTAACAACAATAGTCAAGTCTTCCAATTGACTTTTTAGTGAAACCCAATAGATAGCTTTATTTTCTTTTTGTTTACTCAAATACTGAATGCTTATGTCTTATAAATTTAGTAGGAAAGTATTCTAATGACTTGCTTATGACACCCCATAGAATATATTATGTTTAGTACCTTGGACACTGTAGCTTATTCACTTAAATCTCTGATAAATTGTGTGCCTGGTATGCACAGTCTGGATAGCACAGTTGGTAAGGTGTTGGGTTTGCACTATCAAATTAAGACTGTCATTGGTTCGAATCCCATGTTATCATGTTTTTATTTTACTAGTGTGGTTTGTGGCTCTATAATATGAATGCCTATGTCTTTTAACAACAATAGTCAAGTCTTCCAATGGACTTTTTAGTGAAACCCAATAGATAGCTTTATTTTCTTTTTGTTTACTCAAATACTGAATGCTTATGTCTTATAAATTTAGTAGGAAAGTATTCTAATGACTTGCTTATGACACCCCATAGAATATATTATGTTTAGTACCTTGGACACTGTAGCTTATTCACTTAAATCTCTGATAAATTGTGTGCCTGGTATGCACAGTCTGGATAGCACAGTTGGTAAGGTGTTGGGTTTGCACTATCAAATTAAGACTGTCATTGGTTCGAATCCCATGTTATCATGTTTTTATTTTACTAGTGTGGTTTGTGGCTCTATAATATGAATGCCTATGTCTTTTAACAACAATAGTCAAGTCTTCCAATGGACTTTTTAGTGAAACCCAATAGATAGCTTTATTTTCTTTTTGTTTACTCAAATACTGAATGCTTAAGTCTTATACATTTAGTAGGAAAGTATTCTAATGACTTGCTTATGACACACCATAGAATATATTATGTTTAGCACCTTGGACACTGTAGCTTATTCACTTAAATCTTTGATAAATTGTGTGTTTGGTATGCACAGTCTGGTTAGCACAGTTAGTAAGGTGTTGGGTTTGCACTATCAAATTAAGACTGTCATTGGTTCGAATCCTATGTTATCATGTTTTTATTTTACTAGTGTGGTTTGTGGCTCTATAATATGAATGCCTATGTCTTTTAACAACAATAGTCAAGTCTTCCAATGGACTTTTTAGTGAAACCCAATAGATAGCTTTATTTTCTCTTTGTTTACTCAAATATTGAATGCTTATGTCTTATAAATTTAGTAGGAAAGTATTCTAATGACTTGCTTATGACACCCCATAGAATATATTATGTTTAGTACCTTGGACACTGTAGCTTATTCACTTAAATCTCTGATAAATTGTGTGCCTGGTATGCACAGTCTGGATAGCACAGTTAATAAGGTGTTGGGTTTGCACTATCAAATTAAGACTGTCATTGGTTCGAATCCCATGTTATCATGTTTTTATTTTACTAGTGTGGTTTATGGCTCTATAATATGAATGCCTATGTCTTTTAACAACAATAGTCAAGTCTTACAATGGACTTTTTAGTGAAACCCAATAGATAGCTTTATTTTCTTTTTGTTTACTCAAATACTGAATGCTTATGTCTTATAAATTTAGTAGGAAAGTATTCTAATGACTTGCTTACGACACCCCATAGAATATATTATGTTTAGTACCTTGGACACTGTAGCTTATTCACTTAAATCTCTGATAAATTGTGTGCCTGGTATGCACAGTCTGGATAGCACAGTTAATGACGTGTTGGGTTTGCACTATCAAATTAAGACTGTCATTGGTTCGAATCCCATGTTATCATGTTTTTATTTTACTAGTGTGGTTTGTGGCTCTATAATATGAATTCCTATGTCTTTTAACAACAATAGTCAAGTCTTCCAATGGACTTTTTAGTGAAACCCAATAGATAGCTTTATTTTCTCTTTGTTTACTCAAATATTGAATGCTTATGTCTTATAAATTTAGTAGGAAAGTATTCTAATGACTTGCTTATGACACCCCATAGAATATATTATGTTTAGTACCTTGGACACTGTAGCTTATTCACTTAAATCTCTGATAAATTGTGTGTCTGGTATGCACAGTCTGGTTAGCACAGTTAGTAAGGTGTTGGGTTTGCACTATCAAATTAAGACTGTCATTGGTTCGAATCCCATTTTATCATGTTTTTATTTTACTAGTGTGGTTTGTGGCTCTATAATATGAATGCCTATGTCTTTTAACAACAATAGTCAAGTCTTCCAATGGACTTTTTAGTGAAACCCAATAGATAGCTTTATATTCTCAAATATTGAATGCTTATGTCTTATAAATTTAGTAAGAAAGTATTCAAATGACTTGCTTATGACACCCCATAGAATATATTATGTTTAGCACCTTGGACACTGTAGCTTATTCACTTAAATCTTTGATAAATTGTGGGTTTGGCATGCACAGTCTGGTTAGCACAGTTAATAAGGTGTTGGGTTTGCACTGTCAAATTAAGATTGTCATTGGTTCGAATCCCATGTTATCATGTTTTTATTTTACTAGTGTTGTTTGTGACTCTATAATATGAATGCCTATGTCTTTTAACAACAATAGTCAAGTATTCCAATGGACTTTTTAGTGAAACCCAATAGATAGCTTTATTTTCTCTTTGTTTACTCAAATATTGAATGCTTATGTCTTATAAATTTAGTAGGAAAGTATTCTAATGACTTGCTTATGACACCCCATAGAATATATTATGTTTAGTACCTTGGACACTGTAGATTATTCACTTAAATCTCTGATAAATTGTGTGTCTGGTATGCACAGTCTGGTTAGCACAGTTAGTAAGGTGTTGGGTTTGCACTATCAAATTAAGACTGTCATTGGTTCGAATCCCATGTTATCATGTTTTTATTTTACTAGTGTGGTTTGTAGCTCTATAATATGAATGCCTATGTCTTTTAACAACAATAGTCAAGTCTTCCAATGGACTTTTTAGTGAAACCCAATAGATAGCTTTATTTTCTCTTTGTTTACTCAAATATTGAATGCTTATGTCTTATAAATTTAGTAGGAAAGTATTCTAATGACTTGCTTATGACACCCCATAGAATATATTATGTTTAGTACCTTGGACACTGTAGCTTATTCACTTAAATCTCTGATAAATTGTGATTTAATATGCACAGTCTGGTTAGCACAGTTAGTAAGGTGTTGGGTTTGCACTATCAAATTAAGACTGTCATTAGTTTGAATCCCATGTTATCATGGTTTTTTTTTACCAGTGTGGTTTGTGGCTCTATAATATGAATGCCTATGTCTTTTAACAACAATAGTCAAGTCTTCCAATGGACTTTTTAGTGAAACCCAATAGATAGCTTTATTTTCTTTTTGTTTTCTCAAATACTGAATGCTTATGTCTTATAAATTTAGTAGGAAAGTATTCTAATGACTTGCTTATGACACCCCATAGAATATATTATGTTTAGTACCTTGGACACTGTAGCTTATTCACTTAAATCTCTGATAAATTGTGTGCCTGGTATGCACAGTCTGGATAGCACAGTTAATAAGGTGTTGGGTTTGCACTATCAAATTAAGACTGTCATTGGTTCGAATCCCATGTTATCATGTTTTTATTTTACTAGTGTGGTTTATGGCTCTATAATATGAATGCCTATGTCTTTTAACAACAATAGTCAAGTCTTCCAATGGACTTTTTAGTGAAACCCAATAGATAGCTTTATTTTCTTTTTGTTTACTCAAATACTGAATGCTTATGTCTTATAAATTTAGTAGGAAAGTATTCTAATGACTTGCTTATGACACCCCATAGAATATATTATGTTTAGTACCTTGGACACTGTAGCTTATTCACTTAAATCTCTGATAAATTGTGCACCTGGTATGCACAGTCTGGATAGCACAGTTGGTAAGGTGTTGGGTTTGCACTATCAAATTAAGACTGTCATTGGTTCGAATCCCATGTTATCATGTTTTTATTTTACTAGTGTGGTTTGTGGCTCTATAATATGAATGCCTATGTCTTTTAACAACAATAGTCAAGTCTTCCAATGGACTTTTTTAGTGAAACCCAATAGATAGCTTTATTTTCTCTTTGTTTACTCAAATATTGAATGCTTATGTCTTATAAATTTAGTAGGAAAGTATTCTAATGACTTGCTTATGACACACCATAGAATATATTATGTTTAGCACCTTGGACACTGTAGCTTATTCACTTAAATCTTTGATAAATTGCGTGTTTGGTATGCACAGTCTGGTTAGCACAGTTAGTAAGGTGTTGGGTTTGCACTATCAAATTAAGACTGTCATTGGTTCGAATCCTATGTTATCATGTTTTTATTTTACTAGTGTGGTTTGTGGCTCTATAATATGAATGCCTATGTCTTTTAACAATAATAGTCAAGTCTTCCAATGGACTTTTTAGTGAAACCCAATAGATTGCTTTATTTTCTCTTTGTTTACTCAAATATTGAATGCTTATGTCTTATAAATTTAGTAAGAAAGTATTCAAATGACATGCTTATGACACCCCATAGAATATATTATGTTTAGCACCTTGGACACTGTAGCTTATTCACTTAAATCTTTGATAAATTGTGTGTTTGGTATGCACAGTCTGGTTAGCACAGTTAATAAGGTGTTGGGTTTGCACTGTCAAATTAAGATTGTCATTGGTTCGAATCCCATGTTATCATGTTTTTATTTTACTAGTGTTGCTTGTGACTCTATAATATGAATGCCTATGTCTTTTAACAACAATAGTCAAGTATTCCAATGGACTTTTTAGTGAAACCCAATAGATAGCTTTATTTTCTCTTTGTTTACTCAAATATTGAATGCTTATGTCTTATAAATTTAGTAGGAAAGTATTCTAATGACTTGCTTATGACACCCCATAGAATATATTATGTTTAGTACCTTGGACACTATAGATTATTCACTTAAATCTCTGATAAATTGTGTGTCTGGTTTGCACAGTCTGGTTAGCACAGTTAGTAAGGTGTTGGGTTTGCACTATCAAATTAAGACTGTCATTGGTTCGAATCCCATGTTATCATGTTTTTATTTTACTAGTGTGGTTTGTAGCTCTATAATATGAATGCCTATGTCTTTTAACAACAATAGTCAAGTCTTCCAATGGACTTTTTAGTGAAACCCAATAGATAGCTTTATTTTCTCTTTGTTTACTCAAATATTGAATGCTTATGTCTTATAAATTTAGTAGGAAAGTATTCTAATGACTTGCTTATGACACCCCATAGAATATATTATGTTTAGTACCTTGGACACTGTAGCTTATTCACTTAAATCTCTGATAAATTGTGATTTGGTATGCACAGTCTGGTTAGCACAGTTAGTAAGGTGTTGGGTTTGCACTATCAAATTAAGACTGTCATTAGTTCGAATCCCATGTTATCATGGTTTTTTTTTACCAGTGTGGTTTGTGGCTCTATAATATGAATGCCTATGTCTTTTAACAACAATAGTCAAGTCTTCCAATGGACTTTTTAGTGAAACCCAATAGATAGCTTTATATTCTCAAATATTGAATGCTTATGTCTTATAAATTTAGTAAGAAAGTATTCAAATGACTTGCTTATGACACCCCATAGAATATATTATGTTTAGCACCTTGGACACTGTAGCTTATTCACTTAAATCTTTGATAAATTGTGGGTTTGGCATGCACAGTCTGGTTAGCACAGTTAATAAGGTGTTGGGTTTGCACTGTCAAATTAAGATTGTCATTGGTTCGAATCCCATGTTATCATGTTTTTATTTTACTAGTGTTGTTTGTGACTCTATAATATGAATGCCTATGTCTTTTAACAACAATAGTCAAGTATTCCAATGGACTTTTTAGTGAAACCCAATAGATAGCTTTATTTTCTCTTTGTTTACTCAAATATTGAATGCTTATGTCTTATAAATTTAGTAGGAAAGTATTCTAATGACTTGCTTATGACACCCCATAGAATATATTATGTTTAGTACCTTGGACACTGTAGCTTATTCACTTAAATCTCTGATAAATTGTGATTTAATATGCACAGTCTGGTTAGCACAGTTAGTAAGGTGTTGGGTTTGCACTATCAAATTAAGACTGTCATTAGTTTGAATCCCATGTTATCATGGTTTTTTTTTACCAGTGTGGTTTGTGGCTCTATAATATGAATGCCTATGTCTTTTAACAACAATAGTCAAGTCTTCCAATGGACTTTTTAGTGAAACCCAATAGATAGCTTTATTTTCTTTTTGTTTTCTCAAATACTGAATGCTTATGTCTTATAAATTTAGTAGGAAAGTATTCTAATGACTTGCTTATGACACCCCATAGAATATATTATGTTTAGTACCTTGGACACTGTAGCTTATTCACTTAAATCTCTGATAAATTGTGTGCCTGGTATGCACAGTCTGGATAGCACAGTTAATAAGGTGTTGGGTTTGCACTATCAAATTAAGACTGTCATTGGTTCGAATCCCATGTTATCATGTTTTTATTTTACTAGTGTGGTTTATGGCTCTATAATATGAATGCCTATGTCTTTTAACAACAATAGTCAAGTCTTCCAATGGACTTTTTAGTGAAACCCAATAGATAGCTTTATTTTCTTTTTGTTTACTCAAATACTGAATGCTTATGTCTTATAAATTTAGTAGGAAAGTATTCTAATGACTTGCTTATGACACCCCATAGAATATATTATGTTTAGTACCTTGGACACTGTAGCTTATTCACTTAAATCTCTGATAAATTGTGCACCTGGTATGCACAGTCTGGATAGCACAGTTGGTAAGGTGTTGGGTTTGCACTATCAAATTAAGACTGTCATTGGTTCGAATCCCATGTTATCATGTTTTTATTTTACTAGTGTGGTTTGTGGCTCTATAATATGAATGCCTATGTCTTTTAACAACAATAGTCAAGTCTTCCAATGGACTTTTTTAGTGAAACCCAATAGATAGCTTTATTTTCTCTTTGTTTACTCAAATATTGAATGCTTATGTCTTATAAATTTAGTAGGAAAGTATTCTAATGACTTGCTTATGACACACCATAGAATATATTATGTTTAGCACCTTGGACACTGTAGCTTATTCACTTAAATCTTTGATAAATTGCTTGTTTGGTATGCACAGTCTGGTTAGCACAGTTAGTAAGGTGTTGGGTTTGCACTATCAAATTAAGACTGTCATTGGTTCGAATCCTATGTTATCATGTTTTTATTTTACTAGTGTGGTTTGTGGCTCTATAATATGAATGCCTATGTCTTTTAACAATAATAGTCAAGTCTTCCAATGGACTTTTTAGTGAAACCCAATAGATTGCTTTATTTTCTCTTTGTTTACTCAAATATTGAATGCTTATGTCTTATAAATTTAGTAAGAAAGTATTCAAATGACATGCTTATGACACCCCATAGAATATATTATGTTTAGCACCTTGGACACTGTAGCTTATTCACTTAAATCTCTGATAAATTGTGTGCCTGGTATGCACAGTCTGGATAGCACAGTTAATAAGGTGTTGGGTTTGCACTATCAAATTAAGACTGTCATTGGTTCGAATCCCATGTTATCGTGTTTTTATTTTACTAGTGTGGTTTATGGCTCTATAATATGAATGCCTATGTCTTTTAACAACAATAGTCAAGTCTTCCAATGGACTTTTTAGTGAAACCCAATAGATAGCTTTATTTTCTTTTTGTTTACTCAAATACTGAATGCTTATGTCTTATAAATTTAGTAGGAAAGTATTCTAATGACTTGCTTATGACACCCCATAGAATATATTATGTTTAGTACCTTGGACACTGTAGCTTATTCACTTAAATCTCTGATAAATTGTGCACCTGGTATGCACAGTCTGGATAGCACAGTTGGTAAGGTGTTGGGTTTGCACTATCAAATTAAGACTGTCATTGGTTCGAATCCCATGTTATCATGTTTTTATTTTACTAGTGTGGTTTGTGGCTCTATAATATGAATGCCTATGTCTTTTAACAACAATAGTCAAGTCTTCCAATGGACTTTTTTAGTGAAACCCAATAGATAGCTTTATTTTCTCTTTGTTTACTCAAATATTGAATGCTTATGTCTTATAAATTTAGTAGGAAAGTATTCTAATGACTTGCTTATGACACACCATAGAATATATTATGTTTAGCACCTTGGACACTGTAGCTTATTCACTTAAATCTTTGATAAATTGCGTGTTTGGTATGCACAGTCTGGTTAGCACAGTTAGTAAGGTGTTGGGTTTGCACTATCAAATTAAGACTGTCATTGGTTCGAATCCTATGTTATCATGTTTTTATTTTACTAGTGTGGTTTGTGGCTCTATAATATGAATGCCTATGTCTTTTAACAATAATAGTCAAGTCTTCCAATGGACTTTTTAGTGAAACCCAATAGATTGCTTTATTTTCTCTTTGTTTACTCAAATATTGAATGCTTATGTCTTATAAATTTAGTAAGAAAGTATTCAAATGACATGCTTATGACACCCCATAGAATATATTATGTTTAGCACCTTGGACACTGTAGCTTATTCACTTAAATCTTTGATAAATTGTGTGTTTGGTATGCACAGTCTGGTTAGCACAGTTAATAAGGTGTTGGGTTTGCACTGTCAAATTAAGATTGTCATTGGTTCGAATCCCATGTTATCATGTTTTTATTTTACTAGTGTTGCTTGTGACTCTATAATATGAATGCCTATGTCTTTTAACAACAATAGTCAAGTATTCCAATGGACTTTTTAGTGAAACCCAATAGATAGCTTTATTTTCTCTTTGTTTACTCAAATATTGAATGCTTATGTCTTATAAATTTAGTAGGAAAGTATTCTAATGACTTGCTTATGACACCCCATAGAATATATTATGTTTAGTACCTTGGACACTATAGATTATTCACTTAAATCTCTGATAAATTGTGTGTCTGGTTTGCACAGTCTGGTTAGCACAGTTAGTAAGGTGTTGGGTTTGCACTATCAAATTAAGACTGTCATTGGTTCGAATCCCATGTTATCATGTTTTTATTTTACTAGTGTGGTTTGTAGCTCTATAATATGAATGCCTATGTCTTTTAACAACAATAGTCAAGTCTTCCAATGGACTTTTTAGTGAAACCCAATAGATAGCTTTATTTTCTCTTTGTTTACTCAAATATTGAATGCTTATGTCTTATAAATTTAGTAGGAAAGTATTCTAATGACTTGCTTATGACACCCCATAGAATATATTATGTTTAGTACCTTGGACACTGTAGCTTATTCACTTAAATCTCTGATAAATTGTGATTTGGTATGCACAGTCTGGTTAGCACAGTTAGTAAGGTGTTGGGTTTGCACTATCAAATTAAGACTGTCATTAGTTCGAATCCCATGTTATCATGGTTTTTTTTTACCAGTGTGGTTTGTGGCTCTATAATATGAATGCCTATGTCTTTTAACAACAATAGTCAAGTCTTCCAATGGACTTTTTAGTGAAACCCAATAGATAGCTTTATATTCTCAAATATTGAATGCTTATGTCTTATAAATTTAGTAAGAAAGTATTCAAATGACTTGCTTATGACACCCCATAGAATATATTATGTTTAGCACCTTGGACACTGTAGCTTATTCACTTAAATCTTTGATAAATTGTGGGTTTGGCATGCACAGTCTGGTTAGCACAGTTAATAAGGTGTTGGGTTTGCACTGTCAAATTAAGATTGTCATTGGTTCGAATCCCATGTTATCATGTTTTTATTTTACTAGTGTTGTTTGTGACTCTATAATATGAATGCCTATGTCTTTTAACAACAATAGTCAAGTATTCCAATGGACTTTTTAGTGAAACCCAATAGATAGCTTTATTTTCTCTTTGTTTACTCAAATATTGAATGCTTATGTCTTATAAATTTAGTAGGAAAGTATTCTAATGACTTGCTTATGACACCCCATAGAATATATTATGTTTAGTACCTTGGACACTGTAGCTTATTCACTTAAATCTCTGATAAATTGTGATTTAATATGCACAGTCTGGTTAGCACAGTTAGTAAGGTGTTGGGTTTGCACTATCAAATTAAGACTGTCATTAGTTTGAATCCCATGTTATCATGGTTTTTTTTTACCAGTGTGGTTTGTGGCTCTATAATATGAATGCCTATGTCTTTTAACAACAATAGTCAAGTCTTCCAATGGACTTTTTAGTGAAACCCAATAGATAGCTTTATTTTCTTTTTGTTTTCTCAAATACTGAATGCTTATGTCTTATAAATTTAGTAGGAAAGTATTCTAATGACTTGCTTATGACACCCCATAGAATATATTATGTTTAGTACCTTGGACACTGTAGCTTATTCACTTAAATCTCTGATAAATTGTGTGCCTGGTATGCACAGTCTGGATAGCACAGTTAATAAGGTGTTGGGTTTGCACTATCAAATTAAGACTGTCATTGGTTCGAATCCCATGTTATCATGTTTTTATTTTACTAGTGTGGTTTATGGCTCTATAATATGAATGCCTATGTCTTTTAACAACAATAGTCAAGTCTTCCAATGGACTTTTTAGTGAAACCCAATAGATAGCTTTATTTTCTTTTTGTTTACTCAAATACTGAATGCTTATGTCTTATAAATTTAGTAGGAAAGTATTCTAATGACTTGCTTATGACACCCCATAGAATATATTATGTTTAGTACCTTGGACACTGTAGCTTATTCACTTAAATCTCTGATAAATTGTGCACCTGGTATGCACAGTCTGGATAGCACAGTTGGTAAGGTGTTGGGTTTGCACTATCAAATTAAGACTGTCATTGGTTCGAATCCCATGTTATCATGTTTTTATTTTACTAGTGTGGTTTGTGGCTCTATAATATGAATGCCTATGTCTTTTAACAACAACAATAGTCAAGTCTTCCAATGGACTTTTTTAGTGAAACCCAATAGATAGCTTTATTTTCTCTTTGTTTACTCAAATATTGAATGCTTATGTCTTATAAATTTAGTAGGAAAGTATTCTAATGACTTGCTTATGACACACCATAGAATATATTATGTTTAGCACCTTGGACACTGTAGCTTATTCACTTAAATCTTTGATAAATTGCTTGTTTGGTATGCACAGTCTGGTTAGCACAGTTAGTAAGGTGTTGGGTTTGCACTATCAAATTAAGACTGTCATTGGTTCGAATCCTATGTTATCATGTTTTTATTTTACTAGTGTGGTTTGTGGCTCTATAATATGAATGCCTATGTCTTTTAACAATAATAGTCAAGTCTTCCAATGGACTTTTTAGTGAAACCCAATAGATTGCTTTATTTTCTCTTTGTTTACTCAAATATTGAATGCTTATGTCTTATAAATTTAGTAAGAAAGTATTCAAATGACATGCTTATGACACCCCATAGAATATATTATGTTTAGCACCTTGGACACTGTAGCTTATTCACTTAAATCTTTGATAAATTGTGTGTTTGGTATGCACAGTCTGGTTAGCACAGTTAATAAGGTGTTGGGTTTGCACTGTCAAATTAAGATTGTCATTGGTTCGAATCCCATGTTATCATGTTTTTATTTTACTAGTGTTGCTTGTGACTCTATAATATGAATGCCTATGTCTTTTAACAACAATAGTCAAGTATTCCAATGGACTTTTTAGTGAAACCCAATAGATAGCTTTATTTTCTCTTTGTTTACTCAAATATTGAATGCTTATGTCTTATAAATTTAGTAGGAAAGTATTCTAATGACTTGCTTATGACACCCCATAGAATATATTATGTTTAGTACCTTGGACACTATAGATTATTCACTTAAATCTCTGATAAATTGTGTGTCTGGTTTGCACAGTCTGGTTAGCACAGTTAGTAAGGTGTTGGGTTTGCACTATCAAATTAAGACTGTCATTGGTTCGAATCCCATGTTATCATGTTTTTATTTTACTAGTGTGGTTTGTAGCTCTATAATATGAATGCCTATGTCTTTTAACAACAATAGTCAAGTCTTCCAATGGACTTTTTAGTGAAACCCAATAGATAGCTTTATTTTCTCTTTGTTTACTCAAATATTGAATGCTTATGTCTTATAAATTTAGTAGGAAAGTATTCTAATGACTTGCTTATGACACCCCATAGAATATATTATGTTTAGTACCTTGGACACTGTAGCTTATTCACTTAAATCTCTGATAAATTGTGATTTGGTATGCACAGTCTGGTTAGCACAGTTAGTAAGGTGTTGGGTTTGCACTATCAAATTAAGACTGTCATTAGTTCGAATCCCATGTTATCATGGTTTTTTTTTACCAGTGTGGTTTGTGGCTCTATAATATGAATGCCTATGTCTTTTAACAACAATAGTCAAGTCTTCCAATGGACTTTTTAGTGAAACCCAATAGATAGCTTTATTTTCTTTTTGTTTTCTCAAATACTGAATGCTTATGTCTTATAAATTTAGTAGGAAAGTATTCTAATGACTTGCTTATGACACCCCATAGAATATATTATGTTTAGTACCTTGGACACTGTAGCTTATTCACTTAAATCTCTGATAAATTGTATGTCTGATATGCACAGTCTGGTTAGCACAGTTAGTAAGGTGTTGGGTTTGCACTATCAAATTAAGACTGTCATTGGTTCGAATCCCATGTTATCATGTTTTTATTTTACTAGTGTGGTTTGTGGCTCTATAATATGAATGCATATGTTTTTTAACAACAATAGTCAAGTCTTCCAATTGACTTTTTAGTGAAACCCAATAGATAGCTTTATTTTCTCTTTGTTTACTCAAATATTGAATGCTTATGTCTTATAAATTTAGTAGGAAAATATTCTAATGACTTGCTTATGACACCCCATTGAATATATTATGTTTAGTACCTTGGACACTGTAGCTTATTCACTTAAATCTCTGATAAATTGTGTGTCTGGTATGCACAGTCTGGTTAGCACAGTTAGTAAGGTGTTGGGTTTGCACTATCAAATTAAGACTGTCATTGGAATGAATCCCATGTTATCATGTTTTTATTTTACTAGTGTGGTTTGTGGCTCTATAATATGAATTCCTATGTCTTTTAACAACAATAGTCAAGTCTTCCAATGGACTTTTTAGTGAAACCCAATAGATAGCTTTATTTTCTCTTTGTTTACTCAAATATTGAATGCTTATGTCTTATAAATTTAGTAGGAACGTATTCTAATGACTTGCTTATGACACCCCATAGAATATATTATGTTTAGTACCTTGGACACTGTAGCTTATTCACTTAAATCTCTGATAAATTGTGTGTCTGGTATGTACAGTCTGGATAGCACAGTTAATAAGGTGTTGGGTTTGCACTATCAAATTAAGACTGTCATTGGTTCGAATCCCATGTTATCATGTTTTTATTTTACTAGTGTGGTTTGTGGCTCTATAATATGAATTCCTATGTCTTTTAACAACAATAGTCAAGTCTTCCAATTGACTTTTTAGTGAAACCCAATAGATAGCTTTATTTTCTTTTTGTTTACTCAAATACTGAATGCTTATGTCTTATAAATTTAGTAGGAAAGTATTCTAATGACTTGCTTATGACACCCCATAGAATATATTATGTTTAGTACCTTGGACACTGTAGCTTATTCACTTAAATCTCTGATAAATTGTGTGCCTGGTATGCACAGTCTGGATAGCACAGTTGGTAAGGTGTTGGGTTTGCACTATCAAATTAAGACTGTCATTGGTTCGAATCCCATGTTATCATGTTTTTATTTTACTAGTGTGGTTTGTGGCTCTATAATATGAATGCCTATGTCTTTTAACAACAATAGTCAAGTCTTCCAATGGACTTTTTAGTGAAACCCAATAGATAGCTTTATTTTCTTTTTGTTTACTCAAATACTGAATGCTTATGTCTTATAAATTTAGTAGGAAAGTATTCTAATGACTTGCTTATGACACCCCATAGAATATATTATGTTTAGTACCTTGGACACTGTAGCTTATTCACTTAAATCTCTGATAAATTGTGTGCCTGGTATGCACAGTCTGGATAGCACAGTTGGTAAGGTGTTGGGTTTGCACTATCAAATTAAGACTGTCATTGGTTCGAATCCCATGTTATCATGTTTTTATTTTACTAGTGTGGTTTGTGGCTCTATAATATGAATGCCTATGTCTTTTAACAACAATAGTCAAGTCTTCCAATGGACTTTTTAGTGAAACCCAATAGATAGCTTTATTTTCTTTTTGTTTACTCAAATACTGAATGCTTAAGTCTTATACATTTAGTAGGAAAGTATTCTAATGACTTGCTTATGACACACCATAGAATATATTATGTTTAGCACCTTGGACACTGTAGCTTATTCACTTAAATCTTTGATAAATTGTGTGTTTGGTATGCACAGTCTGGTTAGCACAGTTAGTAAGGTGTTGGGTTTGCACTATCAAATTAAGACTGTCATTGGTTCGAATCCTATGTTATCATGTTTTTATTTTACTAGTGTGGTTTGTGGCTCTATAATATGAATGCCTATGTCTTTTAACAAAAATAGTCAAGTCTTCCAATGGACTTTTTAGTGAAACCCAATAGATAGCTTTATTTTCTCTTTGTTTACTCAAATATTGAATGCTTATGTCTTATAAATTTAGTAGGAAAGTATTCTAATGACTTGCTTATGACACCCCATAGAATATATTATGTTTAGTACCTTGGACACTGTAGCTTATTCACTTAAATCTCTGATAAATTGTGTGCCTGGTATGCACAGTCTGGATAGCACAGTTAATGACGTGTTGGGTTTGCACTATCAAATTAAGACTGTCATTGGTTCGAATCCCATGTTATCATGTTTTTATTTTACTAGTGTGGTTTGTGGCTCTATAATATGAATTCCTATGTCTTTTAACAACAATAGTCAAGTCTTCCAATGGACTTTTTAGTGAAACCCAATAGATAGCTTTATTTTCTCTTTGTTTACTCAAATATTGAATGCTTATGTCTTATAAATTTAGTAGGAAAGTATTCTAATGACTTGCTTATGACACCCCATAGAATATATTATGTTTAGTACCTTGGACACTGTAGCTTATTCACTTAAATCTCTGATAAATTGTGTGTCTGGTATGCACAGTCTGGTTAGCACAGTTAGTAAGGTGTTGGGTTTGCACTATCAAATTAAGACTGTCATTGGTTCGAATCCCATTTTATCATGTTTTTATTTTACTAGTGTGGTTTGTGGCTCTATAATATGAATGCCTATGTCTTTTAACAACAATAGTCAAGTCTTCCAATGGACTTTTTAGTGAAACCCAATAGATAGCTTTATATTCTCAAATATTGAATGCTTATGTCTTATAAATTTAGTAAGAAAGTATTCAAATGACTTGCTTATGACACCCCATAGAATATATTATGTTTAGCACCTTGGACACTGTAGCTTATTCACTTAAATCTTTGATAAATTGTGGGTTTGGCATGCACAGTCTGGTTAGCACAGTTAATAAGGTGTTGGGTTTGCACTGTCAAATTAAGATTGTCATTGGTTCGAATCCCATGTTATCATGTTTTTATTTTACTAGTGTTGTTTGTGACTCTATAATATGAATGCCTATGTCTTTTAACAACAATAGTCAAGTATTCCAATGGACTTTTTAGTGAAACCCAATAGATAGCTTTATTTTCTCTTTGTTTACTCAAATATTGAATGCTTATGTCTTATAAATTTAGTAGGAAAGTATTCTAATGACTTGCTTATGACACCCCATAGAATATATTATGTTTAGTACCTTGGACACTGTAGATTATTCACTTAAATCTCTGATAAATTGTGTGTCTGGTATGCACAGTCTGGTTAGCACAGTTAGTAAGGTGTTGGGTTTGCACTATCAAATTAAGACTGTCATTGGTTCGAATCCCATGTTATCATGTTTTTATTTTACTAGTGTGGTTTGTAGCTCTATAATATGAATGCCTATGTCTTTTAACAACAATAGTCAAGTCTTCCAATGGACTTTTTAGTGAAACCCAATAGATAGCTTTATTTTCTCTTTGTTTACTCAAATATTGAATGCTTATGTCTTATAAATTTAGTAGGAAAGTATTCTAATGACTTGCTTATGACACCCCATAGAATATATTATGTTTAGTACCTTGGACACTGTAGCTTATTCACTTAAATCTCTGATAAATTGTGATTTAATATGCACAGTCTGGTTAGCACAGTTAGTAAGGTGTTGGGTTTGCACTATCAAATTAAGACTGTCATTAGTTTGAATCCAATGTTATCATGGTTTTTTTTTACCAGTGTGGTTTGTGGCTCTATAATATGAATGCCTATGTCTTTTAACAACAATAGTCAAGTCTTCCAATGGACTTTTTAGTGAAACCCAATAGATAGCTTTATTTTCTTTTTGTTTTCTCAAATACTGAATGCTTATGTCTTATAAATTTAGTAGGAAAGTATTCTAATGACTTGCTTATGACACCCCATAGAATATATTATGTTTAGTACCTTGGACACTGTAGCTTATTCACTTAAATCTCTGATAAATTGTGTGCCTGGTATGCACAGTCTGGATAGCACAGTTAATAAGGTGTTGGGTTTGCACTATCAAATTAAGACTGTCATTGGTTCGAATCCCATGTTATCATGTTTTTATTTTACTAGTGTGGTTTATGGCTCTATAATATGAATGCCTATGTCTTTTAACAACAATAGTCAAGTCTTCCAATGGACTTTTTAGTGAAACCCAATAGATAGCTTTATTTTCTTTTTGTTTACTCAAATACTGAATGCTTATGTCTTATAAATTTAGTAGGAAAGTATTCTAATGACTTGCTTATGACACCCCATAGAATATATTATGTTTAGTACCTTGGACACTGTAGCTTATTCACTTAAATCTCTGATAAATTGTGCACCTGGTATGCACAGTCTGGATAGCACAGTTGGTAAGGTGTTGGGTTTGCACTATCAAATTAAGACTGTCATTGGTTCGAATCCCATGTTATCATGTTTTTATTTTACTAGTGTGGTTTGTGGCTCTATAATATGAATGCCTATGTCTTTTAACAACAATAGTCAAGTCTTCCAATGGACTTTTTTAGTGAAACCCAATAGATAGCTTTATTTTCTCTTTGTTTACTCAAATATTGAATGCTTATGTCTTATAAATTTAGTAGGAAACTATTCTAATGACTTGCTTATGACACACCATAGAATATATTATGTTTAGCACCTTGGACACTGTAGCTTATTCACTTAAATCTTTGATAAATTGCGTGTTTGGTATGCACAGTCTGGTTAGCACAGTTAGTAAGGTGTTGGGTTTGCACTATCAAATTAAGACTGTCATTGGTTCGAATCCTATGTTATCATGTTTTTATTTTACTAGTGTGGTTTGTGGCTCTATAATATGAATGCCTATGTCTTTTAACAATAATAGTCAAGTCTTCCAATGGACTTTTTAGTGAAACCCAATAGATTGCTTTATTTTCTCTTTGTTTACTCAAATATTGAATGCTTATGTCTTATAAATTTAGTAAGAAAGTATTCAAATGACATGCTTATGACACCCCATAGAATATATTATGTTTAGCACCTTGGACACTGTAGCTTATTCACTTAAATCTTTGATAAATTGTGTGTTTGGTATGCACAGTCTGGTTAGCACAGTTAATAAGGTGTTGGGTTTGCACTGTCAAATTAAGATTGTCATTGGTTCGAATCCCATGTTATCATGTTTTTATTTTACTAGTGTTGCTTGTGACTCTATAATATGAATGCCTATGTCTTTTAACAACAATAGTCAAGTATTCCAATGGACTTTTTAGTGAAACCCAATAGATAGCTTTATTTTCTCTTTGTTTACTCAAATATTGAATGCTTATGTCTTATAAATTTAGTAGGAAAGTATCCTAATGACTTGCTTATGACACCCCATAGAATATATTATGTTTAGTACCTTGGACACTATAGATTATTCACTTAAATCTCTGATAAATTGTGTGTCTGGTTTGCACAGTCTGGTTAGCACAGTTAGTAAGGTGTTGGGTTTGCACTATCAAATTAAGACTGTCATTGGTTCGAATCCCATGTTATCATGTTTTTATTTTACTAGTGTGGTTTGTAGCTCTATAATATGAATGCCTATGTCTTTTAACAACAATAGTCAAGTCTTCCAATGGACTTTTTAGTGAAACCCAATAGATAGCTTTATTTTCTCTTTGTTTACTCAAATATTGAATGCTTATGTCTTATAAATTTAGTAGGAAAGTATTCTAATGACTTGCTTATGACACCCCATAGAATATATTATGTTTAGTACCTTGGACACTGTAGCTTATTCACTTAAATCTCTGATAAATTGTGATTTGGTATGCACAGTCTGGTTAGCACAGTTAGTAAGGTGTTGGGTTTGCACTATCAAATTAAGTCTGTCATTAGTTCGAATCCCATGTTATCATGGTTTTTTTTTACCAGTGTGGTTTGTGGCTCTATAATATGAATGCCTATGTCTTTTAACAACAATAGTCAAGTCTTCCAATGGACTTTTTAGTGAAACCCAATAGATAGCTTTATTTTCTTTTTGTTTTCTCAAATACTGAATGCTTATGTCTTATAAATTTAGTAGGAAAGTATTCTAATGACTTGCTTATGACACCCCATAGAATATATTATGTTTAGTACCTTGGACACTGTAGCTTATTCACTTAAATCTCTGATAAATTGTATGTCTGATATGCACAGTCTGGTTAGCACAGTTAGTAAGGTGTTGGGTTTGCACTATCAAATTAAGACTGTCATTGGTTCGAATCCCATGTTATCATGTTTTTATTTTACTAGTGTGGTTTGTGGCTCTATAATATGAATGCATATGTTTTTTAACAACAATAGTCAAGTCTTCCAATTGACTTTTTAGTGAAACCCAATAGATAGCTTTATTTTCTCTTTGTTTACTCAAATATTGAATGCTTATGTCTTATAAATTTAGTAGGAAAATATTCTAATGACTTGCTTATGACACCCCATTGAATATATTATGTTTAGTACCTTGGACACTGTAGCTTATTCACTTAAATCTCTGATAAATTGTGTGTCTGGTATGCACAGTCTGGTTAGCACAGTTAGTTAGGTGTTGGGTTTGCACTATCAAATTAAGACTGTCATTGGAATGAATCCCATGTTATCATGTTTTTATTTTACTAGTGTGGTTTGTGGCTCTATAATATGAATTCCTATGTCTTTTAACAACAATAGTCAAGTCTTCCAATGGACTTTTTAGTGAAACCCAATAGATAGCTTTATTTTCTCTTTGTTTACTCAAATATTGAATGCTTATGTCTTATAAATTTAGTAGGAACGTATTCTAATGACTTGCTTATGACACCCCATAGAATATATTATGTTTAGTACCTTGGACACTGTAGCTTATTCACTTAAATCTCTGATAAATTGTGTGTCTGGTATGCACAGTCTGGATAGCACAGTTAATAAGGTGTTGGGTTTGCACTATCAAATTAAGACTGTCATTGGTTCGAATCCCATGTTATCATGTTTTTATTTTACTAGTGTGGTTTGTGGCTCTATAATATGAATTCCTATGTCTTTTAACAACAATAGTCAAGTCTTCCAATTGACTTTTTAGTGAAACCCAATAGATAGCTTTATTTTCTTTTTGTTTACTCAAATACTGAATGCTTATGTCTTATAAATTTAGTAGGAAAGTATTCTAATGACTTGCTTATGACACCCCATAGAATATATTATGTTTAGTACCTTGGACACTGTAGCTTATTCACTTAAATCTCTGATAAATTGTGTGCCTGGTATGCACAGTCTGGATAGCACAGTTAATAAGGTGTTGGGTTTGCACTATCAAATTAAGACTGTCATTGGTTCGAATCCCATGTTATCATGTTTTTATTTTACTAGTGTGGTTTATGGCTCTATAATATGAATGCCTATGTCTTTTAACAACAATAGTCAAGTCTTCCAATGGACTTTTTAGTGAAACCCAATAGATAGCTTTATTTTCTTTTTGTTTACTCAAATACTGAATGCTTATGTCTTATAAATTTAGTAGGAAAGTATTCTAATGACTTGCTTATGACACCCCATAGAATATATTATGTTTAGTACCTTGGACACTGTAGCTTATTCACTTAAATCTCTGATAAATTGTGTGCCTGGTATGCACAGTCTGGATAGCACAGTTGGTAAGGTGTTGGGTTTGCACTATCAAATTAAGACTGTCATTGGTTCGAATCCCTTGTTATCATGTTTTTATTTTACTAGTGTGGTTTGTGGCTCTATAATATGAATGCCTATGTCTTTTAACAACAATAGTCAAGTCTTCCAATGGACTTTTTAGTGAAACCCAATAGATAGCTTTATTTTCTTTTTGTTTACTCAAATACTGAATGCTTAAGTCTTATACATTTAGTAGGAAAGTATTCTAATGACTTGCTTATGACACACCATAGAATATATTATGTTTAGCACCTTGGACACTGTAGCTTATTCACTTAAATCTTTGATAAATTGTGTGTTTGGTATGCACAGTCTGGTTAGCACAGTTAGTAAGGTGTTGGGTTTGCACTATCAAATTAAGACTGTCATTGGTTCGAATCCTATGTTATCATGTTTTTATTTTACTAGTGTGGTTTGTGGCTCTATAATATGAATGCCTATGTCTTTTAACAAAAATAGTCAAGTCTTCCAATGGACTTTTTAGTGAAACCCAATAGATAGCTTTATTTTCTCTTTGTTTACTCAAATATTGAATGCTTATGTCTTATAAATTTAGTAGGAAAGTATTCTAATGACTTGCTTATGACACCCCATAGAATATATTATGTTTAGTACCTTGGACACTGTAGCTTATTCACTTAAATCTCTGATAAATTGTGTGCCTGGTATGCACAGTCTGGATAGCACAGTTAATAAGGTGTTGGGTTTGCACTATCAAATTAAGACTGTCATTGGTTCGAATCCCATGTTATCATGTTTTTATTTTACTAGTGTGGTTTATGGCTCTATAATATGAATGCCTATGTCTTTTAACAACAATAGTCAAGTCTTACAATGGACTTTTTAGTGAAACCCAATAGATAGCTTTATTTTCTTTTTGTTTACTCAAATACTGAATGCTTATGTCTTATAAATTTAGTAGGAAAGTATTCTAATGACTTGCTTATGACACCCCATAGAATATATTATGTTTAGTACCTTGGACACTGTAGCTTATTCACTTAAATCTCTGATAAATTGTGTGCCTGGTATGCACAGTCTGGATAGCACAGTTAATGACGTGTTGGGTTTGCACTATCAAATTAAGACTGTCATTGGTTCGAATCCCATGTTATCATGTTTTTATTTTACTAGTGTGGTTTGTGGCTCTATAATATGAATTCCTATGTCTTTTAACAACAATAGTCAAGTCTTCCAATGGACTTTTTAGTGAAACCCAATAGATAGCTTTATTTTCTCTTTGTTTACTCAAATATTGAATGCTTATGTCTTATAAATTTAGTAGGAAAGTATTCTAATGACTTGCTTATGACACCCCATAGAATATATTATGTTTAGTACCTTGGACACTGTAGCTTATTCACTTAAATCTCTGATAAATTGTGTGTCTGGTATGCACAGTCTGGTTAGCACAGTTAGTAAGGTGTTGGGTTTGCACTATCAAATTAAGACTGTCATTGGTTCGAATCCCATTTTATCATGTTTTTATTTTACTAGTGTGGTTTGTGGCTCTATAATATGAATGCCTATGTCTTTTAACAACAATAGTCAAGTCTTCCAATGGACTTTTTAGTGAAACCCAATAGATAGCTTTATATTCTCAAATATTGAATGCTTATGTCTTATAAATTTAGTAAGAAAGTATTCAAATGACTTGCTTATGACACCCCATAGAATATATTATGTTTAGCACCTTGGACACTGTAGCTTATTCACTTAAATCTTTGATAAATTGTGGGTTTGGCATGCACAGTCTGGTTAGCACAGTTAATAAGGTGTTGGGTTTGCACTGTCAAATTAAGATTGTCATTGGTTCGAATCCCATGTTATCATGTTTTTATTTTACTAGTGTTGTTTGTGACTCTATAATATGAATGCCTATGTCTTTTAACAACAATAGTCAAGTATTCCAATGGACTTTTTAGTGAAACCCAATAGATAGCTTTATTTTCTCTTTGTTTACTCAAATATTGAATGCTTATGTCTTATAAATTTAGTAGGAAAGTATTCTAATGACTTGCTTATGACACCCCATAGAATATATTATGTTTAGTACCTTGGACACTGTAGATTATTCACTTAAATCTCTGATAAATTGTGATTTAATATGCACAGTCTGGTTAGCACAGTTAGTAAGGTGTTGGGTTTGCACTGTCAAATTAAGACTGTCATTAGTTTGAATCCCATGTTATCATGGTTTTTTTTTACCAGTGTGGTTTGTGGCTCTATAATATGAATGCCTATGTCTTTTAACAACAATAGTCAAGTCTTCCAATGGACTTTTTAGTGAAACCCAATAGATAGCTTTATTTTCTTTTTGTTTTCTCAAATACTGAATGCTTATGTCTTATAAATTTAGTAGGAAAGTATTCTAATGACTTGCTTATGACACCCCATAGAATATATTATGTTTAGTACCTTGGACACTGTAGCTTATTCACTTAAATCTCTGATAAATTGTATGCCTGGTATGCACAGTCTGGTTAGCACAGTTAGTAAGGTGTTGGGTTTGCACTATCAAATTAAGACTGTCATTGGTTCGAATCCCATGTTATCATGTTTTTATTTTACTAGTGTGGTTTGTGGCTCTATAATATGAATGCATATGTCTTTTAACAACAATAGTCAAGTCTTCCAATGGACTTTTTAGTGAAACCCAATAGATAGCTTTATTTTCTCTTTGTTTACTCAAATATTGAATGCTTATGTCTTATAAATTTAGTAGGAAAATATTCTAATGACTTGCTTATGACACCCCATTGAATATATTATGTTTAGTACCTTGGACACTGTAGCTTATTCACTTAAATCTCTGATAAATTGTATGCCTGGAATGCACAGTCTGGTTAGCACAGTTAGTAAGGTGTTGGGTTTGCACTATCAAATTAAGACTGTCATTGGTTCGAATCCCATGTTATCCTGTTTTTATTTTACTAGTGTGGTTTGTGGCTCTATAATATGAATGCATATGTTTTTTAACAACAATAGTCAAGTCTTCCAATTGACTTTTTAGTGAAACCCAATAGATAGCTTTATTTTCTCTTTGTTTACTCAAATATTGAATGCTTATGTCTTATAAATTTAGTAGGAAAATATTCTAATGACTTGCTTATGACACCCCATTGAATATATTATGTTTAGTACCTTGGACACTGTAGCTTATTCACTTAAATCTCTGATAAATTGTGTGTCTGGTATGCACAGTCTGGTTAGCACAGTTAGTAAGGTGTTGGGTTTGCACTATCAAATTAAGACTGTCATTGGAATGAATCCCATGTTATCATGTTTTTATTTTACTAGTGTGGTTTGTAGCTCTATAATATGAATTCCTATGTCTTTTAACAACAATAGTCAAGTCTTCCAATGGACTTTTTAGTGAAACCCAATAGATAGCTTTATTTTCTCTTTGTTTACTCAAATATTGAATGCTTATGTCTTATAAATTTAGTAGGAACGTATTCTAATGACTTGCTTATGACACCCCATAGAATATATTATGTTTAGTACCTTGGACACTGTAGCTTATTCACTTAAATCTCTGATAAATTGTGTGCCTGGTATGCACAGTCTGGATAGCACAGTTAATAAGGTGTTGGGTTTGCACTATCAAATTAAGACTGTCATTGGTTCGAATCCCATGTTATCATGTTTTTATTTTACTAGTGTGGTTTGTGGCTCTATAATATGAATTCCTATGTCTTTTAACAACAATAGTCAAGTCTTCCAATTGACTTTTTAGTGAAACCCAATAGATAGCTTTATTTTCTTTTTGTTTACTCAAATACTGAATGCTTATGACTTATAAATTTAGTAGGAAAGTATTCTAATGACTTGCTTATGACACCCCATAGAATATATTATGTTTAGTACCTTGGACACTGTAGCTTATTCACTTAAATCTCTGATAAATTGTGTGCCTGGTATGCACAGTCTGGATAGCACAGTTAATAAGGTGTTGGGTTTGCACTATCAAATTAAGACTGTCATTGGTTCGAATCCCATGTTATCATGTTTTTATTTTACTAGTGTGGTTTATGGCTCTATAATATGAATGCCTAGGTCTTTTAACAACAATAGTCAAGTCTTCCAATGGACTTTTTAGTGAAACCCAATAGATAGCTTTATTTTCTTTTTGTTTACTCAAATACTGAATGCTTATGTCTTATAAATTTAGTAGGAAAGTATTCTAATGACTTGCTTATGACACCCCATTGAATATATTATGTTTAGTACCTTGGACACTGTAGCTTATTCACTTAAATCTCTGATAAATTGTGTGTCTGGTATGCACAGTCTGGTTAGCACAGTTAGTAAGGTGTTGGGTTTGCACTATCAAATTAAGACTGTCATTGGAATGAATCCCATGTTATCATGTTTTTATTTTACTAGTGTGGTTTGTGGCTCTATAATATGAATTCCTATGTCTTTTAACAACAATAGTCAAGTCTTCCAATGGACTTTTTAGTGAAACCCAATAGATAGCTTTATTTTCTCTTTGTTTACTCAAATATTGAATGCTTATGTCTTATAAATTTAGTAGGAACGTATTCTAATGACTTGCTTATGACACCCCATAGAATATATTATGTTTAGTACCTTGGACACTGTAGCTTATTCACTTAAATCTCTGATAAATTGTGTGCCTGGTATGCACAGTCTGGATAGCACAGTTAATAAGGTGTTGGGTTTGCACTATCAAATTAAGACTGTCATTGGTTCGAATCCCATGTTATCATGTTTTTATTTTACTAGTGTGGTTTGTGGCTCTATAATATGAATTCCTATGTCTTTTAACAACAATAGTCAAGTCTTCCAATTGACTTTTTAGTGAAACCCAATAGATAGCTTTATTTTCTTTTTGTTTACTCAAATACTGAATGCTTATGACTTATAAATTTAGTAGGAAAGTATTCTAATGACTTGCTTATGACACCCCATAGAATATATTATGTTTAGTACCTTGGACACTGTAGCTTATTCACTTAAATCTCTGATAAATTGTGTGCCTGGTATGCACAGTCTGGATAGCACAGTTGGTAAGGTGTTGGGTTTGCACTATCAAATTAAGACTGTCATTGGTTTGAATCCCATGTTATCATGTTTTTATTTTACTAGTGTGGTTTGTGGCTCTATAATATGAATGCCTATGTCTTTTAACAACAATAGTCAAGTCTTCCAATGGACTTTTTAGTGAAACCCAATAGATAGCTTTATTTTATTTTTGTTTACTCAAATACTGAATGCTTAAGTCTTATAAATTTAGTAGGAAAGTATTCTAATGACTTGCTTATGACACACCATAGAATATATTATGTTTAGCACCTTGGACACTGTAGCTTATTCACTTAAATCTTTGATAAATTGTGTGTTTGGTATGCACAGTCTGGTTAGCACAGTTAGTAAGGTGTTGGGTTTGCACTATCAAATTAAGACTGTCATTGGTTCGAATCCTATGTTATCATGTTTTTATTTTACTAGTGTGGTTTGTGGCTCTATAATATGAATGCCTATGTCTTTTAACAACAATAGTCAAGTCTTCCAATGGACTTTTTAGTGAAACCCAATAGATAGATTTATTTTCTCTTTGTTTACTCAAATATTGAATGCTTATGTCTTATAAATTTAGTAAGAAAGTATTCAAATGACTTGCTTATGACACCCCATAGAATATATTATGTTTAGCACCGTGGACACTGTAGCTTATTCACTTAAATCTTTGATACATTGTGTGTTTGGTATGCACAGTCTGGTTAGCACAGTTAATAAGGTGTTGGGTTTGCACTGTCAAATTAAGATTGTCATTGGTTCGAATCCCATGTTATCATGTTTTTATTTTACTAGTGTTGTTTGTGACTCTATAATATGAATGCCTATGTCTTTTAACAACAATAGTCAAGTATTCCAATGGACTTTTTAGTGAAACCCAATAGATAGCTTTATTTTCTCTTTGTTTACTCAAATATTGAATGCTTATGTCTTATAAATTTAGTAGGAAAGTATTCTAATGACTTGCTTATGACACCCCATAGAATATATTATGTTTAGTACCTTGGACACTGTAGATTATTCACTTAAATCTCTGATAAATTGTGTGCCTGGTATGCACAGTCTGGTTAGCACAGTTAGTAAGGTGTTGGGTTTGCACTATCAAATTAAGACTGTCATTGGTTCGAATCCCATGTTATCATGTTTTTATTTTACTAGTGTGGTTTGTAGCTCTATAATATGAATGCTTATGTCTTTTAACAACAATAGTCAAGTCTTCCAATTGACTTTTTAGTGAAACCCAATAGATAGCTTTATTTTCTTTTTGTTTACTCAAATACTGAATGCTTATGACTTATAAATTTAGTAGGAAAGTATTCTAATGACTTGCTTATGACACCCCATAGAATATATTATGTTTAGTACCTTGGACACTGTAGCTTATTCACTTAAATCTCTGATAAATTGTGTGCCTGGTATGCACAGTCTGGATAGCACAGTTAATAAGGTGTTGGGTTTGCACTATCAAATTAAGACTGTCATTGGTTCGAATCCCATGTTATCATGTTTTTATTTTACTAGTGTGGTTTATGGCTCTATAATATGAATGCCTAGGTCTTTTAACAACAATAGTCAAGTCTTCCAATGGACTTTTTAGTGAAACCCAATAGATAGCTTTATTTTCTTTTTGTTTACTCAAATACTGAATGCTTATGTCTTATAAATTTAGTAGGAAAGTATTCTAATGACTTGCTTATGACACCCCATTGAATATATTATGTTTAGTACCTTGGACACTGTAGCTTATTCACTTAAATCTCTGATAAATTGTGTGTCTGGTATGCACAGTCTGGTTAGCACAGTTAGTAAGGTGTTGGGTTTGCACTATCAAATTAAGACTGTCATTGGAATGAATCCCATGTTATCATGTTTTTATTTTACTAGTGTGGTTTGTGGCTCTATAATATGAATTCCTATGTCTTTTAACAACAATAGTCAAGTCTTCCAATGGACTTTTTAGTGAAACCCAATAGATAGCTTTATTTTCTCTTTGTTTACTCAAATATTGAATGCTTATGTCTTATAAATTTAGTAGGAACGTATTCTAATGACTTGCTTATGACACCCCATAGAATATATTATGTTTAGTACCTTGGACACTGTAGCTTATTCACTTAAATCTCTGATAAATTGTGTGCCTGGTATGCACAGTCTGGATAGCACAGTTAATAAGGTGTTGGGTTTGCACTATCAAATTAAGACTGTCATTGGTTCGAATCCCATGTTATCATGTTTTTATTTTACTAGTGTGGTTTGTGGCTCTATAATATGAATTCCTATGTCTTTTAACAACAATAGTCAAGTCTTCCAATTGACTTTTTAGTGAAACCCAATAGATAGCTTTATTTTCTTTTTGTTTACTCAAATACTGAATGCTTATGACTTATAAATTTAGTAGGAAAGTATTCTAATGACTTGCTTATGACACCCCATAGAATATATTATGTTTAGTACCTTGGACACTGTAGCTTATTCACTTAAATCTCTGATAAATTGTGTGCCTGGTATGCACAGTCTGGATAGCACAGTTGGTAAGGTGTTGGGTTTGCACTATCAAATTAAGACTGTCATTGGTTTGAATCCCATGTTATCATGTTTTTATTTTACTAGTGTGGTTTGTGGCTCTATAATATGAATGCCTATGTCTTTTAACAACAATAGTCAAGTCTTCCAATGGACTTTTTAGTGAAACCCAATAGATAGCTTTATTTTATTTTTGTTTACTCAAATACTGAATGCTTAAGTCTTATAAATTTAGTAGGAAAGTATTCTAATGACTTGCTTATGACACACCATAGAATATATTATGTTTAGCACCTTGGACACTGTAGCTTATTCACTTAAATCTTTGATAAATTGTGTGTTTGGTATGCACAGTCTGGTTAGCACAGTTAGTAAGGTGTTGGGTTTGCACTATCAAATTAAGACTGTCATTGGTTCGAATCCTATGTTATCATGTTTTTATTTTACTAGTGTGGTTTGTGGCTCTATAATATGAATGCCTATGTCTTTTAACAACAATAGTCAAGTCTTCCAATGGACTTTTTAGTGAAACCCAATAGATAGATTTATTTT
This sequence comes from Pseudophryne corroboree, assembly GCF_028390025.1. Lineage (NCBI taxonomy): Eukaryota > Metazoa > Chordata > Amphibia > Anura > Myobatrachidae > Pseudophryne > Pseudophryne corroboree. The sequence continues at coordinate 711,289,913 of NC_086449.1, read as the reverse complement.
CTCTTTGTTTACTCAAATATTGAATGCTTATGTCTTATAAATTTAGTAAGAAAGTATTCAAATGACTTGCTTATGACACCCCATAGAATATATTATGTTTAGCACCGTGGACACTGTAGCTTATTCACTTAAATCTTTGATACATTGTGTGTTTGGTATGCACAGTCTGGTTAGCACAGTTAATAAGGTGTTGGGTTTGCACTGTCAAATTAAGATTGTCATTGGTTCGAATCCCATGTTATCATGTTTTTATTTTACTAGTGTTGTTTGTGACTCTATAATATGAATGCCTATGTCTTTTAACAACAATAGTCAAGTATTCCAATGGACTTTTTAGTGAAACCCAATAGATAGCTTTATTTTCTCTTTGTTTACTCAAATATTGAATGCTTATGTCTTATAAATTTAGTAGGAAAGTATTCTAATGACTTGCTTATGACACCCCATAGAATATATTATGTTTAGTACCTTGGACACTGTAGATTATTCACTTAAATCTCTGATAAATTGTGTGCCTGGTATGCACAGTCTGGTTAGCACAGTTAGTAAGGTGTTGGGTTTGCACTATCAAATTAAGACTGTCATTGGTTCGAATCCCATGTTATCATGTTTTTATTTTACTAGTGTGGTTTGTAGCTCTATAATATGAATGCTTATGTCTTTTAACAACAATAGTCAAGTCTTCCAATGAACTTTTTAGTGAAACCCAATAGATAGCTTTATTTTCTCTTTGTTTACTCAAATATTGAATGCTTATGTCTTATAAATTTAGTAGGAAAGTATTCTAATGACTTGCTTATGACACCCCATAGAATATATTAAGTTTAGTACCTTGGACACTGTAGCTTATTCACTTGAATCTCTGATAAATTGTGGGCCTGGTATGTACAGTCTGGATAGCACAGTTAGTAAGGTGTTGGGTTTGCACTATCAAATTAAGACTGTCATTGGTTCGAATCCCATGTTATCATGTTTTTATTTTACTAGTGTGGTTTATGGCTCTATAATATGAATGCCTATGTCTTTTAACAACAATAGTCAAGTCTTCCAATGGACTTTTTAGTGAAACCCAATAGATAGCTTTATTTTCTTTTTGTTTTCTCAAATACTGAATGCTTATGTCTTATAAATTTAGTAGGAAAGTATTCTAATGACTTGCTTATGACACCCCATTGAATATATTATGTTTAGTACCTTGGACACTGTAGCTTATTCACTTAAATTTCTGATAAATTGTGTGTCTGGTATGCACAGTCTGGTTAGCACAGTTAGTAAGGTATTGGGTTTGCACTATCAAATTAAAACTGTCATTGGTTTGAATCCCATGTTATCATGTTTTTATTTTACTAGTGTGGTTTGTGGCTCTATAATATGAATGCCTATGTCTTTTAACAACAATAGTCAAGTCTTCCAATGGACTTTTTAGTGAAACCCAATAGATAGCTTTATTTTCTCTTTGTTTACTCAAATATTGAATGCTTATGTCTTATAAATTTAGTAGGAAAGTATTCTAATGACTTGCTTATGACACCCCATAGAATATATTATGTTTAGTACCTTGGACACTGTAGCTTATTCACTTAAATCTCTGATAAATTGTGTGCTTGGTATGCACAGTCTGGATAGCACAGTTGGTAAGGTGTTAGGTTTGCACTATCAAATTAAGACTGTCATTGGTTCGAATCCCATGTTATCATGTTTTTATTTTACTAGTGTGGTTTGTGGCTCTATAATATGAATGCCTATGTCTTTTAACAACAATAGTCAAGTCTTCCAATGGACTTTTTAGTGAAACCCAATAGATAGCTTTATTTTCTCTTTGTTTACTCAAATATTGAATGCTTATGTCTTATAAATTTAGTAGGAAAGTATTCTAATGACTTGCTTATGACACATCATAAAATATATTATGTTTAGTACCTTGGACACTGTAGCTTATTCACTTAAATCTCTGATAAATTGTGTGTCTGGTATGCACAGTCTGGTTAGCACAGTTAGTAAGGTGTTGGGTTTGCACTATCAAATTAAGACTGTCATTGGTTCGAATCCCATGTTATCATATTTTTATTTTACTAGTGTGGTTTATGGCTCTATAATATGAATGCCTATGTCTTTTAACAACAATAGTGAAGTCTTACAATGGACTTTTTAGTGAAACCCAATAGATAGCTTTATTTTCTTTTTGTTTACTCAAATACTGAATGCTTATGTCTTATAAATTTAGTAGGAAAGTATTCTAATGACTTGCTTATGACACCCCATAGAATATATTATGTTTAGTACCTTGGACACTGTAGCTTATTCACTTAAATCTCTGATAAATTGTGTGTCTGGTATGCACAGTCTGGTTAGCACAGTTAGTAAGGTGTTGAGTTTGCACTATCAAATTAAGACTGTCATTTGTTTGAATCCCATGTTATCATGTTTTTATTTTACTAGTGTGGTTTGTGGCTCTATAATATGAATGCCTATGTCTTTTAACAACAATAGTCAAGTCTTCCAATGGACTTTTTAGTGAAACCCAATAGATAGCTTTATTTTCTCAAATATTGAATGCTTATGTCTTATAAATTTAGTAGGAAAGTATTCTAATGACTTGCTTATGACACCCCATAGAATATATTATGTTTAGTACCTTGGACACTGTAGCTTATTCACTTAAATCTCTGATAAATTGTATGCTTGTATGCACAGTCTGGATAGCACAGTTAGTAAGGTGTTGGGTTTGCACTATTAAATTAAGACTGTCATTGGTTCGAATCCCATGTTATCATGTTTTTATTTTACTAGTGTGGTTTGTGGCTCTATAATATGAATTCCTATGTCTTTTAACAACAATAGTCAAGTCTTCCAATGGACTTTTTAGTGAAACCCAATAGATAGCTTTATTTTCTTTTTGTTTACTCAAATACTGAATGCTTATGTCTTATAAATTTAGTAGGAACGTATTCTAATGACTTGCTTATGACACCCCATAGAATATATTATGTTTAGTACCTTGGACACTGTAGCTTATTCACTTAAATCTCTGATAAATTGTGTGCCTGGTATGCACAGTCTGGATAGCACAGTTAATAAGGTGTTGGGTTTGCACTATTAAATTAAGACTGTCATTGGTTCGAATCCCATGTTATCATGTTTTTATTTTACTAGTGTGGTTTGTGGCTCTATAATATGAATTCCTATGTCTTTTAACAAATATAGTCAAGTCTTCCAATGGACTTTTTAGTGAAACCCAATAGATAGCTTTATTTTCTTTTTGTTTACTCAAATACTGAATGCTTATGTCTTATAAATTTAGTAGGAAAGTATTCTAATGACTTGCTTATGACACCCCATAGAATATATTATGTTTAGTACCTTGGACACTGTAGCTTATTCACTTAAATCTCTGATAAATTGTGTGCCTGGTATGCACAGTCTGGATAGCACAGTTAATAAGGTGTTGGGTTTGCACTATCAAATTAAGACTGTCATTGGTTCGAATCCCATGTTATCATGTTTTTATTTTACTAGTGTGGTTTATGGCTCTATAATATGAATGCCTATGTCTTTTAACAACAATAGTCAAGTCTTCCAATGGACTTTTTAGTGAAACCCAATAGATAGCTTTATTTTCTTTTTGTTTACTCAAATACTGAATGCTTATGTCTTATAAATTTAGTAGGAAAGTATTCTAATGACTTGCTTATGACACCCCATAGAATATATTATGTTTAGTACCTTGGACACTGTAGCTTATTCACTTAAATCTCTGATAAATTGTGTGCCTGGTATGCACAGTCTGGATAGCACAGTTAATAAGGTGTTGGGTTTGCACTATCAAATTAAGACTGTCATTGGTTCGAATCCCATGTTATCATGTTTTTATTTTACTAGTGTGGTTTATGGCTCTATAATATGAATGCCTATGTCTTTTAACAACAATAGTCAAGTCTTCCAATGGACTTTTTAGTGAAACCCAATAGATAGCTTTATTTTCTTTTTGTTTACTCAAATACTGAATGCTTATGTCTTATAAATTTAGTAGGAAAGTATTCTAATGACTTGCTTATGACACCCCATAGAATATATTATGTTTAGTACCTTGGACACTGTAGCTTATTCACTTAAATCTCTGATAAATTGGGCACCTGGTATGCACAGTCTGGATAGCACAGTTGGTAAGGTGTTGGGTTTGCACTATCAAATTAAGACTGTCATTGGTTCGAATCCCATGTTATCATGTTTTTATTTTACTAGTGTGGTTTGTGGCTCTATAATATGAATGCCTATGTCTTTTAACAACAATAGTCAAGTCTTCCAATGGACTTTTTAGTGAAACCCAATAGATAGCTTTATTTTCTCTTTGTTTACTCAAATATTGAATGCTTATGTCTTATAAATTTAGTAGGAAAGTATTCTAATGACTTGCTTATGACACACCATAGAATATATTATGTTTAGCACCTTGGACACTGTAGCTTATTCACTTAAATCTTTGATAAATTGCGTGTTTGGTATGCACAGTCTGGTTAGCACAGTTGGTAAGGTGTTGGGTTTGCACTATCAAATTAAGACTGTCATTGGTTCGAATCCTATGTTATCATGTTTTTATTTTACTAGTGTGGTTTGTGGCTCTATAATATGAATGCCTATGTCTTTTAACAATAATAGTCAAGTCTTCCAATGGACTTTTTAGTGAAACCAAATAGATTGCTTTATTTTCTCTTTGTTTACTCAAATATTGAATGCTTATGTCTTATAAATTTAGTAAGAAAGTATTCAAATGACATGCTTATGACACCCCATAGAATATATTATGTTTAGCACCTTGGACACTGTAGCTTATTCACTTAAATCTTTGATAAATTGTGTGTTTGGTACGCACAGTCTGGTTAGCACAGTTAATAAGGTGTTGGGTTTGCACTGTCAAATTAAGATTGTCATTGGTTCGAATCCCATGTTATCATGTTTTTATTTTACTAGTGTTGTTTGTGACTCTATAATATGAATGCCTATGTCTTTTAACAACAATAGTCAAGTATTCCAATGGACTTTTTAGTGAAACCCAATAGATAGCTTTATTTTCTCTTTGTTTACTCAAATATTGAATGCTTATGTCTTATAAATTTAGTAGGAAAGTATTCTAATGACTTGCTTATGACACCCCATAGAATATATTATGTTTAGTACCTTGGACACTGTAGATTATTCACTTAAATCTCTGATAAATTGTGTGTCTGGTTTGCACAGTCTGGTTAGCACAGTTAGTAAGGTGTTGGGTTTGCACTATCAAATTAAGACTGTCATTGGTTCGAATCCCATGTTATCATGTTTTTATTTTACTAGTGTGGTTTGTAGCTCTATAATATGAATGCCTATGTCTTTTAACAACAATAGTCAAGTCTTCCAATGGACTTTTTAGTGAAACCCAATAGATAGCTTTATTTTCTCTTTGTTTACTCAAATATTGAATGCTTATGTCTTATAAATTTAGTAGGAAAGTATTCTAATGACTTGCTTATGACACCCCATAGAATATATTATGTTTAGTACCTTGGACACTGTAGCTTATTCACTTAACTCTCTGATAAATTGTGATTTGGTATGCACAGTCTGGTTAGCACAGTTAGTAAGGTGTTGGGTTTGCACTATCAAATTAAGACTGTCATTAGTTCGAATCCCATGTTATCATGGTTTTTTTTTTACCAGTGTGGTTTGTGGCTCTATAATATGAATGCCTATGTCTTTTAACAACAATAGTCAAGTCTTCCAATGGACTTTTTAGTGAAACCCAATAGATAGCTTTATTTTCTTTTTGTTTTCTCAAATACTGAATGCTTATGTCTTATAAATTTAGTAGGAAAGTATTCTAATGACTTGCTTATGACACCCCATAGAATATATTATGTTTAGTACCTTGGACACTGTAGCTTATTCACTTAAATCTCTGATAAATTGTATGCCTGGTATGCACAGTCTGGTTAGCACAGTTAGTAAGGTGTTGGGTTTGTACTATCAAATTAAGACTGTCATTGGTTCAAATCCCATGTTATCATGTTTTTATTTTACTAGTGTGGTTTGTGGCTCTATAATATGAATGCATATGTTTTTTAACAACAATAGTCAAGTCTTCCAATTGACTTTTTAGTGAAACCCAATAGATAGCGTTATTTTCTCTTTGTTTACTCAAATATTGAATGCTTATGTCTTATAAATTTAGTAGGAAAATATTCTAATGACTTGCTTATGACACCCCATTGAATATATTATGTTTAGTACCTTGGACACTGTAGCTTATTCACTTAAATCTCTGATAAATTGTGTGTCTGGTATGCACAGTCTGGTTAGCACAGTTAGTAAGGTGTTGGGTTTGCACTATCAAATTAAGACTGTCATTGGAATGAATCCCATGTTATCATGTTTTTATTTTACTAGTGTGGTTTGTGGCTCTATAATATGAATTCCTATGTCTTTTAACAACAATAGTCAAGTCTTCCAATGGACTTTTTAGTGAAACCCAATAGATAGCTTTATTTTCTCTTTGTTTACTCAAATATTGAATGCTTATGTCTTATAAATTTAGTAGGAACGTATTCTAATGACTTGCTTATGACACCCCATAGAATATATTATGTTTAGTACCTTGGACACTGTAGCTTATTCACTTAAATCTCTGATAAATTGTGTGCCTGGTATGCACAGTCTGGATAGCACAGTTAATAAGGTGTTGGGTTTGCACTATCAAATTAAGACTGTCATTGGTTCGAATCCCATGTTATCATGTTTTTATTTTACTAGTGTGGTTTGTGGCTCTATAATATGAATTCCTATGTCTTTTAACAACAATAGTCAAGTCTTCCAATTGACTTTTTAGTGAAACCCAATAGATAGCTTTATTTTCTTTTTGTTTACTCAAATACTGAATGCTTATGTCTTATAAATTTAGTAGGAAAGTATTCTAATGACTTGCTTATGACACCCCATAGAATATATTATGTTTAGTACCTTGGACACTGTAGCTTATTCACTTAAATCTCTGATAAATTGTGTGCCTGGTATGCACAGTCTGGATAGCACAGTTAATAAGGTGTTGGGTTTGCACTATCAAATTAAGACTGTCATTGGTTCGAATCCCATGTTATCATGTTTTTATTTTACTAGTGTGGTTTATGGCTCTATAATATGAATGCCTATGTCTTTTAACAACAATAGTCAAGTCTTCCAATGGACTTTTTAGTGAAACCAAATAGATAGCTTTATTTTCTTTTTGTTTACTCAAATACTGAATGCTTATGTCTTATAAATTTAGTAGGAAAGTATTCTAATGACTTGCTTATGACACCCCATAGAATATATTATGTTTAGTACCTTGGACACTGTAGCTTATTCACTTAAATCTCTGATAAATTGTTTGCCTGGTATGCACAGTCTGGATAGCACAGTTGGTAAGGTGTTGGGTTTGCACTATCAAATTAAGACTGTCATTGGTTTGAATCCCATGTTATCATGTTTTTATTTTACTAGTGTGGTTTGTGGCTCTATAATATGAATGCCTATGTCTTTTAACAACAATAGTCAAGTCTTCCAATGGACTTTTTAGTGAAACCCAATAGATAGCTTTATTTTATTTTTGTTTACTCAAATACTGAATGCTTAAGTCTTATAAATTTAGTAGGAAAGTATTCTAATGACTTGCTTATGACACACCATAGAATATATTATGTTTAGCACCTTGGACACTGTAGCTTATTCACTTAAATCTTTGATAAATTGTGTGTTTGGTATGCACAGTCTGGTTAGCACAGTTAGTAAGGTGTTGGGTTTGCACTATCAAATTAAGACTGTCATTGGTTCGAATCCTATGTTATCATGTTTTTATTTTACTAGTGTGGTTTGTGGCTCTATAATATGAATGCCTATGTCTTTTAACAACAATAGTCAAGTCTTCCAATGGACTTTTTAGTGAAACCCAATAGATAGATTTATTTTCTCTTTGTTTACTCAAATATTGAATGCTTATGTCTTATAAATTTAGTAAGAAAGTATTCAAATGACTTGCTTATGACACCCCATAGAATATATTATGTTTAGTACCTTGGAGACTGTAGCTTATTCACTTAAATCTCTGATAAATTGTGTGCTAGGTATGCACAGTCTGGTTAGCACAGTTAGTAAGGTGTTGGGTTTGCACTATCAAATTAAGACTGTCATTGGTTCGAATCCTATGTTATCATGTTTTTATTTTACTAGTGTGGTTTGTGGCTCTGTAATATGAATGCCTATGTCTTTTAACAACAATAGTCAAGTATTCCAATGGACTTTTTAGTGAAACCCAATAGATAGCTTTATTTTCTCTTTGTTTACTCAAATATTGAATGCTTATGTCTTATAAATTTAGTAGGAAAGTATTCTAATGACTTGCTTATGACACCCCATAGAATATATTATGTTTAGTACCTTGGACACTGTAGATTATTCACTTAAATCTCTGATAAATTGTGTGCCTGGTATGCACAGTCTGGTTAGCACAGTTAGTAAGGTGTTGGGTTTGCACTATCAAATTAAGACTGTCATTGGTTCGAATCCCATGTTATCATGTTTTTATTTTACTAGTGTGGTTTGTAGCTCTATAATATGAATGCTTATGTCTTTTAACAACAATAGTCAAGTCTTCCAATGGACTTTTTAGTGAAACCCAATAGATAGCTTTATTTTCTCTTTGTTTACTCAAATATTGAATGCTTATGTCTTATAAATTTAGTAAGAAAGTATTCTAATGACTTGCTTATGACACCCCATAGAATATATTATGTTTAGCACCTTGGACACTGTAGCTTATTCACTTAAATCTTTGATACATTGTGTATTTGGTATGCACAGTCTGGTTAGCACAGTTAATAAGGTGTTGGGTTTGCACTGTCAAATTAAGATTGTCATTGGTTCGAATCCCATGTTATCATGTTTTTATTTTACTAGTGTTGTTTGTGACTCTATAATATGAATGCCTATGTCTTTTAACAACAATAGTCAAGTATTCCAATGGACTTTTTAGTGAAACCCAATAGATAGCTTTATTTTCTCTTTGTTTACTCAAATATTGAATGCTTATGTCTTATAAATTTAGTAGGAAAGTATTCTAATGACTTGCTTATGACACCCCATAGAATATATTATGTTTAGTACCTTGGACACTGTAGATTATTCACTTAAATCTCTGATAAATTGTGTGCCTGGTATGCACAGTCTGGTTAGCACAGTTAGTAAGGTGTTGGGTTTGCACTATCAAATTAAGACTGTCATTGGTTCGAATCCCATGTTATCATGTTTTTATTTTACTAGTGTTGTTTGTAGCTCTATAATATGAATGCTTATGTCTTTTAACAACAATAGTCAAGTCTTCCAATGGACTTTTTAGTGAAACCCAATAGATAGCTTTATTTTCTCTTTGTTTACTCAAATATTGAATGCTTATGTCTTATAAATTTAGTAGGAAAGTATTCTAATGACTTGCTTATGACACCCCATAGAATATATTATGTTTAGTACCTTGGACACTGTAGCTTATTCACTTAAATCTCTGATAAATTGTGGGCCTGGTATGTACAGTCTGGATAGCACAGTTAGTAAGGTGTTGGGTTTGCACTATCAAATTAAGACTGTCATTGGTTCGAATCCCATGTTATCATGTTTTTATTTTACTAGTGTGGTTTGTGGCTCTATAATATGAATGCATATGTCTTTTAACAACAATAGTCAAGTCTTCCAATGGACTTTTTAGTGAAACCCAATAGATAGCTTTATTTTCTCTTTGTTTACTCAAATATTGAATGCTTATGTCTTATAAATTTAGTAGGAAAGTATTCTAATGACTTGCTTATGACACCCCATTGAATATATTATGTTTAGTACCTTGGACACTGTAGCTTATTCACTTAAATCTCTGATAAATTGTGTGTCTGGTATGCACAGTCTGGTTAGCACAGTTAGTAAGGTATTGGGTTTGCACTATCAAATTAAAACTGTCATTGGTTTGAATCCCATGTTATCATGTTTTTATTTTACTAGTGTGGTTTGTGGCTCTATAATATGAATGCCTATGTCTTTTAACAACAATAGTCAAGTCTTCCAATGGACTTTTTAGTGAAACCCAATAGATAGCTTTATTTTCTCTTTGTTTACTCAAATATTGAATGCTTATGTCTTATAAATTTAGTAGGAAAGTATTCTAATGACTTGCTTATGACACCCCATAGAATATATTATGTTTAGTACCTTGGACACTGTAGCTTATTCACTTAAATCTCTGATAAATTGTGTGCCTGATATGCACAGTCTGGATAGCACAGTTAGTAAGGTGTTGGGTTTGCACTATCAAATGAAGACTGTCATTGGTTCGAATCCCATGTTATCATGTTTTTATTTTACTAGTGTGGTTTATGGCTCTATAATATGAATGCCTGTCTTTTAACAACAATAGTCAAGTCTTCCAATGGACTTTTTAGTGAAACCCAATAGATAGCTTTATTTTCTTTTTGTTTACTCAAATATTGAATGCTTATGTCTTATAAATTTAGTAGGAAAGTATTCTAATGACTTACTTATGACACCCCATAGAATATATTATGTTTAGTACCTTGGAGACTGTAGCTTATTCACTTAAATCTCTGATAAATTGTGTGCTAGGTATGCACAGTCTGGTTAGCACAGTTAGTAAGGTGTTGGGTTTGCACTATCAAATTAAGACTGTCATTGGTTCGAATCCTATGTTATCATGTTTTTATTTTACTAGTGTGGTTTGTGGCTCTGTAATATGAATGCCTATGTCTTTTAACAACAATAGTCAAGTCTTCCAATGGACTTTTTAGTGAAACCCAATAGATAGCTTTATTTTCTCTTTGTTTACTCAAATATTGAATGCTTATGTCTTATAAATTTAGTAAGAAAGTATTCTAATGACTTGCTTATGACACCCCATAGAATATATTATGTTTAGTACCTTGGACACTGTAGCTTATTCACTTAAATCTCTGATAAATTGTGTGCTTGGTATGCACAGTCTGGATAGCACAGTTGGTAAGGTGTTGGGTTTGCACTATCAAATTAAGACTGTCATTGGTTCGAATCCCATGTTATCATGTTTTTATTTTACTAGTGTGGTTTGTGGCTCTATAATATGAATGCCTATGTCTTTTAACAACAATAGTCAAGTCTTCCAATGGACTTTTTAGTGAAACCCAATAGATAGCTTTATTTTCTCTTTGTTTACTCAAATATTGAATGCTTATGTCTTATAAATTTAGTAGGAAAGTATTCTAATGACTTGCTTATGACACACCATAGAATATATTATGTTTAGTACCTTGGACACTGTAGCTTATTCACTTAAATCTCTGATAAATTGTGTGTCTGGTATGCACAGTCTGGTTAGCACAGTTAGTAAGGTGTTGGGTTTGCACTATCATATTAAGACTGTCATTGGTTTGAATCCCATGTTATCATATTTTTATTTTACTAGTGTGGTTTATGGCTCTATAATATGAATGCCTATGTCTTTTAACAACAATAGTGAAGTCTTACAATGGACTTTTTAGTGAAACCCAATAGATAGCTTTATTTTCTTTTTGTTTACTCAAATACTGAATGCTTATGTCTTATAAATTTAGTAGGAACGTATTCTAATGACTTGCTTATGACACCACATAGAATATATTATGTTTAGTACCTTGGACACTGTAGCTTATTCACTTAAATCTCTGATAAATTGTGTGTCTGGTATGCACAGTCTGGTTAGCACAGTTAGTAAGGTGTTGAGTTTGCACTATCAAAATTAAGACTGTCATTTGTTTGAATCCCATGTTATCATGTTTTTATTTTACTAGTGTGGTTTGTGGCTCTATAATATGAATGCCTATGTCTTTTAACAACAATAGTCAAGTCTTCCAATGGACTTTTTAGTGAAACCCAATAGATAGCTTTATTTTCTCAAATATTGAATGCTTATGTCTTATAAATTTAGTAGGAAAGTATTCTAATGACTTGCTTATGACACCCCATAGAATATATTATGTTTAGTACCTTGGACACTGTAGCTTATTCACTTAAATCTCTGATAAATTGTATGCTTGTATGCACAGTCTGGATAGCACAGTTAGTAAGGTGTTGGGTTTGCACTATCAAATTAAGACTGTCATTGGTTCGAATCCCATGTTATCATGTTTTTATTTTACTAGTGTGGTTTATGGCTCTATAATATGAATGCCTATGTCTTTTAACAACAATAGTCAAGTCTTCCAATGGACTTTTTAGTGAAACCCAATAGATAGCTTTATTTTCTCTTTGTTTACTCAAATATTGAATGCTTATGTCTTATAAATTTAGTAAGAAAGTATTCTAATGACTTGCTTATGACACCCCATAGAATATATTATGTTTAGTACCTTGGACACTGTAGCTTATTCACTTAAATCTCTGATAAATTGTGTGCTTGGTATGCACAGTCTGGATAGCACAGTTGGTAAGGTGTTGGGTTTGCACTATCAAATTAAGACTGTCATTGGTTCGAATCCCATGTTATCATGTTTTTATTTTACTAGTGTGGTTTGTGGCTCTATAATATGAATGCCTATGTCTTTTAACAACAATAGTCAAGTCTTCCAATGGACTTTTTAGTGAAACCCAATAGATAGCTTTATTTTCTCTTTGTTTACTCAAATATTGAATGCTTATGTCTTATAAATTTAGTAGGAAAGTATTCTAATGACTTGCTTATGACACACCATAGAATATATTATGTTTAGTACCTTGGACACTGTAGCTTATTCACTTAAATCTCTGATAAATTGTGTGCCTGGTATGCACAGTCTGGATAGCACAGTTAATAAGGTGTTGGGTTTGCACTATTAAATTAAGACTGTCATTGGTTCGAATCCCATGTTATCATGTTTTTATTTTACTAGTGTGGTTTGTGGCTCTATAATATGAATTCCTATGTCTTTTAACAAATATAGTCAAGTCTTCCAATGGACTTTTTAGTGAAACCCAATAGATAGCTTTATTTTCTTTTTGTTTACTCAAATACTGAATGCTTATGTCTTATAAATTTAGTAGGAAAGTATTCTAATGACTTGCTTATGACACCCCATAGAATATATTATGTTTAGTACCTTGGACACTGTAGCTTATTCACTTAAATCTCTGATAAATTGTGTGCCTGGTATGCACAGTCTGGATAGCACAGTTAATAAGGTGTTGGGTTTGCACTATCAAATTAAGACTGTCATTGGTTCGAATCCCATGTTATCATGTTTTTATTTTACTAGTGTGGTTTATGGCTCTATAATATGAATGCCTATGTCTTTTAACAACAATAGTCAAGTCTTCCAATGGACTTTTTAGTGAAACCCAATAGATAGCTTTATTTTCTTTTTGTTTACTCAAATACTGAATGCTTATGTCTTATAAATTTAGTAGGAAAGTATTCTAATGACTTGCTTATGACACCCCATAGAATATATTATGTTTAGTACCTTGGACACTGTAGCTTATTCACTTAAATCTCTGATAAATTGTGTGCCTGGTATGCACAGTCTGGATAGCACAGTTAATAAGGTGTTGGGTTTGCACTATCAAATTAAGACTGTCATTGGTTCGAATCCCATGTTATCATGTTTTTATTTTACTAGTGTGGTTTATGGCTCTATAATATGAATGCCTATGTCTTTTAACAACAATAGTCAAGTCTTCCAATGGACTTTTTAGTGAAACCCAATAGATAGCTTTATTTTCTTTTTGTTTACTCAAATACTGAATGCTTATGTCTTATAAATTTAGTAGGAAAGTATTCTAATGACTTGCTTATGACACCCCATAGAATATATTATGTTTAGTACCTTGGACACTGTAGCTTATTCACTTAAATCTCTGATAAATTGGGCACCTGGTATGCACAGTCTGGATAGCACAGTTGGTAAGGTGTTGGGTTTGCACTATCAAATTAAGACTGTCATTGGTTCGAATCCCATGTTATCATGTTTTTATTTTACTAGTGTGGTTTGTGGCTCTATAATATGAATGCCTATGTCTTTTAACAACAATAGTCAAGTCTTCCAATGGACTTTTTAGTGAAACCCAATAGATAGCTTTATTTTCTCTTTGTTTACTCAAATATTGAATGCTTATGTCTTATAAATTTAGTAGGAAAGTATTCTAATGACTTGCTTATGACACACCATAGAATATATTATGTTTAGCACCTTGGACACTGTAGCTTATTCACTTAAATCTTTGATAAATTGCGTGTTTGGTATGCACAGTCTGGTTAGCACAGTTGGTAAGGTGTTGGGTTTGCACTATCAAATTAAGACTGTCATTGGTTCGAATCCTATGTTATCATGTTTTTATTTTACTAGTGTGGTTTGTGGCTCTATAATATGAATGCCTATGTCTTTTAACAATAATAGTCAAGTCTTCCAATGGACTTTTTAGTGAAACCCAATAGATTGCTTTATTTTCTCTTTGTTTACTCAAATATTGAATGCTTATGTCTTATAAATTTAGTAAGAAAGTATTCAAATGACATGCTTATGACACCCCATAGAATATATTATGTTTAGCACCTTGGACACTGTAGCTTATTCACTTAAATCTTTGATAAATTGTGTGGTTGGTACGCACAGTCTGGTTAGCACAGTTAATAAGGTGTTGGGTTTGCACTGTCAAATTAAGATTGTTATTGGTTCGAATCCCATGTTATCATGTTTTTATTTTACTAGTGTTGTTTGTGACTCTATAATATGAATGCCTATGTCTTTTAACAACAATAGTCAAGTATTCCAATGGACTTTTTAGTGAAACCCAATAGATAGCTTTATTTTCTCTTTGTTTACTCAAATATTGAATGCTTATGTCTTATAAATTTAGTAGGAAAGTATTCTAATGACTTGCTTATGACACCCCATAGAATATATTATGTTTAGTACCTTGGACACTGTAGATTATTCACTTAAATCTCTGATAAATTGTGTGTCTGGTTTGCACAGTCTGGTTAGCACAGTTAGTAAGGTGTTGGGTTTGCACTATCAAATTAAGACTGTCATTGGTTCGAATCCCATGTTATCATGTTTTTATTTTACTAGTGTGGTTTGTAGCTCTATAATATGAATGCCTATGTCTTTTAACAACAATAGTCAAGTCTTCCAATGGACTTTTTAGTGAAACCCAATAGATAGCTTTATTTTCTCTTTGTTTACTCAAATATTGAATGCTTATGTCTTATAAATTTAGTAGGAAAGTATTCTAATGACTTGCTTATGACACCCCATAGAATATATTATGTTTAGTACCTTGGACACTGTAGCTTATTCACTTAAATCTCTGATAAATTGTGATTTGGTATGCACAGTCTGGTTAGCACAGTTAGTAAGGTGTTGAGTTTGCGCTATCAAAATTAAGACTGTCATTTGTTTGAATCCCATGTTATCATGTTTTTATTTTACTAGTGTGGTTTGTGGCTCTATAATATGAATGCCTATGTCTTTTAACAACAATAGTCAAGTCTTCCAATGGACTTTTTAGTGAAACCCAATAGATAGCTTTATTTTCTCAAATATTGAATGCTTATGTCTTATAAATTTAGTAGGAAAGTATTCTAATGACTTGCTTATGACACCCCATAGAATATATTATGTTTAGTACCTTGGACACTGTAGCTTATTCACTTAAATCTCTGATAAATTGTATGCTTGTATGCACAGTCTGGATAGCACAGTTAGTAAGGTGTTGGGTTTGCACTATCAAATTAAGACTGTCATTGGTTCGAATCCCATGTTATCATGTTTTTATTTTACTAGTGTGGTTTATGGCTCTATAATATGAATGCCTATGTCTTTTAACAACAATAGTCAAGTCTTCCAATGGACTTTTTAGTGAAACCCAATAGATAGCTTTATTTTCTCTTTGTTTACTCAAATATTGAATGCTTATGTCTTATAAATTTAGTAAGAAAGTATTCTAATGACTTGCTTATGACACCCCATAGAATATATTATGTTTAGTACCTTGGACACTGTAGCTTATTCACTTAAATCTCTGATAAATTGTGTGCTTGGTATGCACAGTCTGGATAGCACAGTTGGTAAGGTGTTGGGTTTGCACTATCAAATTAAGACTGTCATTGGTTCGAATCCCATGTTATCATGTTTTTATTTTACTAGTGTGGTTTGTGGCTCTATAATATGAATGCCTATGTCTTTTAACAACAATAGTCAAGTCTTCCAATGGACTTTTTAGTGAAACCCAATAGATAGCTTTATTTTCTCTTTGTTTACTCAAATATTGAATGCTTATGTCTTATAAATTTAGTAGGAAAGTATTCTAATGACTTGCTTATGACACACCATAGAATATATTATGTTTAGTACCTTGGACACTGTAGCTTATTCACTTAAATCTCTGATAAATTGTGTTTCTGGTATGCACAGTCTGGTTAGCACAGTTAGTAAGGTGTTGGGTTTGCACTATCAAATTAAGACTGTCATTGGTTCGAATCCCATGTTATCATATTTTTATTTTACTAGTGTGGTTTATGGCTCTATAATATGAATGCCTATGTCTTTTAACAACAATAGTGAAGTCTTACAATGGACTTTTTAGTGAAACCCAATAGATAGCTTTATTTTCTTTTTGTTTACTCAAATACTGAATGCTTATGTCTTATAAATTTAGTAGGAAAGTATTCTAATGACTTGCTTATGACACCCCATAGAATATATTATGTTTAGTACCTTGGACACTGTAGCTTATTCACTTAAATCTCTGATAAATTGTGTGTCTGGTATGCACAGTCTGGTTAGCACAGTTAGTAAGGTGTTGAGTTTGCACTATCAAATTAAGACTGTCATTTGTTTGAATCCCATGTTATCATGTTTTTATTTTACTAGTGTGGTTTGTGGCTCTATAATATGAATGCCTATGTCTTTTAACAACAATAGTCAAGTCTTCCAATGGACTTTTTAGTGAAACCCAATAGATAGCTTTATTTTCTCAAATATTGAATGCTTATGTCTTATAAATTTAGTAGGAAAGTATTCTAATGACTTGCTTATGACACCCCATAGAATATATTATGTTTAGTACCTTGGACACTGTAGCTTATTCACTTAAATCTCTGATAAATTGTATGCTTGTATGCACAGTCTGGATAGCACAGTTAGTAAGGTGTTGGGTTTGCACTATTAAATTAAGACTGTCATTGGTTCGAATCCCATGTTATCATGTTTTTATTTTACTAGTGTGGTTTGTGGCTCTATAATATGAATTCCTATGTCTTTTAACAACAATAGTCAAGTCTTCCAATGGACTTTTTAGTGAAACCCAATAGATAGCTTTATTTTCTTTTTGTTTACTCAAATACTGAATGCTTATGTCTTATAAATTTAGTAGGAACGTATTCTAATGACTTGCTTATGACACCCCATAGAATATATTATGTTTAGTACCTTGGACACTGTAGCTTATTCACTTAAATCTCTGATAAATTGTGTGCCTGGTATGCACAGTCTGGATAGCACAGTTAATAAGGTGTTGGGTTTGCACTATTAAATTAAGACTGTCATTGGTTCGAATCCCATGTTATCATGTTTTTATTTTACTAGTGTGGTTTGTGGCTCTATAATATGAATTCCTATGTCTTTTAACAAATATAGTCAAGTCTTCCAATGGACTTTTTAGTGAAACCCAATAGATAGCTTTATTTTCTTTTTGTTTACTCAAATACTGAATGCTTATGTCTTATAAATTTAGTAGGAAAGTATTCTAATGACTTGCTTATGACACCCCATAGAATATATTATGTTTAGTACCTTGGACACTGTAGCTTATTCACTTAAATCTCTGATAAATTGTGTGCCTGGTATGCACAGTCTGGATAGCACAGTTAATAAGGTGTTGGGTTTGCACTATCAAATTAAGACTGTCATTGGTTCGAATCCCATGTTATCATGTTTTTATTTTACTAGTGTGGTTTATGGCTCTATAATATGAATGCCTATGTCTTTTAACAACAATAGTCAAGTCTTCCAATGGACTTTTTAGTGAAACCCAATAGATAGCTTTATTTTCTTTTTGTTTACTCAAATACTGAATGCTTATGTCTTATAAATTTAGTAGGAAAGTATTCTAATGACTTGCTTATGACACCCCATAGAATATATTATGTTTAGTACCTTGGACACTGTAGCTTATTCACTTAAATCTCTGATAAATTGGGCACCTGGTATGCACAGTCTGGATAGCACAGTTGGTAAGGTGTTGGGTTTGCACTATCAAATTAAGACTGTCATTGGTTCGAATCCCATGTTATCATGTTTTTATTTTACTAGTGTGGTTTGTGGCTCTATAATATGAATGCCTATGTCTTTTAACAACAATAGTCAAGTCTTCCAATGGACTTTTTAGTGAAACCCAATAGATAGCTTTATTTTCTCTTTGTTTACTCAAATATTGAATGCTTATGTCTTATAAATTTAGTAGGAAAGTATTCTAATGACTTGCTTATGACACACCATAGAATATATTATGTTTAGCACCTTGGACACTGTAGCTTATTCACTTAAATCTTTGATAAATTGCGTGTTTGGTATGCACAGTCTGGTTAGCACAGTTGGTAAGGTGTTGGGTTTGCACTATCAAATTAAGACTGTCATTGGTTCGAATCCTATGTTATCATGTTTTTATTTTACTAGTGTGGTTTGTGGCTCTATAATATGAATGCCTATGTCTTTTAACAATAATAGTCAAGTCTTCCAATGGACTTTTTAGTGAAACCCAATAGATTGCTTTATTTTCTCTTTGTTTACTCAAATATTGAATGCTTATGTCTTATAAATTTAGTAAGAAAGTATTCAAATGACATGCTTATGACACCCCATAGAATATATTATGTTTAGCACCTTGGACACTGTAGCTTATTCACTTAAATCTTTGATAAATTGTGTGTTTGGTACGCACAGTCTGGTTAGCACAGTTAATAAGGTGTTGGGTTTGCACTGTCAAATTAAGATTGTCATTGGTTCGAATCCCATGTTATCATGTTTTTATTTTACTAGTGTTGTTTGTGACTCTATAATATGAATGCCTATGTCTTTTAACAACAATAGTCAAGTATTCCAATGGACTTTTTAGTGAAACCCAATAGATAGCTTTATTTTCTCTTTGTTTACTCAAATATTGAATGCTTATGTCTTATAAATTTAGTAGGAAAGTATTCTAATGACTTGCTTATGACACCCCATAGAATATATTATGTTTAGTACCTTGGACACTGTAGATTATTCACTTAAATCTCTGATAAATTGTGTGTCTGGTTTGCACAGTCTGGTTAGCACAGTTAGTAAGGTGTTGGGTTTGCACTATCAAATTAAGACTGTCATTGGTTCGAATCCCATGTTATCATGTTTTTATTTTACTAGTGTGGTTTGTAGCTCTATAATATGAATGCCTATGTCTTTTAACAACAATAGTCAAGTCTTCCAATGGACTTTTTAGTGAAACCCAATAGATAGCTTTATTTTCTCTTTGTTTACTCAAATATTGAATGCTTATGTCTTATAAATTTAGTAGGAAAGTATTCTAATGACTTGCTTATGACACCCCATAGAATATATTATGTTTAGTACCTTGGACACTGTAGCTTATTCACTTAAATCTCTGATAAATTGTGATTTGGTATGCACAGTCTGGTTAGCACAGTTAGTAAGGTGTTGGGTTTGCACTATCAAATTAAGACTGTCATTAGTTCGAATCCCATGTTATCATGGTTTTTTTTTTACCAGTGTGGTTTGTGGCTCTATAATATGAATGCCTATGTCTTTTAACAACAATAGTCAAGTCTTCCAATGGACTTTTTAGTGAAACCCAATAGATAGCTTTATTTTCTTTTTGTTTTCTCAAATACTGAATGCTTATGTCTTATAAATTTAGTAGGAAAGTATTCTAATGACTTGCTTATGACACCCCATAGAATATATTATGTTTAGTACCTTGGACACTGTAGCTTATTCACTTAAATCTCTGATAAATTGTATGCCTGGTATGCACAGTCTGGTTAGCACAGTTAGTAAGGTGTTGGGTTTGCACTATCAAATTAAGACTGTCATTGGTTCAAATCCCATGTTATCATGTTTTTATTTTACTAGTGTGGTTTGTGGCTCTATAATATGAATGCATATGTTTTTTAACAACAATAGTCAAGTCTTCCAATTGACTTTTTAGTGAAACCCAATAGATAGCGTTATTTTCTCTTTGTTTACTCAAATATTGAATGCTTATGTCTTATAAATTTAGTAGGAAAATATTCTAATGACTTGCTTATGACACCCCATTGAATATATTATGTTTAGTACCTTGGACACTGTAGCTTATTCACTTAAATCTCTGATAAATTGTGTGTCTGGTATGCACAGTCTGGTTAGCACAGTTAGTAAGGTGTTGGGTTTGCACTATCAAATTAAGACTGTCATTGGAATGAATCCCATGTTATCATGTTTTTATTTTACTAGTGTGGTTTGTGGCTCTATAATATGAATTCCTATGTCTTTTAACAACAATAGTCAAGTCTTCCAATGGACTTTTTAGTGAAACCCAATAGATAGCTTTATTTTCTCTTTGTTTACTCAAATATTGAATGCTTATGTCTTATAAATTTAGTAGGAACGTATTCTAATGACTTGCTTATGACACCCCATAGAATATATTATGTTTAGTACCTTGGACACTGTAGCTTATTCACTTAAATCTCTGATAAATTGTGTGCCTGGTATGCACAGTCTGGATAGCACAGTTAATAAGGTGTTGGGTTTGCACTATCAAATTAAGACTGTCATTGGTTCGAATCCCATGTTATCATGTTTTTATTTTACTAGTGTGGTTTGTGGCTCTATAATATGAATTCCTATGTCTTTTAACAACAATAGTCAAGTCTTCCAATTGACTTTTTAGTGAAACCCAATAGATAGCTTTATTTTCTTTTTGTTTACTCAAATACTGAATGCTTATGTCTTATAAATTTAGTAGGAAAGTATTCTAATGACTTGCTTATGACACCCCATAGAATATATTATGTTTAGTACCTTGGACACTGTAGCTTATTCACTTAAATCTCTGATAAATTGTGTGCCTGGTATGCACAGTCTGGATAGCACAGTTAATAAGGTGTTGGGTTTGCACTATCAAATTAAGACTGTCATTGGTTCGAATCCCATGTTATCATGTTTTTATTTTACTAGTGTGGTTTATGGCTCTATAATATGAATGCCTATGTCTTTTAACAACAATAGTCAAGTCTTCCAATGGACTTTTTAGTGAAACCAAATAGATAGCTTTATTTTCTTTTTGTTTACTCAAATACTGAATGCTTATGTCTTATAAATTTAGTAGGAAAGTATTCTAATGACTTGCTTATGACACCCCATAGAATATATTATGTTTAGTACCTTGGACACTGTAGCTTATTCACTTAAATCTCTGATAAATTGTGTGCCTGGTATGCACAGTCTGGATAGCACAGTTGGTAAGGTGTTGGGTTTGCACTATCAAATTAAGACTGTCATTGGTTTGAATCCCATGTTATCATGTTTTTATTTTACTAGTGTGGTTTGTGGCTCTATAATATGAATGCCTATGTCTTTTAACAACAATAGTCAAGTCTTCCAATGGACTTTTTAGTGAAACCCAATAGATAGCTTTATTTTATTTTTGTTTACTCAAATACTGAATGCTTAAGTCTTATAAATTTAGTAGGAAAGTATTCTAATGACTTGCTTATGACACACCATAGAATATATTATGTTTAGCACCTTGGACACTGTAGCTTATTCACTTAAATCTTTGATAAATTGTGTGTTTGGTATGCACAGTCTGGTTAGCACAGTTAGTAAGGTGTTGGGTTTGCACTATCAAATTAAGACTGTCATTGGTTCGAATCCTATGTTATCATGTTTTTATTTTACTAGTGTGGTTTGTGGCTCTATAATATGAATGCCTATGTCTTTTAACAACAATAGTCAAGTCTTCCAATGGACTTTTTAGTGAAACCCAATAGATAGATTTATTTTCTCTTTGTTTACTCAAATATTGAATGCTTATGTCTTATAAATTTAGTAAGAAAGTATTCAAATGACTTGCTTATGACACCCCATAGAATATATTATGTTTAGTACCTTGGAGACTGTAGCTTATTCACTTAAATCTCTGATAAATTGTGTGCTAGGTATGCACAGTCTGGTTAGCACAGTTAGTAAGGTGTTGGGTTTGCACTATCAAATTAAGACTGTCATTGGTTCGAATCCTATGTTATCATGTTTTTATTTTACTAGTGTGGTTTGTGGCTCTGTAATATGAATGCCTATGTCTTTTAACAACAATAGTCAAGTATTCCAATGGACTTTTTAGTGAAACCCAATAGATAGCTTTATTTTCTCTTTGTTTACTCAAATATTGAATGCTTATGTCTTATAAATTTAGTAGGAAAGTATTCTAATGACTTGCTTATGACACCCCATAGAATATATTATGTTTAGTACCTTGGACACTGTAGATTATTCACTTAAATCTCTGATAAATTGTGTGCCTGGTATGCACAGTCTGGTTAGCACAGTTAGTAAGGTGTTGGGTTTGCACTATCAAATTAAGACTGTCATTGGTTCGAATCCCATGTTATCATGTTTTTATTTTACTAGTGTGGTTTGTAGCTCTATAATATGAATGCTTATGTCTTTTAACAACAATAGTCAAGTCTTCCAATGGACTTTTTAGTGAAACCCAATAGATAGCTTTATTTTCTCTTTGTTTACTCAAATATTGAATGCTTATGTCTTATAAATTTAGTAAGAAAGTATTCTAATGACTTGCTTATGACACCCCATAGAATATATTATGTTTAGCACCTTGGACACTGTAGCTTATTCACTTAAATCTTTGATACATTGTGTATTTGGTATGCACAGTCTGGTTAGCACAGTTAATAAGGTGTTGGGTTTGCACTGTCAAATTAAGATTGTCATTGGTTCGAATCCCATGTTATCATGTTTTTATTTTACTAGTGTTGTTTGTGACTCTATAATATGAATGCCTATGTCTTTTAACAACAATAGTCAAGTATTCCAATGGACTTTTTAGTGAAACCCAATAGATAGCTTTATTTTCTCTTTGTTTACTCAAATATTGAATGCTTATGTCTTATAAATTTAGTAGGAAAGTATTCTAATGACTTGCTTATGACACCCCATAGAATATATTATGTTTAGTACCTTGGACACTGTAGATTATTCACTTAAATCTCTGATAAATTGTGTGCCTGGTATGCACAGTCTGGTTAGCACAGTTAGTAAGGTGTTGGGTTTGCACTATCAAATTAAGACTGTCATTGGTTCGAATCCCATGTTATCATGTTTTTATTTTACTAGTGTTGTTTGTAGCTCTATAATATGAATGCTTATGTCTTTTAACAACAATAGTCAAGTCTTCCAATGGACTTTTTAGTGAAACCCAATAGATAGCTTTATTTTCTCTTTGTTTACTCAAATATTGAATGCTTATGTCTTATAAATTTAGTAGGAAAGTATTCTAATGACTTGCTTATGACACCCCATAGAATATATTATGTTTAGTACCTTGGACACTGTAGCTTATTCACTTAAATCTCTGATAAATTGTGGGCCTGGTATGTACAGTCTGGATAGCACAGTTAGTAAGGTGTTGGGTTTGCACTATCAAATTAAGACTGTCATTGGTTCGAATCCCATGTTATCATGTTTTTATTTTACTAGTGTGGTTTATGGCTCTATAATATGAATGCCTATGTCTTTTAACAACAATAGTCAAGTCTTCCAATGGACTTTTTAGTGAAACCCAATAGATAGCTTTATTTTCTTTTTGTTTTCTCAAATACTGAATGCTTATGTCTTATAAATTTAGTAGGAAAGTATTCTAATGACTTGCTTATGACACCCCATAGAATATATTATGTTTAGTACCTTGGACACTGTAGCTTATTCACTTAAATCTCTGATAAATTGTATGCCTGGTATGCACAGTCTGGTTAGCACAGTTAGTAAGGTGTTGGGTTTGCACTATCAAATTAAGACTGTCATTGGTTCGAATCCCATGTTATCATGTTTTTATTTTACTAGTGTGGTTTGTGGCTCTATAATATGAATGCATATGTCTTTTAACAACAATAGTCAAGTCTTCCAATGGACTTTTTAGTGAAACCCAATAGATAGCTTTATTTTCTCTTTGTTTACTCAAATATTGAATGCTTATGTCTTATAAATTTAGTAGGAAAGTATTCTAATGACTTGCTTATGACACCCCATTGAATATATTATGTTTAGTACCTTGGACACTGTAGCTTATTCACTTAAATCTCTGATAAATTGTGTGTCTGGTATGCACAGTCTGGTTAGCACAGTTAGTAAGGTATTGGGTTTGCACTATCAAATTAAAACTGTCATTGGTTTGAATCCCATGTTATCATGTTTTTATTTTACTAGTGTGGTTTGTGGCTCTATAATATGAATGCCTATGTCTTTTAACAACAATAGTCAAGTCTTCCAATGGACTTTTTAGTGAAACCCAATAGATAGCTTTATTTTCTCTTTGTTTACTCAAATATTGAATGCTTATGTCTTATAAATTTAGTAGGAAAGTATTCTAATGACTTGCTTATGACACCCCATAGAATATATTATGTTTAGTACCTTGGACACTGTAGCTTATTCACTTAAATCTCTGATAAATTGTGTGCCTGATATGCACAGTCTGGATAGCACAGTTAGTAAGGTGTTGGGTTTGCACTATCAAATTAAGACTGTCATTGGTTCGAATCCCATGTTATCATGTTTTTATTTTACTAGTGTGGTTTATGGCTCTATAATATGAATGCCTGTCTTTTAACAACAATAGTCAAGTCTTCCAATGGACTTTTTAGTGAAACCCAATAGATAGCTTTATTTTCTTTTTGTTTACTCAAATATTGAATGCTTATGTCTTATAAATTTAGTAGGAAAGTATTCTAATGACTTACTTATGACACCCCATAGAATATATTATGTTTAGTACCTTGGAGACTGTAGCTTATTCACTTAAATCTCTGATAAATTGTGTGCTAGGTATGCACAGTCTGGTTAGCACAGTTAGTAAGGTGTTGGGTTTGCACTATCAAATTAAGACTGTCATTGGTTCGAATCCTATGTTATCATGTTTTTATTTTACTAGTGTGGTTTGTGGCTCTGTAATATGAATGCCTATGTCTTTTAACAACAATAGTCAAGTCTTCCAATGGACTTTTTAGTGAAACCCAATAGATAGCTTTATTTTCTCTTTGTTTACTCAAATATTGAATGCTTATGTCTTATAAATTTAGTAAGAAAGTATTCTAATGACTTGCTTATGACACCCCATAGAATATATTATGTTTAGTACCTTGGACACTGTAGCTTATTCACTTAAATCTCTGATAAATTGTGTGCTTGGTATGCACAGTCTGGATAGCACAGTTGGTAAGGTGTTGGGTTTGCACTATCAAATTAAGACTGTCATTGGTTCGAATCCCATGTTATCATGTTTTTATTTTACTAGTGTGGTTTGTGGCTCTATAATATGAATGCCTATGTCTTTTAACAACAATAGTCAAGTCTTCCAATGGACTTTTTAGTGAAACCCAATAGATAGCTTTATTTTCTCTTTGTTTACTCAAATATTGAATGCTTATGTCTTATAAATTTAGTAGGAAAGTATTCTAATGACTTGCTTATGACACACCATAGAATATATTATGTTTAGTACCTTGGACACTGTAGCTTATTCACTTAAATCTCTGATAAATTGTGTGTCTGGTATGCACAGTCTGGTTAGCACAGTTAGTAAGGTGTTGGGTTTGCACTATCATATTAAGACTGTCATTGGTTTGAATCCCATGTTATCATATTTTTATTTTACTAGTGTGGTTTATGGCTCTATAATATGAATGCCTATGTCTTTTAACAACAATAGTGAAGTCTTACAATGGACTTTTTAGTGAAACCCAATAGATAGCTTTATTTTCTTTTTGTTTACTCAAATACTGAATGCTTATGTCTTATAAATTTAGTAGGAAAGTATTCTAATGACTTGCTTATGACACCCCATAGAATATATTATGTTTAGTACCTTGGACACTGTAGCTTATTCACTTAAATCTCTGATAAATTGTGATTTGGTATGCACAGTCTGGTTAGCACAGTTAGTAAGGTGTTGGGTTTGCACTATCAAATTAAGACTGTCATTAGTTCGAATCCCATGTTATCATGGTTTTTTTTTTACCAGTGTGGTTTGTGGCTCTATAATATGAATGCCTATGTCTTTTAACAACAATAGTCAAGTCTTCCAATGGACTTTTTAGTGAAACCCAATAGATAGCTTTATTTTCTTTTTGTTTTCTCAAATACTGAATGCTTATGTCTTATAAATTTAGTAGGAAAGTATTCTAATGACTTGCTTATGACACCCCATAGAATATATTATGTTTAGTACCTTGGACACTGTAGCTTATTCACTTAAATCTCTGATAAATTGTATGCCTGGTATGCACAGTCTGGTTAGCACAGTTAGTAAGGTGTTGGGTTTGCACTATCAAATTAAGACTGTCATTGGTTCAAATCCCATGTTATCATGTTTTTATTTTACTAGTGTGGTTTGTGGCTCTATAATATGAATGCATATGTTTTTTAACAACAATAGTCAAGTCTTCCAATTGACTTTTTAGTGAAACCCAATAGATAGCGTTATTTTCTCTTTGTTTACTCAAATATTGAATGCTTATGTCTTATAAATTTAGTAGGAAAATATTCTAATGACTTGCTTATGACACCCCATTGAATATATTATGTTTAGTACCTTGGACACTGTAGCTTATTCACTTAAATCTCTGATAAATTGTGTGTCTGGTATGCACAGTCTGGTTAGCACAGTTAGTAAGGTGTTGGGTTTGCACTATCAAATTAAGACTGTCATTGGAATGAATCCCATGTTATCATGTTTTTATTTTACTAGTGTGGTTTGTGGCTCTATAATATGAATTCCTATGTCTTTTAACAACAATAGTCAAGTCTTCCAATGGACTTTTTAGTGAAACCCAATAGATAGCTTTATTTTCTCTTTGTTTACTCAAATATTGAATGCTTATGTCTTATAAATTTAGTAGGAACGTATTCTAATGACTTGCTTATGACACCCCATAGAATATATTATGTTTAGTACCTTGGACACTGTAGCTTATTCACTTAAATCTCTGATAAATTGTGTGCCTGGTATGCACAGTCTGGATAGCACAGTTAATAAGGTGTTGGGTTTGCACTATCAAATTAAGACTGTCATTGGTTCGAATCCCATGTTATCATGTTTTTATTTTACTAGTGTGGTTTGTGGCTCTATAATATGAATTCCTATGTCTTTTAACAACAATAGTCAAGTCTTCCAATTGACTTTTTAGTGAAACCCAATAGATAGCTTTATTTTCTTTTTGTTTACTCAAATACTGAATGCTTATGTCTTATAAATTTAGTAGGAAAGTATTCTAATGACTTGCTTATGACACCCCATAGAATATATTATGTTTAGTACCTTGGACACTGTAGCTTATTCACTTAAATCTCTGATAAATTGTGTGCCTGGTATGCACAGTCTGGATAGCACAGTTAATAAGGTGTTGGGTTTGCACTATCAAATTAAGACTGTCATTGGTTCGAATCCCATGTTATCATGTTTTTATTTTACTAGTGTGGTTTATGGCTCTATAATATGAATGCCTATGTCTTTTAACAACAATAGTCAAGTCTTCCAATGGACTTTTTAGTGAAACCAAATAGATAGCTTTATTTTCTTTTTGTTTACTCAAATACTGAATGCTTATGTCTTATAAATTTAGTAGGAAAGTATTCTAATGACTTGCTTATGACACCCCATAGAATATATTATGTTTAGTACCTTGGACACTGTAGCTTATTCACTTAAATCTCTGATAAATTGTGTGCCTGGTATGCACAGTCTGGATAGCACAGTTGGTAAGGTGTTGGGTTTGCACTATCAAATTAAGACTGTCATTGGTTTGAATCCCATGTTATCATGTTTTTATTTTACTAGTGTGGTTTGTGGCTCTATAATATGAATGCCTATGTCTTTTAACAACAATAGTCAAGTCTTCCAATGGACTTTTTAGTGAAACCCAATAGATAGCTTTATTTTATTTTTGTTTACTCAAATACTGAATGCTTAAGTCTTATAAATTTAGTAGGAAAGTATTCTAATGACTTGCTTATGACACACCATAGAATATATTATGTTTAGCACCTTGGACACTGTAGCTTATTCACTTAAATCTTTGATAAATTGTGTGTTTGGTATGCACAGTCTGGTTAGCACAGTTAGTAAGGTGTTGGGTTTGCACTATCAAATTAAGACTGTCATTGGTTCGAATCCTATGTTATCATGTTTTTATTTTACTAGTGTGGTTTGTGGCTCTATAATATGAATGCCTATGTCTTTTAACAACAATAGTCAAGTCTTCCAATGGACTTTTTAGTGAAACCCAATAGATAGATTTATTTTCTCTTTGTTTACTCAAATATTGAATGCTTATGTCTTATAAATTTAGTAAGAAAGTATTCAAATGACTTGCTTATGACACCCCATAGAATATATTATGTTTAGTACCTTGGAGACTGTAGCTTATTCACTTAAATCTCTGATAAATTGTGTGCTAGGTATGCACAGTCTGGTTAGCACAGTTAGTAAGGTGTTGGGTTTGCACTATCAAATTAAGACTGTCATTGGTTCGAATCCTATGTTATCATGTTTTTATTTTACTAGTGTGGTTTGTGGCTCTGTAATATGAATGCCTATGTCTTTTAACAACAATAGTCAAGTATTCCAATGGACTTTTTAGTGAAACCCAATAGATAGCTTTATTTTCTCTTTGTTTACTCAAATATTGAATGCTTATGTCTTATAAATTTAGTAGGAAAGTATTCTAATGACTTGCTTATGACACCCCATAGAATATATTATGTTTAGTACCTTGGACACTGTAGATTATTCACTTAAATCTCTGATAAATTGTGTGCCTGGTATGCACAGTCTGGTTAGCACAGTTAGTAAGGTGTTGGGTTTGCACTATCAAATTAAGACTGTCATTGGTTCGAATCCCATGTTATCATGTTTTTATTTTACTAGTGTGGTTTGTAGCTCTATAATATGAATGCTTATGTCTTTTAACAACAATAGTCAAGTCTTCCAATGGACTTTTTAGTGAAACCCAATAGATAGCTTTATTTTCTCTTTGTTTACTCAAATATTGAATGCTTATGTCTTATAAATTTAGTAAGAAAGTATTCTAATGACTTGCTTATGACACCCCATAGAATATATTATGTTTAGCACCTTGGACACTGTAGCTTATTCACTTAAATCTTTGATACATTGTGTATTTGGTATGCACAGTCTGGTTAGCACAGTTAATAAGGTGTTGGGTTTGCACTGTCAAATTAAGATTGTCATTGGTTCGAATCCCATGTTATCATGTTTTTATTTTACTAGTGTTGTTTGTGACTCTATAATATGAATGCCTATGTCTTTTAACAACAATAGTCAAGTATTCCAATGGACTTTTTAGTGAAACCCAATAGATAGCTTTATTTTCTCTTTGTTTACTCAAATATTGAATGCTTATGTCTTATAAATTTAGTAGGAAAGTATTCTAATGACTTGCTTATGACACCCCATAGAATATATTATGTTTAGTACCTTGGACACTGTAGATTATTCACTTAAATCTCTGATAAATTGTGTGCCTGGTATGCACAGTCTGGTTAGCACAGTTAGTAAGGTGTTGGGTTTGCACTATCAAATTAAGACTGTCATTGGTTCGAATCCCATGTTATCATGTTTTTATTTTACTAGTGTTGTTTGTAGCTCTATAATATGAATGCTTATGTCTTTTAACAACAATAGTCAAGTCTTCCAATGGACTTTTTAGTGAAACCCAATAGATAGCTTTATTTTCTCTTTGTTTACTCAAATATTGAATGCTTATGTCTTATAAATTTAGTAGGAAAGTATTCTAATGACTTGCTTATGACACCCCATAGAATATATTATGTTTAGTACCTTGGACACTGTAGCTTATTCACTTAAATCTCTGATAAATTGTGGGCCTGGTATGTACAGTCTGGATAGCACAGTTAGTAAGGTGTTGGGTTTGCACTATCAAATTAAGACTGTCATTGGTTCGAATCCCATGTTATCATGTTTTTATTTTACTAGTGTGGTTTATGGCTCTATAATATGAATGCCTATGTCTTTTAACAACAATAGTCAAGTCTTCCAATGGACTTTTTAGTGAAACCCAATAGATAGCTTTATTTTCTTTTTGTTTTCTCAAATACTGAATGCTTATGTCTTATAAATTTAGTAGGAAAGTATTCTAATGACTTGCTTATGACACCCCATAGAATATATTATGTTTAGTACCTTGGACACTGTAGCTTATTCACTTAAATCTCTGATAAATTGTATGCCTGGTATGCACAGTCTGGTTAGCACAGTTAGTAAGGTGTTGGGTTTGCACTATCAAATTAAGACTGTCATTGGTTCGAATCCCATGTTATCATGTTTTTATTTTACTAGTGTGGTTTGTGGCTCTATAATATGAATGCATATGTCTTTTAACAACAATAGTCAAGTCTTCCAATGGACTTTTTAGTGAAACCCAATAGATAGCTTTATTTTCTCTTTGTTTACTCAAATATTGAATGCTTATGTCTTATAAATTTAGTAGGAAAGTATTCTAATGACTTGCTTATGACACCCCATTGAATATATTATGTTTAGTACCTTGGACACTGTAGCTTATTCACTTAAATCTCTGATAAATTGTGTGTCTGGTATGCACAGTCTGGTTAGCACAGTTAGTAAGGTATTGGGTTTGCACTATCAAATTAAAACTGTCATTGGTTTGAATCCCATGTTATCATGTTTTTATTTTACTAGTGTGGTTTGTGGCTCTATAATATGAATGCCTATGTCTTTTAACAACAATAGTCAAGTCTTCCAATGGACTTTTTAGTGAAACCCAATAGATAGCTTTATTTTCTCTTTGTTTACTCAAATATTGAATGCTTATGTCTTATAAATTTAGTAGGAAAGTATTCTAATGACTTGCTTATGACACCCCATAGAATATATTATGTTTAGTACCTTGGACACTGTAGCTTATTCACTTAAATCTCTGATAAATTGTGTGCCTGATATGCACAGTCTGGATAGCACAGTTAGTAAGGTGTTGGGTTTGCACTATCAAATTAAGACTGTCATTGGT
This sequence comes from Pseudophryne corroboree, assembly GCF_028390025.1. NCBI lineage: Eukaryota > Metazoa > Chordata > Amphibia > Anura > Myobatrachidae > Pseudophryne > Pseudophryne corroboree. Next base: position 711,258,520 of record NC_086449.1, on the reverse strand, counting down.
TCGAATCCCATGTTATCATGTTTTTATTTTACTAGTGTGGTTTATGGCTCTATAATATGAATGCCTGTCTTTTAACAACAATAGTCAAGTCTTCCAATGGACTTTTTAGTGAAACCCAATAGATAGCTTTATTTTCTTTTTGTTTACTCAAATATTGAATGCTTATGTCTTATAAATTTAGTAGGAAAGTATTCTAATGACTTACTTATGACACCCCATAGAATATATTATGTTTAGTACCTTGGAGACTGTAGCTTATTCACTTAAATCTCTGATAAATTGTGTGCTAGGTATGCACAGTCTGGTTAGCACAGTTAGTAAGGTGTTGGGTTTGCACTATCAAATTAAGACTGTCATTGGTTCGAATCCTATGTTATCATGTTTTTATTTTACTAGTGTGGTTTGTGGCTCTGTAATATGAATGCCTATGTCTTTTAACAACAATAGTCAAGTCTTCCAATGGACTTTTTAGTGAAACCCAATAGATAGCTTTATTTTCTCTTTGTTTACTCAAATATTGAATGCTTATGTCTTATAAATTTAGTAAGAAAGTATTCTAATGACTTGCTTATGACACCCCATAGAATATATTATGTTTAGTACCTTGGACACTGTAGCTTATTCACTTAAATCTCTGATAAATTGTGTGCTTGGTATGCACAGTCTGGATAGCACAGTTGGTAAGGTGTTGGGTTTGCACTATCAAATTAAGACTGTCATTGGTTCGAATCCCATGTTATCATGTTTTTATTTTACTAGTGTGGTTTGTGGCTCTATAATATGAATGCCTATGTCTTTTAACAACAATAGTCAAGTCTTCCAATGGACTTTTTAGTGAAACCCAATAGATAGCTTTATTTTCTCTTTGTTTACTCAAATATTGAATGCTTATGTCTTATAAATTTAGTAGGAAAGTATTCTAATGACTTGCTTATGACACACCATAGAATATATTATGTTTAGTACCTTGGACACTGTAGCTTATTCACTTAAATCTCTGATAAATTGTGTGTCTGGTATGCACAGTCTGGTTAGCACAGTTAGTAAGGTGTTGGGTTTGCACTATCATATTAAGACTGTCATTGGTTTGAATCCCATGTTATCATATTTTTATTTTACTAGTGTGGTTTATGGCTCTATAATATGAATGCCTATGTCTTTTAACAACAATAGTGAAGTCTTACAATGGACTTTTTAGTGAAACCCAATAGATAGCTTTATTTTCTTTTTGTTTACTCAAATACTGAATGCTTATGTCTTATAAATTTAGTAGGAACGTATTCTAATGACTTGCTTATGACACCACATAGAATATATTATGTTTAGTACCTTGGACACTGTAGCTTATTCACTTAAATCTCTGATAAATTGTGTGTCTGGTATGCACAGTCTGGTTAGCACAGTTAGTAAGGTGTTGAGTTTGCACTATCAAAATTAAGACTGTCATTTGTTTGAATCCCATGTTATCATGTTTTTATTTTACTAGTGTGGTTTGTGGCTCTATAATATGAATGCCTATGTCTTTTAACAACAATAGTCAAGTCTTCCAATGGACTTTTTAGTGAAACCCAATAGATAGCTTTATTTTCTCAAATATTGAATGCTTATGTCTTATAAATTTAGTAGGAAAGTATTCTAATGACTTGCTTATGACACCCCATAGAATATATTATGTTTAGTACCTTGGACACTGTAGCTTATTCACTTAAATCTCTGATAAATTGTATGCTTGTATGCACAGTCTGGATAGCACAGTTAGTAAGGTGTTGGGTTTGCACTATCAAATTAAGACTGTCATTGGTTCGAATCCCATGTTATCATGTTTTTATTTTACTAGTGTGGTTTATGGCTCTATAATATGAATGCCTATGTCTTTTAACAACAATAGTCAAGTCTTCCAATGGACTTTTTAGTGAAACCCAATAGATAGCTTTATTTTCTTTTTGTTTTCTCAAATACTGAATGCTTATGTCTTATAAATTTAGTAGGAAAGTATTCTAATGACTTGCTTATGACACCCCATTGAATATATTATGTTTAGTACGTTTTTATTTTACTAGTGTGGTTTATGGCTCTATAATATGAATGCCTATGTCTTTTAACAACAATAGTCAAGTCTTCCAATGGACTTTTTAGTGAAACCCAATAGATAGCTTTATTTTCTTTTTGTTTTGTCAAATACTGAATGCTTATGTCTTATAAATTTAGTAGGAAAGTATTCTAATGACTTGCTTATGACACCCTATAGAATATATTATGTTTAGTACCTTGGACACTGTAGCTTATTCACTTAAATCTCTGATAAATTGTTTACTTGGTATGCACAGTCTGGATAGCACAGTTGGTAAGGTGTTGGGTTTGCACTATCAAATTAAGACTGTCATTGGTTCGAATCCCATGTTATCATGTTTTTATTTTACTAGTGTGGTTTGTGGCTCTATAATATGAATGCATATGTCTTTTAACAACAATAGTCAAGTCTTCCAATGGACTTTTTATTGAAACCCAATAGATAGCTTTATTTTCTCTTTGTTTACTCAAATATTGAATGCTTATGTCTTATAAATTTAGTAGGAAAGTATTCTAATGACTTGCTTATGACACCCCATTGAATATATTATCTTTAGTACCTTGGACACTGTAGCTTATTCACTTAAATCTCTGATAAATTGTGGGTCTGGTATTCACAGTCTGGTTAGCACAGTTAGTAAGGTGTTGGGTTTGCACTATCAAATTAAAACTGTCATTGGTTTGAATCCCATGTTATCATGTTTTTATTTTACTAGTGTGGTTTGTGGCTCTATAATATGAATGCCTATGTCTTTTAACAACAATAGTCAAGTCTTCCAATGGACTTTTTAGTGAAACCCAATAGATAGCTTTGTTTTCTCTTTGTTTACTCAAATATTGAATGCTTATGTCTTATAAATTTAGTAGGAAAGTATTCTAATGACTTGCTTATGACACCCCATAGAATATATTATGTTTAGTACCTTGGACACTGTAGCTTATTCACTTAAATCTCTGATAAATTGTGTGCCTGGTATGCACAGTCTGGATAGCACAGTTAGTAAGGTGTTGGGTTTGCACTATCAAATTAAGACTGTCATTAGTTCGAATCCCATGTTATCATGTTTTTATTTTACTAGTGTGGTTTATGGCTCTATAATATGAATGCCTGTCTTTTAACAACAATAGTCAAGTCTTCCAATGGACTTTTTAGTGAAACCCAATAGATAGCTTTATTTTCTCTTTGTTTACTCAAATATTGAATGCTTATGTCTTATAAATTTAGTAGGAAAGTATTCTAATGACTTGCTTATGACACCCCATAGAATATATTATGTTTAGTACCTTGGACACTGTAGCTTATTCACTTAAATCTCTGATAAATTGTGTGCCTGATATGCACAGTCTGGATAGCACAGTTAGTAAGGTGTTGGGTTTGCACTATCAAATTAAGACTGTCATTGGTTCGAATCCCATGTTATCATGTTTTTATTTTACTAGTGTGGTTTATGGCTCTATAATATGAATGCCTGTCTTTTAACAACAATAGTCAAGTCTTCCAATGGACTTTTTAGTGAAACCCAATAGATAGCTTTATTTTCTTTTTGTTTACTCAAATATTGAATGCTTATGTCTTATAAATTTAGTAGGAAAGTATTCTAATGACTTACTTATGACACCCCATAGAATATATTATGTTTAGTACCTTGGAGACTGTAGCTTATTCACTTAAATCTCTGATAAATTGTGTGCTAGGTATGCACAGTCTGGTTAGCACAGTTAGTAAGGTGTTGGGTTTGCACTATCAAATTAAGACTGTCATTGGTTCGAATCCTATGTTATCATGTTTTTATTTTACTAGTGTGGTTTGTGGCTCTGTAATATGAATGCCTATGTCTTTTAACAACAATAGTCAAGTCTTCCAATGGACTTTTTAGTGAAACCCAATAGATAGCTTTATTTTCTCTTTGTTTACTCAAATATTGAATGCTTATGTCTTATAAATTTAGTAAGAAAGTATTCTAATGACTTGCTTATGACACCCCATAGAATATATTATGTTTAGTACCTTGGACACTGTAGCTTATTCACTTAAATCTCTGATAAATTGTGTGCTTGGTATGCACAGTCTGGATAGCACAGTTGGTAAGGTGTTGGGTTTGCACTATCAAATTAAGACTGTCATTGGTTCGAATCCCATGTTATCATGTTTTTATTTTACTAGTGTGGTTTGTGGCTCTATAATATGAATGCCTATGTCTTTTAACAACAATAGTCAAGTCTTCCAATGGACTTTTTAGTGAAACCCAATAGATAGCTTTATTTTCTCTTTGTTTACTCAAATATTGAATGCTTATGTCTTATAAATTTAGTAGGAAAGTATTCTAATGACTTGCTTATGACACACCATAGAATATATTATGTTTAGTACCTTGGACACTGTAGCTTATTCACTTAAATCTCTGATAAATTGTGTGTCTGGTATGCACAGTCTGGTTAGCACAGTTAGTAAGGTGTTGGGTTTGCACTATCATATTAAGACTGTCATTGGTTTGAATCCCATGTTATCATATTTTTATTTTACTAGTGTGGTTTATGGCTCTATAATATGAATGCCTATGTCTTTTAACAACAATAGTGAAGTCTTACAATGGACTTTTTAGTGAAACCCAATAGATAGCTTTATTTTCTTTTTGTTTACTCAAATACTGAATGCTTATGTCTTATAAATTTAGTAGGAACGTATTCTAATGACTTGCTTATGACACCACATAGAATATATTATGTTTAGTACCTTGGACACTGTAGCTTATTCACTTAAATCTCTGATAAATTGTGTGTCTGGTATGCACAGTCTGGTTAGCACAGTTAGTAAGGTGTTGAGTTTGCACTATCAAAATTAAGACTGTCATTTGTTTGAATCCCATGTTATCATGTTTTTATTTTACTAGTGTGGTTTGTGGCTCTATAATATGAATGCCTATGTCTTTTAACAACAATAGTCAAGTCTTCCAATGGACTTTTTAGTGAAACCCAATAGATAGCTTTATTTTCTCAAATATTGAATGCTTATGTCTTATAAATTTAGTAGGAAAGTATTCTAATGACTTGCTTATGACACCCCATAGAATATATCATGTTTAGTACCTTGGACACTGTAGCTTATTCACTTAAATCTCTGATAAATTGTATGCTTGTATGCACAGTCTGGATAGCACAGTTAGTAAGGTGTTGGGTTTGCACTATCAAATTAAGACTGTCATTGGTTCGAATCCCATGTTATCATGTTTTTATTTTACTAGTGTGGTTTATGGCTCTATAATATGAATGCCTATGTCTTTTAACAACAATAGTCAAGTCTTCCAATGGACTTTTTAGTGAAACCCAATAGATAGCTTTATTTTCTTTTTGTTTTCTCAAATACTGAATGCTTATGTCTTATAAATTTAGTAGGAAAGTATTCTAATGACTTGCTTATGACACCCCATTGAATATATTATGTTTAGTACGTTTTTATTTTACTAGTGTGGTTTATGGCTCTATAATATGAATGCCTATGTCTTTTAACAACAATAGTCAAGTCTTCCAATGGACTTTTTAGTGAAACCCAATAGATAGCTTTATTTTCTTTTTGTTTTGTCAAATACTGAATGCTTATGTCTTATAAATTTAGTAGGAAAGTATTCTAATGACTTGCTTATGACACCCTATAGAATATATTATGTTTAGTACCTTGGACACTGTAGCTTATTCACTTAAATCTCTGTTAAATTGTTTACTTGGTATGCACAGTCTGGTTAGCACAGTAAGTAAGGTGTTGGGTTTGCACTATCAAATTAAGACTGTCATTGGTTCGAATCCCATGTTATCATGTTTTTATTTTACTAGTGTGGTTTGTGGCTCTATAATATGAATGCATATGTCTTTTAACAACAATAGTCAAGTCTTCCAATGGACTTTTTATTGAAACCCAATAGATAGCTTTATTTTCTCTTTGTTTACTCAAATATTGAATGCTTATGTCTTATAAATTTAGTAGGAAAGTATTCTAATGACTTGCTTATGACACCCCATTGAATATATTATCTTTAGTACCTTGGACACTGTAGCTTATTCACTTAAATCTCTGATAAATTGTGGGTCTGGTATGCACAGTCTGGTTAGCACAGTTAGTAAGGTGTTGGGTTTGCACTATCAAATTAAAACTGTCATTGGTTTGAATCCCATGTTATCATGTTTTTATTTTACTAGTGTGGTTTGTGGCTCTATAATATGAATGCCTATGTCTTTTAACAACAATAGTCAAGTCTTCCAATGGACTTTTTAGTGAAACCCAATAGATAGCTTTGTTTTCTCTTTGTTTACTCAAATATTGAATGCTTATGTCTTATAAATTTAGTAGGAAAGTATTCTAATGACTTGCTTATGACACCCCATAGAATATATTATGTTTAGTACCTTGGACACTGTAGCTTATTCACTTAAATCTCTGATAAATTGTGTGCCTGGTATGCACAGTCTGGATAGCACAGTTAGTAAGGTGTTGGGTTTGCACTATCAAATTAAGACTGTCATTGGTTCGAATCCCATGTTATCATGTTTTTATTTTACTAGTGTGGTTTATGGCTCTATAATATGAATGCCTGTCTTTTAACAACAATAGTCAAGTCTTCCAATGGACTTTTTAGTGAAACCCAATAGATAGCTTTATTTTCTTTTTGTTTACTCAAATATTGAATGCTTATGTCTTATAAATTTAGTAGGAACGTATTCTAATGACTTACTTATGACACCCCATAGAATATATTATGTTTAGTACCTTGGAGACTGTAGCTTATTCACTTAAATCTCTGATAAATTGTGTGCTTGGTATGCACAGTCTGGTTAGCACAGTTAGTAAGGTGTTGGGTTTGCACTATCAAATTAAGACTGTCATTGGTTCAAATCCCATGTTATCATGTTTTTATTTTACTAGTGTGGTTTGTGGCTCTATAATATGAATGCCTATGTCTTTTAACAACAATAGTCAAGTCTTCCAATGGACTTTTTAGTGAAACCCAATAGATAGCTTTATTTTCTCTTTGTTTACTCAAATATTGAATGCTTATGTCTTATAAATTTAGTAAGAAAGTATTCTAATGACTTGCTTATGACACCCCATAGAATATATTATGTTTAGTACCTTGGACACTGTAGCTTATTCACTTAAATCTCTGATAAATGGTGTGCTTGGTGTGCACAGTCTGGATAGCACAGTTGGTAAGGTGTTGGGTTTGCACTATCAAATTAAGACTGTCATTGGTTCGAATCCCATGTTATCATGTTTTTATTTTACTAGTGTGGTTTGTGGCTCTATAATATGAATGCCTATGTCTTTTAACAACAATAGTCAAGTCTTCCAATGGACTTTTTAGTGAAACCCAATAGATAGCTTTATTTTCTCTTTGTTTACTCAAATATTGAATGCTTATGTCTTATAAATTTAGTAGGAAAGTATTCTAATGACTTGCTTATGACACACCATAGAATATATTATGTTTAGTACCTTGGACACTGTAGCTTATTCACTTAAATCTCTGATAAATTGTGTGTCTGGTATGCAAAGACTGGTTAGCACAGTTAGTAAGGTGTTGGGTTTGCACTATCAAATTAAGACTGTCATTGGTTTGAATCCCATGTTATCATATTTTTATTTTACTAGTGTGGTTTATGGCTCTATAATATGAATGCCTATGTCTTTTAACAACAATAGTGAAGTATTACAATGGACTTTTTAGTGAAACCCAATAGATAGCTTTATTTTCTTTTTGTTTACTCAAATACTGAATGCTTATGTCTTATAAATTTAGTAGGAAAGTATTCTAATGACTTGCTTATGACACCCCATAGAATATATTATGTTTAGTACCTTGGACACTGTAGCTTATTCACTTAAATCTCTGATAAATTGTATGCCTGGTATGCACAGTCTGGTTAGCACAGTTAGTAAGGTGTTGGGTTTGCACTATCAAATTAAGACTGTCATTGGTTCGAATCCCATGTTATCATGTTTTTATTTTACTAGTGTGGTTTGTGGCTCTATAATATGAATGCATATGTCTTTTAACAACAATAGTCAAGTCTTCCAATGGACTTTTTAGTGAAACCCAATAGATAGCTTTATTTTCTCTTTGTTTACTCAAATATTGAATGCTTATGTCTTATAAATTTAGTAGGAAAGTATTCTAATGACTTGCTTATGACACCCCATTGAATATATTATGTTTAGTACCTTGGACACTGTAGCTTATTCACTTAAATCTCTGATAAATTGTGGGTCTGGTATGCACAGTCTGGTTAGCACAGTTAGTAAGGTGTTGGGTTTGCACTATCAAATTAAAACTGTCATTGGTTTGAATCCCATGTTATCATGTTTTTATTTTACTAGTGTGGTTTGTGGCTCTATAATATGAATGCCTATGTCTTTTAACAACAATAGTCAAGTCTTCCAATGGACTTTTTAGTGAAACCCAATAGATAGCTTTGTTTTCTCTTTGTTTACTCAAATATTGAATGCTTATGTCTTATAAATTTAGTAGGAAAGTATTCTAATGACTTGCTTATGACACCCCATAGAATATATTATGTTTAGTACCTTGGACACTGTAGCTTATTCACTTAAATCTCTGATAAATTGTGTGCCTGGTATGCACAGTCTGGATAGCACAGTTAGTAAGGTGTTGGGTTTGCACTATCAAATTAAGACTGTCATTGGTTCGAATCCCATGTTATCATGTTTTTATTTTACTAGTGTGGTTTATGGCTCTATAATATGAATGCCTGTCTTTTAACAACAATAGTCAAGTCTTCCAATGGACTTTTTAGTGAAACCCAATAGATAGCTTTATTTTCTTTTTGTTTACTCAAATATTGAATGCTTATGTCTTATAAATTTAGTAGGAACGTATTCTAATGACTTACTTATGACACCCCATAGAATATATTATGTTTAGTACCTTGGAGACTGTAGCTTATTCACTTAAATCTCTGATAAATTGTGTGCTTGGTATGCACAGTCTGGTTAGCACAGTTAGTAAGGTGTTGGGTTTGCACTATCAAATTAAGACTGTCATTGGTTCAAATCCTATGTTATCATGTTTTTATTTTACTAGTGTGGTTTGTGGCTCTATAATATGAATGCCTATGTCTTTTAACAACAATAGTCAAGTCTTCCAATGGACTTTTTAGTGAAACCCAATAGATAGCTTTGTTTTCTCTTTGTTTACTCAAATATTGAATGCTTATGTCTTATAAATTTAGTAGGAAAGTATTCTAATGACTTGCTTATGACACCCCATAGAATATATTATGTTTAGTACCTTGGACACTGTAGCTTATTCACTTAAATCTCTGATAAATTGTGTGCCTGGTATGCACAGTCTGGATAGCACAGTTAGTAAGGTGTTGGGTTTGCACTATCAAATTAAGACTGTCATTGGTTCGAATCCCATGTTATCATGTTTTTATTTTACTAGTGTGGTTTATGGCTCTATAATATGAATGCCTGTCTTTTAACAACAATAGTCAAGTCTTCCAATGGACTTTTTAGTGAAACCCAATAGATAGCTTTATTTTCTTTTTGTTTACTCAAATATTGAATGCTTATGTCTTATAAATTTAGTAGGAACGTATTCTAATGACTTACTTATGACACCCCATAGAATATATTATGTTTAGTACCTTGGAGACTGTAGCTTATTCACTTAAATCTCTGATAAATTGTGTGCTTGGTATGCACAGTCTGGTTAGCACAGTTAGTAAGGTGTTGGGTTTGCACTATCAAATTAAGACTGTCATTGGTTCAAATCCCATGTTATCATGTTTTTATTTTACTAGTGTGGTTTGTGGCTCTATAATATGAATGCCTATGTCTTTTAACAACAATAGTCAAGTCTTCCAATGGACTTTTTAGTGAAACCCAATAGATAGCTTTATTTTCTCTTTGTTTACTCAAATATTGAATGCTTATGTCTTATAAATTTAGTAAGAAAGTATTCTAATGACTTGCTTATGACACCCCATAGAATATATTATGTTTAGTACCTTGGACACTGTAGCTTATTCACTTAAATCTCTGATAAATGGTGTGCTTGGTGTGCACAGTCTGGATAGCACAGTTGGTAAGGTGTTGGGTTTGCACTATCAAATTAAGACTGTCATTGGTTCGAATCCCATGTTATCATGTTTTTATTTTACTAGTGTGGTTTGTGGCTCTATAATATGAATGCCTATGTCTTTTAACAACAATAGTCAAGTCTTCCAATGGACTTTTTAGTGAAACCCAATAGATAGCTTTATTTTCTCTTTGTTTACTCAAATATTGAATGCTTATGTCTTATAAATTTAGTAGGAAAGTATTCTAATGACTTGCTTATGACACACCATAGAATATATTATGTTTAGTACCTTGGACACTGTAGCTTATTCACTTAAATCTCTGATAAATTGTGTGTCTGGTATGCAAAGACTGGTTAGCACAGTTAGTAAGGTGTTGGGTTTGCACTATCAAATTAAGACTGTCATTGGTTTGAATCCCATGTTATCATATTTTTATTTTACTAGTGTGGTTTATGGCTCTATAATATGAATGCCTATGTCTTTTAACAACAATAGTGAAGTCTTACAATGGACTTTTTAGTGAAACCCAATAGATAGCTTTATTTTCTTTTTGTTTACTCAAATACTGAATGCTTATGTCTTATAAATTTAGTAGGAAAGTATTCTAATGACTTGCTTATGACACCCCATAGAATATATTATGTTTAGTACCTTGGACACTGTAGCTTATTCACTTAAATCTCTGATAAATTGTATGCCTGGTATGCACAGTCTGGTTAGCACAGTTAGTAAGGTGTTGGGTTTGCACTATCAAATTAAGACTGTCATTGGTTCGAATCCCATGTTATCATGTTTTTATTTTACTAGTGTGGTTTGTGGCTCTATAATATGAATGCATATGTCTTTTAACAACAATAGTCAAGTCTTCCAATGGACTTTTTAGTGAAACCCAATAGATAGCTTTATTTTCTCTTTGTTTACTCAAATATTGAATGCTTATGTCTTATAAATTTAGTAGGAAAGTATTCTAATGACTTGCTTATGACACCCCATTGAATATATTATGTTTAGTACCTTGGACACTGTAGCTTATTCACTTAAATCTCTGATAAATTGTGGGTCTGGTATGCACAGTCTGGTTAGCACAGTTAGTAAGGTGTTGGGTTTGCACTATCAAATTAAAACTGTCATTGGTTTGAATCCCATGTTATCATGTTTTTATTTTACTAGTGTGGTTTGTGGCTCTATAATATGAATGCCTATGTCTTTTAACAACAATAGTCAAGTCTTCCAATGGACTTTTTAGTGAAACCCAATAGATAGCTTTGTTTTCTCTTTGTTTACTCAAATATTGAATGCTTATGTCTTATAAATTTAGTAGGAAAGTATTCTAATGACTTGCTTATGACACCCCATAGAATATATTATGTTTAGTACCTTGGACACTGTAGCTTATTCACTTAAATCTCTGATAAATTGTGTGCCTGGTATGCACAGTCTGGATAGCACAGTTAGTAAGGTGTTGGGTTTGCACTATCAAATTAAGACTGTCATTGGTTCGAATCCCATGTTATCATGTTTTTATTTTACTAGTGTGGTTTATGGCTCTATAATATGAATGCCTGTCTTTTAACAACAATAGTCAAGTCTTCCAATGGACTTTTTAGTGAAACCCAATAGATAGCTTTATTTTCTTTTTGTTTACTCAAATATTGAATGCTTATGTCTTATAAATTTAGTAGGAACGTATTCTAATGACTTACTTATGACACCCCATAGAATATATTATGTTTAGTACCTTGGAGACTGTAGCTTATTCACTTAAATCTCTGATAAATTGTGTGCTTGGTATGCACAGTCTGGTTAGCACAGTTAGTAAGGTGTTGGGTTTGCACTATCAAATTAAGACTGTCATTGGTTCAAATCCTATGTTATCATGTTTTTATTTTACTAGTGTGGTTTGTGGCTCTATAATATGAATGCCTATGTCTTTTAACAACAATAGTCAAGTCTTCCAATGGACTTTTTAGTGAAACCCAATAGATAGCTTTATTTTCTCTTTGTTTACTCAAATATTGAATGCTTATGTCTTATAAATTTAGTAAGAAAGTATTCTAATGACTTGCTTATGACACCCCATAGAATATATTATGTTTAGTACCTTGGACACTGTAGCTTATTCACTTAAATCTCTGATAAATGGTGTGCTTGGTGTGCACAGTCTGGATAGCACAGTTGGTAAGGTGTTGGGTTTGCGCTATCAAATTAAGACTGTCATTGGTTCGAATCCCATGTTATCATGTTTTTATTTTACTAGTGTGGTTTGTGGCTCTATAATATGAATGCCTATGTCTTTTAACAACAATAGTCAAGTCTTCCAATGGACTTTTTAGTGAAACCCAATAGATAGCTTTATTTTCTCTTTGTTTACTCAAATATTGAATGCTTATGTCTTATAAATTTAGTAGGAAAGTATTCTAATGACTTGCTTATGACACACCATAGAATATATTATGTTTAGTACCTTGGACACTGTAGCTTATTCACTTAAATCTCTGATAAATTGAGTGTCTGGTATGCAAAGACTGGTTAGCACAGTTAGTAAGGTGTTGGGTTTGCACTATCAAATTAAGACTGTCATTGGTTTGAATCCCATGTTATCATATTTTTATTTTACTAGTGTGGTTTATGGCTCTATAATATGAATGCCTATGTCTTTTAACAACAATAGTGAAGTCTTACAATGGACTTTTTAGTGAAACCCAATAGATAGCTTTATTTTCTTTTTGTTTACTCAAATACTGAATGCTTATGTCTTATAAATTTAGTAGGAAAGTATTCTAATGACTTGCTTATGACACCCCATAGAATATATTATGTTTAGTACCTTGGACACTGTAGCTTATTCACTTAAATCTCTGATAAATTGTGTGTCTGGTATGCACAGTCTGGTTAGCACAGTTAGTAAGGTGTTGAGTTTGCACTATCAAATTAAGACTGTCATTAGTTCGAATCCCATGTTATCATGGTTTTTTTTTACCAGTGTGGTTTGTGGCTCTATAATATGAATGCCTATGTCTTTTAACAACAATAGTCAAGTCTTCCAATGGACGTTTTAGTGAAACCCAATAGATAGCTTTATTTTCTTTTTGTTTTCTCAAATACTGAATGCTTATGTCTTATAAATTTAGTAGGAAAGTATTCTAATGACTTGCTTATGACACCCCATTGAATATATTATGTTTAGTACCTTGGACACTGTAGCTTATTCACTTAAATCTCTGATAAATTGTATGCCTGGTATGCACAGTCTGGTTAGCACAGTTAGTAAGGTGTTGGGTTTGCACTATCAAATTAAGACTGTCATTGGTTCGAATCCCATGTTATCATGTTTTTATTTTACTAGTGTGGTTTGTGGCTCTATAATATGAATGCATATGTCTTTTAACAACAATAGTCAAGTCTTCCAATGGACTTTTTAGTGAAACCCAATAGATAGCTTTATTTTCTCTTTGTTTACTCAAATATTGAATGCTTATGTCTTATAAATTTAGTAGGAAAGTATTCTAATGACTTGCTTATGACACCCCATTGAATATATTATGTTTAGTACCTTGGACACTGTAGCTTATTCACTTAAATCTCTGATAAATTGTGTGTCTGGTATGCACAGTCTGGTTAGCACAGTTAGTAAGGTGTTGTGTTTGCACTATCAAATTAAGACTGTCATTGGTTCGAATCCCATGTTATCATGTTTTTATTTTACTAGTGTGGTTTGTGGCTCTATAATATGAATGCCTATCTCTTTTAACAACAATAGTCAAGTCTTCCAATGGACTTTTTAGTGAAACCCAATAGATAGCTTTATTTTCTCTTTGTTTACTCAAATATTGAATGCTTATGTCTTACAAATTTAGTAAGAAAGTATTCTAATGACTTGCTTATGACACCCCATAGAATATATTATGTTTAGTACCTTGGACACTGTAGCTTATTCACTTAAATCTCTGATAAATTGTTTGCTTGGTATGCACAGTCTGGATAGCACAGTTGGTAAGGTGTTGGGTTTGCACTATCAAATTAAGACTGTCATTGGTTCGAATCCCATGTTATCATGTTTTTATTTTACTAGTGTGGTTTGTGGCTCTATAATATGAATGCCTATGTCTTTTAACAACAATAGTCAAGTCTTCCAATGGACTTTTTAGTGAAACCCAATAGATAGCTTTATTTTCTCTTTGTTTACTCAAATATTGAATGCTTATGTCTTATAAATTTAGTAGGAAAGTATTCTAATGACTTGCTTATGACACACCATAGAATATATTATGTTTAGTACCTTGGACACTGTAGCTTATTCACTTAAATCTCTGATAAATTGTTTGCTTGGTATGCACAGTCTGGATAGCACAGTTGGTAAGGTGTTGGGTTTGCACTATCAAATTAAGACTGTCATTGGTTCGAATCCCATGTTATCATGTTTTTATTTTACTAGTGTGGTTTGTGGCTCTATAATATGAATGCCTATCTCTTTTAACAACAATAGTCAAGTCTTCCAATGGACTTTTTAGTGAAACCCAATAGATAGCTTTATTTTCTTTTTGTTTACTCAAATACTGAATGCTTATGTCTTATAAATTTAGTAGGAAAGTATTCTAATGACTTGCTTATGACACCCCATAGAATATATTATGTTTAGTACCTTGGACACTGTAGCTTATTCACTTAAATCTCTGATAAATTGTGCGTCTGGTATGCACAGTCTGGTTAGCACAGTTAGTAAGGTGTTGAGTTTGCACTATCAAATTAAGACTGTCATTTGTTCGAATCCCATGTTATCATGTTTTTATTTTACTAGTGTGGTTTGTGGCTCTATAATATGAATGCCTATGTCTTTTAACAACAATAGTCAAGTCTTCCAATGGACTTTTTAGTGAAACCCAATAGATAGCTTTATTTTCTCAAATATTGAATGCTTATGTCTTATAAATTTAGTAGGAAAGTATTCTAATGACTTGCTTATGACACCCCATAGAATATATTGTGTTTAGTACCTTGGACACTGTAGCTTATTCACTTAAATCTCTGATAAATTGTGTGCTTGGTATGCACAGTCTGGATAGCACAGTTAGTAAGGTGTTGGGTTTGCACTATCAAATTAAGACTGTCATTGGTTCGAATCCCATGTTATCATGTTTTTATTTTACTAGTGTGGTTTATGGCTCTATAATATGAATGCCTATGTCTTTTAACAACAATAGTCAAGTCTTCCAATGGACTTTTTAGTGAAACCCAATAGATAGCTTTATTTTCTTTTTGTTTTCTCAAATACTGAATGCTTATGTCTTATAAATTTAGTAGGAAAGTATTCTAATGACTTGCTTATGACACCCCATTGAATATATTATGTTTAGTACGTTTTTATTTTACTAGTGTGGTTTATGGCTCTATAATATGAATGCCTATGTCTTTTAACAACAATAGTCAAGTCTTCCAATGGACTTTTTAGTGAAACCCAATAGATAGCTTTATTTTCTTTTTGTTTTGTCAAATACTGAATGCTTATGTCTTATAAATTTAGTAGGAAAGTATTCTAATGACTTGCTTATGACACCCCATAGAATATATTATGTTTAGTACCTTGGACACTGTAGCTTATTCACTTAAATCTCTGATAAATTGTTTACTTGGTATGCACAGTCTGTATAGCATAGTTGGTAAGGTGTTGGGTTTGCACTATCAAATTAAGACTGTCATTGGTTCGAATCCCATGTTATCATGTTTTTATTTTACTAGTGTGGTTTGTGGCTCTATAATATGAATGCATATGTCTTTTAACAACAATAGTCAAGTCTTCCAATGGACTTTTTAGTGAAACCCAATAGATAGCTTTATTTTCTCTTTGTTTACTCAAATATTGAATGCTTATGTCTTATAAATTTAGTAGGAAAGTATTCTAATGACTTGCTTATGACACCCCATTGAATATATTATGTTTAGTACCTTGGACACTGTAGCTTATTCACTTAAATCTCTGATAAATTGTGTGTTTGGTATGCACAGTCTGGTTAGCACAGTTAGTAAGGTGTTGGGTTTGCACTATCAAATTAAAACTGTCATTGGTTTGAATCCCATGTTATCATGTTTTTATTTTACTAGTGTGGTTTATGGCTCTATAATATGAATGCCTATGTCTTTTAACAACAATAGTCAAGTCTTCCAATGGACTTTTTAGTGAAACCCAATAGATAGCTTTATTTTCTCTTTGTTTACTCAAATATTGAATGCTTATGTCTTATAAATTTAGTAGGAAAGTATTCTAATGACTTGCTTATGACACCCCATAGAATATATTATGTTTAGTACCTTGGACACTGTAGCTTATTCACTTAAATCTCTGATAAATTGTGTGCCTGGTATGCACAGTCTGGATAGCACAGTTAGTAAGGTGTTGGGTTTGCACTATCAAATTAAGACTGTCATTGGTTCGAATCCCATGTTATCATGTTTTTATTTTACTAGTGTGGTTTATGGCTCTATAATATGAATGCCTGTCTTTTAACAACAATAGTCAAGTCTTCCAATGGACTTTTTAGTGAAACCCAATAGATAGCTTTATTTTCTTTTTGTTTACTCAAATATTGAATGCTTATGTCTTATAAATTTAGTAGGAAAGTATTCTAATGACTTACTTATGACACCCCATAGAATATATTATGTTTAGTACCTTGGAGACTGTAGCTTATTCACTTAAATCTCTGATAAATTGTGATTTGGTATGCACAGTCTGGTTAGCACAGTTAGTAAGGTGTTGGGTTTGCACTATCAAATTAAGACTGTCATTGGTTCGAATCCCATGTTATCATGTTTTTTTTTTTACCAGTGTGGTTTATGGCTCTATAATATGAATGCCTATGTCTTTTAACAACAATAGTCAAGTCTTCCAATGGACTTTTTAGTGAAACCCAATAGATAGCTTTATTTTATCTTTGTTTACTCAAATACTGAATGCTTATGTCTTATAAATTTAGTAGGAAAGTATTCTAATGACTTGCTTATGACACCCCATAGAATATATCATGTTTAGTACCTTGGACACTGTAGCTTATTCACTTAAATCTCTGATAAATTGTGATTTGGTATGCACAGTCTGGTTAGCACAGTTAGTAAGGTGTTGGGTTTGCACTATCAAATTAAGACTGTCATTGGTTCGAATCCCATGTTATCATGTTTTTTTTTTTACCAGTGTGGTTTGTGGCTCTATAATATGAATGCCTATGTCTTTTAACAACAATAGTCAAGTCTTCCAATGGACTTTTTAGTAAAACCCAATAGATAGCTTTATTTTCTTTTTGTTTTCTCAAATACTGAATGCTTATGTCTTATAAATTTAGTAGGAAAGTATTCTAATGACTTGCTTATGACACCCCATAGAATATATTATGTTTAGTACCTTGGACACTGTAGCTTATTCACTTAAATCTCTGATAAATTGTGTGCCTGGTATGCACAGTCTGGTTAGCACAGTTAGTAAGGTGTTGGGTTTGCACTATCAAATTAAGACTGTCATTGGTTCGAATCCCATGTTATCATGTTTTTATTTTACTAGTGTGGTTTGTGGCTCTATAATATGAATGCCTATGTCTTTTAACAACAATAGTCAAGTCTTCCAATGGACTTTTTAGTGAAACCCAATAGATAGCTTTATTTTCTCTTTGTTTACTCAAATATTGAATGCTTATGTCTTATAAATTTAGTAGGAAAGTATTCTAATGACTTGCTTATGACACCCCATAGAATATATTATGTTTAGTACCTTGGACACTGTAGCTTATTCACTTAAATCTCTGATAAATTGTGTGTCTGGTATGCACAGTCTGGTTAGCACAGTTAGTAAGGTGTTGGGTTTGCACTATCAAATTAAGACTGTCATTGGTTCGAATCCCATGCTATCATGTTTTTTTTTTTTACTAGTGTGGTTTGTGGCTCTATAATATGAATGCCTATGTCTTTTAACAACAATAGTCAAGTCTTCCAATGGACTTTTTAGTGAAACCCAATAGATAGCTTTATTTTCTCTTTGTTTACTCAAATATTGAATGCTTATGTCTTATAAATTTAGAAGGAAAGTATTCTAATGACTTGCTTATGACACCCCATAGAATATATTATGTTTAGTACCTTGGACACTGTAGCTTATTCACTTAAATCTCTGATAAATTGTGATTTGGTATGCACAGTCTGGTTAGCATAGTTAGTAAGGTGTTGGGTTTGCACTATCAAATTAAGACTGTCATTGGTTCGAATCCCATGTTACCATGTTTTTTTTTTTTACCAGTGTGGTTTGTGGCTCTATAATATGAATGCCTATGTCTTTTAACAACAATAGTCAAGTCTTCCAATGGACTTTTTAGTGAAACCCAATAGATAGCTTTATTTTCTTTTTGTTTTGTCAAATACTGAATGCTTATGTCTTATAAATTTAGTAGGAAAGTATTCTAATGACTTGCTTATGACACCCCATAGAATATATTATGTTTAGTACCTTGGACACTGTAGCTTATTCACTTAAATCTCTGATAAATTGTGTGTCTGGTATGCACAGTCTGGTTAGCACAGTAAGTAAGGTGTTGGGTTTGCACTATCAAATTAAGACTGTCATTGGTTCGAATCCCATGTTATCATGTTTTTATTTTACTAGTGTGGTTTGTGGCTCTATAATATGAATGCCTATGTCTTTTAACAACAATAGTTAAGTCTTCCAATGGACTTTTTAGTGAAACCCAATAGATAGCTTTATTTTATCTTTGTTTACTCAAATACTGAATGCTTATGTCTTATAAATTTAGTAGGAAAGTATTCTAATGACTTGCTTATGACACCCCATAGAATATATCATGTTTAGTACCTTGGACACTGTAGCTTATTCACTTAAATCTCTGATAAATTGTGATTTGGTATGCACAGTCTGGTTAGCACAGTTAGTAAGGTGTTGGGTTTGCACTATCAAATTAAGACTGTCATTGGTTCGAATCCCATGTTATCATGTTTTTTTTTTACCAGTGTGGTTTGTGGCTCTATAATATGAATGCCTATGTCTTTTAACAACAATAGTCAAGTCTTCCAATGGACTTTTTAGTGAAACCCAATAGATAGCTTTATTTTCTTTTTGTTTTCTCAAATACTGAATGCTTATGTCTTATAAATTTAGTAGGAAAGTATTCTAATGACTTGCTTATGACACCCCATAGAATATATTATGTTTAGTACCTTGGATACTGTAGCTTATTCACTTAAATCTCTGATAAATTGTGTGCCTGGTATGCACAGTCTGGTTAGCACAGTTAGTAAGGTGTTGGGTTTGCACTATCAAATTAAGACTGTCATTGGTTTGAATCCCATGTTATCATGTTTTTATTTTACTAGTGTGGTTTGTGGCTCTATAATATGAATGCCTATGTCTTTTAACAACAATAGTCAAGTCTTCCAATGGACTTTTTAGTGAAACCCAATAGATAGCTTTATTTTCTCTTTGTTTACTCAAATATTGAATGCTTATGTCTTATAAATTTAGTAGGAAAGTATTCTAATGACTTGCTTATGACACCCCATAGAATATATTATGTTTAGTACCTTGGACACTGTAGCTTATTCACTTAAATCTCTGATAAATTGTGTGTCTGGTATGCACAGTCTGGTTAGCACAGTTAGTAAGGTGTTGGGTTTGCACTATCAAATTAAGACTGTCATTGGTTCGAATCCCATGCTATCATGTTTTTTTTTTTTACTAGTGTGGTTTGTGGCTCTATAATATGAATGCCTATGTCTTTTAACAACAATAGTCAAGTCTTCCAATGGACTTTTTAGTGAAACCCAATAGATAGCTTTATTTTATCTTTGTTTACTCAAATATTGAATGCTTATGTCTTATAAATTTAGAAGGAAAGTATTCTAATGACTTGCTTATGACACCCCATAGAATATATTATGTTTAGTACCTTGGACACTGTAGCTTATTCACTTAAATCTCTGATAAATTGTGAGTTGGTATGCACAATCTGGTTAGCACAGTTAGTAAGGTGTTGGGTTTGCACTATCAAATTAAGATTGTCATTGGTTTGAATCCCATGTTATCATGTTTTTATTTTACTAGTGTGGTTTGTGGCTCTATAATATGAATGCCTATGTCTTTTAACAACAATAGTCAAGTCTTCCAATGGACTTTTTAGTGAAACCCAATAGGTAGCTTTATTTTCTTTTTGTTTACTCAAATACTGAATGCTTATGTCTTATAAATTTAGTAGGAAAGTATTCTAATGACTTGCTTATGACACCCCATAGAATATATTATGTTTAGTACCTTGGACACTTTAGCTTATTCACTTAAATCTCTGATAAATTGTGTGCCTGGTATGCACAGTCTGGTTAGCACAGTTAGTAAGGTGTTGGGTTTGCACTATCAAATTAAGACTGTCATTGGTTCGAATCCCATGTTATCATGTTTTTATTTTACTAGTGTGGTTTATGGCTCTATAATATGAATGCCTATGTCTTTTAACAACAATAGTCAAGTCTTCCAATGTACTTTTTAGTGAAACCCAATAGGTAGCTTTATTTTCTTTTTGTTTTCTCAAATACTGAATGCTTATGTTTTATAAATTTAGTAGGAAAGTATTCTAATGACTTGCTTATGACACCCCATAGAATATATTATGTTTAGTACCTTGGACACTGTAGCTTATTCACTTAAATCTCTGATAAATTGTGTGTCTGGTATGCACAGTCTGGTTAGCACAGTTAGTAAGGTGTTGGGATTGCACTATCAAATTAAGACTGTCATTGGTTCGAATCCCATGTTATCATGTTTTTATTTTACGAGTGTGGTTTGTGGCTCTATAATATGAATGCCTATGTCTTTTAACAACAATAGTCAAGTCTTCCAATGGACTTTTTAGTGAAACCCAATAGATAGCTTTATTTTCTCTTTGTTTACTCAAATATTGAATGCTTATGTCTTATAAATTTAGTAGGAAAGTATTCTAATGACTTGCTTATGACACCCCATAGAATATATTATGTTTAGTACCTTGGACACTGTAGCTTATTCACTTAAATCTCTGATAAATTGTGTGCTTGGTATGCACAGTCTGGATAGCACAGTTGGTAAGGTGTTGGGTTTGCACTATCAAATTAAGACTGTCATTGGTTCGAATCCCATGTTATCATGTTTTTATTTTACTAGTGTGGTTTGTGGCTCTATAATATGAATGCCTATGTCTTTTAACAACAATAGTCAAGTCTTCCAATGGACTTTTTAGTGAAACCCAATAGATAGCTTTATTTTCTCTTTGTTTACTCAAATATTGAATGCTTATGTCTTATAAATTTAGTAGGAAAGTATTCTAATGACTTGCTTGTGACACCCCATAGAATATATTATGTTTAGTACCTTGGACACTGTAGCTTATTCACTTAAATCTCTGATAAATTGTGTGTCTGGTATGCACAGTCTGGTTAGCACAGTAAGTAAGGTGTTGGGTTTGCACTATCAAATTAAGACTGTCATTGGTTCGAATCCCATGTTATCATGTTTTTATTTTACTAGTGTGGTTTGTGGCTCTATAATATGAATGCCTATGTCTTTTAACAACAATAGTCAAGTCTTCCAATGGACTTTTTAGTGAAACCCAATAGATAGCTTTATTTTATCTTTGTTTACTCAAATACTGAATGCTTATGTCTTATAAATTTAGTAGGAAAGTATTCTAATGACTTGCTTATGACACCCCATAGAATATATCATGTTTAGTACCTTGGACACTGTAGTTTATTCACTTAAATCTCTGATAAATTGTGATTTGGTATGCACAGTCTGGTTAGCACAGTTAGTAAGGTGTTGGGTTTGCACTATCAAATTAAGACTGTCATTGGTTCGAATCCCATGTTATCATGTTTTTTTTTTACCAGTGTGGTTTGTGGCTCTATAATATGAATGCCTATGTCTTTTAACAACAATAGTCAAGTCTTCCAATGGACTTTTTAGTGAAACCCAATAGATAGCTTTATTTTCTTTTTGTTTTCTCAAATACTGAATGCTTATGTCTTATAAATTTAGTAGGAAAGTATTCTAATGACTTGCTTATGACACCCCATAGAATATATTATGTTTAGTACCTTGGACACTGTAGCTTATTCACTTAAATCTCTGATAAATTGTGTGCCTGGTATGCACAGTCTGGTTAGCACAGTTAGTAAGGTGTTGGGTTT
The DNA here is from genome assembly GCF_028390025.1 of Pseudophryne corroboree. Lineage (NCBI taxonomy): Eukaryota > Metazoa > Chordata > Amphibia > Anura > Myobatrachidae > Pseudophryne > Pseudophryne corroboree. The sequence continues at coordinate 711,236,146 of NC_086449.1, read as the reverse complement.
GCACTATCAAATTAAGACTGTCATTGGTTCGAATCCCATGTTATCATGTTTTTATTTTACTAGTGTGGTTTGTGGCTCTATAATATGAATGCCTATGTCTTTTAACAACAATAGTCAAGTCTTCCAATGGACTTTTTAGTGAAACCCAATAGATAGCTTTATTTTCTCTTTGTTTACTCAAATATTGAATGCTTATGTCTTATAAATTTAGTAGGAAAGTATTCTAATGACTTGCTTATGACACCCCATAGAATATATTATGTTTAGTACCTTGGACACTGTAGCTTATTCACTTAAATCTCTGATAAATTGTGTGTCTGGTATGCACAGTCTGGTTAGCACAGTTAGTAAGGTGTTGGGTTTGCACTATCAAATTAAGACTGTCATTGGTTCGAATCCCATGTTATCATGTTTTTATTTACTAGTGTGGTTTATGGCTCTATAATATGAATGCCTATGTCTTTTAACAACAATAGTCAAGTCTTCCAATGGACTTTTTAGTGAAACCCAATAGATAGCTTTATTTTATCTTTGTTTACTCAAATACTGAATGCTTATGTCTTATAAATTTAGTAGGAAAGTATTCTAATGACTTGCTTATGACACCCCATAGAATATATCATGTTTAGTACCTTGGACACTGTAGTTTATTCACTTAAATCTCTGATAAATTGTGATTTGGTATGCACAGTCTGGTTAGCACAGTTAGTAAGGTGTTGGGTTTGCACTATCAAATTAAGACTGTCATTGGTTCGAATCCCATGTTATCATGTTTTTTTTTTACCAGTGTGGTTTGTGGCTCTATAATATGAATGCCTATGTCTTTTAACAACAATAGTCAAGTCTTCCAATGGACTTTTTAGTGAAACCCAATAGATAGCTTTATTTTCTTTTTGTTTTCTCAAATACTGAATGCTTATGTCTTATAAATTTAGTAGGAAAGTATTCTAATGACTTGCTTATGACACCCCATAGAATATATTATGTTTAGTACCTTGGACACTGTAGCTTATTCACTTAAATCTCTGATAAATTGTGTGCCTGGTATGCACAGTCTGGTTAGCACAGTTAGTAAGGTGTTGGGTTTGCACTATCAAATTAAGACTGTCATTGGTTCGAATCCCATGTTATCATGTTTTTATTTTACTAGTGTGGTTTGTGGCTCTATAATATGAATGCCTATGTCTTTTAACAACAATAGTCAAGTCTTCCAATGGACTTTTTAGTGAAACCCAATAGATAGCTTTATTTTCTCTTTGTTTACTCAAATATTGAATGCTTATGTCTTATAAATTTAGTAGGAAAGTATTCTAATGACTTGCTTATGACACCCCATAGAATATATTATGTTTAGTACCTTGGACACTGTAGCTTATTCACTTAAATCTCTGATAAATTGTGTGTCTGGTATGCACAGTCTGGTTAGCACAGTTAGTAAGGTGTTGGGTTTGCACTATCAAATTAAGACTGTCATTGGTTCGAATCCCATGTTATCATGTTTTTATTTACTAGTGTGGTTTATGGCTCTATAATATGAATGCCTATGTCTTTTAACAACAATAGTCAAGTCTTCCAATGTACTTTTTAGTGAAACCCAATAGGTAGCTTTATTTTCTTTTTGTTTTCTCAAATACTGAATGCTTATGTCTTATAAATTTAGTAGGAAAGTATTCTAATGACTTGCTTATGACACCCCATAGAATATATTATGTTTAGTACCTTGGACACTGTAGCTTATTCACTTAAATCTCTGATAAATTGTGTGCCTGGTATGCACAGTCTGGTTAGCACAGTTAGTAAGGTGTTGGGTTTGCACTATCAAATTAAGACTGTCATTGGTTCGAATCCCATGTTATCATGTTTTTATTTTACTAGTGTGGTTTGTGGCTCTATAATATGAATGCCTATGTCTTTTAACAACAATAGTCAAGTCTTCCAATGGACTTTTTAGTGAAACCCAATAGATAGCTTTATTTTCTCTTTGTTTACTCAAATATTGAATGCTTATGTCTTATAAATTTAGTAGGAAAGTATTCTAATGACTTGCTTATGACACCCCATAGAATATATTATGTTTAGTACCTTGGACACTGTAGCTTATTCACTTAAATCTCTGATAAATTGTGTGTCTGGTATGCACAGTCTGGTTAGCACAGTTAGTAAGGTGTTGGGTTTGCACTATCAAATTAAGACTGTCATTGGTTCGAATCCCATGTTATCATGTTTTTATTTTACTAGTGTGGTTTGTGGCTCTATAATATGAATGCCTATGTCTTTTAACAACAATAGTCAAGTCTTCCAATGTACTTTTTAGTGAATCCCAATAGGTAGCTTTATTTTCTTTTTGTTTTCTCAAATACTGAATGCTTATGTCTTATAAATTTAGTAGGAAAGTATTCTAATGACTTGCTTATGACACCCCATAGAATATATTATGTTTAGTACCTTGGACACTTTAGCTTATTCACTTAAATCTCTGATAAATTGTGTGCCTGGTATGCACAGTCTGGTTAGCACAGTTAGTAAGGTGTTGGGTTTGCACTATCAAATTAAGACTGTCATTGGTTCGAATCCCATGTTATCATGTTTTTATTTTACTAGTGTGGTTTATGGCTCTATAATATGAATGCCTATGTCTTTTAACAACAATAGTCAAGTCTTCCAATGTACTTTTTAGTGAAACCCAATAGGTAGCTTTATTTTCTTTTTGTTTTCTCAAATACTGAATGCTTATGTCTTATAAATTTAGTAGGAAAGTATTCTAATGACTTGCTTATGACACCCCATAGAATATATTATGTTTAGTACCTTGGACACTGTAGCTTATTCACTTAAATCTCTGATAAATTGTGTGTCTGGTATGCACAGTCTGGTTAGCACAGTAAGTAAGGTGTTGGGTTTGCACTATCAAATTAAGACTGTCATTGGTTCGAATCCCATGTTATCATGTTTTTATTTTACTAGTGTGGTTTGTGGCTCTATAATATGAATGCCTATGTCTTTTAACAACAATAGTTAAGTCTTCCAATGGACTTTTTAGTGAAACCCAATAGATAGCTTTATTTTATCTTTGTTTACTCAAATACTGAATGCTTATGTCTTATAAATTTAGTAGGAAAGTATTCTAATGACTTGCTTATGACACCCCATAGAATATATCATGTTTAGTACCTTGGACACTGTAGCTTATTCACTTAAATCTCTGATAAATTGTGATTTGGTATGCACAGTCTGGTTAGCACAGTTAGTAAGGTGTTGGGTTTGCACTATCAAATTAAGACTGTCATTGGTTCGAATCCCATGTTATCATGTTTTTTTTTTTTACCAGTGTGGTTTGTGGCTCTATAATATGAATGCCTATGTCTTTTAACAACAATAGTCAAGTCTTCCAATGGACTTTTTAGTGAAACCCAATAGATAGCTTTATTTTCTTTTTGTTTTGTCAAATACTGAATGCTTATGTCTTATAAATTTAGTAGGAAAGTATTCTAATGACTTGCTTATGACACCCCATAGAATATATTATGTTTAGTACCTTGGACACTGTAGCTTATTCACTTAAATCTCTGATAAATTGTGTGTCTGGTATGCACAGTCTGGTTAGCACAGTAAGTAAGGTGTTGGGTTTGCACTATCAAATTAAGACTGTCATTGGTTCGAATCCCATGTTATCATGTTTTTATTTTACTAGTGTGGTTTGTGGCTCTATAATATGAATGCCTATGTCTTTTAACAACAATAGTTAAGTCTTCCAATGGACTTTTTAGTGAAACCCAATAGATAGCTTTATTTTATCTTTGTTTACTCAAATACTGAATGCTTATGTCTTATAAATTTAGTAGGAAAGTATTCTAATGACTTGCTTATGACACCCCATAGAATATATCATGTTTAGTACCTTGGACACTGTAGCTTATTCACTTAAATCTCTGATAAATTGTGATTTGGTATGCACAGTCTGGTTAGCACAGTTAGTAAGGTGTTGGGTTTGCACTATCAAATTAAGACTGTCATTGGTTCGAATCCCATGTTATCATGTTTTTTTTTTACCAGTGTGGTTTGTGGCTCTATAATATGAATGCCTATGTCTTTTAACAACAATAGTCAAGTCTTCCAATGGACTTTTTAGTGAAACCCAATAGATAGCTTTATTTTCTTTTTGTTTTCTCAAATACTGAATGCTTATGTCTTATAAATTTAGTAGGAAAGTATTCTAATGACTTGCTTATGACACCCCATAGAATATATTATGTTTAGTACCTTGGATACTGTAGCTTATTCACTTAAATCTCTGATAAATTGTGTGCCTGGTATGCACAGTCTGGTTAGCACAGTTAGTAAGGTGTTGGGTTTGCACTATCAAATTAAGACTGTCATTGGTTCGAATCCCATGTTATCATGTTTTTATTTTACTAGTGTGGTTTGTGGCTCTATAATATGAATGCCTATGTCTTTTAACAACAATAGTCAAGTCTTCCAATGGACTTTTTAGTGAAACCCAATAGATAGCTTTATTTTCTCTTTGTTTACTCAAATATTGAATGCTTATGTCTTATAAATTTAGTAGGAAAGTATTCTAATGACTTGCTTATGACACCCCATAGAATATATTATGTTTAGTACCTTGGACACTGTAGCTTATTCACTTAAATCTCTGATAAATTGTGTGTCTGGTATGCACAGTCTGGTTAGCACAGTTAGTAAGGTGTTGGGTTTGCACTATCAAATTAAGACTGTCATTGGTTCGAATCCCATGCTATCATGTTTTTTTTTTTTACTAGTGTGGTTTGTGGCTCTATAATATGAATGCCTATGTCTTTTAACAACAATAGTCAAGTCTTCCAATGGACTTTTTAGTGAAACCCAATAGATAGCTTTATTTTCTCTTTGTTTACTCAAATATTGAATGCTTATGTCTTATAAATTTAGAAGGAAAGTATTCTAATGACTTGCTTATGACACCCCATAGAATATATTATGTTTAGTACCTTGGACACTGTAGCTTATTCACTTAAATCTCTGATAAATTGTGAGTTGGTATGCACAATCTGGTTAGCACAGTTAGTAAGGTGTTGGGTTTGCACTATCAAATTAAGATTGTCATTGGTTTGAATCCCATGTTATCATGTTTTTATTTTACTAGTGTGGTTTGTGGCTCTATAATATGAATGCCTATGTCTTTTAACAACAATAGTCAAGTCTTCCAATGGACTTTTTAGTGAAACCCAATAGGTAGCTTTATTTTCTTTTTGTTTACTCAAATACTGAATGCTTATGTCTTATAAATTTAGTAGGAAAGTATTCTAATGACTTGCTTATGACACCCCATAGAATATATTATGTTTAGTACCTTGGACACTTTAGCTTATTCACTTAAATCTCTGATAAATTGTGTGCCTGGTATGCACAGTCTGGTTAGCACAGTTAGTAAGGTGTTGGGTTTGCACTATCAAATTAAGACTGTCATTGGTTCGAATCCCATGTTATCATGTTTTTATTTTACTAGTGTGGTTTATGGCTCTATAATATGAATGCCTATGTCTTTTAACAACAATAGTCAAGTCTTCCAATGTACTTTTTAGTGAAACCCAATAGGTAGCTTTATTTTCTTTTTGTTTTCTCAAATACTGAATGCTTATGTCTTATAAATTTAGTAGGAAAGTATTCTAATGACTTGCTTATGACACCCCATAGAATATATTATGTTTAGTACCTTGGACACTGTAGCTTATTCACTTAAATCTCTGATAAATTGTGTGTCTGGTATGCACAGTCTGGTTAGCACAGTTAGTAAGGTGTTGGGATTGCACTATCAAATTAAGACTGTCATTGGTTCGAATCCCATGTTATCATGTTTTTATTTTACGAGTGTGGTTTGTGGCTCTATAATATGAATGCCTATGTCTTTTAACAACAATAGTCAAGTCTTCCAATGGACTTTTTAGTGAAACCCAATAGATAGCTTTATTTTCTCTTTGTTTACTCAAATATTGAATGCTTATGTCTTATAAATTTAGTAGGAAAGTATTCTAATGACTTGCTTATGACACCCCATAGAATATATTATGTTTAGTACCTTGGACACTGTAGCTTATTCACTTAAATCTCTGATAAATTGTGTGCTTGGTATGCACAGTCTGGATAGCACAGTTGGTAAGGTGTTGGGTTTGCACTATCAAATTAAGACTGTCATTGGTTCGAATCCCATGTTATCATGTTTTTATTTTACTAGTGTGGTTTGTGGCTCTATAATATGAATGCCTATGTCTTTTAACAACAATAGTCAAGTCTTCCAATGGACTTTTTAGTGAAACCCAATAGATAGCTTTATTTTCTCTTTGTTTACTCAAATATTGAATGCTTATGTCTTATAAATTTAGTAGGAAAGTATTCTAATGACTTGCTTGTGACACCCCATAGAATATATTATGTTTAGTACCTTGGACACTGTAGCTTATTCACTTAAATCTCTGATAAATTGTGTGTCTGGTATGCACAGTCTGGTTAGCACAGTAAGTAAGGTGTTGGGTTTGCACTATCAAATTAAGACTGTCATTGGTTCGAATCCCATGTTATCATGTTTTTATTTTACTAGTGTGGTTTGTGGCTCTATAATATGAATGCCTATGTCTTTTAACAACAATAGTCAAGTCTTCCAATGGACTTTTTAGTGAAACCCAATAGATAGCTTTATTTTATCTTTGTTTACTCAAATACTGAATGCTTATGTCTTATAAATTTAGTAGGAAAGTATTCTAATGACTTGCTTATGACACCCCATAGAATATATCATGTTTAGTACCTTGGACACTGTAGTTTATTCACTTAAATCTCTGATAAATTGTGATTTGGTATGCACAGTCTGGTTAGCACAGTTAGTAAGGTGTTGGGTTTGCACTATCAAATTAAGACTGTCATTGGTTCGAATCCCATGTTATCATGTTTTTTTTTTACCAGTGTGGTTTGTGGCTCTATAATATGAATGCCTATGTCTTTTAACAACAATAGTCAAGTCTTCCAATGGACTTTTTAGTGAAACCCAATAGATAGCTTTATTTTCTTTTTGTTTTCTCAAATACTGAATGCTTATGTCTTATAAATTTAGTAGGAAAGTATTCTAATGACTTGCTTATGACACCCCATAGAATATATTATGTTTAGTACCTTGGACACTGTAGCTTATTCACTTAAATCTCTGATAAATTGTGTGCCTGGTATGCACAGTCTGGTTAGCACAGTTAGTAAGGTGTTGGGTTTGCACTATCAAATTAAGACTGTCATTGGTTCGAATCCCATGTTATCATGTTTTTATTTTACTAGTGTGGTTTGTGGCTCTATAATATGAATGCCTATGTCTTTTAACAACAATAGTCAAGTCTTCCAATGGACTTTTTAGTGAAACCCAATAGATAGCTTTATTTTCTCTTTGTTTACTCAAATATTGAATGCTTATGTCTTATAAATTTAGTAGGAAAGTATTCTAATGACTTGCTTATGACACCCCATAGAATATATTATGTTTAGTACCTTGGACACTGTAGCTTATTCACTTAAATCTCTGATAAATTGTGTGTCTGGTATGCACAGTCTGGTTAGCACAGTTAGTAAGGTGTTGGGTTTGCACTATCAAATTAAGACTGTCATTGGTTCGAATCCCATGTTATCATGTTTTTATTTACTAGTGTGGTTTATGGCTCTATAATATGAATGCCTATGTCTTTTAACAACAATAGTCAAGTCTTCCAATGTACTTTTTAGTGAAACCCAATAGGTAGCTTTATTTTCTTTTTGTTTTCTCAAATACTGAATGCTTATGTCTTATAAATTTAGTAGGAAAGTATTCTAATGACTTGCTTATGACACCCCATAGAATATATTATGTTTAGTACCTTGGACACTGTAGCTTATTCACTTAAATCTCTGATAAATTGTGTGCCTGGTATGCACAGTCTGGTTAGCACAGTTAGTAAGGTGTTGGGTTTGCACTATCAAATTAAGACTGTCATTGGTTCGAATCCCATGTTATCATGTTTTTATTTTACTAGTGTGGTTTGTGGCTCTATAATATGAATGCCTATGTCTTTTAACAACAATAGTCAAGTCTTCCAATGGACTTTTTAGTGAAACCCAATAGATAGCTTTATTTTCTCTTTGTTTACTCAAATATTGAATGCTTATGTCTTATAAATTTAGTAGGAAAGTATTCTAATGACTTGCTTATGACACCCCATAGAATATATTATGTTTAGTACCTTGGACACTGTAGCTTATTCACTTAAATCTCTGATAAATTGTGTGTCTGGTATGCACAGTCTGGTTAGCACAGTTAGTAAGGTGTTGGGTTTGCACTATCAAATTAAGACTGTCATTGGTTCGAATCCCATGTTATCATGTTTTTATTTTACTAGTGTGGTTTGTGGCTCTATAATATGAATGCCTATGTCTTTTAACAACAATAGTCAAGTCTTCCAATGGACTTTTTAGTGAAACCCAATAGATAGCTTTATTTTCTCTTTGTTTACTCAAATATTGAATGCTTATGTCTTATAAATTTAGTAGGAAAGTATTCTAATGACTTGCTTATGACACCCCATAGAATATATTATGTTTAGTACCTTGGACACTGTAGCTTATTCACTTAAATCTCTGATAAATTGTGTGTCTGGTATGCACAGTCTGGTTAGCACAGTTAGTAAGGTGTTGGGTTTGCACTATCAAATTAAGACTGTCATTGGTTCGAATCCCATGTTATCATGTTTTTATTTTACTAGTGTGGTTTATGGCTCTATAATATGAATGCCTATGTCTTTTAACAACAATAGTCAAGTCTTCCAATGTACTTTTTAGTGAATCCCAATAGGTAGCTTTATTTTCTTTTTGTTTTCTCAAATACTGAATGCTTATGTCTTATAAATTTAGTAGGAAAGTATTCTAATGACTTGCTTATGACACCCCATAGAATATATTATGTTTAGTACCTTGGACACTGTAGCTTATTCACTTAAATCTCTGATAAATTGTGAGTTGGTATGCACAATCTGGTTAGCACAGTTAGTAAGGTGTTGGGTTTGCACTATCAAATTAAGATTGTCATTGGTTTGAATCCCATGTTATCATGTTTTTATTTTACTAGTGTGGTTTGTGGCTCTATAATATGAATGCCTATGTCTTTTAACAACAATAGTCAAGTCTTCCAATGGACTTTTTAGTGAAACCCAATAGGTAGCTTTATTTTCTTTTTGTTTACTCAAATACTGAATGCTTATGTCTTATAAATTTAGTAGGAAAGTATTCTAATGACTTGCTTATGACACCCCATAGAATATATTATGTTTAGTACCTTGGACACTTTAGCTTATTCACTTAAATCTCTGATAAATTGTGTGCCTGGTATGCACAGTCTGGTTAGCACAGTTAGTAAGGTGTTGGGTTTGCACTATCAAATTAAGACTGTCATTGGTTCGAATCCCATGTTATCATGTTTTTATTTTACTAGTGTGGTTTATGGCTCTATAATATGAATGCCTATGTCTTTTAACAACAATAGTCAAGTCTTCCAATGTACTTTTTAGTGAAACCCAATAGGTAGCTTTATTTTCTTTTTGTTTTCTCAAATACTGAATGCTTATGTCTTATAAATTTAGTAGGAAAGTATTCTAATGACTTGCTTATGACACCCCATAGAATATATTATGTTTAGTACCTTGGACACTGTAGCTTATTCACTTAAATCTCTGATAAATTGTGTGTCTGGTATGCACAGTCTGGTTAGCACAGTTAGTAAGGTGTTGGGATTGCACTATCAAATTAAGACTGTCATTGGTTCGAATCCCATGTTATCATGTTTTTATTTTACGAGTGTGGTTTGTGGCTCTATAATATGAATGCCTATGTCTTTTAACAACAATAGTCAAGTCTTCCAATGGACTTTTTAGTGAAACCCAATAGATAGCTTTATTTTCTCTTTGTTTACTCAAATATTGAATGCTTATGTCTTATAAATTTAGTAGGAAAGTATTCTAATGACTTGCTTATGACACCCCATAGAATATATTATGTTTAGTACCTTGGACACTGTAGCTTATTCACTTAAATCTCTGATAAATTGTGTGCTTGGTATGCACAGTCTGGATAGCACAGTTGGTAAGGTGTTGGGTTTGCACTATCAAATTAAGACTGTCATTGGTTCGAATCCCATGTTATCATGTTTTTATTTTACTAGTGTGGTTTGTGGCTCTATAATATGAATGCCTATGTCTTTTAACAACAATAGTCAAGTCTTCCAATGGACTTTTTAGTGAAACCCAATAGATAGCTTTATTTTCTCTTTGTTTACTCAAATATTGAATGCTTATGTCTTATAAATTTAGTAGGAAAGTATTCTAATGACTTGCTTGTGACACCCCATAGAATATATTATGTTTAGTACCTTGGACACTGTAGCTTATTCACTTAAATCTCTGATAAATTGTGTGTCTGGTATGCACAGTCTGGTTAGCACAGTAAGTAAGGTGTTGGGTTTGCACTATCAAATTAAGACTGTCATTGGTTCGAATCCCATGTTATCATGTTTTTATTTTACTAGTGTGGTTTGTGGCTCTATAATATGAATGCCTATGTCTTTTAACAACAATAGTCAAGTCTTCCAATGGACTTTTTAGTGAAACCCAATAGATAGCTTTATTTTATCTTTGTTTACTCAAATACTGAATGGTTATGTCTTATAAATTTAGTAGGAAAGTATTCTAATGACTTGCTTATGACACCCCATAGAATATATCATGTTTAGTACCTTGGACACTGTAGTTTATTCACTTAAATCTCTGATAAATTGTGATTTGGTATGCACAGTCTGGTTAGCACAGTTAGTAAGGTGTTGGGTTTGCACTATCAAATTAAGACTGTCATTGATTCGAATCCCATGTTATCATGTTTTTTTTTTACCAGTGTGGTTTGTGGCTCTATAATATGAATGCCTATGTCTTTTAACAACAATAGTCAAGTCTTCCAATGGACTTTTTAGTGAAACCCAATAGATAGCTTTATTTTCTTTTTGTTTTCTCAAATACTGAATGCTTATGTCTTATAAATTTAGTAGGAAAGTATTCTAATGACTTGCTTATGACACCCCATAGAATATATTATGTTTAGTACCTTGGACACTGTAGCTTATTCACTTAAATCTCTGATAAATTGTGTGCCTGGTATGCACAGTCTGGTTAGCACAGTTAGTAAGGTGTTGGGTTTGCACTATCAAATTAAGACTGTCATTGGTTCGAATCCCATGTTATCATGTTTTTATTTTACTAGTGTGGTTTGTGGCTCTATAATATGAATGCCTATGTCTTTTAACAACAATAGTCAAGTCTTCCAATGGACTTTTTAGTGAAACCCAATAGATAGCTTTATTTTCTCTTTGTTTACTCAAATATTGAATGCTTATGTCTTATAAATTTAGTAGGAAAGTATTCTAATGACTTGCTTATGACACCCCATAGAATATATTATGTTTAGTACCTTGGACACTGTAGCTTATTCACTTAAATCTCTGATAAATTGTGTGTCTGGTATACACAGTCTGGTTAGCACAGTTAGTAAGGTGTTGGGTTTGCACTATCAAATTAAGACTGTCATTGGTTCGAATCCCATGTTATCATGTTTTTATTTACTAGTGTGGTTTATGGCTCTATAATATGAATGCCTATGTCTTTTAACAACAATAGTCAAGTCTTCCAATGTACTTTTTAGTGAAACCCAATAGGTAGCTTTATTTTCTTTTTGTTTTCTCAAATACTGAATGCTTATGTCTTATAAATTTAGTAGGAAAGTATTCTAATGACTTGCTTATGACACCCCATAGAATATATTATGTTTAGTACCTTGGACACTGTAGCTTATTCACTTAAATCTCTGATAAATTGTGTGCCTGGTATGCACAGTCTGGTTAGCACAGTTAGTAAGGTGTTGGGTTTGCACTATCAAATTAAGACTGTCATTGGTTCGAATCCCATGTTATCATGTTTTTATTTTACTAGTGTGGTTTGTGGCTCTATAATATGAATGCCTATGTCTTTTAACAACAATAGTCAAGTCTTCCAATGGACTTTTTAGTGAAACCCAATAGATAGCTTTATTTTCTCTTTGTTTACTCAAATATTGAATGCTTATGTCTTATAAATTTAGTAGGAAAGTATTCTAATGACTTGCTTATGACACCCCATAGAATATATTATGTTTAGTACCTTGGACACTGTAGCTTATTCACTTAAATCTCTGATAAATTGTGTGTCTGGTATGCACAGTCTGGTTAGCACAGTTAGTAAGGTGTTGGGTTTGCACTATCAAATTAAGACTGTCATTGGTTCGAATCCCATGTTATCATGTTTTTATTTTACTAGTGTGGTTTGTGGCTCTATAATATGAATGCCTATGTCTTTTAACAACAATAGTCAAGTCTTCCAATGGACTTTTTAGTGAAACCCAATAGATAGCTTTATTTTCTCTTTGTTTACTCAAATATTGAATGCTTATGTCTTATAAATTTAGTAGGAAAGTATTCTAATGACTTGCTTATGACACCCCATAGAATATATTATGTTTAGTACCTTGGACACTGTAGCTTATTCACTTAAATCTCTGATAAATTGTGTGTCTGGTATGCACAGTCTGGTTAGCACAGTTAGTAAGGTGTTGGGTTTGCACTATCAAATTAAGACTGTCATTGGTTCGAATCCCATGTTATCATGTTTTTATTTTACTAGTGTGGTTTATGGCTCTATAATATGAATGCCTATGTCTTTTAACAACAATAGTCAAGTCTTCCAATGTACTTTTTAGTGAATCCCAATAGGTAGCTTTATTTTCTTTTTGTTTTCTCAAATACTGAATGCTTATGTCTTATAAATTTAGTAGGAAAGTATTCTAATGACTTGCTTATGACACCCCATAGAATATATTATGTTTAGTACCTTGGACACTAGCTTATTCACTTAAATCTCTGATAAATTGTGTGCCTGGTATGCACAGTCTGGTTAGCACAGTTAGTAAGGTGTTGGGTTTGCACTATCAAATTAAGACTGTCATTGGTTCGAATCCCATGTTATCATGTTTTTATTTTACTAGTGTGGTTTGTGGCTCTATAATATGAATGCCTATGTCTTTTAACAACAATAGTCAAGTCTTCCAATGGACTTTTTAGTGAAACCCAATAGATAGCTTTATTTTCTCTTTGTTTACTCAAATATTGAATGCTTATGTCTTATAAATTTAGTAGGAAAGTATTCTAATGACTTGCTTATGACACCCCATAGAATATATTATGTTTAGTACCTTGGACACTGTAGCTTATTCACTTAAATCTCTGATAAATTGTGTGTCTGGTATGCACAGTCTGGTTAGCACAGTTAGTAAGGTGTTGGGTTTGCACTATCAAATTAAGACTGTCATTGGTTCGAATCCCATGCTATCATGTTTTTTTTTTTTACTAGTGTGGATTGTGGCTCTATAATATGAATGCCTATGTCTTTTAACAACAATAGTCAAGTCTTCCAATGGACTTTTTAGTGAAACCCAATAGATAGCTTTATTTTCTCTTTGTTTACTCAAATATTGAATACTTATGTCTTATAAATTTAGAAGGAAAGTATTCTAATGACTTGCTTATGACACCCCATAGAATATATTATGTTTAGTACCTTGGACACTGTAGCTTATTCACTTAAATCTCTGATAAATTGTGATTTGGTATGCACAGTCTGGTTAGCACAGTTAGTAAGGTGTTGGGTTTGCACTATCAAATTAAGATTGTCATTGGTTTGAATACCATGTTATCATGTTTTTATTTTACTAGTGTGGTTTGTGGCTCTATAATATGAATGCCTATGTCTTTTAACAACAATAGTCAAGTCTTCCAATGGACTTTTTAGTGAAACCCAATAGGTAGCTTTATTTTCTTTTTGTTTACTCAAATACTGAATGCTTATGTCTTATAAATTTAGTAGGAAAGTATTCTAATGACTTGCTTGTGACACCCCATAGAATATATTATGTTTAGTACCTTGGACACTGTAGCTTATTCACTTAAATCTCTGATAAATTGTGTGTCTGGTATGCACAGTCTGGTTAGCACAGTAAGTAAGGTGTTGGGTTTGCACTATCAAATTAAGACTGTCATTGGTTCGAATCCCATGTTATCATGTTTTTATTTTACTAGTGTGGTTTGTGGCTCTATAATATGAATGCCTATGTCTTTTAACAACAATAGTCAAGTCTTCCAATGGACTTTTTAGTGAAACCCAATAGATAGCTTTATTTTCTCTTTGTTTACTCAAATATTGTATGCTTATGTCTTATAAATTTAGTAGGAAAGTATTCTAATGACTTGCTTATGACACCCCATAGAATATATTATGTTTAGTACCTTGGACACTGTAGCTTATTCACTTAAATCTCTGATAAATTGTGTGTCTGGTATGCACAGTCTGGTTAGCACAGTAAGTAAGGTGTTGGGTTTGCACTATCAAATTAAGACTGTCATTGGTTCGAATCCCATGTTATCATGTTTTTATTTTACTAGTGTGGTTTGTGGCTCTATAATATGAATGCCTATGTCTTTTAACAACAATAGTCAAGTCTTCCAATGGACTTTTTAGTGAAACCCAATAGATAGCTTTATTTTATCTTTGTTTACTCAAATACTGAATGCTTATGTCTTATAAATTTAGTAGTAAAGTATTCTAATGACTTGCTTATGACACCCCATAGAATATATCATGTTTAGTACCTTGGACACTGTAGTTTATTCACTTAAATCTCTGATAAATTGTGATTTGGTATGCACAGTCTGGTTAGCACAGTTAGTAAGGTGTTGGGTTTGCACTATCAAATTAAGACTGTCATTGGTTCGAATCCCATGTTATCATGTTTTTTTTTTACCAGTGTGGTTTGTGGCTCTATAATATGAATGCCTATGTCTTTTAACAACAATAGTCAAGTCTTCCAATGGACTTTTTAGTGAAACCCAATAGATAGCTTTATTTTCTTTTTGTTTTCTCAAATACTGAATGCTTATGTCTTATAAATTTAGTAGGAAAGTATTCTAATGACTTGCTTATGACACCCCATAGAATATATTATGTTTAGTACCTTGGACACTGTAGCTTATTCACTTAAATCTCTGATAAATTGTGTGCCTGGTATGCACAGTCTGGTTAGCACAGTTAGTAAGGTGTTGGGTTTGCACTATTAAATTAAGACTGTCATTGGTTCGTATCCCATGTTATCATGTTTTTATTTTACTAGTGTGGTTTGTGGCTCTATAATATGAATGCCTATGTCTTTTAACAACAATAGTCAAGTCTTCCAATGGACTTTTTAGTGAAACCCAATAGATAGCTTTATTTTCTCTTTGTTTACTCAAATATTGAATGCTTATGTCTTATAAATTTAGTAGGAAAGTATTCTAATGACTTGCTTATGACACCCCATAGAATATATTATGTTTAGTACCTTGGACACTGTAGCTTATTCACTTAAATCTCTGATAAATTGTCTGTCTGGTATGCACAGTCTGGTTAGCACAGTTAGTAAGGTGTTGGGTTTGCACCATCAAATTAAGACTGTCATTGGTTCGAATCCCATGCTATCATGTTTTTTTTTTACTAGTGTGGTTTGTGGCTCTATAATATGAATGCCTATGTCTTTTAACAACAATAGTCAAGTCTTCCAATGGACTTTTTAGTGAAACCCAATAGATAGCTTTATTTTCTCTTTGTTTACTCAAATATTGAATGCTTATGTCTTATAAATTTAGAAGGAAAGTATTCTAATGACTTGCTTATGACACCCCATAGAATATATTATGTTTAGTACCTTGGACACTGTAGCTTATTCACTTAAATCTCTGATAAATGGTGATTTGGTATGCACAGTCTGGTTAGCACAGTTAGTAAGGTGTTGGGTTTGCACTATCAAATTAAGACTGTCATTGGTTTGAATCCCATGTTATCATGTTTTTATTTTACTAGTGTGGTTTGTGGCTCTATAATATGAATGCCTATGTCTTTTAACAACAATAGTCAAGTCTTCCAATGGACTTTTTAGTGAAACCCAATAGGTAGCTTTATTTTCTTTTTGTTTACTCAAATACTGAATGCTTATGTCTTATAAATTTAGTAGGAAAGTATTCTAATGACTTGCTTATGACACCCCATAGAATATATTATGTTTAGTACCTTGGACACTGTAGCTTATTCACTTAAATCTCTGATAAATTGTGTGCTTGGTATGCACAGTCTGGATAGCACAGTTGGTAAGGTGTTGGGTTTGCACTATCAAATTAAGACTGTCATTGGTTTGAATCCCATGTTATCATGTTTTTATTTTACTAGTGTGGTTTGTGGCTCTATAATATGAATGCCTATGTCTTTTAACAACAATAGTCAAGTCTTCCAATGGACTTTTTAGTGAAACCCAATAGATAGCTTTATTTTCTCTTTGTTTACTCAAATATTGAATGCTTATGTCTTATAAATTTAGTAGGAAAGTATTCTAATGACTTGCTTGTGACACCCCATAGAATATATTATGTTTAGTACCTTGGACACTGTAGCTTATTCACTTAAATCTCTGATAAATTGTGTGTCTGGTATGCACAGTCTGGTTAGCACAGTAAGTAAGGTGTTGGGTTTGCACTATCAAATTAAGACTGTCATTGGTTCGAATCCCATGTTATCATGTTTTTATTTTACTAGTGTGGTTTATGGCTCTATAATATGAATGCCTATGTCTTTTAACAACAATAGTCAAGTCTTCCAATGTACTTTTTAGTGAAACCCAATAGGTAGCTTTATTTTCTTTTTGTTTTCTCAAATACTGAATGCTTATGTCTTATAAATTTAGTAGGAAAGTATTCTAATGACTTGCTTATGACACCCCATAGAATATATTATGTTTAGTACCTTGGACACTGTAGCTTATTCACTTAAATCTCTGATAAATTGTGTGTCTGGTATGCACAGTCTGGTTAGCACAGTTAGTAAGGTGTTGGGATTGCACTATCAAATTAAGACTGTCATTGGTTCGAATCCCATGTTATCATGTTTTTATTTTACGAGTGTGGTTTGTGGCTCTATAATATGAATGCCTATGTCTTTTAACAACAATAGTCAAGT
This sequence comes from Pseudophryne corroboree, assembly GCF_028390025.1. Lineage (NCBI taxonomy): Eukaryota > Metazoa > Chordata > Amphibia > Anura > Myobatrachidae > Pseudophryne > Pseudophryne corroboree. The sequence continues at coordinate 711,218,975 of NC_086449.1, read as the reverse complement.
CTTCCAATGGACTTTTTAGTGAAACCCAATAGATAGCTTTATTTTCTCTTTGTTTACTCAAATATTGAATGCTTATGTCTTATAAATTTAGTAGGAAAGTATTCTAATGACTTGCTTATGACACCCCATAGAATATATTATGTTTAGTACCTTGGACACTGTAGCTTATTCACTTAAATCTCTGATAAATTGTGTGCTTGGTATGCACAGTCTGGATAGCACAGTTGGTAAGGTGTTGGGTTTGCACTATCAAATTAAGACTGTCATTGGTTCAAATCCCATGTTATCATGTTTTTATTTTACTAGTGTGGTTTGTGGCTCTATAATATGAATGCCTATGTCTTTTAACAACAATAGTCAAGTCTTCCAATGGACTTTTTAGTGAAACCCAATAGATAGCTTTATTTTCTCTTTGTTTACTCAAATATTGAATGCTTATGTCTTATAAATTTAGTAGGAAAGTATTCTAATGACTTGCTTGTGACACCCCATAGAATATATTATGTTTAGTACCTTGGACACTGTAGCTTATTCACTTAAATCTCTGATAAATTGTGTGTCTGGTATGCACAGTCTGGTTAGCACAGTAAGTTAGGTGTTGGGTTTGCACTATCAAATTAAGACTGTCATTGGTTCGAATCCCATGTTATCATGTTTTTATTTTACTAGTGTGGTTTGTGGCTCTATAATATGAATGCCTATGTCTTTTAACAACAATAGTCAAGTCTTCCAATGGACTTTTTAGTGAAACCCAATAGATAGCTTTATTTTCTCTTTGTTTACTCAAATATTGTATGCTTATGTCTTATAAATTTAGTAGGAAAGTATTCTAATGACTTGCTTATGACACCCCATAGAATATATTATGTTTAGTACCTTGGACACTGTAGCTTATTCACTTAAATCTCTGATAAATTGTGTGTCTGGTATGCACAGTCTGGTTAGCACAGTAAGTAAGGTGTTGGGTTTGCACTATCAAATTAAGACTGTCATTGGTTCGAATCCCATGTTATCATGTTTTTATTTTACTAGTGTGGTTTGTGGCTCTATAATATGAATGCCTATGTCTTTTAACAACAATAGTCAAGTCTTCCAATGGACTTTTTAGTGAAACCCAATAGATAGCTTTATTTTATCTTTGTTTACTCAAATACTGAATGCTTATGTCTTATAAATTTAGTAGGAAAGTATTCTAATGACTTGCTTATGACACCCCATAGAATATATCATGTTTAGTACCTTGGACACTGTAGTTTATTCACTTAAATCTCTGATAAATTGTGATCTGGTATGCACAGTCTGGTTAGCACAGTTAGTAAGGTGTTGGGTTTGCACTATCAAATTAAGACTGTCATTGGTTCGAATCCCATGTTATCATGTTTTTTTTTTACCAGTGTGGTTTGTGGCTCTATAATATGAATGCCTATGTCTTTTAACAACAATAGTCAAGTCTTCCAATGGACTTTTTAGTGAAACCCAATAGATAGCTTTATTTTCTTTTTGTTTTCTCAAATACTGAATGCTTATGTCTTATAAATTTAGTAGGAAAGTATTCTAATGACTTGCTTATGACACCCCATAGAATATATTATGTTTAGTACCTTGGACACTGTAGCTTATTCACTTAAATCTCTGATAAACTGTGTGCCTGGTATGCACAGTCTGGTTAGCACAGTTAGTAAGGTGTTGGGTTTGCACTATTAAATTAAGACTGTCATTGGTTCGAATCCCATGTTATCATGTTTTTATTTTACTAGTGTGGTTTGTGGCTCTATAATATGAATGCCTATGTCTTTTAACAACAATAGTCAAGTCTTCCAATGGACTTTTTAGTGAAACCCAATAGATAGCTTTATTTTATCTTTGTTTACTCAAATACTGAATGCTTATGTCTTATAAATTTAGTAGGAAAGTATTCTAATGACTTGCTTATGACACCCCATAGAATATATCATGTTTAGTACCTTGGACACTGTAGCTTATTCACTTAAATCTCTGATAAATTGTGGTTTGGTATGCACAGTCTGGTTAGCACAGTTAGTAAGGTGTTGGGTTTGCACTATCAAATTAAGACTGTCATTGGTTCGAATCACATGTTATCATGTTTTTTTTTTACCAGTGTGGTTTGTGGCTCTATAATATGAATGCCTATGTCTTTTAACAACAATAGTCAAGTCTTCCAATGGACTTTTTAGTGAAACCCAATAGATAGCTTTATTTTCTTTTTGTTTTCTCAAATACTGAATGCTTATGTCTTATAAATTTAGTAGGAAAGTATTCTAATGACTTGCTTATGACACCCCATAGAATATATTATGTTTAGTACCTTGGACACTGTAGCTTATTCACTTAAATCTCTGATAAATTGTGTGCCTGGTATGCACAGTCTGGTTAGCACAATTAGTAAGGTGTTGGGTTTGCACTATCAAATTAAGACTGTCATTGGTTCGAATCCCATGTTATCATGTTTTTATTTTACTAGTGTGGTTTGTGGCTCTATAATATGAATGCCTATGTCTTTTAACAACAATAGTCAAGTCTTCCAATGGACTTTTTAGTGAAACCCAATAGGTAGCTTTATTTTCTTTTTGTTTACTCAAATACTGAATGCTTATGTCTTATAAATTTAGTAGGAAAGTATTCTAATGACTTGCTTGTGACACCCCATAGAATATATTATGTTTAGTACCTTGGACACTGTAGCTTATTCACTTAAATCTCTGATAAATTGTGTGTCTGGTATGCACAGTCTGGTTAGCACAGTAAGTAAGGTGTTGGGTTTGCACTATCAAATTAAGACTGTCATTGGTTCGAATCCCATGTTATCATGTTTTTATTTTACTATTGTGGTTTGTGGCTCAATAATATGAATGCCTATGTCTTTTAACAACAATAGTCAAGTCTTCCAATGGACTTTTTAGTGAAACCCAATAGATAGCTTTATTTTCTCTTTGTTTACTCAAATATTGTATGCTTATGTCTTATAAATTTAGTAGGAAAGTATTCTAATGACCTGCTTATGACACCCCATAGAATATATTATGTTTAGTACCTTGGACACTGTAGCTTATTCACTTAAATCTCTGATAAATTGTGTGTCTGGTATGCACAGTCTGGTTAGCACAGTAAGTAAGGTGTTGGGTTTGCACTATCAAATTAAGACTGTCATTGGTTCGAATCCCATGTTATCATGTTTTTATTTTACTAGTGTGGTTTGTGGCTCTATAATATGAATGCCTATGTCTTTTAACAACAATAGTCAAGTCTTCCAATGGACTTTTTAGTGAAACCCAATAGATAGCTTTATTTTATCTTTGTTTACTCAAATACTGAATGCTTATGTCTTATAAATTTAGTAGGAAAGTATTCTAATGACTTGCTTATGACACCCCATAGAATATATCATGTTTAGTACCTTGGACACTGTAGTTTATTCACTTAAATCTCTGATAAATTGTGATTTGGTATGCACAGTCTGGTTAGCACAGTTAGTAAGGTGTTGGGTTTGCACTATCAAATTAAGACTGTCATTGGTTCGAATCCCATGTTATCATGTTTTTTTTTTTACCAGTGTGGTTTGTGGCTCTATAATATGAATGCCTATGTCTTTTAACAACAATAGTCAAGTCTTCCAATGGACTTTTTAGTGAAACCCAATAGATAGCTTTATTTTCTTTTTGTTTTCTCAAATACTGAATGCTTATGTCTTATAAATTTAGTAGGAAAGTATTCTAATGACTTGCTTATGACACCCCATAGAATATATTATGTTTAGTACCTTGGACACTGTAGCTTATTCACTTAAATCTCTGATAAATTGTGTGCCTGGTATGCACAGTCTGGTTAGCACAGTTAGTAAGGTGTTGGGTTTGCACTATTAAATTAAGACTGTCATTGGTTCGAATCCCATGTTATCATGTTTTTATTTTACTAGTGTGGTTTGTGGCTCTATAATATGAATGCCTATGTCTTTTAACAACAATAGTCAAGTCTTCCAATGGACTTTTTAGTGAAACCCAATAGATAGCTTTATTTTCTCTTTGTTTACTCAAATATTGAATGCTTATGTCTTATAAATTTAGTAGGAAAGTATTCTAATGACTTGCTTGTGACACCCCATAGAATATATTATGTTTAGTACCTTGGACACTGTAGCTTATTCACTTAAATCTCTGATAAATTGTGTGTCTGGTATGCACAGTCTGGTTAGCACAGTAAGTAAGGTGTTGGGTTTGCACTATCAAATTAAGACTGTCATTGGTTCGAATCCCATGTTATCATGTTTTTATTTTACTAGTGTGGTTTATGGCTCTATAATATGAATGCCTATGTCTTTTAACAACAATAGTCAAGTCTTCCAATGGACTTTTTAGTGAAACCCAATAGATAGCTTTATTTTCTCTTTGTTTACTCAAATATTGAATGCTTATGTCTTATAAATTTAGTAGGAAAGTATTCTAATGACTTGCTTATGACACCCCGTAGAATATATTATGTTTAGTACCTTGGACACTGTAGCTCATTCACTTAAATCTCTGATAAATTGTGTGCTTGGTATGCACAGTCTGGATAGCACAGTTGGTAAGGTGTTGGGTTTGCACTATCAAATTAAGACTGTCATTGGTTCGAATCCCATGTTATCATGTTTTTATTTTACTAGTGTGGTTTGTGGCTCTATAATATGAATGCCTATGTCTTTTAACAACAATAGTCAAGTCTTCCAATGGACTTTTTAGTGAAACCCAATAGATAGCTTTATTTTCTCTTTGTTTACTCAAATATTGAATGCTTATGTCTTATAAATTTAGTAGGAAAGTATTCTAATGACTTGCTTGTGACACCCCATAGAATATATTATGTTTAGTACCTTGGACACTGTAGCTTATTCACTTAAATCTCTGATAAATTGTGTGTCTGGTATGCACAGTCTGGTTAGCACAGTAAGTTAGGTGTTGGGTTTGCACTATCAAATTAAGACTGTCATTGGTTCGAATCCCATGTTATCATGTTTTTATTTTACTAGTGTGGTTTGTGGCTCTATAATATGAATGCCTATGTCTTTTAACAACAATAGTCAAGTCTTCCAATGGACTTGTTAGTGAAACCCAATAGATAGCTTTATTTTCTCTTTGTTTACTCAAATATTGTATGCTTATGTCTTATAAATTTAGTAGGAAAGTATTCTAATGACTTGCTTATGACACCCCATAGAATATATTATGTTTAGTACCTTGGACACTGTAGCTTATTCACTTAAATCTCTGATAAATTGTGTGTCTGGTATGCACAGTCTGGTTAGCACAGTAAGTAAGGTGTTGGGTTTGCACTATCAAATTAAGACTGTCATTGGTTCGAATCCCATGTTATCATGTTTTTATTTTACTAGTGTGGTTTGTGGCTCTATAATATGAATGCCTATGTCTTTTAACAACAATAGTCAAGTCTTCCAATGGACTTTTTAGTGAAACCCAATAGATAGCTTTATTTTATCTTTGTTTACTCAAATACTGAATGCTTATGTCTTATAAATTTAGTAGGAAAGTATTCTAATGACTTGCTTATGACACCCCATAGAATATATCATGTTTAGTACCTTGGACACTGTAGCTTATTCACTTAAATCTCTGATAAATTTTGGTTTGGTATGCACAGTCTGGTTAGCACAGTTAGTAAGGTGTTGGGTTTGCACTATCAAATTAAGACTGTCATTGGTTCGAATCCCATGTTATCATGTTTTTTTTTTACCAGTGTGGTTTGTGGCTCTATAATATGAATGCCTATGTCTTTTAACAACAATAGTCAAGTCTTCCAATGGACTTTTTAGTGAAACCCAATAGATAGCTTTATTTTCTTTTTGTTTTCTCAAATACTGAATGCTTATGTCTTATAAATTTAGTAGGAAAGTATTCTAATGACTTGCTTATGACACCCCATAGAATATATTATGTTTAGTACCTTGGACACTGTAGCTTATTCACTTAAATCTCTGATAAATTGTGTGCCTGGTATGCACAGTCTGGTTAGCACAATTAGTAAGGTGTTGGGTTTGCACTATCAAATTAAGACTGTCATTGGTTCGATTCCCATGTTATCATGTTTTTATTTTACTAGTGTGGTTTGTGGCTCTATAATATGAATGCCTATGTCTTTTAACAACAATAGTCAAGTCTTCCAATGGACTTTTTAGTGAAACCCAATAGATAGCTTTATTTTCTCTTTGTTTACTCAAATATTGAATGCTTATGTCTTATAAATTTAGTAGGAAAGTATTCTAATGACTTGCTTATGACACCCCATAGAATATATTATGTTTAGTACCTTGGACACTGTAGCTTATTCACTTAAATCTCTGATAAATTGTGTGTCTGGTATGCACAGTCTGGTTAGCACAGTTAGTAAGGTGTTGGGTTTGCACTATCAAATTAAGACTGTCATTGGTTCAAATCCCATGCTATCATGTTTTTTTTTTACTAGTGTGGTTTGTGGCTCTATAATATGAATGCCTATGTCTTTTAACAACAATAGTCAAGTCTTCCAATGGACTTTTTAGTGAAACCCAATAGATAGCTTTATTTTCTCTTTGTTTACTCAAATATTGAATGCTTATGTCTTATAAATTTAGAAGGAAAGTATTCTAATGACTTGCTTATGACACCCCATAGAATATATTATGTTTAGTACCTTGGACACTGTAGCTTATTCACTTAAATCTCTGATAAATGGTGATTTGGTATGCACAGTCTGGTTAGCACAGTTAGTAAGGTGTTGGGTTTGCACTATCAAATTAAGACTGTCATTGGTTCGAATCCCATGTTATCATGTTTTTTTTTTACCAGTGTGGTTTGTGGCTCTATAATATGAATGCCTATGTCTTTTAACAACAATAGTCAAGTCTTCCAATGGACTTTTTAGTGAAACCCAATATGTAGCTTTATTTTCTTTTTGTTTACTCAAATACTGAATGCTTATGTCTTATAAATTTAGTAGGGAAGTATTCTAATGACTTGCTTATGACACCCCATAGAATATATTATGTTTAGTACCTTGGACACTGTAGCTTATTCACTTAAATCTCTGATAAATTGTGTGCCTGGTATGCACAGTCTGGTTAGCACAGTTAGTAAGGTGTTGGGTTTGCACTATCAAATTAAGACTGTCATTGGTTCGAATCCCATGTTATCATGTTTTTATTTTACTAGTGTGGTTTATGGCTCTATAATATGAATGCCTATGTCTTTTAACAACAATAGTCAAGTCTTCCAATGTACTTTTTAGTGAAACCCAATAGGTAGCTTTATTTTCTTTTTGTTTTCTCAAATACTGAATGCTTATGTCTTATAAATTTAGTAGGAAAGTATTCTAATGACTTGCTTATGACACCCCATAGAATATATTATGTTTAGTACCTTGGACACTGTAGCTTATTCACTTAAATCTCTGATAAATTGTGTGTCTGGTATGCACAGTCTGGTTAGCACAGTTAGTAAGGTGTTGGGATTGCACTATCAAATTAAGACTGTCATTGGTTCGAATCCCATGTTATCATGTTTTTATTTTACGAGTGTGGTTTGTGGCTCTATAATATGAATGCCAATGTCTTTTAACAACAATAGTCAAGTCTTCCAATGGACTTTTTAGTGAAACCCAATAGATAGCTTTATTTTCTCTTTGTTTACTCAAATATTGAATGCTCATGTCTTATAAATTTAGTAGGAAAGTATTCTAATGACTTGCTTATGACACCCCATAGAATATATGTTTAGTACCTTGGACACTGTAGCTTATTCACTTAAATCTCTGATAAATTGTGTGCTTGGTATGCACAGTCTGGATAGCACAGTTGGTAAGGTGTTGGGTTTGCACTATCAAATTAAGACTGTCATTGGTTCGAATCCCATGTTATCATGTTTTTATTTTACTAGTGTGGTTTGTGGCTCTATAATATGAATGCCTATGTCTTTTAACAACAATAGTCAAGTCTTCCAATGGACTTTTTAGTGAAACCCAATAGATAGCTTTATTTTCTCTTTGTTTACTCAAATATTGAATGCTTATGTCTTATAAATTTAGTAGGAAAGTATTCTAATGACTTGCTTGTGACACCCCATAGAATATATTATGTTTAGTACCTTGGACACTGTAGCTTATTCACTTAAATCTCTGATAAATTGTGTGTCTGGTATGCACAGTCTGGTTAGCACAGTAAGTAAGGTGTTGGGTTTGCACTATCAAATTAAGACTGTCATTGGTTCGAATCCCATGTTATCATGTTTTTATTTTACTAGTGTGGTTTGTGGCTCTATAATATGAATGCCTATGTCTTTTAACAACAATAGTCAAGTCTTCCAATGGACTTTTTAGTGAAACCCAATAGATAGCTTTATTTTATCTTTGTTTACTCAAATACTGAATGCTTATGTCTTATAAATTTAGTAGGAAAGTATTCTAATGACTTGCTTATGACACCCCATAGAATATATCATGTTTAGTACCTTGGACACTGTAGCTTATTCACTTAAATCTCTGATAAATTGTGATTTGGTATGCACAGTCTGGTTAGCACAGTTAGTAAGGTGTTGGGTTTGCACTATCAAATTAAGACTGTCATTGGTTCTAATCCCATGTTATCATGTTTTTTTTTTACCAGTGTGGTTTGTGGCTCTATAATATGAATGCCTATGTCTTTTAACAACAATAGTCAAGTCTTCCAATGGACTTTTTAGTGAAACCCAATAGATAGCTTTATTTTCTTTTTGTTTTCTCAAATACTGAATGCTTATGTCTTATAAATTTAGTAGGAAAGTATTCTAATGACTTGCTTATGACACCCCATAGAATATATTATGTTTAGTACCTTGGACACTGTAGCTTATTCACTTAAATCTCTGATAAATTGTGTGCCTGGTATGCACAGTCTGGTAAGCACAGTTAGTAAGGTGTTGGGTTTGCACTATCAAATTAAGACTGTCATTTGTTCGAATCCCATGTTATCATGTTTTTATTTTACTAGTGTGGTTTGTGGCTCTATAATATGAATGCCTATGTCTTTTAACAACAATAGTCAAGTCTTCCAATGGACTTTTTAGTGAAACCCAATAGATAGCTTTATTTTCTCTTTGTTTACTCAAATATTGAATGCTTATGTCTTATAAATTTAGTAGGAAAGTATTCTAATGACTTGCTTATGACACCCCATAGAATATATTATGTTTAGTACCTTGGACACTGTAGCTTATTCACTTAAATCTCTGATAAATTGTGTGTCTGGTATGCACAGTCTGGTTAGCACAGTTAGTAAGGTGTTGGGTTTGCACTATCAAATTAAGACTGTCATTGGTTCGAATCCCATGTTATCATGTTTTTATTTTACTAGTGTGGTTTGTGGCTCTATAATATGAATGCCTATGTCTTTTAACAACAATAGTCAAGTCTTCCAATGGACTTTTTAGTGAAACCCAATAGATAGCTTTATTTTCTTTTTGTTTTCTCAAATACTGAATGCTTATGTCTTATAAATTTAGTTGGAAAGTATTCTAATGACTTGCTTATGACACCCCATAGAATATATTATGTTTAGTACCTTGGACACTGTAGCTTATTCACTTAAATCTCTGATAAATTGTGTGCCTGGTATGCACAGTCTGGTTAGCACAGTTAGCAAGGTGTTGGGTTTGCACTATCAAATTAAGACTGTCATTGGTTCGAATCCCATGTTATCATGTTTTTATTTTACTAGTGTGGTTTGTGGCTCTATAATATGAATGCCTATGTCTTTTAACAACAATAGTCAAGTCTTCCAATGGACTTTTTAGTGAAACCCAATAGATAGCTTTATTTTCTCTTTGTTTACTCAAATATTGAATGCTTATGTCTTATAAATTTAGTAGGAAAGTATTCTAATGACTTGCTTATGACACCCCATAGAATATATTATGTTTAGTACCTGGACACTGTAGCTTATTCACTTAAATCTCTGATAAATTGTGTGTCTGGTATGCACAGTCTGGTTAGCACAGTTAGTAAGGTGTTGGGTTTGCACTATCAAATTAAGACTGTCATTGGTTCGAATCCCATGCAATCATGTTTTTTTTTTTTTTACTAGTGTGGTTTGTGGCTCTATAATATGAATGCCTATGTCTTTTAACAACAATAGTCAAGTCTTCCAATGGACTTTTTAGTGAAACCCAATAGATAGCTTTATTTTCTCTTTGTTTACTCAAATATTGAATGCTTATGTCTTATAAATTTAGAAGGAAAGTATTCTAATGACTTGCTTATGACACCCCATAGAATATATTATGTTTAGTACCTTGGACACTGTAGCTTATTCACTTAAATCTCTGATAAATTGTGAGTTGGTATGCACAGTCTGGTTAGCACAGTTAGTAAGGTGTTGGGTTTGCACTATCAAATTAAGATTGTCATTGGTTTGAATCCCATGTTATCATGTTTTTATTTTACTAGTGTGGTTTGTGGCTCTATAATATGAATGCCTATGTCTTTTAACAACAATAGTCAAGTCTTCCAATGGACTTTTTAGTGAAACCCAATAGGTAGCTTTATTTTCTTTTTGTTTACTCAAATACTGAATGCTTATGTCTTATAAATTTAGTAGGAAAGTATTCTAATGACTTGCTTATGACACCCCATAGAATATATTATGTTTAGTACCTTGGACACTTTAGCTTATTCACTTAAATCTCTGATAAATTGTGTGCCTGGTATGCACAGTCTGGTTAGCACAGTTAGTAAGGTGTTGGCTTTGCACTATCAAATTAAGACTGTCATTGGTTCGAATCCCATGTTATCATGTTTTTATTTTACTAGTGTGGTTTATGGCTCTATAATATGAATGCCTATGTCTTTTAACAACAATAGTCAAGTCTTCCAATGTACTTTTTAGTGAAACCCAATAGGTAGCTTTATTTTCTTTTTGTTTTCTCAAATACTGAATGCTTATGTCTTATAAATTTAGTAGGAAAGTATTCTAATGACATGCTCATGACACCCCATAGAATATATTATGTTTAGTACCTTGGACACTGTAGCTTATTCACTTAAATCTCTGATAAATTGTGTGTCTGGTATGCACAGTCTGGTTAGCACAGTTAGTAAGGTGTTGGGATTGCACTATCAAATTAAGACTGTCATTGGTTCGAATCCCATGTTATCATGTTTTTATTTTACGAGTGTGGTTTGTGGCTCTATAATATGAATGCCTATGTCTTTTAACAACAATAGTCAAGTCTTCCAATGGACTTTTTAGTGAAACCCAATAGATAGCTTTATTTTCTCTTTGTTTACTCAAATATTGAATGCTTATGTCTTATAAATTTAGTAGGAAAGTATTCTAATGACTTGCTTATGACACCCCATAGAGTATATTATGTTTAGTACCTTGGACACTGTAGCTTATTCACTTAAATCTCTGATAAATTGTGTGCTTGGTATGCACAGTCTGGATAGCACAGTTGGTAAGGTGTTGGGTTTGCACTATCAAATTAAGACTGTCATTGGTTCGAATCCCATGTTATCATGTTTTTATTTTACTAGTGTGGTTTGTGGCTCTATAATATGAATGCCTATGTCTTTTAACAACAATAGTCAAGTCTTCCAATGGACTTTTTAGTGAAACCCAATAGATAGCTTTATTTTCTCTTTGTTTACTCAAATATTGAATGCTTATGTCTTATAAATTTAGTAGGAAAGTATTCTAATGACTTGCTTGTGACACCCCATAGAATATATTATGTTTAGTACCTTGGACACTGTAGCTTATTCACTTAAATCTCTGATAAATTGTGTGTCTGGTATGCACAGTCTGGTTAGCACAGTAAGTAAGGTGTTGGGTTTGCACTATCAAATTAAGACTGTCATTGGTTCGAATCCCATGTTATCATGTTTTTATTTTACTAGTGTGGTTTGTGGCTCTATAATATGAATGCCTATGTCTTTTACCAACAATAGTCAAGTCTTCCAATGGACTTTTTAGTGAAACCCAATAGATAGCTTTATTTTCTCTTTGTTTACTCAAATATTGTATGCTTATGTCTTATAAATTTAGTAGGAAAGTATTCTAATGACTTGCTTATGACACCCCATAGAATATATTATGTTTAGTACCTTGGACACTGTAGCTTATTCACTTAAATCTCTGATAAATTGTGTGTCTGGTATGCACAGTCTGGTTAGCACAGTAAGTAAGGTGTTGGGTTTGCACTATCAAATTAAGACTGTCATTGGTTCGAATCCCATGTTATCATGTTTTTATTTTGCTAGTGTGGTTTGTGGCTCTATAATATGAATGCCTATGTCTTTTAACAACAATAGTCAAGTCTTCCAATGGACTTTTTAGTGAAACCCAATAGATAGCTTTATTTTATCTTTGTTTACTCAAATACTGAATGCTTATGTCTTATAAATTTAGTAGGAAAGTATTCTAATGACTTGCTTATGACACCCCATAGAATATATCATGTTTAGTACCTTGGACACTGTAGTTTATTCACTTAAATCTCTGATAAATTGTGATTTGGTATGCACAGTCTGGTTAGCACAGTTAGTAAGGTGTTGGGTTTGCACTATCAAATTAAGACTGTCATTGGTTCGAATCCCATGTTATCATGTTTTTTTTTTACCAGTGTGGTTTGTGGCTCTATAATATGAATGCCTATGTCTTTTAACAACAATAGTCAAGTCTTCCAATTGACTTTTTAGTGAAACCCAATAGATAGCTTTATTTTCTTTTTGTTTTCTCAAATACTGAATGCTTATGTCTTATAAACTTAGTAGGAAAGTATTCTAATGACTTGCTTATGACACTCCATAGAATATATTATGTTTAGTACCTTGGACACTGTAGCTTATTCACTTAAATCTCTGATAAATTGTGTGCTTGGTATGCACAGTCTGGATAGCACAGTTGGTAAGGTGTTGGGTTTGCACTATCAAATTAAGACTGTCATTGGTTCGAATCCCATGTTATCATGTTTTTATTTTACTAGTGTGGTTTGTGGCTCTATAATATGAATGCCTATGTCTTTTAACAACAATAGTCAAGTCTTCCAATGGACTTTTTAGTGAAACCCAATAGATAGCTTTATTTTCTCTTTGTTTACTCAAATATTGAATGCTTATGTCTTATAAATTTAGTAGGAAAGTATTCTAATGACTTGCTTGTGACACCCCATAGAATATATTATGTTTAGTACCTTGGACACTGTAGCTTATTCACTTAAATCTCTGATAAATTGTGTGTCTGGTATGCACAGTCTGGTTAGCACAGTAAGTAAGGTGTTGGGTTTGCACTATCAAATAAGACTGTCATTGGTTCGAATCCCATGTTATAATGTTTTTATTTTACTAGTGTGGTTTGTGGCTCTATAATATGAATGCCTATGTCTTTTAACAACAATAGTCAAGTCTTCCAATGGACTTTTTAGTGAAACCCAATAGATAGCTTTATTTTCTCTTTGTTTACTCAAATATTGTATGCTTATGTCTTATAAATTTAGTAGGAAAGTATTCTAATGACTTGCTTATGACACCCCATAGAATATATTATGTTTAGTACCTTGGACACTGTAGCTTATTCACTTAAATCTCTGATAAATTGTGTGTCTGGTATGCACAGTCTGGTTAGCACAGTAAGTAAGGTGTTGGGTTTGCACTATCAAATTAAGACTGTCATTGGTTCGAATCCCATGTTATCATGTTTTTATTTTGCTAGTGTGGTTTGTGGCTCTATAATATGAATGCCTATGTCTTTTAACAACAATAGTCAAGTCTTCCAATGGACTTTTTAGTGAAACCCAATAGATAGCTTTATTTTATCTTTGTTTACTCAAATACTGAATGCTTATGTCTTATAAATTTAGTAGGAAAGTATTCTAATGACTTGCTTATGACACCCCATAGAATATATCATGTTTAGTACCTTGGACACTGTAGTTTATTCACTTAAATCTCTGATAAATTGTGATTTGGTATGCACAGTCTGGTTAGCACAGTTAGTAAGGTGTTGGGTTTGCACTATCAAATTAAGACTGTCATTGGTTCGAATCCCATGTTATCATGTTTTTTTTTTACCAGTGTGGTTTGTGGCTCTATAATATGAATGCCTATGTCTTTTAACAACAATAGTCAAGTCTTCCAATTGACTTTTTAGTGAAACCCAATAGATAGCTTTATTTTCTTTTTGTTTTCTCAAATACTGAATGCTTATGTCTTATAAACTTAGTAGGAAAGTATTCTAATGACTTGCTTATGACACTCCATAGAATATATTATGTTTAGTACCTTGGACACTGTAGCTTATTCACTTAAATCTCTGATAAATTGTGTGCTTGGTATGCACAGTCTGGATAGCACAGTTGGTAAGGTGTTGGGTTTGCACTATCAAATTAAGACTGTCATTGGTTCGAATCCCATGTTATCATGTTTTTATTTTACTAGTGTGGTTTGTGGCTCTATAATATGAATGCCTATGTCTTTTAACAACAATAGTCAAGTCTTCCAATGGACTTTTTAGTGAAACCCAATAGATAGCTTTATTTTCTCTTTGTTTACTCAAATATTGAATGCTTATGTCTTATAAATTTAGTAGGAAAGTATTCTAATGACTTGCTTGTGACACCCCATAGAATATATTATGTTTAGTACCTTGGACACTGTAGCTTATTCACTTAAATCTCTGATAAATTGTGTGTCTGGTATGCACAGTCTGGTTAGCACAGTAAGTAAGGTGTTGGGTTTGCACTATCAAATTAAGACTGTCATTGGTTCGAATCCCATGTTATAATGTTTTTATTTTACTAGTGTGGTTTGTGGCTCTATAATATGAATGCCTATGTCTTTTAACAACAATAGTCAAGTCTTCCAATGGACTTTTTAGTGAAACCCAATAGATAGCTTTATTTTCTCTTTGTTTACTCAAATATTGTATGCTTATGTCTTATAAATTTAGTAGGAAAGTATTCTAATGACTTGCTTATGACACCCCATAGAATATATTATGTTTAGTACCTTGGACACTGTAGCTTATTCACTTAAATCTCTGATAAATTGTGTGTCTGGTATGCACAGTCTGGTTAGCACAGTAAGTAAGGTGTTGGGTTTGCACTATCAAATTAAGACTGTCATTGGTTCGAATCCCATGTTATCATGTTTTTATTTTGCTAGTGTGGTTTGTGGCTCTATAATATGAATGCCTATGTCTTTTAACAACAATAGTCAAGTCTTCCAATGGACTTTTTAGTGAAACCCAATAGATAGCTTTATTTTATCTTTGTTTACTCAAATACTGAATGCTTATGTCTTATAAATTTAGTAGGAAAGTATTCTAATGACTTGCTTATGACACCCCATAGAATATATCATGTTTAGTACCTTGGACACTGTAGTTTATTCACTTAAATCTCTGATAAATTGTGATTTGGTATGCACAGTCTGGTTAGCACAGTTAGTAAGGTGTTGGGTTTGCACTATCAAATTAAGACTGTCATTGGTTCGAATCCCATGTTATCATGTTTTTTTTTTTACCAGTGTGGTTTGTGGCTCTATAATATGAATGCCTATGTCTTTTAACAACAATAGTCAAGTCTTCCAATGGACTTTTTAGTGAAACCCAATAGATAGCTTTATTTTCTTTTTGTTTTCTCAAATACTGAATGCTTATGTCTTATAAACTTAGTAGGAAAGTATTCTAATGACTTGCTTATGACACTCCATAGAATATATTATGTTTAGTACCTTGGACACTGTAGCTTATTCACTTAAATCTCTGATAAATTGTGTGCTTGGTATGCACAGTCTGGATAGCACAGTTGGTAAGGTGTTGGGTTTGCACTATCAAATTAAGACTGTCATTGGTTCAAATCCCATGTTATCATGTTTTTATTTTACTAGTGTGGTTTGTGGCTCTATAATATGAATGCCTATGTCTTTTAACAACAATAGTCAAGTCTTCCAATGGACTTTTTAGTGAAACCCAATAGATAGCTTTATTTTCTCTTTGTTTACTCAAATATTGAATGCTTATGTCTTATAAATTTAGTAGGAAAGTATTCTAATGACTTGCTTGTGACACCCCATAGAATATATTATGTTTAGTACCTTGGACACTGTAGCTTATTCACTTAAATCTCTGATAAATTGTGTGTCTGGTATGCACAGTCTGGTTAGCACAGTAAGTAAGGTGTTGGGTTTGCACTATCAAATTAAGACTGTCATTGGTTCGAATCCCATGTTATAATGTTTTTATTTTACTAGTGTGGTTTGTGGCTCTATAATATGAATGCCTATGTCTTTTAACAACAATAGTCAAGTCTTCCAATGGACTTTTTAGTGAAACCCAATAGATAGCTTTATTTTCTCTTTGTTTACTCAAATATTGTATGCTTATGTCTTATAAATTTAGTAGGAAAGTATTCTAATGACTTGCTTATGACACCCCATAGAATATATTATGTTTAGTACCTTGGACACTGTAGCTTATTCACTTAAATCTCTGATAAATTGTGTGTCTGGTATGCACAGTCTGGTTAGCACAGTAAGTAATGTGTTGGGTTTGCACTATCAAATTAAGACTGTCATTGGTTCGAATCCCATGTTATCATGTTTTTTTTTTACCAGTGTGCTTGTGGCTCTATAATATGAATGCCTATGTCTTTTAACAACAATAGTCAAGTCTTCCAATTGACTTTTTAGTGAAACCCAATAGATAGCTTTATTTTCTTTTTGTTTTCTCAAATACTGAATGCTTATGTCTTATAAACTTAGTAGGAAAGTATTCTAATGACTTGCTTATGACACTCCATAGAATATATTATGTTTAGTACCTTGGACACTGTAGCTTATTCACTTAAATCTCTGATAAATTGTGTGCTTGGTATGCACAGTCTGGATAGCACAGTTGGTAAGCTGTTGGGTTTGCACTATCAAATTAAGACTGTCATTGGTTCGAATCCCATGTTATCATGTTTTTATTTTACTAGTGTGGTTTGTGGCTCTATAATATGAATGCCTATGTCTTTTAACAACAATAGTCAAGTCTTCCAATGGACTTTTTAGTGAAACCCAATAGATAGCTTTATTTTCTCTTTGTTTACTCAAATATTGAATGCTTATGTCTTATAAATTTAGTAGGAAAGTATTCTAATGACTTGCTTGTGACACCCCATAGAATATATTATGTTTAGTACCTTGGACACTGTAGCTTATTCACTTAAATCTCTGATAAATTGTGTGTCTGGTATGCACAGTCTGGTTAGCACAGTAAGTAAGGTGTTGGGTTTGCACTATCAAATTAAGACTGTCATTGGTTCGAATCCCATGTTATAATGTTTTTATTTTACTAGTGTGGTTTGTGGCTCTATAATATGAATGCCTATGTCTTTTAACAACAATAGTCAAGTCTTCCAATGGACTTTTTAGTGAAACCCAATAGATAGCTTTATTTTCTCTTTGTTTACTCAAATATTGTATGCTTATGTCTTATAAATTTAGTAGGAAAGTATTCTAATGACTTGCTTATGACACCCCATAGAATATATTATGTTTAGTACCTTGGACACTGTAGCTTATTCACTTAAATCTCTGATAAATTGTGTGTCTGGTATGCACAGTCTGGTTAGCACAGTAAGTAAGGTGTTGGGTTTGCACTATCAAATTAAGACTGTCATTGGTTCGAATCCCATGTTATCATGTTTTTTTTTTACCAGTGTGGTTTGTGGCTCTATAATATGAATGCCTATGTCTTTTAACAACAATAGTCAAGTCTTCCAATTGACTTTTTAGTGAAACCCAATAGATAGCTTTATTTTCTTTTTGTTTTCTCAAATACTGAATGCTTATGTCTTATAAACTTAGTAGGAAAGTATTCTAATGACTTGCTTATGACACTCCATAGAATATATTATGTTTAGTACCTTGGACACTGTAGCTTATTCACTTAAATCTCTGATAAATTGTGTGCTTGGTATGCACAGTCTGGATAGCACAGTTGGTAAGGTGTTGGGTTTGCACTATCAAATTAAGACTGTCATTGGTTCGAATCCCATGTTATCATGTTTTTATTTTACTAGTGTGGTTTGTGGCTCTATAATATGAATGCCTATGTCTTTTAACAACAATAGTCAAGTCTTCCAATGGACTTTTTAGTGAAACCCAATAGATAGCTTTATTTTCTCTTTGTTTACTCAAATATTGAATGCTTATGTCTTATAAATTTAGTAGGAAAGTATTCTAATGACTTGCTTGTGACACCCCATAGAATATATTATGTTTAGTACCTTGGACACTGTAGCTTATTCACTTAAATCTCTGATAAATTGTGTGTCTGGTATGCACAGTCTGGTTAGCACAGTAAGTAAGGTGTTGGGTTTGCACTATCAAATTAAGACTGTCATTGGTTCGAATCCCATGTTATAATGTTTTTATTTTACTAGTGTGGTTTGTGGCTCTATAATATGAATGCCTATGTCTTTTAACAACAATAGTCAAGTCTTCCAATGGACTTTTTAGTGAAACCCAATAGATAGCTTTATTTTCTCTTTGTTTACTCAAATATTGTATGCTTATGTCTTATAAATTTAGTAGGAAAGTATTCTAATGACTTGCTTATGACACCCCATAGAATATATTATGTTTAGTACCTTGGACACTGTAGCTTATTCACTTAAATCTCTGATAAATTGTGTGTCTGGTATGCACAGTCTGGTTAGCACAGTAAGTAAGGTGTTGGGTTTGCACTATCAAATTAAGACTGTCATTGGTTCGAATCCCATGTTATCATGTTTTTATTTTGCTAGTGTGGTTTGTGGCTCTATAATATGAATGCCTATGTCTTTTAACAACAATAGTCAAGTCTTCCAATGGACTTTTTAGTGAAACCCAATAGATAGCTTTATTTTATCTTTGTTTACTCAAATACTGAATGCTTATGTCTTATAAATTTAGTAGGAAAGTATTCTAATGACTTGCTTATGACACCCCATAGAATATATCATGTTTAGTACCTTGGACACTGTAGTTTATTCACTTAAATCTCTGATAAATTGTGATTTGGTATGCACAGTCTGGTTAGCACAGTTAGTAAGGTGTTGGGTTTGCACTATCAAATTAAGACTGTCATTGGTTCGAATCCCATGTTATCATGTTTTTTTTTTACCAGTGTGGTTTGTGGCTCTATAATATGAATGCCTATGTCTTTTAACAACAATAGTCAAGTCTTCCAATGGACTTTTTAGTGAAACCCAATAGATAGCTTTATTTTCTTTTTGTTTTCTCAAATACTGAATGCTTATGTCTTATAAATTTAGTAGGAAAGTATTCTAATGACTTGCTTATGACACCCCATAGAATATATTATGTTTAGTACCTTGGACACTGTAGCTTATTCACTTAAATCTCTGATAAATTGTGTGTCTGGTATGCACAGTCTGGTTAGCACAGTAAGTAAGGTGTTGGGTTTGCACTATCAAATTAAGACTGTCATTGGTTCGAATCCCATGTTATCATGTTTTTTTTTTACCAGTGTGGTTTGTGGCTCTATAATATGAATGCCTATGTCTTTTAACAACAATAGTCAAGTCTTCCAATTGACTTTTTAGTGAAACCCAATAGATAGCTTTATTTTCTTTTTGTTTTCTCAAATACTGAATGCTTATGTCTTATAAACTTAGTAGGAAAGTATTCTAATGACTTGCTTATGACACTCCATAGAATATATTATGTTTAGTACCTTGGACACTGTAGCTTATTCACTTAAATCTCTGATAAATTGTGTGCTTGGTATGCACAGTCTGGATAGCACAGTTGGTAAGGTGTTGGGTTTGCACTATCAAATTAAGACTGTCATTGGTTCGAATCCCATGTTATCATGTTTTTATTTTACTAGTGTGGTTTGTGGCTCTATAATATGAATGCCTATGTCTTTTAACAACAATAGTCAAGTCTTCCAATGGACTTTTTAGTGAAACCCAATAGATAGCTTTATTTTCTTTTTGTTTTCTCAAATATTGAATGCTTATGTCTTATAAATTTAGTAGGAAAGTATTCTAATGACTTGCTTGTGACACCCCATAGAATATATTATGTTTAGTACCTTGGACACTGTAGCTTATTCACTTAAATCTCTGATAAATTGTGTGTCTGGTATGCACAGTCTGGTTAGCACAGTAAGTAAGGTGTTGGGTTTGCACTATCAAATTAAGACTGTCATTGGTTCGAATCCCATGTTATAATGTTTTTATTTTACTAGTGTGGTTTGTGGCTCTATAATATGAATGCCTATGTCTTTTAACAACAATAGTCAAGTCTTCCAATGGACTTTTTAGTGAAACCCAATAGATAGCTTTATTTTCTCTTTGTTTACTCAAATATTGTATGCTTATGTCTTATAAATTTAGTAGGAAAGTATTCTAATGACTTGCTTATGACACCCCATAGAATATATTATGTTTAGTACCTTGGACACTGTAGCTTATTCACTTAAATCTCTGATAAATTGTGTGTCTGGTATGCACAGTCTGGTTAGCACAGTAAGTAAGGTGTTGGGTTTGCACTATCAAATTAAGACTGTCATTGGTTCGAATCCCATGTTATCATGTTTTTATTTTGCTAGTGTGGTTTGTGGCTCTATAATATGAATGCCTATGTCTTTTAACAACAATAGTCAAGTCTTCCAATGGACTTTTTAGTGAAACCCAATAGATAGCTTTATTTTATCTTTGTTTACTCAAATACTGAATGCTTATGTCTTATAAATTTAGTAGGAAAGTATTCTAATGACTTGCTTATGACACCCCATAGAATATATCATGTTTAGTACCTTGGACACTGTAGTTTATTCACTTAAATCTCTGATAAATTGTGATTTGGTATGCACAGTCTGGTTAGCACAGTTAGTAAGGTGTTGGGTTTGCACTATCAAATTAAGACTGTCATTGGTTCGAATCCCATGTTATCATGTTTTTTTTTTACCAGTGTGGTTTGTGGCTCTATAATATGAATGCCTATGTCTTTTAACAACAATAGTCAAGTCTTCCAATGGACTTTTTAGTGAAACCCAATAGATAGCTTTATTTTCTTTTTGTTTTCTCAAATACTGAATGCTTATGTCTTATAAATTTAGTAGGAAAGTATTCTAATGACTTGCTTATGACACCCCATAGAATATATTATGTTTAGTACCTTGGACACTGTAGCTTATTCACTTAAATCTCTGATAAATTGTGTGCCTGGTATGCACAGTCTGGTTAGCACAGTTAGTAAGGTGTTGGGTTTGCACTATCAAATTAAGACTGTCATTGGTTCGAATCCCATGTTATCATGTTTTTATTTTACTAGTGTGGTTTGTGGCTCTATAATATGAATGCCTATGTCTTTTAACAACAATAGTCAAGTCTTCCAATGGACTTTTTAGTGAAACCCAATAGATAGCTTTATTTTCTCTTTGTTTACTCAAATATTGAATGCTTATGTCTTATAAATTTAGTAGGAAAGTATTCTAATGACTTGCTTATGACACCCCATAGAATATATTATGTTTAGTACCTTGGACACTGTAGCTTATTCACTTAAATCTCTGATAAATTGTGTGTCTGGTATGCACAGTCTGGTTAGCACAGTTAGTAAGGTGTTGGGTTTGCACTATCAAATTAAGACTGTCATTGGTTCGAATCCCATGTTATCATGTTTTTATTTTACTAGTGTGGTTTATGGCTCTATAATATGAATGCCTATGTCTTTTAACAACAATAGTCAAGTCTTCCAATGTACTTTTTAGTGAAACCCAATAGGTAGCTTTATTTTCTTTTTGTTTTCTCAAATACTGAATGCTTATGTCTTATAAATTTAGTAGGAAAGTATTCTAATGACTTGCTTATGACACCCCATAGAATATATTATGTTTAGTACCTTGGACACTGTAGCTTATTCACTTAAATCTCTGATAAATTGTGTGCCTGGTATGCACAGTCTGGTTAGCACAGTTAGTAAGGTGTTGGGTTTGCACTATCAAATTAAGACTGTCATTGGTTCGAATCCCATGTTATAATGTTTTTATTTTACTAGTGTGGTTTGTGGCTCTATAATATGAATGCCTATGTCTTTTAACAACAATAGTCAAGTCTTCCAATGGACTTTTTAGTGAAACCCAATAGATAGCTTTATTTTCTCTTTGTTTACTCAAATATTGAATGCTTATGTCTTATAAATTTAGTAGGAAAGTATTCTAATGACTTGCTTATGACACCCCATAGAATATATTATGTTTAGTACCTTGGACACTGTAGCTTATTCACTTAAATCTCTGATAAATTGTGTGTCTGGTATGCACAGTCTGGTTAGCACAGTTAGTAAGGTTTTGGGTTTGCACTATCAAATTAAGACTGTCATTGGTTCGAATCCCATGTTATCATGTTTTTTTTTTACCAGTGTGGTTTGTGGCTCTATAATATGAATGCCTATGTCTTTTAACAACAATAGTCAAGTCTTCCAATGGACTTTTTAGTGAAACCCAATAGATAGCTTTATTTTCTTTTTGTTTTCTCAAATACTGAATGCTTATGTCTTATAAATTTAGTAGGAAAGTATTCTAATGACTTGCTTATGACACCCCATAGAATATATTATGTTTAGTACCTTGGACACTGTAGCTTATTCACTTAAATCTCTGATAAATTGTGTGCCTGGTATGCACAGTCTGGTTAGCACAGTTAGTAAGGTGTTGGGTTTGCACTATCAAATTAAGACTGTCATTGGTTCGAATCCCATGTTATCATGTTTTTATTTTACTAGTGTTGTTTGTGGCTCTATAATATGAATGCCTATGTCTTTTAACAACAATAGTCAAGTCTTCCAATGGACTTTTTAGTGAAACCCAATAGATAGCTTTATTTTCTCTTTGTTTACTCAAATATTGAATGCTTATGTCTTATAAATTTAGTAGGAAAGTATTCTAATGACTTGCTTATGACACCCCATAGAATATATTATGTTTAGTACCTTGGACACTGTAGCTTATTCACTTAAATCTCTGATAAATTGTGTGTCTGGTATGCACTGTCTGGTTAGCACAGTTAGTAAGGTGTTGGGTTTGCACTATCAAATTAAGACTGTCATTGGTTCGAATCCCATGTTATCATGTTTTTATTTTACTAGTGTGGTTTATGGCTCTATAATATGAATGCCTATGTCTTTTAACAACAATAGTCAAGTCTTCCAATGTACTTTTTAGTGAAACCCAATAGGTAGCTTTATTTTCTTTTTGTTTTCTCAAATACTGAATGCTTATGTCTTATAAATTTAGTAGGAAAGTATTCTAATGACTTGCTTATGACACCCCATAGAATATATTATGTTTAGTACCTTGGACACTGTAGCTTATTCACTTAAATATCTGATAAATTGTGTGTCTGGTATGCACAGTCTGGTTAGCACAGTTAGTAAGGTGTTGGGATTGCACTATCAAATTAAGACTGTCATTGGTTCGAATCCCATGTTATCATGTTTTTATTTTACGAGTGTGGTTTGTGGCTCTATAATATGAATGCCTATGTCTTTTAACAACAATAGTCAAGTCTTCCAATGGACTTTTTAGTGAAACCCAATAGATAGCTTTATTTTCTCTTTGTTTACTCAAATATTGTATGCTTATGTCTTATAAATTTAGTAGGAAAGTATTCTAATGACTTGCTTATGACACCCCATAGAATATATTATGTTTAGTACCTTGGACACTGTAGCTTATTCACTTAAATCTCTGATAAATTGTGTGTCTGGTATGCACAGTCTGGTTAGCACAGTAAGTAAGGTGTTGGGTTTGCACTATCAAATTAAGACTGTCATTGGTTCGAATCCCATGTTATCATGTTTTTATTTTACTAGTGTGGTTTGTGGCTCTATAATATGAATGCCTATGTCTTTTAACAACAATAGTCAAGTCTTCCAATGGACTTTTTAGTGAAACCCAATAGATAGCTTTATTTTCTCTTTGTTTACTCAAATATTGAATGCTTATGTCTTATAAATTTAGTAGGAAAGTATTCTAATGACTTGCTTGTGACACCCCATAGAATATATTATGTTTAGTACCTTGGACACTGTAGCTTATTCACTTAAATCTCTGATAAATTGTGTGTCTGGTATGCACAGTCTGGTTAGCACAGTAAGTAAGGTGTTGGGTTTGCACTATCAAATTAAGACTGTCATTGGTTCGAATCCCATGTTATCATGTTTTTATTTTACTAGTGTGGTTTGTGGCTCTATA
Organism: Pseudophryne corroboree; assembly: GCF_028390025.1. Lineage (NCBI taxonomy): Eukaryota > Metazoa > Chordata > Amphibia > Anura > Myobatrachidae > Pseudophryne > Pseudophryne corroboree. Next base: position 711,194,704 of record NC_086449.1, on the reverse strand, counting down.
ATATGAATGCCTATGTCTTTTAACAACAATAGTCAAGTCTTCCAATGGACTTTTTAGTGAAACCCAATAGATAGCTTTATTTTCTCTTTGTTTACTCAAATATTGTATGCTTATGTCTTATAAATTTAGTAGGAAAGTATTCTAATGACTTGCTTATGACACCCCATAGAATATATTATGTTTAGTACCTTGGACACTGTAGCTTATTCACTTAAATCTCTGATAAATTGTGTGTCTGGTATGCACAGTCTGGTTAGCACAGTAAGTAAGGTGTTGGGTTTGCACTATCAAATTAAGACTGTCATTGGTTCGAATCCCATGTTATCATGTTTTTATTTTACTAGTGTGGTTTGTGGCTCTATAATATGAATGCCTATGTCTTTTAACAACAATAGTCAAGTCTTCCAATGGACTTTTTAGTGAAACCCAATAGATAGCTTTATTTTATCTTTGTTTACTCAAATACTGAATGCTTATGTCTTATAAATTTAGTAGGAAAGTATTCTAATGACTTGCTTATGACACCCCATAGAATATATCATGTTTAGTACCTTGGACACTGTAGCTTATTCACTTAAATCTCTGATAAATTGTGATTTGGTATGCACAGTCTGGTTAGCACAGTTAGTAAGGTGTTGGGTTTGCACTATCAAATTAAGACTGTCATTGGTTCGAATCCCATGTTATCATGTTTTTATTTTACTAGTGTGGTTTGTGGCTCTATAATATGAATGCCTATGTCTTTTAACAACAATAGTCAAGTCTTCCAATGGACTTTTTAGTGAAACCCAATAGATAGCTTTATTTTCTTTTTGTTTTCTCAAATACTGAATGCTTATGTCTTATAAATTTAGTAGGAAAGTATTCTAATGACTTGCTTATGACACCCCATAGAATATATTATGTTTAGTACCTTGGACACTGTAGCTTATTCACTTAAATCTCTGATAAATTGTGTGCCTGGTATGCACAGTCTGGTTAGCACAGTTAGTAAGGTGTTGGGTTTGCACTATCAAATTAAGACTGTCATTGGTTCGAATCCCATGTTATCATGTTTTTATTTTACTAGTGTGGTTTGTGGCTCTATAATATGAATGCCTATGTCTTTTAACAACAATAGTCAAGTCTTCCAATGGACTTTTTAGTGAAACCCAATAGATAGCTTTATTTTCTCTTTGTTTACTCAAATATTGAATGCTTATGTCTTATAAATTTAGTAGGAAAGTATTCTAATGACTTGCTTATGACACCCCATAGAATATATTATGTTTAGTACCTTGGACACTGTAGCTTATTCACTTAAATCTCTGATAAATTGTGTGTCTGGTATGCACTGTCTGGTTAGCACAGTTAGTAAGGTGTTGGGTTTGCACTATCAAATTAAGACTGTCATTGGTTCGAATCCCATGTTATCATGTTTTTATTTTACTAGTGTGGTTTATGGCTCTATAATATGAATGCCTATGTCTTTTAACAACAATAGTCAAGTCTTCCAATGTACTTTTTAGTGAAACCCAATAGGTAGCTTTATTTTCTTTTTGTTTTCTCAAATACTGAATGCTTATGTCTTATAAATTTAGTAGGAAAGTATTCTAATGACTTGCTTATGACACCCCATAGAATATATTATGTTTAGTACCTTGGACACTGTAGCTTATTCACTTAAATCTCTGATAAATTGTGTGCCTGGTATGCACAGTCTGGTTAGCACAGTTAGTAAGGTGTTGGGTTTGCACTATCAAATTAAGACTGTCATTGGTTCGAATCCCATGTTATCATGTTTTTATTTTACTAGTGTGGTTTGTGGCTCTATAATATGAATGCCTATGTCTTTTAACAACAATAGTCAAGTCTTCCAATGGACTTTTTAGTGAAACCCAATAGATAGCTTTATTTTCTCTTTGTTTACTCAAATATTGAATGCTTATGTCTTATAAATTTAGTAGGAAAGTATTCTAATGACTTGCTTATGACACCCCATAGAATATATTATGTTTAGTACCTTGGCCACTGTAGCTTATTCACTTAAATCTCTGATAAATTGTGTGTCTGGTATGCACAGTCTGGTTAGCACAGTTAGTAAGGTGTTGGGTTTGCACTATCAAATTAAGACTGTCATTGGTTCGAATCCCATGCTATCATGTTTTTTTTTTACTAGTGTGGTTTGTGGCTCTATAATATGAATGCCTATGTCTTTTAACAACAATAGTCAAGTCTTCCAATGGACTTTTTAGTGAAACCCAATAGATAGCTTTATTTTCTCTTTGTTTACTCAAATATTGAATGCTTATGTCTTATAAATTTAGAAGGAAAGTATTCTAATGACTTGCTTATGACACCCCATAGAATATATTATGTTTAGTACCTTGGACACTGTAGCTTATTCACTTAAATCTCTGATAAATGGTGATTTGGTATGCACAGTCTGGTTAGCACAGTTAGTAAGGTGTTGGGTTTGCACTATCAAATTAAGACTGTCATTGGTTTGAATCCCATGTTATCATGTTTTTATTTTACTAGTGTGGTTTGTGGCTCTATAATATGAATGCCTATGTCTTTTAACAACAATAGTCAAGTCTTCCAATGGACTTTTTAGTGAAACCCAATATGTAGCTTTATTTTCTTTTTGTTTACTCAAATACTGAATGCTTATGTCTTATAAATTTAGTAGGAAAGTATTCTAATGACTTGCTTATGACACCCCATAGAATATATTATGTTTAGTACCTTGGACACTGTAGCTTATTCACTTAAATCTCTGATAAATTGTGTGCCTGGTATGCACAGTCTGGTTAGCACAGTTAGTAGGGTGTTGGGTTTGCACTATCAAATTAAGACTGTCATTGGTTCGAATCCCATGTTATCATGTTTTTATTTTACTAGTGTGGTTTATGGCTCTATAATATGAATGCCTATGTCTTTTAACAACAATAGTCAAGTATTCCAATGTACTTTTTAGTGAAACCCAATAGGTAGCTTTATTTTCTTTTTGTTTTCTCAAATACTGAATGCTTATGTCTTATAAATTTAGTAGGAAAGTATTCTAATGACTTGCTTATGACACCCCATAGAATATATTATGTTTAGTACCTTGGACACTGTAGCTTATTCACTTAAATATCTGATAAATTGTGTGTCTGGTATGCACAGTCTGGTTAGCACAGTTAGTAAGGTGTTGGGTTTGCACTATCAAATTAAGACTGTCATTGGTTTGAATCCCATGTTATCATGTTTTTATTTTACTAGTGTGGTTTGTGGCTCTATAATATGAATGCCTATGTCTTTTAACAACAATAGTCAAGTCTTCCAATGGACTTTTTAGTGAAACCCAATATGTAGCTTTATTTTCTTTTTGTTTACTCAAATACTGAATGCTTATGTCTTATAAATTTAGTAGGAAAGTATTCTAATGACTTGCTTATGACACCCCATAGAATATATTATGTTTAGTACCTTGGACACTGTAGCTTATTCACTTAAATCTCTGATAAATTGTGTGCCTGGTATGCACAGTCTGGTTAGCACAGTTAGTAGGGTGTTGGGTTTGCACTATCAAATTAAGACTGTCATTGGTTCGAATCCCATGTTATCATGTTTTTATTTTACTAGTGTGGTTTATGGCTCTATAATATGAATGCCTATGTCTTTTAACAACAATAGTCAAGTATTCCAATGTACTTTTTAGTGAAACCCAATAGGTAGCTTTATTTTCTTTTTGTTTTCTCAAATACTGAATGCTTATGTCTTATAAATTTAGTAGGAAAGTATTCTAATGACTTGCTTATGACACCCCATAGAATATATTATGTTTAGTACCTTGGACACTGTAGCTTATTCACTTAAATCTCTGATAAATGGTGATTTGGTATGCACAGTCTGGTTAGCACAGTTAGTAAGGTGTTGGGTTTGCACTATCAAATTAAGACTGTCATTGGTTTGAATCCCATGTTATCATGTTTTTATTTTACTAGTGTGGTTTGTGGCTCTATAATATGAATGCCTATGTCTTTTAACAACAATAGTCAAGTCTTCCAATGGACTTTTTAGTGAAACCCAATATGTAGCTTTATTTTCTTTTTGTTTACTCAAATACTGAATGCTTATGTCTTATAAATTTAGTAGGAAAGTATTCTAATGACTTGCTTATGACACCCCATAGAATATATTATGTTTAGTACCTTGGACACTGTAGCTTATTCACTTAAATCTCTGATAAATTGTGTGCCTGGTATGCACAGTCTGGTTAGCACAGTTAGTAGGGTGTTGGGTTTGCACTATCAAATTAAGACTGTCATTGGTTCGAATCCCATGTTATCATGTTTTTATTTTACTAGTGTGGTTTATGGCTCTATAATATGAATGCCTATGTCTTTTAACAACAATAGTCAAGTATTCCAATGTACTTTTTAGTGAAACCCAATAGGTAGCTTTATTTTCTTTTTGTTTTCTCAAATACTGAATGCTTATGTCTTATAAATTTAGTAGGAAAGTATTCTAATGACTTGCTTATGACACCCCATAGAATATATTATGTTTAGTACCTTGGACACTGTAGCTTATTCACTTAAATCTCTGATAAATTGTGTGTCTGGTATGCACAGTCTGGTTAGCACAGTTAGTAAGGTGTTGGGTTTGCACTATCAAATTAAGACTGTCATTGGTTTGAATCCCATGTTATCATGTTTTTATTTTACTAGTGTGGTTTGTGGCTCTATAATATGAATGCCTATGTCTTTTAACAACAATAGTCAAGTCTTCCAATGGACTTTTTAGTGAAACCCAATATGTAGCTTTATTTTCTTTTTGTTTACTCAAATACTGAATGCTTATGTCTTATAAATTTAGTAGGAAAGTATTCTAATGACTTGCTTATGACACCCCATAGAATATATTATGTTTAGTACCTTGGACACTGTAGCTTATTCACTTAAATCTCTGATAAATTGTGTGCCTGGTATGCACAGTCTGGTTAGCACAGTTAGTAGGGTGTTGGGTTTGCACTATCAAATTAAGACTGTCATTGGTTCGAATCCCATGTTATCATGTTTTTATTTTACTAGTGTGGTTTATGGCTCTATAATATGAATGCCTATGTCTTTTAACAACAATAGTCAAGTATTCCAATGTACTTTTTAGTGAAACCCAATAGGTAGCTTTATTTTCTTTTTGTTTTCTCAAATACTGAATGCTTATGTCTTATAAATTTAGTAGGAAAGTATTCTAATGACTTGCTTATGACACCCCATAGAATATATTATGTTTAGTACCTTGGACACTGTAGCTTATTCACTTAAATATCTGATAAATTGTGTGTCTGGTATGCACAGTCTGGTTAGCACAGTTAGTAAGGTGTTGGGATTGCACTATCAAATTAAGACTGTCATTGGTTCGAATCCCATGTTATCATGTTTTTATTTTACGAGTGTGGTTTGTGGCTCTATAATATGAATGCCTATGTCTTTTAACAACAATAGTCAAGTCTTCCAATGGACTTTTTAGTGAAACCCAATAGATAGCTTTATTTTCTCTTTGTTTACTCAAATATTGTATGCTTATGTCTTATAAATTTAGTAGGAAAGTATTCTAATGACTTGCTTATGACACCCCATAGAATATATTATGTTTAGTACCTTGGACACTGTAGCTTATTCACTTAAATCTCTGATAAATTGTGTGTCTGGTATGCACAGTCTGGTTAGCACAGTAAGTAAGGTGTTGGGTTTGCACTATCAAATTAAGACTGTCATTGGTTCGAATCCCATGTTATCATGTTTTTATTTTACTAGTGTGGTTTGTGGCTCTATAATATGAATGCCTATGTCTTTTAACAACAATAGTCAAGTCTTCCAATGGACTTTTTAGTGAAACCCAATAGATAGCTTTATTTTCTCTTTGTTTACTCAAATATTGAATGCTTATGTCTTATAAATTTAGTAGGAACGTATTCTAATGACTTGCTTGTGACACCCCATAGAATATATTATGTTTAGTACCTTGGACACTGTAGCTTATTCACTTAAATCTCTGATAAATTGTGTGTCTGGTATGCACAGTCTGGTTAGCACAGTAAGTAAGGTGTTGGGTTTGCACTATCAAATTAAGACTGTCATTGGTTCGAATCCCATGTTATCATGTTTTTATTTTACTAGTGTGGTTTGTGGCTCTATAATATGAATGCCTATGTCTTTTAACAACAATAGTCAAGTCTTCCAATGGACTTTTTAGTGAAACCCAATAGATAGCTTTATTTTCTCTTTGTTTACTCAAATATTGTATGCTTATGTCTTATAAATTTAGTAGGAAAGTATTCTAATGACTTGCTTATGACACCCCATAGAATATATTATGTTTAGTACCTTGGACACTGTAGCTTATTCACTTAAATCTCTGATAAATTGTGTGTCTGGTATGCACAGTCTGGTTAGCACAGTAAGTAAGGTGTTGGGTTTGCACTATCAAATTAAGACTGTCATTGGTTCGAATCCCATGTTATCATGTTTTTATTTTACTAGTGTGGTTTGTGGCTCTATAATATGAATGCCTATGTCTTTTAACAACAATAGTCAAGTCTTCCAATGGACTTTTTAGTGAAACCCAATAGATAGCTTTATTTTATCTTTGTTTACTCAAATACTGAATGCTTATGTCTTATAAATTTAGTAGGAAAGTATTCTAATGACTTGCTTATGACACCCCATAGAATATATCATGTTTAGTACCTTGGACACTGTAGCTTATTCACTTAAATCTCTGATAAATTGTGATTTGGTATGCACAGTCTGGTTAGCACAGTTAGTAAGGTGTTGGGTTTGCACTATCAAATTAAGACTGTCATTGGTTCGAATCCCATGTTATCATGTTTTTATTTTACTAGTGTGGTTTGTGGCTCTATAATATGAATGCCTATGTCTTTTAACAACAATAGTCAAGTCTTCCAATGGACTTTTTAGTGAAACCCAATAGATAGCTTTATTTTCTTTTTGTTTTCTCAAATACTGAATGCTTATGTCTTATAAATTTAGTAGGAAAGTATTCTAATGACTTGCTTATGACACCCCATAGAATATATTATGTTTAGTACCTTGGACACTGTAGCTTATTCACTTAAATCTCTGATAAATTGTGTGCCTGGTATGCACAGTCTGGTTAGCACAGTTAGTAAGGTGTTGGGTTTGCACTATCAAATTAAGACTGTCATTGGTTCGAATCCCATGTTATCATGTTTTTATTTTACTAGTGTGGTTTGTGGCTCTATAATATGAATGCCTATGTCTTTTAACAACAATAGTCAAGTCTTCCAATGGACTTTTTAGTGAAACCCAATAGATAGCTTTATTTTCTCTTTGTTTACTCAAATATTGAATGCTTATGTCTTATAAATTTAGTAGGAAAGTATTCTAATGACTTGCTTATGACACCCCATAGAATATATTATGTTTAGTACCTTGGACACTGTAGCTTATTCACTTAAATCTCTGATAAATTGTGTGTCTGGTATGCACTGTCTGGTTAGCACAGTTAGTAAGGTGTTGGGTTTGCACTATCAAATTAAGACTGTCATTGGTTCGAATCCCATGTTATCATGTTTTTATTTTACTAGTGTGGTTTATGGCTCTATAATATGAATGCCTATGTCTTTTAACAACAATAGTCAAGTCTTCCAATGTACTTTTTAGTGAAACCCAATAGGTAGCTTTATTTTCTTTTTGTTTTCTCAAATACTGAATGCTTATGTCTTATAAATTTAGTAGGAAAGTATTCTAATGACTTGCTTATGACACCCCATAGAATATATTATGTTTAGTACCTTGGACACTGTAGCTTATTCACTTAAATCTCTGATAAATTGTGTGCCTGGTATGCACAGTCTGGTTAGCACAGTTAGTAAGGTGTTGGGTTTGCACTATCAAATTAAGACTGTCATTGGTTCGAATCCCATGTTATCATGTTTTTATTTTACTAGTGTGGTTTGTGGCTCTATAATATGAATGCCTATGTCTTTTAACAACAATAGTCAAGTCTTCCAATGGACTTTTTAGTGAAACCCAATAGATAGCTTTATTTTCTCTTTGTTTACTCAAATATTGAATGCTTATGTCTTATAAATTTAGTAGGAAAGTATTCTAATGACTTGCTTATGACACCCCATAGAATATATTATGTTTAGTACCTTGGCCACTGTAGCTTATTCACTTAAATCTCTGATAAATTGTGTGTCTGGTATGCACAGTCTGGTTAGCACAGTTAGTAAGGTGTTGGGTTTGCACTATCAAATTAAGACTGTCATTGGTTCGAATCCCATGCTATCATGTTTTTTTTTTACTAGTGTGGTTTGTGGCTCTATAATATGAATGCCTATGTCTTTTAACAACAATAGTCAAGTCTTCCAATGGACTTTTTAGTGAAACCCAATAGATAGCTTTATTTTCTCTTTGTTTACTCAAATATTGAATGCTTATGTCTTATAAATTTAGAAGGAAAGTATTCTAATGACTTGCTTATGACACCCCATAGAATATATTATGTTTAGTACCTTGGACACTGTAGCTTATTCACTTAAATCTCTGATAAATGGTGATTTGGTATGCACAGTCTGGTTAGCACAGTTAGTAAGGTGTTGGGTTTGCACTATCAAATTAAGACTGTCATTGGTTTGAATCCCATGTTATCATGTTTTTATTTTACTAGTGTGGTTTGTGGCTCTATAATATGAATGCCTATGTCTTTTAACAACAATAGTCAAGTCTTCCAATGGACTTTTTAGTGAAACCCAATATGTAGCTTTATTTTCTTTTTGTTTACTCAAATACTGAATGCTTATGTCTTATAAATTTAGTAGGAAAGTATTCTAATGACTTGCTTATGACACCCCATAGAATATATTATGTTTAGTACCTTGGACACTGTAGCTTATTCACTTAAATCTCTGATAAATTGTGTGCCTGGTATGCACAGTCTGGTTAGCACAGTTAGTAGGGTGTTGGGTTTGCACTATCAAATTAAGACTGTCATTGGTTCGAATCCCATGTTATCATGTTTTTATTTTACTAGTGTGGTTTATGGCTCTATAATATGAATGCCTATGTCTTTTAATAACAATAGTCAAGTATTCCAATGTACTTTTTAGTGAAACCCAATAGGTAGCTTTATTTTCTTTTTGTTTTCTCAAATACTGAATGCTTATGTCTTATAAATTTAGTAGGAAAGTATTCTAATGACTTGCTTATGACACCCCATAGAATATATTATGTTTAGTACCTTGGACACTGTAGCTTATTCACTTAAATATCTGATAAATTGTGTGTCTGGTATGCACAGTCTGGTTAGCACAGTTAGTAAGGTGTTGGGTTTGCACTATCAAATTAAGACTGTCATTGGTTTGAATCCCATGTTATCATGTTTTTATTTTACTAGTGTGGTTTGTGGCTCTATAATATGAATGCCTATGTCTTTTAACAACAATAGTCAAGTCTTCCAATGGACTTTTTAGTGAAACCCAATATGTAGCTTTATTTTCTTTTTGTTTACTCAAATACTGAATGCTTATGTCTTATAAATTTAGTAGGAAAGTATTCTAATGACTTGCTTATGACACCCCATAGAATATATTATGTTTAGTACCTTGGACACTGTAGCTTATTCACTTAAATCTCTGATAAATTGTGTGCCTGGTATGCACAGTCTGGTTAGCACAGTTAGTAGGGTGTTGGGTTTGCACTATCAAATTAAGACTGTCATTGGTTCGAATCCCATGTTATCATGTTTTTATTTTACTAGTGTGGTTTATGGCTCTATAATATGAATGCCTATGTCTTTTAACAACAATAGTCAAGTATTCCAATGTACTTTTTAGTGAAACCCAATAGGTAGCTTTATTTTCTTTTTGTTTTCTCAAATACTGAATGCTTATGTCTTATAAATTTAGTAGGAAAGTATTCTAATGACTTGCTTATGACACCCCATAGAATATATTATGTTTAGTACCTTGGACACTGTAGCTTATTCACTTAAATATCTGATAAATTGTGTGTCTGGTATGCACAGTCTGGTTAGCACAGTTAGTAAGGTGTTGGGATTGCACTATCAAATTAAGACTGTCATTGGTTCGAATCCCATGTTATCATGTTTTTATTTTACGAGTGTGGTTTGTGGCTCTATAATATGAATGCCTATGTCTTTTAACAACAATAGTCAAGTCTTCCAATGGACTTTTTAGTGAAACCCAATAGATAGCTTTATTTTCTCTTTGTTTACTCAAATATTGTATGCTTATGTCTTATAAATTTAGTAGGAAAGTATTCTAATGACTTGCTTATGACACCCCATAGAATATATTATGTTTAGTACCTTGGACACTGTAGCTTATTCACTTAAATCTCTGATAAATTGTGTGTCTGGTATGCACAGTCTGGTTAGCACAGTAAGTAAGGTGTTGGGTTTGCACTATCAAATTAAGACTGTCATTGGTTCGAATCCCATGTTATCATGTTTTTATTTTACTAGTGTGGTTTGTGGCTCTATAATATGAATGCCTATGTCTTTTAACAACAATAGTCAAGTCTTCCAATGGACTTTTTAGTGAAACCCAATAGATAGCTTTATTTTCTCTTTGTTTACTCAAATATTGAATGCTTATGTCTTATAAATTTAGTAGGAAAGTATTCTAATGACTTGCTTATGACACCCCATAGAATATATTATGTTTAGTACCTTGGACACTGTAGCTTATTCACTTAAATCTCTGATAAATTGTGTGTCTGGTATGCACTGTCTGGTTAGCACAGTTAGTAAGGTGTTGGGTTTGCACTATCAAATTAAGACTGTCATTGGTTCGAATCCCATGTTATCATGTTTTTATTTTACTAGTGTGGTTTATGGCTCTATAATATGAATGCCTATGTCTTTTAACAACAATAGTCAAGTCTTCCAATGTACTTTTTAGTGAAACCCAATAGGTAGCTTTATTTTCTTTTTGTTTTCTCAAATACTGAATGCTTATGTCTTATAAATTTAGTAGGAAAGTATTCTAATGACTTGCTTATGACACCCCATAGAATATATTATGTTTAGTACCTTGGACACTGTAGCTTATTCACTTAAATCTCTGATAAATTGTGTGCCTGGTATGCACAGTCTGGTTAGCACAGTTAGTAAGGTGTTGGGTTTGCACTATCAAATTAAGACTGTCATTGGTTCGAATCCCATGTTATCATGTTTTTATTTTACTAGTGTGGTTTGTGGCTCTATAATATGAATGCCTATGTCTTTTAACAACAATAGTCAAGTCTTCCAATGGACTTTTTAGTGAAACCCAATAGATAGCTTTATTTTCTCTTTGTTTACTCAAATATTGAATGCTTATGTCTTATAAATTTAGTAGGAAAGTATTCTAATGACTTGCTTATGACACCCCATAGAATATATTATGTTTAGTACCTTGGCCACTGTAGCTTATTCACTTAAATCTCTGATAAATTGTGTGTCTGGTATGCACAGTCTGGTTAGCACAGTTAGTAAGGTGTTGGGTTTGCACTATCAAATTAAGACTGTCATTGGTTCGAATCCCATGCTATCATGTTTTTTTTTTACTAGTGTGGTTTGTGGCTCTATAATATGAATGCCTATGTCTTTTAACAACAATAGTCAAGTCTTCCAATGGACTTTTTAGTGAAACCCAATAGATAGCTTTATTTTCTCTTTGTTTACTCAAATATTGAATGCTTATGTCTTATAAATTTAGAAGGAAAGTATTCTAATGACTTGCTTATGACACCCCATAGAATATATTATGTTTAGTACCTTGGACACTGTAGCTTATTCACTTAAATCTCTGATAAATGGTGATTTGGTATGCACAGTCTGGTTAGCACAGTTAGTAAGGTGTTGGGTTTGCACTATCAAATTAAGACTGTCATTGGTTTGAATCCCATGTTATCATGTTTTTATTTTACTAGTGTGGTTTGTGGCTCTATAATATGAATGCCTATGTCTTTTAACAACAATAGTCAAGTCTTCCAATGGACTTTTTAGTGAAACCCAATATGTAGCTTTATTTTCTTTTTGTTTACTCAAATACTGAATGCTTATGTCTTATAAATTTAGTAGGAAAGTATTCTAATGACTTGCTTATGACACCCCATAGAATATATTATGTTTAGTACCTTGGACACTGTAGCTTATTCACTTAAATCTCTGATAAATTGTGTGCCTGGTATGCACAGTCTGGTTAGCACAGTTAGTAGGGTGTTGGGTTTGCACTATCAAATTAAGACTGTCATTGGTTCGAATCCCATGTTATCATGTTTTTATTTTACTAGTGTGGTTTATGGCTCTATAATATGAATGCCTATGTCTTTTAACAACAATAGTCAAGTATTCCAATGTACTTTTTAGTGAAACCCAATAGGTAGCTTTATTTTCTTTTTGTTTTCTCAAATACTGAATGCTTATGTCTTATAAATTTAGTAGGAAAGTATTCTAATGACTTGCTTATGACACCCCATAGAATATATTATGTTTAGTACCTTGGACACTGTAGCTTATTCACTTAAATATCTGATAAATTGTGTGTCTGGTATGCACAGTCTGGTTAGCACAGTTAGTAAGGTGTTGGGTTTGCACTATCAAATTAAGACTGTCATTGGTTTGAATCCCATGTTATCATGTTTTTATTTTACTAGTGTGGTTTGTGGCTCTATAATATGAATGCCTATGTCTTTTAACAACAATAGTCAAGTCTTCCAATGGACTTTTTAGTGAAACCCAATATGTAGCTTTATTTTCTTTTTGTTTACTCAAATACTGAATGCTTATGTCTTATAAATTTAGTAGGAAAGTATTCTAATGACTTGCTTATGACACCCCATAGAATATATTATGTTTAGTACCTTGGACACTGTAGCTTATTCACTTAAATCTCTGATAAATTGTGTGCCTGGTATGCACAGTCTGGTTAGCACAGTTAGTAGGGTGTTGGGTTTGCACTATCAAATTAAGACTGTCATTGGTTCGAATCCCATGTTATCATGTTTTTATTTTACTAGTGTGGTTTATGGCTCTATAATATGAATGCCTATGTCTTTTAACAACAATAGTCAAGTATTCCAATGTACTTTTTAGTGAAACCCAATAGGTAGCTTTATTTTCTTTTTGTTTTCTCAAATACTGAATGCTTATGTCTTATAAATTTAGTAGGAAAGTATTCTAATGACTTGCTTATGACACCCCATAGAATATATTATGTTTAGTACCTTGGACACTGTAGCTTATTCACTTAAATATCTGATAAATTGTGTGTCTGGTATGCACAGTCTGGTTAGCACAGTTAGTAAGGTGTTGGGATTGCACTATCAAATTAAGACTGTCATTGGTTCGAATCCCATGTTATCATGTTTTTATTTTACGAGTGTGGTTTGTGGCTCTATAATATGAATGCCTATGTCTTTTAACAACAATAGTCAAGTCTTCCAATGGACTTTTTAGTGAAACCCAATAGATAGCTTTATTTTCTCTTTGTTTACTCAAATATTGTATGCTTATGTCTTATAAATTTAGTAGGAAAGTATTCTAATGACTTGCTTATGACACCCCATAGAATATATTATGTTTAGTACCTTGGACACTGTAGCTTATTCACTTAAATCTCTGATAAATTGTGTGTCTGGTATGCACAGTCTGGTTAGCACAGTAAGTAAGGTGTTGGGTTTGCACTATCAAATTAAGACTGTCATTGGTTCGAATCCCATGTTATCATGTTTTTATTTTACTAGTGTGGTTTGTGGCTCTATAATATGAATGCCTATGTCTTTTAACAACAATAGTCAAGTCTTCCAATGGACTTTTTAGTGAAACCCAATAGATAGCTTTATTTTCTCTTTGTTTACTCAAATATTGAATGCTTATGTCTTATAAATTTAGTAGGAAAGTATTCTAATGACTTGCTTGTGACACCCCATAGAATATATTATGTTTAGTACCTTGGACACTGTAGCTTATTCACTTAAATCTCTGATAAATTGTGTGTCTGGTATGCACAGTCTGGTTAGCACAGTAAGTAAGGTGTTGGGTTTGCACTATCAAATTAAGACTGTCATTGGTTCGAATCCCATGTTATCATGTTTTTATTTTACTAGTGTGGTTTGTGGCTCTATAATATGAATGCCTATGTCTTTTAACAACAATAGTCAAGTCTTCCAATGGACTTTTTAGTGAAACCCAATAGATAGCTTTATTTTCTCTTTGTTTACTCAAATATTGTATGCTTATGTCTTATAAATTTAGTAGGAAAGTATTCTAATGACTTGCTTATGACACCCCATAGAATATATTATGTTTAGTACCTTGGACACTGTAGCTTATTCACTTAAATCTCTGATAAATTGTGTGTCTGGTATGCACAGTCTGGTTAGCACAGTAAGTAAGGTGTTGGGTTTGCACTATCAAATTAAGACTGTCATTGGTTCGAATCCCATGTTATCATGTTTTTATTTTACTAGTGTGGTTTGTGGCTCTATAATATGAATGCCTATGTCTTTTAACAACAATAGTCAAGTCTTCCAATGGACTTTTTAGTGAAACCCAATAGATAGCTTTATTTTATCTTTGTTTACTCAAATACTGAATGCTTATGTCTTATAAATTTAGTAGGAAAGTATTCTAATGACTTGCTTATGACACCCCATAGAATATATCATGTTTAGTACCTTGGACACTGTAGCTTATTCACTTAAATCTCTGATAAATTGTGATTTGGTATGCACAGTCTGGTTAGCACAGTTAGTAAGGTGTTGGGTTTGCACTATCAAATTAAGACTGTCATTGGTTCGAATCCCATGTTATTATGTTTTTATTTTACTAGTGTGGTTTGTGGCTCTATAATATGAATGCCTATGTCTTTTAACAACAATAGTCAAGTCTTCCAATGGACTTTTTAGTGAAACCCAATAGATAGCTTTATTTTCTTTTTGTTTTCTCAAATACTGAATGCTTATGTCTTATAAATTTAGTAGGAAAGTATTCTAATGACTTGCTTATGACACCCCATAGAATATATTATGTTTAGTACCTTGGACACTGTAGCTTATTCACTTAAATCTCTGATAAATTGTGTGCCTGGTATGCACAGTCTGGTAAGCACAGTTAGTAAGGTGTTGGGTTTGCACTATCAAATTAAGACTGTCATTGGTTCGAATCCCATGTTATCATGTTTTTATTTTACTAGTGTGGTTTGTGGCTCTATAATATGAATGCCTATGTCTTTTAACAACAATAGTCAAGTCTTCCAATGGACTTTTTAGTGAAACCCAATAGATAGCTTTATTTTCTCTTTGTTTACTCAAATATTGAATGCTTATGTCTTATAAATTTAGTAGGAAAGTATTCTAATGACTTGCTTATGACACCCCATAGGATATATTATGTTTAGTACCATGGACACTGTAGCTTATTCACTTAAATCTCTGATAAATTGTGTGTCTGGTATGCACAGTCTGGTTAGCACAGTTAGTAAGGTGTTGGGTTTGCACTATCAAATTAAGACTGTCATTGGTTCGAATCCCATGCTATCATGTTTTTTTTTTACTAGTGTGGTTTGTGGCTCTATAATATGAATGCCTATGTCTTTTAACAACAATAGTCAAGTCTTCCAATGGACTTTTTAGTGAAACCCAATAGATAGCTTTATTTTCTCTTTGTTTACTCAAATATTGAATGCTTATGTCTTATAAATTTAGAAGGAAAGTATTCTAATGACTTGCTTATGACACCCCATAGAATATATTATGTTTAGTACCTTGGACACTGTAGCTTATTCACTTAAATCTCTGATAAATTGCGATTTGGTATGCACAGTCTGGTTAGCACAGTTAGTAAGGTGTTGGGTTTGCACTATGAAATTAAGACTGTCATTGGTTTGAATCCCATGTTATCATGTTTTTATTTTACTAGTGTGGTTTGTGGCTCTATAATATGAATGCCTATGTCTTTTAACAAAATTAGTCAAGTCTTCCAATGGACTTTTTAGTGAAACCCAATAGATAGCTTTATTTTCTTTTTGTTTTCTCAAATACTGAATGCTTATGTCTTATAAATTTAGTTGGAAAGTATTCTAATGACTTGCTTATGACACCCCATAGAATATATTATGTTTAGTACCTTGGACACTGTAGCTTATTCACTTAAATCTCTGATAAATTGTGTGCCTGGTATGCACAGTCTGGTTAGCACAGTTAGTAAGGTGTTGGGTTTGCACTATCAAATTAAGACTGTCATTGGTTCGAATCCCATGTTATCATGTTTTTATTTTACTAGTGTGGTTTGTGGCTCTATAATATGAATGCCTATGTCTTTTAACAACAATAGTCAAGTCTTCCAATGGACTTTTTAGTGAAACCCAATAGATAGCTTTATTTTCTCTTTGTTTACTCAAATATTGAATGCTTATGTCTTATAAATTTAGAAGGAAAGTATTCTAATGACTTGCTTATGACACCCCATAGAATATATTATGTTTAGTACCTTGGACACTGTAGCTTATTCACTTAAATCTCTGATAAATTGCAATTTGGTATGCACAGTCTGGTTAGCACAGTTAGTAAGGTGTTGGGTTTGCACTATCAAATTAAGACTGTCATTGGTTTGAATCCCATGTTATCATGTTTTTATTTTACTAGTGTGGTTTGTGGCTCTATAATATGAATGCCTATGTCTTTTAACAACAATAGTCAAGTCTTCCAATGGACTTTTTAGTGAAACCCAATAGATAGCTTTATTTTCTTTTTGTTTTCTCAAATACTGAATGCTTATGTCTTATAAATTTAGTTGGAAAGTATTCTAATGACTTGCTTATGACACCCCATAGAATATATTATGTTTAGTACCTTGGACACTGTAGCTTATTCACTTAAATCTCTGATAAATTGTGTGCCTGGTATGCACAGTCTGGTTAGCACAGTTAGTAAGGTGTTGGGTTTGCACTATCAAATTAAGACTGTCATTGGTTCGAATCCCATGTTATCATGTTTTTATTTTACTAGTGTGGTTTGTGGCTCTATAATATGAATGCCTATGTCTTTTAACAACAATAGTCAAGTCTTCCAATGGACTTTTTAGTGAAACCCAATAGATAGCTTTATTTTCTCTTTGTTTACTCAAATATTGAATGCTTATGTCTTATAAATTTAGTAGGAAAGTATTCTAATGACTTGCTTATGACACCCCATAGAATATATTATGTTTAGTACCTTGGACACTGTAGCTTATTCACTTAAATCTCTGATAAATTGTGTGTCTGGTATGCACAGTCTGGTTAGCACAGTTAGTAAGGTGTTGGGTTTGCACTATCAAATTAAGACTGTCATTGGTTCGAATCCCATGCTATCATGTTTTTTTTTTTCACTAGTGTGGTTTGTGGCTCTATAATATGAATGCATATGTCTTTTAACAACAATAGTCAAGTCTTCCCATGGACTTTTTAGTGAAACCCAATAGATAGCTTTATTTTCTCTTTGTTTACTCAAATATTGAATGCTTATGTCTTATAAATTTAGAAGGACAGTATTCTAATGACTTGCTTATAACACCCCATAGAATATATTATGTTTAGTACCTTGGACACTGTAGCTTATTCACTTAAATCTCTGATAAATTGTGAGTTGGTATGCACAGTCTGGTTAGCACAGTTAGTAAGGTGTTGGGTTTGCACTATCAAATTAAGACTGTCATTGGTTCGAATCCCATGTTATCATGTTTTTATTTTACTAGTGTGGTTTATGGCTCTATAATATGAATGCCTATGTCTTTTAACAACAATAGTCAAGTCTTCCAATGTACTTTTTACTGAAACCCAATAGGTAGCTTTATTTTCTTTTTGTTTTCTCAAATACTGAATGCTTATGTCTTATAAATTTAGTAGGAAAGTATTCTAATGACTTGCTTATGACACCCCATAGAATATATTATGTTTAGTACCTTGGACACTGTAGCTTATTCACTTAAATCTCTGATAAATTGTGTGTCTGGTATGCACAGTCTGGTTAGCACAGTTAGTAAGGTGTTGGGATTGCACTATCAAGTTAAGACTGTCATTGGTTCGAATCCCATGTTATCATGTTTTTATTTTACGAGTGTGGTTTGTGGCTCTATAATATGAATGCCTATGTCTTTTAACAACAATAGTCAAGTCTTCCAATGGACTTTTTAGTGAAACCCAATAGATAGCTTTATTTTCTCTTTGTTTACTCAAATATTGAATGCTCATGTCTTATAAATTTAGTAGGAAAGTATTCTAATGACTTGCTTATGACACCCCATAGAATATATGTTTAGTACCTTGGACACTGTAGCTTATTCACTTAAATCTCTGATAAATTGTGTGCTTGGTATGCACAGTCTGGATAGCACAGTTGGTAAGGTGTTGGGTTTGCACTATCAAATTAAGACTGTCATTGGTTCGAATCCCATGTTATCATGTTTTTATTTTACTAGTGTGGTTTGTGGCTCTATAATATGAATGCCTATGTCTTTTAACAACAATAGTCAAGTCTTCCAATGGACTTTTTAGTGAAACCCAATAGATAGCTTTATTTTCTCTTTGTTTACTCAAATATTGAATGCTTGTGTCTTATAAATTTAGTAGGAAAGTATTCTAATGACTTGCTTGTGACACCCCATAGAATATATTATGTTTAGTACCTTGGACACTGTAGCTTATTCACTTAAATCTCTGATAAATTGTGTGTCTGGTATGCACAGTCTGGTTAGCACAGTAAGTAAGGTGTTGGGTTTGCACTATCAAATTAAGACTGTCATTGGTTCGAATCCCATGTTATCATGTTTTTATTTTACTAGTGTGGTTTGTGGCTCTATAATATGAATGCCTATGTCTTTTAACAACAATAGTCAAGTCTTCCAATGGACTTTTTAGTGAAACCCAATAGATAGCTTTATTTTCTCTTTGTTTACTCAAATATTGTATGCTTATGTCTTATAAATTTAGTAGGAAAGTATTCTAATGACTTGCTTATGACACCCCATAGAATATATTATGTTTAGTACCTTGGACACTGTAGCTTATTCACTTAAATCTCTGATAAATTGTGTGTCTGGTATGCACAGTCTGGTTAGCACAGTAAGTAAGGTGTTGGGTTTGCACTATCAAATTAAGACTGTCATTGGTTCGAATCCCATGTTATCATGTTTTTATTTTACTAGTGTGGTTTGTGGCTCTATAATATGAATGCCTATGTCTTTTAACAACAATAGTCAAGTCTTCCAATGGACTTTTTAGTGAAACCCAATAGATAGCTTTATTTTATCTTTGTTTACTCAAATACTGAATGCTTATGTCTTATAAATTTAGTAGGAAAGTATTCTAATGACTTGCTTATGACACCCCATAGAATATATCATGTTTAGTACCTTGGACACTGTAGCTTATTCACTTAAATCTCTGATAAATTGTGATTTGGTATGCACAGTCTGGTTAGCACAGTTAGTAAGGTGTTGGGTTTGCACTATCAAATTAAGACTGTCATTGGTTCTAATCCCATGTTATCATGTTTTTTTTTTTACCAGTGTGGTTTGTGGCTCTATAATATGAATGCCTATGTCTTTTAACAACAATAGTCAAGTCTTCCAATGGACTTTTTAGTGAAACCCAATAGATAGCTTTATTTTCTTTTTGTTTTCTCAAATACTGAATGCTTATGTCTTATAAATTTAGTAGGAAAGTATTCTAATGACTTGCTTATGACACCCCATAGAATATATTATGTTTAGTACCTTGGACACTGTAGCTTATTCACTTAAATCTCTGATAAATTGTGTGCCTGGTATGCACAGTCTGGTAAGCACAGTTAGTAAGGTGTTGGGTTTGCACTATCAAATTAAGACTGTCATTGGTTCTAATCCCATGTTATCATGTTTTTATTTTACTAGTGTGGTTTGTGGCTCTATAATATGAATGCCTATGTCTTTTAACAACAATAGTCAAGTCTTCCAATGGACTTTTTAGTGAAACCCAATAGATAGCTTTATTTTCTCTTTGTTTACTCAAATATTGAATGCTTATGTCTTATAAATTTAGTAGGAAAGTATTCTAATGACTTGCTTATGACACCCCATAGAATATATTATGTTTAGTACCTTGGACACTGTAGCTTATTCACTTAAATCTCTGATAAATTGTGTGTCTGGTATGCACAGTCTGGTTAGCACAGTTAGTAAGGTGTTGGGTTTGCACTATCAAATTAAGACTGTCATTGGTTCGAATCCCATGCTATCATGTTTTTTTTTTACTAGTGTGGTTTGTGGCTCTATAATATGAATGCCTATGTCTTTTAACAACAATAGTCAAGTCTTCCAATGGACTTTTTAGTGAAACCCAATAGATAGCTTTATTTTCTCTTTGTTTACTCAAATATTGAATGCTTATGTCTTATAAATTTAGAAGGAAAGTATTCTAATGACTTGCTTATGACACCCCATAGAATATATTATGTTTAGTACCTTGGACACTGTAGCTTATTTACTTAAATCTCTGATAAATTGCGATTTGGTATGCACAGTCTGGTTAGCACAGTTAGTAAGGTGTTGGGTTTGCACTATCAAATTAAGACTGTCATTGGTTTGAATCCCATGTTATCATGTTTTTATTTTACTAGTGTGGTTTGTGGCTCTATAATATGAATGCCTATGTCTTTTAACAACAATAGTCAAGTCTTCCAATGGACTTTTTAGTGAAACCCAATAGATAGCTTTATTTTCTCTTTGTTTACTCAAATATTGAATGCTTATGTCTTATAAATTTAGTAGGAAAGTATTCTAATGACTTGCTTATGACACCCCATAGAATATATTATGTTTAGTACCTTGGACACTGTAGCTTATTCACTTAAATCTCTGATAAATTGTGTGCCTGGTATGCACAGTCTGGATAGCACAGTTATTAAGGTGTTGGGTTTGCCCTATCAAATTAAGACTGTCATTGGTTCGAATCCCATGTTATCATGGTTTTATTTTACTAGTGTGGTTTATGGCTCTATAATATGAATGCCTATGTCTTTTAACAACAATAGTCAAGTCTTCCAATGGACTTTTTAGTGAAACCCAATAGATAGCTTTATTTTCTTTTTGTTTACTCAAATATTGAATGCTTATGTCTTATAAATTTAGTAGGAAAGTATTCTAATGACTTACTTATGACACCCCATAGAATATATTATGTTTAGTACCTTGGAGACTGTAGCTTATTCACTTAAATCTCTGATAAATTGTGGGCTTGGTATGCACAGTCTGGTTAGCACAGTTAGTAAGGTGTTGGGTTTGCACTATCAAATTAAGACTGTCATTGGTTCGAATCCTATGTTATCATGTTTTTATTTTACTAGTGTGGTTTGTGGCTCTATAATATGAATGCCTATGTCTTTTAACAACAATAGTCAAGTTTTCCAATGGACTTTTTAGTGAAACCCAATAGATAGCTTTATTTTCTCTTTGTTTACTCAAATATTGAATGCTTATGTCTTATAAATTTAGTAAGAAAGTATTCTAATGACTTGCTTATGACACACCATAGAATATATTATGTTTAGTACCTTGGACACTGTAGCTTATTCACTTAAATCTCTGATAAATTGTGTGTCTGGTATGCACAGTCTGGTTAGCACAGTTAGTAAGGTGTTGGGTTTGCACTATCAAATTAAGACTGTCATTGGTTCGAATCCCATGTTATCATGTTTTTATTTTACTAGTGTGGTTTGTGGCTCTATAATATGAATTCCTATGTCTTTTAACAAAAATAGTCAAGTCTTCCAATGGACTTTTTAGTGAAACCCAATAGATAGCTTTATTTTCTCTTTGTTTACTCAAATATTGAATGCTTATGTCTTATAAATTTAGTAGGAAAGTATTCTAATGACTTGCTTATGACACCCCATAGAATATATTATGTTTAGTACCTTGGACACTGTAGCTTATTCACTTAAATCTCTGATAAATTGTGTGCCTGGTATGCACAGTCTGGATAGCACAGTTAATAAGGTGTTGGGTTTGCACTATCAAATTAAGACTGTCATTGGTTCGAATCCCATGTTATCATGTTTTTATTTTACTAGTGTGGTTTATGGCTCTATAATATGAATGCCTATGTCTTTTAACAACAATAGTGAAGTCTTACAATGGACTTTTTAGTGAAACCCAATAGATAGCTTTATTTTCTTTTTGTTTACTCAAATACTGAATGCTTATGTCTTATAAATTTAGTAGGAAAGTATTCTAATGACTTGCTTATGACACCCCATAGAATATATTATGTTTAGTACCTTGGACACTGTAGCTTATTCACTTAAATCTCTGATAAATTGGGTGTCTGGTATGCACAGTCTGGTTAGCACAGTTAGTAAGGTGTTGAGTTTGCACTATCAAATTAAGACTGTCATTTGTTCGAATCCCATGTTATCATGTTTTTATTTTACTAGTGTGGTTTGTGGCTCTATAATATGAATGCCTATGTCTTTTAACAACAATAGTCAAGTCTTCCAATGGACTTTTTAGTGAAACCCAATAGATAGCTTTATTTTCTTTTTGTTTTCTCAAATACTGAATGCTTATGTCTTATAAATTTAGTAGGAAAGTATTCTAATGACTTGCTTATGACACCCCATTGAATATATTATGTTTAGTACGTTTTTATTTTACTAGTGTGGTTTATGGCTCTATAATATGAATGCCTATGTCTTTTAACAACAATAGTCAAGTCTTCCAATGGACTTTTTAGTGAAACCCAATAGGTAGCTTTATTTTCTTTTTGTTTACTCAAATACTGAATGCTTATGTCTTATAAATTTAGTAGGAAAGTATTCTAACGACTTGCTTATGACACCCCATAGAATATATTATGTTTAGTACCTTGGACACTGTAGCTTATTCACTTAAATCTCTGATAAATTGTGTGCCTGGTATGCACAGTCTGGTTAGCACAGTTAGTAAGGTGTTGGGTTTGCACTATCAAATTAAGACTGTCATTGGTTCGAATCCCATGTTATCATGTTTTTATTTTACTAGTGTGGTTTATGGCTCTATAATATGAATGCCTATGTCTTTTAACAACAATAGTCAAGTCTTCCAATGGACTTTTTAGTGAAACCCAATAGGTAGCTTTATTTTCTTTTTGTTTTCTCAAATACTGAATGCTTATGTCTTATAAATTTAGTAGGAAAGTATTCTAATGACTTGCTTATGACACCCCATAGAATATATTATGTTTAGTACCTTGGACACTGTAGCTTATTCACTTAAATCTCTGATAAATTGTGTGTCTGGTATGCACAGTCTGGTTAGCACAGTTAGTAAGGTGTTGGGATTGCACTATCAAATTAAGACTGTCATTGGTTCGAATCCCATGTTATCATGTTTTTATTTTACTAGTGTGGTTTGTGGCTCTATAATATGAATGCCTATGTCTTTAAACAACAATAGTCAAGTCTTCCAATGGACTTTTTAGTGAAACCCAATAGATAGCTTTATTTTCTTTTTGTTTACTCAAATACTGAATGCTTATGTCTTATAAATTTAGTAGGAAAGTATTCTAATGACTTGCTTATGACACCCCATAGAATGTATTATGTTTAGTACCTTGGACACTGTAGCTTATTCACTTAAATCTCTGATAAATTGTGTGTCTGGTATGCACAGTCTGGTTAGCACAGTTAGTAAGGTGTTGAGTTTGCACTATCAAATTAAGACTGTCATTTGTTCGAATCCCATGTTATCATGTTTTTATTTTACTAGTGTGGTTTGTGGCTCTATAATATAAATGCCTATGTCTTTTAACAACAATAGTCAAGTCTTCCAATGGACTTTTTAGTGAAACCCAATAGATAGCTTTATTTTCTCAAATATTGAATGCTTATGTCTTATAAATTTAGTAGGAAAGTATTCTAATGACTTGCTTATGACACCCCATAGAATATATTATGTTTAGTACCTTGGACACTGTAGCTTATTCACTTAAATCTCTGATAAATTGTGTGTCTGGTATGCACAGTCTGGTTAGCACAGTTAGTAAGGTGTTGGGTTTGCACTATCAAATTAAGACTGTCATTGGTTCGAATCCCATGTTATCATGTTTTTATTTTACTAGTGTGGTTTGTGGCTCTATAATATGAATTCCTATGTCTTTTAACAACAATAGTCAAGTCTTCCAATGGACTTTTTAGTGAAACCCAATAGATAGCTTTATTTTCTCTTTGTTTACTCAAATATTGAATGCTTATGTCTTATAAATTTAGTAGGAAAGTATTCTAATGACTTGCTTATGACACCCCATAGAATATATTATGTTTAGTACCTTGGACACTGTAGCTTATTCACTTAAATCTCTGATAAATTGTGTGCCTGGTATGCACAGTCTGGATAGCACAGTTAATAAGGTGTTGGGTTTGCACTATCAAATTAAGACTGTCATTGGTTCGAATCCCATGTTATCATGTTTTTATTTTACTAGTGTGGTTTATGGCTCTATAATATGAATGCCTATGTCTTTTAACAACAATAGTGAAGTCTTACAATGGACTTTTTAGTGAAACCCAATAGATAGCTTTATTTTCTTTTTGTTTACTCAAATACTGAATGCTTATGTCTTATAAATTTAGTAGGAAAGTATTCTAATGACTTGCTTATGACACCCCATAGAATATATTATGTTTAGTACCTTGGACACTGTAGCTTATTCACTTAAATCTCTGATAAATTGGGTGTCTGGTATGCACAGTCTGGTTAGCACAGTTAGTAAGGTGTTGAGTTTGCACTATCAAATTAAGACTGTCATTTGTTCGAATCCCAT